>NC_090836.1:68793200-69418200 GCF_028021215.1 Eschrichtius robustus
GCCTTTGCTAACTCCTTAGATAAGGTCCAGTTTCTCTATATTACTATTTTTCTTGAGCCTGGTATATGATTAATGTTTTTGTTTTGTTTATTAATTATAATAGGTTTACTTTTATGAGCTTATATAAGCTTTTAATATTATCAGAGACACACAGTAAATAAATCTCTCCTGTCAAGATCATATAAATGTCATCAGAATATATATATATATATATATATATATATATATATACATTTTATAAGAGCTGCTTGAAGCACTTTTTGCTGAGCTAAAGCAAAGATTTTGAAAATGTTTAGATAATAAAATCTCATATTTTAGGAAATATTTCAATGAAAACACATGTTAAAATAAGTCAATTTAACTGCTTATGTTTTCATCTGATATATACATACTCTGAAAATAATTTAATGAAGGAGAGGTCTACACAAAGGCATGAACTTCAGGAGGTGAGAACCATTGGTGGTTATCCTAGAAGTTAGAAACCAAATCATGTATCATTAATATTATTATTATTATCATCATTATTTTTAATATTAAAAGCTTACTCTGTACTTGGTTGTTTACCCATTTTTAATCTTCATAAAATTCCTGTGAGATAGGTTTTATTATGTTCATTTTATAGTGAGAGAACTGAAACTGAAAAGTTAAATAACTTGCCCAAAGTCACACAGGTGGTGACTGGCAGGATATCTGTTGATCTGATTTCTAATCTTACACTCCTTCAACCATGCCATGAAGTCTCAGAAAATTTTGTCTGTTCTAGGATGATCCTGCTGGATGTTAAAATGTCTGCATAGTGACTGTTGCACTTTTTAAATATAGCACAAAGTGCAGGAGACAGAGGCATTAATCAACACTAATAATTCAAGTATTTTAAAAGCATTTTTTCTTAAAATATATCTAATGATGATGCTTATTTTGTAAGATTAGAATAAGATTGCTGACTATCTTCTCATTGAAGCTAAATTCAAAAAAATCTTGAGACAGCTATTAATGAACTTATAACCAATAATAAACTAGTGCTTTCTTCATGACTGTTTCAACATTATAATTTTCCTATGAACTTGTTGTGATTTTGAACTTGCAAATACATCTGACATAAGGGCAGATATTTTATGAAAGCAAAGTGACACTTCATAGGCCTTATTATTGAAATTCAGCTGAAGGCATAAAGATAATTATCAAACACACAAGAGGGCTTACTTGTTATTTAAGAATTATGTAGTCCAGGAATTGCAACCACATAACATCACTTTTCTAATGAACACTTATTACTTTAATCAGGCTCTAATTTAATTTAAAAATCAGAATTTTAAAATCAGAACTGGTCACATTTACTATAGTAGATAATTTAAAGGTTTTATTTCATTTTACATAATTTCTGGGTGACAGATAAATCATTAATTAACAACAGATGAGTATCATTCTTGACACAGCAATATATTAAGTATGAATTTGGAAATTCCCTGACAAACACATCCCCTAAAGGAGGGATAAGTTAAAGGTCATCATTATTGAGGGCTGGTCCTTGATTTAATTAGCTTATTTTAATGCAAAGAAATGGTTTGGAATTCTCATAATTCATACATCAATTGGAGTTAAAAATTGGTCCATGAAAGATATAACTAAATGAATTCATCACAACAAATCAAAATCATGTCTTTCTAAAACAGAATAATTATTTATAACTAGAAGAAGGCCTTGTGGATATTTAACCTTCTACCCACCAGTTATCCTTCAAATAGAAAGTACCTTTTATAGTGGTAAAAGAACTCCATCTCCTGTCCACTGTTTCCCCATTTGTGACATTTCCGCATAGACAACACTTGGAATTCTGTTTAAAAATGAAGATTCCTTGGCCCTTACCAGATTTTCTGAATCATCTCTGGGGGTGGTATATGGTAGCTTGCATTTCTGGATAATTATGTATTCTAAAGTTTGACAATCCATATAACAGTTCTAAGAATCTTTTATTCTGATCCATGAGACAGGAAGGATAAAATAAACTATAGTCAATAATGTAAAATCTGAAAGCCCAATATCAATTCCCAGAGAGAATTTCCATTGATAGTTAGTAGGAAGTAATTATAGTCTTGAGAAACAAAGTATTCCATTCAAATATTTGATACTTTAATAATAATATTAATAAAGGTTATGCTTTAAGTACTTTTGTTTTACATTTGTGCATGTTGAGCCCCATGGTAAACATGTCACTTGACCTTAATGACAATCCTTTGAGGGCAATATTTCTATCTACTTCCTTTACAGATGAAAAAAATGAACTTAGAGAGATTATGCCCAGTAGGTGGCAGAGATACTCAGGTCTGTCTGCCTTCAAACTGCTATACTATAGCACTATAGATTAATGAGGATTTAATATTCAAACCTGATAACTTTAGGAAAATATTAGATAGTGAAATAAAATTGAAGCTGATGTACAGCATGGTAATGTAGAGCATCAAACAGATTGAAATGGAACATCTAAGTGTTATATGGAGTTCACATGAAGTGCATAGATCCTGATATCATTTAGTGGACATTAAATAAGAATGAATATATTTATTTAAAATTTAGGAATGTTTTAAATTTTTTTCTTTCAAAATTTTTACAGAACATTATTTTGTTAATTACATCTCCTCTCCACCAAGTAAACAAAGAAAACAACATCAACAATAATGCACACAGGCATGCATGCGCATGCACACACACACACAGAGGCAAGATAACTATCTTCTGTTGGATAATTCATATTTTGTAGTCACAATGTCAAGTTTAATTGACATAGTCTCAACATAAAGCTTGGTATAAAAGGCACCCTGTGACTTTTTGGGAAAATGACATGTATCCTTTATATATCCAGACATTTATTGAGCACTCATAATTCGTTCAGCTAACGAATATATATTGTGTCTTTAAGGAACTCACAGGATAATGGGGAAACAGACCTGCCTACTTAAAGTAGATTGGTGTTAATTATTATGATAGAGGTAAGCACATTTTATGGGATCTCAACAAGGAGGGTAGTGAACCTAACTGGGAACGGACATATCCATGAAAGACACATATTGTAAACGGTTTGAAAGAATGAGTGAGTTTGGGGCAAACAAGTAGAAAATGGGGAAAGGAAGTTCTAGGAGGAGTGAGGAATATAGAGATGTAATGGATACTTTCTTTTCTTAAAGAAAGGCTAAAATCTGTTTGAGTACTGCATTCTGTCTGTAGTGTACCTCATTATAGTAAATGGAAAAGTGTTGGGACAGAGGTTGGGCAAGCCAGGCAGAAGGCAAGTAGATGATGGCACGTTTATGATTAAGTGAGGTCCAGGTTGGACCAACCAGACTTCTCTCTCTTGAATTTAAATCTCGAATGGAGGGAATGTAGGTAGAGTTAACCTATCTGGTGGTAGCACTGTGAAGAGTACACCCTTCAGTTCATTCTCATACTGAGATCCAAAGCTGTTCTGATTCCTCCAGGTCTTTACTCACATGTCCTCTTCTCCACAACGCCTCCACTGCCCAAAGTTTAAACTGTGCACTTCAATGCTCCCTATCCACTGTCTATGCTCTATATTTCTCCTTAGCATTTATCACCATCTAACATACTATACATTGTCCTATTTATTTTACTATCTGTTTCATCC
This sequence comes from Eschrichtius robustus, assembly GCF_028021215.1. Classification (NCBI taxonomy): domain Eukaryota; kingdom Metazoa; phylum Chordata; class Mammalia; order Artiodactyla; family Eschrichtiidae; genus Eschrichtius; species Eschrichtius robustus. The sequence continues at coordinate 68,796,841 of NC_090836.1, forward strand.
AATTAGAATATAAGCTTCATGTTTCACTTTCTCATTGCTATACATTATCCTATTTATTACCTGTTTTGTCCCACCAGAATAAAAGCCTCATTTTTCACTTACTCACTAATTATCCACTGCATAGAATAGAACCAGGCACTCAGTTTACTGTATGAGTCAATAAAAGTGTTTCCCATATCATTCAAATACATTTTTCTTTTGACTAACATACCATAATCAGTTTCTGTTGCTTGTAAAAGAGCCTTGACTGAACTGTTTTTAAATGTATAAAATGCTTTCAAGTACATTTTCTCACATCAACCCTGAGAAATGTATTATTCTCATTACTTAAAAGTGAAGAAATTGAATCTTAGTGAAGTTTAATAATTTTTGCATATGCACATGTTTTAAGTTGCAGATATGAGACTCAAATCTATCTCACCTGCACCTTGCCTTTTGTACTCTGCCTCCTCTTGAAAATCCCCAATATAAAGGTTTCATTGAGCTATCACTGACAACTACCCACTTTCATGTTTCATCACCCCAATAGTCATAAACTCATTTTCTATATCCAACTGAAACTTCTTCTATTTTTATTCAGACTCATGTATTCCTGCAGTTTTCTCACCACATATGCTGAACAATTACAGTGTATCAAATCAAAAGAACATTCCTTTTGAGTGGAAGAGATTATGTCTTTCTTCCATATTCCTTTCCCTGGGCTACGTAATGTCCACAATTTTTTCCATCTTTTCTTCAAAGATCTATTTTTGATTTAATAAATTATATAGACAGCATTCCATATTAAAGATTTATATTAAAATGTGGTACCCTAACAGGCTATATTAAATGAAATTATATTAATGTAATGTGAAAAGTAAGGGCAATTTTCTAGGTAATCTAGCCTGTGGCATGCTATATATATATGATTGTATGTTGAGCTTTCCCCACAAAGGCACAAACTCCGCTAACTTTTGTTTAGCTTATAATAAGTTATGACTGAATTCTTATCATTACTTACAATGTTTTATTTACTCATATTTCCCTAAATACATGTTGTATATTGCCATTTAATCTTTAATATTACATATAGGCAAAATATTTAAATAACTTTGATAATTACCTAATAGTATAAACTATATTAACTTTATTTCAGTTATAATATTTCATGAGGTTAAAAAATCTTTAAATTTATATTATTAAAGAACATCTATTCATTCTACATACATTTTTGGAGAGCTTACTATGTGCCAGGCATGATGGAATGTTCTGGGAATCACTGTTAAATAAAATACACTTTCTTGGAACTTATGTCTATAACATCATATTATAGAAGCATTGAGTAAAGCGTAATTTTTCAGTGAGCTTTTTTCCCCCTCTTTTAAAAAAAGTGAAATATAATTTCAATCAAAAATATTACTTCCTATGTTTATTAAGACTGAAGACTGACCCATGTTCAGACAGTTCAACCTTAATCTCGTTAGCACTTTGATTCTTTGCTTACTTAATTTTTTTTGCCACATTTACCAATATTTATTCCCATTCCAATTTCCATTTAGGGCGATTAACACAGAAACTCACTTTTTAAGACTGATCCAAAACTATGCTTCCAATCTTGGCTCCACTCTCATTGCCACTTGATGTCTATTATCCCAGACACAGCCATCTTTCTATCTCTTGATCCATTTTCACCTTTTATGCTTTATTTCTTAGAAAACGAAGCATTCTTCTTTCCAAGGCCAATGTTGCAGCTCTTCCTTTAGCCTCACCCTTCTCGATTTCCCTAGCTTTCTCTACCCTCTATCAATACATATGTTCAGGGTCAAAGAAAATATATAGTTTATTTCTTGTTATGCAAAATGGTCTTTTGCTTTAAAAAAGAGTAAATGTTGAATATTTAAGATTTAGTAAAACAAATCAGTCATTGCTCTTTTCAGAATACCATGCTAGTTCAGGAACGATTCTATTCATGAAAGCCTCTTAGAAGAAGTATTTCCTCTTCATGATCACCATCATCATAAGGTTGTATTTTTTTAAATTTTATTTTATTATTTTTCTTTATACAGCAAGTTCTTATTAGTTATCTATTTTATACATATTAGTGTATATATGTCAATCCCAATCTCTCAGTTCATCCCACCACCACTCCCACCACCACCCCCACTTTCCCCCCCTTGGTGTCCATACGTTTGTTCTCTACATCTGTGTCTCAATTTCTGCCCTGCAAACCGGTTCATCTGTATCATTTTTCTAGATTCCACATATATGTGTTAATATACGATACTTGTTTTTCTCTTTCTGACTTACTTCACTCTGTATGACAGTCTCTAGGTCCATCCATGTCTCTACAAATAACCCAATTTAATTCCTTTTTATGGCTGAGTAATATTCCATTTTATATATGTACCACATCTTCTTTATCCATTCGTCTGTTGATGGGCATTTAGGCTGATTCCATGACCTGGCTATTGTAAATAGTGCTGCAATGAACATAGGGGTGCCTGTGTCTTTTTGAATTATGGTTTTCTCTGGGTATATGCTCAGTAGTGGGATTGCTGGTAATTCTATTTTTAGTTTTTTAAGGAACCTCCATACTGTTGTCCAATTTACATTCCCACCAACAGTGCAAGAGGGTTCCCTTTTCTCCACACCCTCTCCAGCATTTGTTGTTTGTAGATTTCCTGATGAGGCCCATTCTAACTGGTGTGAGGTGATACCTCATTGTAGTTTTGATTTGCATTTCTCTAATAATTAGTGATGTTGAGCAGCTTTTCATGTGCCTCTTGGCCATCTGTACATCTTCACTGGAGAAATGTCTATTTAGGTCTTCTGCTCATTTTTTGATTGGGTTGTTTGTTTTTTTAATACTGAGCTGCATGAGCTGTTTATATATTTTGGAGACTAATTCTTTGTCCTTTGATTCATTTGCAAAGAATTTCTCCCATTCTGAGGGTTGTCTTTTTGTCTTGATTATGGTTTCCTTTGCTGTGCAAAAGCTTTTAAGTTTCATTAGGTCCCATTTGTTTATTTTTGTTTTTATTTCCATTTCTCTAGGAGGTGGGTCATAAAAGATCTTGCTGTGATTTATGTCAATGAGTGTTCTTGCTATGTTTTTCTCTAAGAGTTTTATAGTGTCTGGCATTACATTTAGGTCTTTAATTCATTTTGAGTTTATTTTTGTGAATGGTGTTAGGGAGTGTTCTAATTTCATTCTTTTACATGTAGCTGTCCAGTTTTCCCAGCACCACTTATTGAAGAGACTGTCTTTTCTCCATTGTATATCCTTGCCTCCTTTCTCACAGATTAGTTGACCATAGGTGCATGGGTTCATCTCTGGGCTTTCTATCCTGTTTCATTGATCTATATTTCTGTTTTTGTGCCAGTGCCATATTGTCTTGATTACTGTAGCTTTGTAGTATAATCTGAAGTCAGGGACATAAGGTTGTATTGAATGAGTGTCTCTACATGTACATGACACAACACAGACACAGAGAAAGTATAAGTAAAGACACAGAGGCCTGGTGTCTATACTATGTTTTGGAACTGCAAGAAGATACAGGACACTGAATATCTGGGGAAAGCCCTGCAGTGGCAGAGGTCTGTCTAGGATGGTCCCATAGATCATGGCCCCTTGGCCAGTCATAGAACATGGCTGGTATACAATGGCTGAAAGAATTTTTTTCACTTATATTTCTGTGATATAGTTATTTTTAAATTCTTTACTATTTTTTAGAAGTAATGTTCTTACTTGAAGTCTTTCTCAAAGACACACTTGAAATTAACTGATTCTTTTAGGACATCACTGTATTTTGCATGATTCTCTATTCTAATATTTATTTTTACTTATTATGTATTGTAACAATTGCTCCTTGAAAATGTAGACCACATCTAAAGCAATTTCTCTGAGTGTTTCTTGAATGAAAGAAATGTGTATGCAAATATTTGAACTGCCTTATATTATTGTTAAAATATTTGATTTCTTATGCATTAAATATTTTAACCTCTAAACAAAATGATATTACAACACATAATATACTTTAACAATGATAAACTATAACTTTTCAAATATAGTGAGTTTATAATATTTTATAAAAATAGCTTATTTGTTTTAGTAGTTCAAAGAATGATGTTTTTAGCATCTTGTAGGCCTATTGTAATTTCAAAGATGGATTATTTTAGAAAGAGAAGATTAATGATGTGCTTAATGAGAAAAACAATACAAAATAAAAGGAAACAGTATGCTATGTAACAGTGTATCATTACATTGTAGTTCACAACTGTCGCTTTTGCATTGATTTCATTTGATAGAAAACGACAAATAAGTATGTCTTTTTTTGTGTATCTTCTGTATTTTTTCACCAACATAATTAAAATTGAGAATATTTAAGCTGTAAGAACTAGATTATGTTCATTTCTTCCTAATGACATTGCTCAGTTGTCCATGTAACTTTGCCAACTTCTGCTTTGTGATATAACTTAGAGAATAATTTTGTGATGTTCTTTAAAAATGTTATACACTCCTTAGCATTGTTAACATACTCAGCAATTCTTTGACAGTTCTGCTGCCAATAATAGCATCAAATCTGGTTGGCTCTAAATAAATTTAGTAGTTACTCTAAATCTTTACATATTGTGTGGAGCACCCAGCATACAAAGTGAGCCACTCTCTTTTAATTTGTAGATATTTTGAATTATATCCTAAGTTAGCCAGTTTCACAAACTGGTCATTTTAAATTTGCATCTGTATCTGTGTAAAACTTGAGATGATAATAAAAGTCATAATGAAGATATAAGGTAAACGTCAAAATGACTTTACCAAATACAATTGAAAAATACCAAAAATGTATTTATAAAAGGAATCCAAGTATACTTTCAAAGGGATACTTAAATCAATTCTCTGAAAGCTTATATTCTATAAGCACAAAAATATTTAATATAAAATTAAGATCTTGAAAAGTTAATTAAATATATTTTAATAAGATCCCTTAGCGTATATATGAAGCACTTAAAGTATTTAAAGTGGTGAATATGTTTTCTTAGCATTAATTTTTTCCTAAATTTAAAATAAGCAAAAGGAAAAAGGATCATTTGTGGAATAAATTATGCTATTATTTAGAAAGTACATTAATCATTAAAACAACACTAGCTAATCTTGATTGAATGCCATCTTTATTGGAAGTAAATACGTTATATATTATTCTATAAATAATCCATTTAGCATCATGATAAGCTCATGACATGCTCTACTGTTTTCCAATAGACAGTCAAGGGAAGTGAAAAGAAAGAATTTCACGTGCTTATAGCCAGACTCTAGTGAACGGTGGAAACTAGTTTTGAACCATGTGTTTAATTTCAAAAGTCATGCTCCAAACTATTGTACAATTTCATTTTTTGAGAATAATTCTTATTATTTGTAAAATATTTTGAAAATATAAAAGAAAGAACCAACAGTGGAAAAGTTAACTGTGAACCAGAATTAAAAATAGATTTGGAATTAGAATTATTTAATTGGAATTACATAAATTATAATAGTAATATCTATATGAACCTTTAAAGTCAAAGTATTTTCAGAGAACCAAATAATGTGCTATTATGACTGTTGGATAATATTCCAAGAGGCGACTAAGACTTTTGAGCACAGAAAACTGGTATTTTGCTCACCATCATTAAAGTCTGGCATAATGGGGATATTCAACAAGGTGTGTCAAATGATTTCAGAAATTAATATAAGAGGATTAATTTTAGCTAGCCTTCAATTTACACATGAATTCATTCATTCAAAAAACAGATTCTGTCTATACGACAAGCATTAGGCTAGGTGTCAATAAACAAATATGAGTAGTTAAGTAAAATAAATTTTATGCTTTTCAGGAGTTCACAGACTAGTGGTGAAGAGAGATAAGTAAAAAATTAAATATGGTATAATAAATAATACAATAGACATACATCAAGTTACTTTGTGAAGGTGTTAAGGACAGGAGGATTTAACTTGAATTAAAGTTTGGGGACAATATTTAAGGAGGGGGTTAAAAGGAAATGCTAGCTTCCAAAACGCATTTACAAAATAAAGCAAAGACACACACAAAGAGGCAGGAGCACCTAAATTGAATTAGGTTCAGAGGTGATATTCAAGGAGAGGTGATTAGGAAAAAGCTTCCAAACTGTGTTTGCAAAATAAACCAAGCACACACACTCCAAGTGATAATAATTCTGGGTAAGTCAGCGGGTCCAAGGATTTCACACCCAGCCCCACCCCCATCCCCATTCTCCTCATTCTTTGCCAAGGTCATTTCATCCACTTCCATAGTTTTCCCTACTCTGTGAGCAGATGCCTCCCACACTTACATCTACTATTCAGGCAGACCTGCCTCCTCAGAGCCAAACCGGTTATTTCCAACTGTCTACTCAATCTGTCCAAAACCAAACTCAATATATTGTTTTGCAAAGCTGCTCCTCCTCCATATTTCTCTCTCCCTCACTAGAGGTAATCTTGCCTTTTTCTCTCTTGTCTCCTATATTCAGTAAGTTAATAGATTCCTTTGAATCTCTTAATGACTTTTCCTTTGTCCTTTATGCTCATACCCTTGCCTCCTCTAGTATGTTTTGCAGACCCCACTTTTGGTCGCTGCTGTTGTGATTGCTGCTCATTGAGCTCTTACTAACCACCAGGCACTGTGCTCCGTGCATTAAAAGCTTTATCTTAAGAGCCTCCTAATTAATTTCGCTACTTCCAATATCCTTCCCCTGCAGACAATACTTGAAATATAAAGCTATGTTAGCTAGGTATAAGTGAAATATATTTGTGGACGCTATGCTGGGTATCTTACAACCATTTATGTATTCCTATGGAGAGGTCATTCTAGATCAGAATACATACTCCTTTTCAATTTGTAATTCAATTCTACACCTACTTACTAAATCAAGGCTGTGTGTTGGACACTGCTTGGTGCTAGTGATTTAACAATGAAAAAAAAGTACACAGTGCCTGTCCTCTCAGAATATATTGCCTAGCCAAATTCTATTAAGCACAAACCTCTGCAGATGGAAGACATATGATTTCCTATGGGGAGCTCAGGAGCTACGCATTGTTTTCTACGGTTGGTCTCACTGATATACAGAGCATTCTTATATTAACAAAGGTGCGTGTTTAGGGAAGATTTTCCCCCTCAATTTCCCTTTTTGCCTTTCAGCACAATTTGATTGGCAATTTGATTACTATAAAAACATATTTCCAACTAGAAGAAAACTGTGTTAATAAGGATTAAATGAGGAGATGTAACTGAATAAGAACCTCAAGTTTAAAAACCCAGTGAGGCTGTAGTACAATGTTTTGAAGAAGTAGAGTTAAATTTCTATAAGTTTCTGAATTAATAGATCAACAGGATTAGAAATTATATAGCTTGGAATTCTTTTGCTGATGTATGTAATCATCAGCAATTTCGGCAGAAGACTATATGGAAAAGACTGTGGAATTTTGGGTTCCATAACCCCAGATTCAGACAGAAACTACGTTATGTATACCCTGCATTATTAACAACTACGTAAGTGCCTTTTTTGAGCAACAGTTTTTTTCATCTGTAAAGCAGGGAAATCATGACAATTCATCTAGATTTTTTTGGAAAGCTACTGAATAGTTTTCTCTGTCCTATCAACCAGCCAAGGCACAATCCAGTATTCTAACTAAACAGGAAATTGAAGCTTGTCATTCTTCACTGAAAATCCTTGAATCCTAAATTCAAGTTCCTGAGGATCTGGACTTGACATTCAAACCTATTTTTATATTCTGGAGTTTGCACATTGACTTTTAGCCATTTCCTTCTCCAGCTTATGTTCCAGTTATACTAAACTCTGCCTCTCCCAGACACCAATATGTACCTTTAAACATGTCAGTCAGCTTGCTTGAAATACCTCTTGTGTTAGCTCCACCAGTCATAATCATAATCATGACTGCATACAGTTGGGCAACAGAGAAAAACCTCAGTTCTCTCACTAAGCTGGGGAAGTCTGCTTATATTACTCTGTAACCTTGGAGCCAAAGGGTCTGTCTTTCTTATCTCCATTAGGCTACTTTGCTTTCATTCTTCTTTTTTTTTTAAATACATAACATGTTCCAAGCATTCTGATAGATATTTCCAGTGCGTTTAAAAAATATCAACAGTAAGAAGTTATAATATGCTCCAAATAATAGAAAAATAATGGTGTATTCCCAGGGAGAAAAAAATGATAGAATATAAAAAAGTCTGGGTTTTTTTTCCCTGAAAAGCCAAAATTACCTCAACCTCATATGATCACAAAGATATGGTGCCCCGTCCTAATTATTAAGAATTTGAGTGAAATTCTTCATGCAATTGAGATTTCCAACTTGCCCATTAGTCTTCTATATATTTCAAGTAATAGTATCTGCTAAGTGAAAAATAATATATTAATCAATTTTAAAGTTCTCTTGATAAAATATGAAATGCCCCAATTAATAAGGAATGGTAAAGAGGTACAAAGAAAAAAATCTCAAAAAGGTTTTATCTAGCTGTAACAGAAATCTATTTTAAAAACAATAAAATTAAAGCTTTCCTGAGATCACTAATGTAACTGTTACCTATTTTGAAGAACCCAACACTGGTACACAAAGGCTTAGTATTAAACACATTTACCTTTATATATCTTTAGATATTTCTCTACTAATATATGTCTCACCAATTGCTTATATAGTTAACACAAAAAGAATTTGTTGTTTATTGTGTTGAATTTTCATATTTTAATCATTTACCTTCCAAATATATGCCTCTGCTTATTATACAGAGATACTGGCAGTAGCCATTTGCTAGGGACACAGATTAATAAAATGTTCTTGGGGATTCAAACAAAGCATAATAAGAGAGGGATAACTTGGGAGATTGGGACTGACATATACACACTATATATAAAATAGAGAACTAATAAGAACTTGCTGTATAGCACAGGGAACTCTACTCCATACTCTATAATCGCCTATAAGGGAAAAGAATCTAAAAAAAAAAAAAAAAGAGTGGATATATGTATATGTATAACTGATTCACTTCGCTGTACACCTGAAACTAACACACCATTGTAAATCAACCATACTCCAATAAAAATAAAAAGCATAATAAGTGCTTCAGTAGTGGTATAAACAGGCAAATGATCAAAGGAAATATACTTAATACATCATGCATGAATCAGGTGAATGAGTGAAGGCTTCACCGGGTAGGTGGCAGTTGAGATGAGTCTTTAAGCAAAAACAATTTTCCAATGGGCAGGTTCAGTGAAGAGGCAAAGAACAGAAGCATACAGACAAATTTCTGGGAAAGCAGGTAAATAAAGCAGTATGTTGCATGAGCTCCAGACCAGGAAGAGCTTTTTTATGACAAGCTAAAGAAGTGAATTTTATCCTTTAAGGACAGGGGATACATAAAGTATTTTAAACATGGAAATGGCAGATTAATGTGTTTCCATATTTTGTGACCAAGTGTCTTTCTCTTGTTTTCAGTGGGTACCAGGGGACAACAGAGTCAAAGACTTTTACACACATTCTTGGCAGTTAATGCTATTATTAATACTAGGATGAAATGGCAAAGAAATGTATTCTAAGCAGAAATAATTGCTCTGTGGATTCAATAGATCAAAACTGCTCCCATCAGAAATATATTCCTTTGGTTTGAGGAAGTGGTTTACAAACCACTTTTGCTTTCTTTTTGACAGTAGTATACTATTTGTTGTTGTAGTTCATGAAAGCTTGCATAGAGCTCCAATGAATAAAATAGGTAAATGTAGAATCAGGAAACATTAAGAACCTCAAAAGAATGTATTCCTCTTCCCTACTGTCTCTAGCAACTACTGACAAACTCCCATGAAATCTTAGGACTGCGCAGACTTTGAAAACGTCTAGGTGAAGATACTTAATCTCTAGGAAATGAGGGGGTAGCGTGTTGCTCACCAATACCTCTGGGAGAATTAACACATTAAGTCATGATTAGCTAATCTAGAAGTTTAGTAAAGCATATTAAATGGTTTTACTTGCAAAAATAGAGCTAAATGTGAAATGATGTTGGGACATCATTTTTCTTTTTAACTTCTTTATTGGAGTATAATTGCTTTACAATGGTGTGTTAGTTTCTGCTTTATAACAAAGTGAATCAGTTATACATATACATATATCTCCATATCTCTTCCCTCTTGCGTCTCCCTCCCTCCCACCCTCCCTATCCCACCCCTCTAGGTGGTCACAAAGCACCGAGCTGTGGGACATCGTTTTTATGGACATAAAATTTAAAAGAATTTTTACTGCATTCATATATATATATAATATAATATAATTTTGTTTGAAGGTAGGTTTCCCATTTGTACATATTTGAGCCCCATAAATTGACAGTTCTAATACATACAAATATTATAATTAATTTTAATTTTTGTCAATCAAAAATCATTCTAGGCAACTATACTCTAAAATTTGATTTTGGGTGATAAGTTATTCATAAAATATATAGTGCAAATTGGGTGTTGGCATCACCCAGGGTCTAAGAACCTCTGAATAGAAACATGCAGACACAATTATCTTCACGGAATATTGAAGTGAGGTCTCATTTATAAGGAAATTAATTTAAATCAAGTGTTAGTCTATACAAAATAGTATTTGCATGTGTGTGTAGAAGTATGAATGTATTTGGCTAAATTAAAATACAATGAAAAAGAAAGGCTTGTAATTAGAATATCCTTCAGCTTCTTATTTGTTGTCTTTTTACCTTTGAACCCTTCAGGTCAAATACATTCTATATCTTACTTTTAAATTTTAATATTGTACAATTTCAGCAAAAATGACAAGCTAGTTTAAACATTTGATGAGAAGATGGAACTGAAACTCAGTATCATTCATGCTAAGCTATCTTAAATGTTTTTGCATATGTTAACTCTTGTGCAAGAATAATTTTAAGAAAGTAAGCATTAAAATCTCAATTCCTTGATGCAGAATCATTTCAGAAATGCATTTATGCCATTCTATAATGAGAACCACTTTTGAAAATTTAACTAATCATTTCCACAAGATACATTTTTTGACAAATGGTTTGTTACTTTTACAGCATCTCATTTCTCATGACAGTATTTCAACCAAAGAAAGTATACCGCATTGAATAGGTTAATACATATATATAAGAAAAATAATTGTTTAATTCAGTCCTTTGAAAATAAAAGCAAAGAGTCAACTTTTATAAACCTTTATATTCATGCTTTAAAAACCATCCTTCTTTCTTCCTTCTCTTCCACCAAAAGCAAAAACAAACAATAGCAACAAAAAGTTAAACACACACTGCCTGTTATCATGAATGTCAGGATCAAATACCATTTTATGATTTTAAAAATGTAGGAGAATAGAGTTCATATTTGCCAACATTTCTATTTTATCTGAAATCCTAGTGTTTTTACATGAATTGTTATAACATCAACAAAAAAATAAGTGGTTAAAAATCATTCTAGTGTGTTTTCAAAGAAAATCACCTGCCAGGAAATGTGTCAGCAAGATCTACTGAAAGAATTGTAAAAAGCCTGTGTCATGACTGAGCTATGGAATTCACTGACCCTTAAACTTTAAGAGACTGAAGCAGAATACCCAATGTCAAAAGCTGCCCCTAAGAGGCAGCTATGGGATATATTGTAAGGAGTGTTTATATCTCAGTGTATGAAGAAGAAAAAAGTAATAATTCTGTAGAACAGCCCCGGGGCAATTGCATTTTGAGTCACTGCCACAATAAGCTGATCGCCACTGGGAAGTAAATATATTCTGTAACAGCACAGACTTGCACTATCAGTAGACATCAGTGTAAGGCAGGAGAGGCGACAGAATTAAAAACAGCAGTATAAGAAGGGGGAGAGAGAGAGAGTAATTATATCTACTGCTATAGTTTGCAAAGGCAAGAGACTTTAATTAGATGTGCATTTATTCAGAGCCCCCTTTCAAAATAATTCATGCTGCCTCTACTATATTAATTCTCTAGGTCTTTACATTTATTTTTTCAGTGCATTATAACTATATAGCTAAAATAATTAAATGTTAGGCTGTTTATATTCCCATAGTGTAAAATATACAGAGAAGAGTTTCATTTTTCCTTTTAATCTAATGATGATATGACTGAATTGCAAAGTAAACCTTAGTACTGAAAAATGCAATTTGAGGATAAAAATGAAGTAGAATATGATTTACTTTAGACAACCATTTTCTAGACTGATGACTGATTTATTCACAGGCAGTTGAAATACATTTAGTAGGTAACAGCTTTGTAACTCACATTTACATTTATATTGTAAATCATTTTGACTTTTTGATAACATGGAAAATCTTCCATCTTAATGAGTTTCTACTTTATCTCAAATTGAAAAGCATACTAAACCTGGTACTTAAGCTACTGTATTATTGATTGATTGTATATTGCACACATAACAAAATTAAATAACAGGAGTTATGTTAAGCTATGTATATGAAATACAAAACATTTTTCTAAGCCCAGAGAACATAGTTTGCAAAGTTCCCTAAAATGTCTTTTAATTCTACCCTCTCTATGATATATCAGGGAAGTAACTCTGTAATTTTCACCATATTATATCCATAAATAACAATTTCAGGAGAATAACTCATAAACTCTCAAAAGATGATATTGTAGCAGATTTAAGAATCCTTGTGAAAATTAAGGGTTCACTATTATTTTGCTTGAATTCACAGAGAATCCTAATGCCATCTCATCTCCATATAAAAAAAAAACAGATTAAACTGACATGCACATAATCTATATCTTACATCCTCTTTAATACTTTCACACTTTGCAGTTTTCCTTCCCTTATTTTTCTCTTTATTAAAAGTTTGACTATATATTAACTTCCTAAGTAGTGAAGCCATTTAAAGCACACTTACTTGAAAAGTGTAAAACCGGGTCCCATTAGGAGGATGCACTTTAGGGGAGCCAGAAACGGTGTTCATATCCGAGAAAATCATTTCTGATCAGAGAGACAATATAATCCACAAGGAGCTAGAGATGCAGAGCAGAGAGCTTAGCGTACAGATAAATCCGTGCATGCATTGAGGGAGGCTAGAGGGTAAAATGAAATCTGCCCCATCCTTCTTAGATACACAGTGATAGCATTTTGAATCTTTCTCCTACGTTTGAAATCTAAGCTGAAAGGTCATCGGCTACTGACCTTTTGTGCAGCTAGTTCTTTAGAACATACAATGTTTAAAAAAAAAAATTAAAACACCGAAGGAAAAGAAGCAAGAACCAACAATAAATGGAGCTTGTGCAGAATCTGGCAGTGCTGTGGACCTGCCCATCTGTTCTCAGTGATAATCACCTCCCTCCACCACAGTCTAGCAGAGTGATTATGCTAAATATCCTGGTTAACCAATAACATACAGTTTCATTTCAGGGAAGCATGCACAGTGTAATTCAGAGGACCTCTTCTGACTAACCTGAAGCATGCTTCCTATACTGTTTAAAGCTGTATCTAGTAACAAATTATTATTTCATCACGATTATTTCTGTATGTTTCTAAATCTCTTTGTTAATCCCAGTCTGTTCAACGAGATTTTAAATTTTAAAGCCTGTTTTTTTTTTTTAATAAAGTAAACAGTTCTTTTTAAATGTATAGATCAAATCATATTTTAGCTGGCTAGGACATTCAGGGGCAAGGCATATAATTCAGTAAGGCTATATAATACTAGGCACATTATCAAATAAAATGCTTCAATTATTTTTACTTTTCTAAACTCTTAAAGAACATCATGAATATGAATGTAATCATTGTTTTCTTATTTCCCCCACGTTAACTCAAAAAATTGTTTCACAATTAATGCTTTAAAAAGTACCATACATTTGTTTTAAATAATTACAACTTTATCTCATGTATATAGAAAGCAATTAATAAAACATACTTTAGATACACGAAAAATTTTGACCCAAGATCTAAAAATATTGATTACAAATATTTAGGCTGTGTTGCAATGCATGTTCTTTTTTCTATGTCTTTTCACACAGATTATTCAGTCTGTATAAAAGATCATATTCAGATGACTTTACACTTTTTAGAGGTAAAAATAAATGTTCCATTTACACATCGTTCAAAGGTGGAGACTTCAGGAGGACAGAGACTAGCATGAACCAAAAGTGGTGTCTTTGTGAACGCATCTAAGATGACATAGTTATTTACAATCAAGAACCAGGAACCACCTCCTTTGAACCTGAAGACTATAAAAGTAATATGATGGTGATGAGCTCTTAAAACTTAAATTATTATTCATTTTTACTTTTGATTGTCTAGTCATGATTCAAATTTATAATATCAATGGGGAAGAAGGAGAAAAAATTCTCATTTCCTTAGATGGGATTCCTATATTCTGGTAAATTATGTAAGTAGGTAATTGTTTACTTAGTAAGCTGCTAAATAAATCAGAAGATAACTTGTTAAATAAGTGTTTAATTGGGGGATAATTTTAGATTTATAGAAAAGTTGCAAAGATAGTATGAAGAGTTCCCATATATCCCTCACCCAATTTATCTAATTGTTAACAGCTTACATTTCTATGGTACATTTGTTAAAACTAATAAACTGATATGGTACATTACTATTCACTAAACTAGGCTTTGCTTGGATTTCACTAGTCTTTTCATTAATGTCCCTTTTCTATTCTAGGTTCTAATCTAGGGTACCACATTTATTTAATTTCTATGGTTCCCTAGTTTCCTCTGGGCTGTGACAGCTTCTTAGCTTTTCCTTGTTTTTCATGATCTTGATAGTCTCTAGAAGACTATCAAGAATTTCTGGTCAAGTATTCTGTAGGATATCTCCTGATCTGATGCTTATATTATTTTGTCTGATGTTTTCCTCAAGATTAAACTAGGGTTATGGGTTTTGGAAAAGAATACCACAGGGGTGAAGTGACTTTCTCATCACCTCATATTAATGAAGTGACCTCATCACATCATACTGGGTGTACATGATATCCACATATTACTAGCGATGGTAACCTTCATCACTTGGTTAAAGTAATATTTGTTAGGTTTTTCAACTAATAGTAAAGTTACTATTTTTCCCTTTCCATACTCTGTTCTTTGGAAGTTAGTCATTAGCATGCTCTCAAAGAAGTGATAGGGAGGGGTGAAATTAAGCTTTACCTCCTGGAAGGGGGAGTAGGTACATACGTTACACGGAATTCTTCTGTACAGAAGATTTGCTTCTCTCATCCAATTATTTTTTCGATCATTTATTTATATTGGCATGGACTCAGGTATATTTATTTTATACTTTGGGTTATAATACCATTTATTTGATGCTTAAATTCCAGCATTGGGCACTGGGAGATCCTTCACGTTGGATCCTGTTACCCTTTGATGTGCTCTCATCCTTTTTTTAAGCACAAATAATTATTTTTAAAAAATGTTTTTTCCTGTATAAAGTATGTATTATTTGCTAAAATGATTAGTCTCCTTAACTATACCTCTAATTATCACTGCAAGTTTACTTGAAAAGTCATGTTTTCCTTTTCCATTATTATTTTAATTGGCCGTATTATTTTGTTTTTCAAATTAATCATTTTTACCCTTCTGACTTCTTAGCCCACACGGGGTTTATTCCATTGATTCTCAAATAAAGTAACCATATACACATATTAGCCGTGGTAATCAGTGATGTATATATAAATTTTTGGTTCTTCCCCCTTAAAATTAATGTTGGGATCATAATTCCTCTTATGGTGGGTGGGACCATGTAACTCATGCTCTCAAGAGTTGTGAGTGCAAAAAATGTCTCAAAAACAAACTTGAAGCTTCTTGGGAACCCAGGATTTAAAGGAAAAATTTGTTTGCCAAATAGATTATTATGGTACAACTATAACCCCCATGTACTTTTATGCTTGTGTGTAAGTTGTTTCTGATATAATTTAGATCAAATGACTCACTATATTTCTTATTATTATTGTAGAATAGACAATAAATCAAATATTTCAGGTATAATATCACATATTCCTGGCATAATCTCATATATTTGCTGAACTTGCATCATCCAGCAAACTATATAAGCTAGGAAATCTGAAGTATTTGGTCAATAAGAATATATGTTCTTTCTTTTTCATATTTCTTTTGTGGAGAGGGGAGGAAAGCAGTATGAATTAATGTTGAAAGAAGTAGGAAGGAGAAATAGTATTAATACATAATTATTTTAAGTACACTGCTTTATTCTAAATGTTGCTGAAATTGCCAAAGTATATATTCTTCCCCAAACTTCTTTTTTCTATGTAGGCTATTTATGATAATAACATTATTTCATTGTTCTGAAGGTCTATTTGGAGACAACTCAACTTTCTCTCTCTGCCTAGTAGCAATAATAAAAGTGGTGCCCAGTTCTGAAAATTGCTAGGATACAGAATCCTACCTTATCCATTTTGGTTATAGAGGCCTGGTACTGTTTCCCGATGCTAGGGGCATACCTATAAAAGACACAATATCTGTCCTCAAGGAACTTTAAATTTGGTGGGAGAAACATCAATTGTAAGAGACAGTTAACTAGCAAGACAACTGAAATGCAGTTTAATTAATACTGACGACTGACTTAACCTAAAGGAGACTAAGTGAGGTCATCTGAAAAGCATCTAATTCAAGGGATGTATCAGAGTGACCCTTGCCAAAATAGGAGGTTGAAGGCTTTCCAAGAGAAGGATCCATGTGTGAAAAGATATGAGATGGCATAGAAATAGAACAGTTGGGAAAATATGGCTGAAAACATTTCAGGGCATAAGAAGTAAGTCCGCTAGGTGTGTTTTTTCATATAGAAACATTTGCTCAAGTGAAATTAGTAAAGAGACTTAGTCTATGAACACCCTATTCCTATGAAATCAAGTAAAATTAGAACATACTTGTCTTTTAAAAATATATGAGGGCTTCCCTGGTGGCGCAGTGGTTACGAATCCACCTGCCAATGGAGGGGACACAGATTCGAGCCCTGGTCCAGAAAGATCCCACATGCCGTGTAGCTACTAAGCCCGTGCGCCACAACTACTGAGCCTGTGCTCTAGAGCCCGCAAGCCACAACTACTGGGCCCACGTGCCACAACTACTGAAGCCCGCGTGCCTAGAGCTTGTGCTCTGCAACAAGAGAAACCACCGCAATGAGAAGCCCGCGCACCGCAACGAAGAGTAGCCCCTGCTCGCTGCAACTAGAGAAAAGCCTGCGTACAGCAACGAAGACCCAAAGCAGCCAAAAATAAAATAAATTACAAAATAAAAATAAAATAAAAAATAAAAATATATGAAATGTAGAGGCATATTCTCATACTTTGGTTAGCTTTCCAAATAGCTTTCCAGGATGGCTGTGGCTTGTCAAGAAATTTCATACTTAGTTTAGTTGTCTCTGATTTAAAATAAGACTATTTTAATTATTAACTTAAAAGTAAAAAAAGTACAATATTACTATGTAAAACAAAATTTAACGTGCTGATGGTAGCAACTGGTTTTCAGGCAATGTTTGCCACATGATGGGTAAATAATATGTCTGTTTCAATTGTTACACACAGACCACTCCCTAAAATCTCTCAAGATATATCTTTCACCAACAGAAGTAAATTAATGATATTAACTCTAGAAGGTTTAATGCCAGCTATCTCAAGCACTTGAATTTTTACAGAAAAAAAGTTGAAAATGAAAAAGCAAAAGGATAACTAAATTACACTTTTTAAAAAATGGGTAAAATAAAAGTCTTCAAGCCAGACACTTGTTTTTAATAGACTTACAGAGAAGATTCCCAGAAGTCATATAATATACCCTTTTGCCTCTGGGAATAATTACTCTTAAGCCTTCTGAAATGTATGTTATCAGTTTGGTTTTATAAAAAGTTCAAAAATACTTTAGAGCTACTATTTCATATCCTGTCAGGAAGATTAAGCACAAACATTTTTATATCCTTTCAACATAATTTTTTTTCAACAAATAACTGTTAGACATATTCTGCTTCAAGACAAGCAATTCAATATAGCTTTTCTTTCATTCATTTATAGGTATTGGATAACAAGCTCAAAAATTTGCTAGAATGATAAGAATTTGGGGAGTTAAAGGAATACACTGAAAAGGGCTTCTCATTTGCTGTTAGTTTCCAATAAATGCTCAGGGGGAAAGTGCCATACTGGATGAAGAACAGGAGAGAGAGAGAGTGCAGAAGAGGAGGAAGAAAGATGAGGAGGAGGTGGAAGAGGAAAGGAGAGAGGAGAGATATCAATACAACTTTCATCACAGCATTATAACAAAGAATTTTATAGCCAAGCATTCAGTTAGAAGTCATGCCAGATGGAGTGAAATTTACAGCCCAGATGGGAAATACATCCTAGTGAATCCATATGGATGACATATGGAAGATAATTAAGTATATATTGCTATCTATCTATCTACCTATCCATCTATCATGTATCTATCAATCATCTATTTATCTATCTAAATATATATTCATAATTATGCACATTTATCTATATCTGTATCCTTGTCTTTATATCATGAACTTTTCAGCATGCAGCAAAGATGACCCTGTATAGATAGCCAAAACTTTTACATCCTGCTTCTGAGTTTCCTACTTTCTGAAACAGCTGGCTGTGCACACGTGTGTAAGGTTTGTTCATTCATTCACTCACTCATTGATTCAACAAATCTTTATTGAAGGGAGATGATGTACCAGACCCCTATTACAGTTAGAACAGAAGTGAAAGGCAGGTGAACTGAGGGGAAGCAGCATTTTGTACCATGCCAAAGAGATGCTCGACGTAACGGGTGTCATCAAGTCTAGCAATGAGATCTTGCATTAAAGTATTTCAATTAAAAAAAATCTTCTAATGCCTCAGAGACTTTTTGCCAAGTTCAAGAATTTTTTTTTAGCTAGTTAACCATTCACTGAGGGTGTCCCAAATAAAGACAATCCTTAGTATCCCTCAAGATTTGTGACCATGTAGACCAAGAAAAAAAAATCAAGCATATGGAAATTGAAACTGACAAGCTTCCATTTATAGCAAAACAAAAATATTAAATTTGTCTTTAATCCATATCTTGATAATAATGTGTTATATTTTTACATTATCTCATAGTTTTATATATGTATCTATATATGTATGTATATACGTATATTGTGTAAATTATACACACATGTACATATATACACATACACGTGTATATACATTACACCTGTGTGTATATATATACACATACATACACATACATACCTGGACGTATACTGTCTTCAGAACTCAACTTAGAAAAATTTCAAATGCTATCTTGTTTTCATATTTTTTCTTCTCTTTCACTCTGGTTTCTCTTGAACCACATTTTTCACAAATGTTTACATGTATTATGATGATAGCTTATGAATACTTTTATGCTTAAATTACAAATATTAATTGTATGAAATTCAGCATTGAGTTTTTTTGTTTTGTTTGACCCTTTAGCAGAAAAAATATTAATTGATTAGAACTCTAAACTCTACAAGTCAATAATTTCATTACATTATGTTAAGTTTATTTTATGTTCTGAAATATATGTCATCAGTCTGATTTTACAGAAATCACATTAAAGTTTTATGATAGGATGCTATTCCCTCATCTACCACTCTGGATACCAGATGCCCACATAGCTCAGGTTTTTATAATGATACCTGAAGAAGTTTCAGAGCTCTGACTTTATACACATAAAAAGAGTTAGTAGAGAAGTAGGAGGTCCATTCTATGGCATGATAACTACATATATAGTATTATATGTTGAACTTGAACCGGAATATGCCCTACATGCTCTACTATATGGTACAGTTTTACATTAAGTTTCACTTTTCCTTACAAATTGATAAAATTCTTAGCCATCTGTTACCAAACAGAATACCTCCACTCTGGACAAATCTTATATACTGTCCAGTTTCCATATATGTTCTCAGATACTCTGCACTAGAACTATTGCATCAGAATACAGAGAATTCTCAGTTGCTCATAAAGAATCTGAATTTTATTTTTTTAATCAGGAAGCATAATTCCTAGCTAAAGTTTGAGGTAAAAGAAGCTTCCTTAGTGTGCAAAAGTTGTGGCTTATATGGAACTTCTTGTCTGTCCCTAACAAGAACCAGTACCATGCATGTCATAGAATAGGCATCCAATAAATATTTGGGAAATGCGTTAAAGATTCTCTTCTGGCTGGTTTGCTTCTCTTTTTACATGGATTGTATTTTAATATTAACTACCTCATTTTGACTTGCTGACTAGTCCTGATAATTCAAAAATCTTTATTCTCATTCCCAGATTCTTACAGTCAATATGTTGTATATTTAACAGTCCAACTTTGGGCTGAGTGCACTGTTTGGTACATAATAGGCAAGCCTTTGCTGAATGAAATGTACAAAAAGAAGAATGAACAAATCCAGATATTCTAACTACCAACCCATATTGTTTTTATTAAATAATGCCATGTAGCGGTTTAGGAAATAGATTTTAAATATATATGTTGAGACAGCTCACTCTGCACACATATGTATCCACTCACCCAAATGTACACATAAATTCTCCATGCACATTCACAGAGCTTTGAAATATCATATTAAAGAAAATAAAGGTATATTCCAAGCAAACAAGACAGATGTTTTAATGCTTTTCATCTGGTTCACTTTATGTTAAACACTTTATACCACCCCAGAAGAAATAGATTTAACTGATAGGATGAGAGAAATCATGATCGTAACCAATTCTATGCAAGGCCCTTTAGGATAACATTACCATGGTTAGCTTGGAATAATAAAGCAATTAAAAAAATTAACTTATATGGATGGACACTCCATTCATAATCCCATGTTTAAGATTAGAAAGATTGCAATAACACAGGAACAAGGGCAATATTACGCAAAACTGTGGAGTGGACTAAACTAATCTTTAGACTATTTCTTTCTTTTTAAAATCTCTACTGCCAAATTGTCATGGTAGCAAGTACATTATTTCCTCCTTAATTATACTTTTTCCAAGAATTTTCTTTGGAAGCTAAAGCCAATCACTATCCTGTTTTATTTTCTGTTAAGAGCAAAAACAATGGCTCAATAGTTACCATTTATTGAATCATATTCTATGCCAGTCATAGTGCTGACTTTTACAAAACCTTCTAAAGGAGGTATTTTATTCCTCAGTTATATATAAAGAATCTGAGTCTTAGAAAAATTATAACTTGTCTAAGGTCACACAGCTGGTAAGTGAGAAAGTCACTTAATTTGAAATCAGGTTTATCTGATTGCAAAACCACACTATAACTCAAAATTATATCTTGGCACTGCTTTATCCACCACTGATTTTAATTCAGTACAGAATATGAAAAGGGGACTTACACATGATTGATTGATTGATTTCATACATCCAAAAATTTTTAGGTGACTGGCTATGTGATGAACTATTTATTTTAATATTATTGAAGTGTTCAGATTCTCCTAATGGATCAGTTGTGGGTTGTGAAAGACAGAAAATAATCCAGTACAGCTGCAAGTCCTTTGACCTGAGCAGTTGCTCAAGTTTTTGGCTTGATCAATGGAAGAATGAGATCGCCACCAACTAAGATGGAGAAGACTGCCAGTGAAGCAGGTTTGGGGAAAATTCAGTTGCTCAGTTTTACACATGTTAAGTTTGAGGTTTCTATTAGTCATCTAAATAGGGATGTTACAAAGGAAGTTGAATATACAAATCTGGAGCCCAAATTAGCATACAGACTAAAAACCAAAAGACTAGAATGAAGTCGTCAGGAAGTGAATGTAAATAGAGGAGAGAAGAGGTAAGAGCCCAAGCCATAATGCACTCCAACAGTAAGCATCCTGGGAGACCAGCAAAGGAGAATAAGTAGAAACAATCAGCAAAGTAGGGGGAAGACCAAGACAGTAATGCATCCTGAAAGGCCAGTGATAAACCTGAATCCAAGGGGTGAGAGTGATCATCTGTATCAGATGCTGAGAGATCAATTAAGATGAAGATTGGCCCTCGGATTTAACAATGTGAAGGTTGGCTTGGTGGAGGGTTGGAAGAAAAGCTGATTGAAGTTAAGTTTAAGATAAAATGGGAGGAGAGAAATTGGAGACTGTTTATACAACACTTTAAAGCATAGTGTTGCAAAGGGAATTAAAGAAGTGGGACAGTGGCTGGCAAAGAAAGAAAGGAGAGAAATAAGAACATGTTGTGCTGAGGGAAAGGCTCTAGTAGAATATGAAAAACTGATGATGCAGAATGAAAAGAGGCAAATTTCTGGAGCAATGTCCTTGAGTAGCTGAGAGGAGACAGAATCTATGAGAACAGACTGGCTTTGGAGAGGAAGAGGACCCCATATTTGATAACAGGTGGAAGACAGAGTATGTGAGTCCCTATGCTGGTAACTGTGGTGGTACGAGTTTGTGCAAATCCTCGGGAACTTAAGAAGCAAGGCCATCAGCTGAGGGTAGGTTGGGGAAGGGTGTTTTGAATGTTTGAGAAGTGAGAGAATGGTATGAATTAATCATGTAGGGGAGAGAGAGAATATTGAAATATAACCATATTAAAGAACATAGCTTTGATATGTGAGCAAATCAGTGGACTTAACCTCCTTAAATTAAAGGCTTTGGCTATAGATGAGTGGGTTGAGAGAAGCTACAAAGTTTACAGCGTGGCAAAAAGCAGTTTAGAATGCATGCGCCCCCGAGGCAGGCAGTTCCACAAACTGATAAAATGAGGGACCAAAAAAGTAAGCCATGCATCCCAGTTCATTCTCTCAGACTGGCTTACCCAGGAAATCATTTCTTCTTGGAAGAGTACAAGTTAGGCCAGAAGTATTACTTTAATGGGATCCCTGCCACATGGTGTAGAGGGTATTTCCCAGAACAATCAATCCTCATTCTCTCATTCCCATATTCTTATATTTCCACTATATTTTTTCTTGGACATCATGAAAATAGACATCATTTAACCCAGTTTTCTCCCAATTTATCAGCCAATTCTTATTTCCACTTTCTCCACACCTAACCAAGAATCCATGGTCTATTATGACTTCCATTCTCTTGCTGATATCGTCATCCTGTTTTCCTAATATACTTTTATTTGATTCATTCAGTAAAGAATTGTTTTAATCCAATTGTCCATCTTCTCTGCTACAACCTGAGTTGATGTGTGCTGCTGGAGCACATCATACAACCAATGCACTTTCAAGCTTGCCAGGCTCCACCTCAACAGTGCTCCCTAAGCTGCCTGCCCCTCATTATTTCCCTCTTTCTCCTTTCACAGCAGCTGAATAAACTTTTCTCCAATCTATTTAAGGCCTTTCTCCCCTGCTTGCTCACTCACCCTCCACAGATTAACAGTAGTTTTATAGTGAAATCCCTTTCTTTATACGCTTACATGTATTTGCACCTATGCTTATCTTTTTCTCTCATCTCAAAGTCTGAGACTGATACTTCTATTTGATTTTGTCACAATGAGAAAGAGAAGCTTCCTGGCAATTTCAGGTCTACAAGGGATCTTCTTAAGCATCATTGCCAGTGGCTTGCAATCTCTTTTCTGGGACTGTCTCTTTTACGGATTTCCCTTGATTGTCCCTTTAATGCATCCACATATTCACTCGCCTCTAAACTTAGGTTGCTATATACTATCTCCAAACATTATTTAAAATCTCAGATAGTTAGAGACATAAAAGACCCTAGCAATCATCTAGCAACATTAGAATCTTCCAACATTATAATTCTCTAGGGTGCTTTAAAAAATACCAATATTTAGGCCTCACTTCTAGTGATCTTGGTTTAATTAGCTTAAGGATGCCAAATTAGTATTTTTCTAATCGTTTGTTTTTCAACATACAAACAAGATTAAGGGATCACTGACATAGTGCAATCCTTTTATTTTATAGTCAAGCTGAATATAAGAGAGATAACAATATCCTGCTCTTCTTGGTCATACCATGAATCATTCTGAGCTAACTAGGGCAGAGCATCTCAACTAGTGTGCTGCAAATAGGTTACAGGTGTGCTGCAACACCAGTTTCTCAGTCTCAGGGTGACTCCTCAAAGTCTGGCACTTCCAGAGCTCCTGAGGTGCTCAATTGTAGGCTTGAGTATGCTCCTCTGTCTACATTACTGTGATGTAGAAATATCATGATTTTCTCTTTGTGCCATTATGTGAACCAGGTTGAGAAACACTGATCTAGCATACCCTGGTCCTCAAAATTTGCTGGCTAATATTTCCTCTCTGAGAAGTTTATCTTCCCACCTTGTTCTCCATTAAATTCCATTTTTTATGTTTACCCTCTCGTCTAAATCCAGGTCATGTGACCTGTTTTGTGTTATTAGCACATTCTTCAGTGCAATAACTAAATAAGGAATGAATGATTAACCACCACTTAGGGAATGACCTCAGCAAAACTTCATTTTGAACATATTGACAGTGAATTATTATTACTGAATCACAACTTCTTAGCTACAAATGTAGACAGACACCTAAATGACTATGGTCAAGTCACAGTTTTGTAGCTTGTTGATTAGGAGGCCCTGCAGACACAGAATTAAGAGTTTATTATGTCATGATAAATTGTGGGCATTTATTAATTCCTTCAATTTATCTGCCTTGTAATTAACATTCACCACACATAAATAAATGAAAGGAACATAAATATTAACATTTCATAACAAAGGCAGAAATCTATATTATAAATGCTTTGATTTAATTATCAAAAGGACACATAATTAGTAATATGATTACAGTGTCTTGGACAGCATTATATACACTGGAAACCCCAGTCTTGCAAAAAATGTTAATTTGATTGAACTGATTAGATGCAAGGAATTGGATATGTCTTTGAGTTATGATTGTATTATCATTAAATCATCAACTCAGTACATGGGCTCTAGTGTCAAACAGATCCAAATTCAAACCCCCATGTCTCTACTTTCTTGACTAACAAAACTTTGAGTTAGCCTCTCTGAGTGTCAGTTTTCTTTCTCTGAGAAGTGGAGATTAAAATAGGTTTTAACTCATTGGTGGTGTTGTGAAAATCAAGTGAGATAATGTATGTAAAGCATAGTGTCATCATTACCCTCTCACTCAGAATCAAATCTACTTTCTAAGTTTCTTTTTTTTCACCAATAGATTGTATTGCCTTTCTTGATTGCCTTCTGTTACCCAGAATTCTCTTTTTACTGAAATTCAGGATCCAGATCCAGTGCCCCCTCTTCTATGAAGTCCCACCAGTCCAGAATCTTTTTTATTTTCACTCCACTAGTCTGCACTTCAGTTGTAGCCCTTAACAAGGTCTGCAATAGGTGAGTTATTAGCATATTGGTGCACCTGTCCACTCAACTAGGAGCTCCTAGAAAATGTGAATTGTGTTCTTCATACAGCAGCCTATAAGGTCTGTAAATATGTGAATCAGACCATTCCATTCTCTTTCTCTCAACTCTTTAATACTTTCCTTTCACACTTCAGAGAAAATCCAAAGTCATTTCCAAGCCTACAAAGCCATGCAATATTTGATCATGGCCCTGCCTGTCTACTTCATGCCTTTATGCCCCTGCACACTACCCAGTGGCCACACAGTCTCCTTGCAGGCCCCAAAATATAATGTCAACTGATACAGTGAAGACCTACTGAGCAGAAGCTATGAGTCATATGCTATTCTAGGCATTTAGGGTACATTGGTGAATACAATAAACAAATACCCTTCTTTGTAGAGCTTCCACTATAGTGGGAAAGAAGTGCAGAAACCACCAACATAATAAGTAAATTATACTGTACCCCAAAAAGGAATAAGTGCAATGGAAAGAAGTAGAGCAGGGGAGGAGGACAGGAGCTAGAGCAAGGGAAGAAGAGATTAGTTAGTTGTGATTTCAAATCCCATATTAACCATGTTCACCCCTTAGTATTTGCAACTGCTATTCCTTTTGCCTGGCTCTCCCCCAAGCCCACCCAATATTCATATAGTTCCTTCTATGAATTATTTAAGTGTCTGCCCGAATGTCAACACTTCCAGAAGTCCCTGTCTGAAGAGAGTGTAAAAAGTATACTCCCAATCCCCACTGCAGCTCTCTATTCCCTTAATCAGCTTTATTTTCTTCACTTCATTATATATCTATATATTTGTTCATTTTATGATGAATGTATTTTTTTCTGTTTTATTAACTGTTGTATTTCCAGTGCTTAGGACAATATTTGCTATAAAGTTATAATAAATATTTATTAAATAAATGAATGCAGGTAATAATTAGCTTCAGCTAATAGTTATTAAATGTAAAAGGTAGAGCCAAGAAAACTGAAATTTAATCAACAATATATTATTTCTCAATAATTGGGAAAACATTTTATATTAAAAAATTCTGCTTTTTATGCCCATGGCACTTTTATAGATAACAATATCCTGCCAAACTTCTCTAAATGAGATCCCTCACTCATTAATTCAACAATTGTTAATTGAGTGCTTATAACATTCTAACTTTTGCACTAAGCACTGAGGATACAACAATTCAGAAGACGGATATAATTTTTTTTTAAAAAGCATCTTTAATTATTAACAAACTTGCATACATATATATATTATAAAAATCAAAACACAAAGATTGTTTGTGAACATCATCACACTGCTTCTTTTGAGTTAAGTCACCATTCAAAACTGGTGGGTTGAGAAAAGAGCATGGAGATGGGTGGTTAGAGTGGAACAAGGAAAACAAGCTAGGAGGCTGAGCAGGTAAACGCAGATGGTGGCTCAGACCAACGTGGTAGTGGGGAAGCTGGTGAGACCTAGCTGGACTCTAAAAATATTTTGAAGGTAGATTTGGATGTGAAGGAAATAGGAGACAAGCAGAACTCCAAGAATTTTACCTACCACAAATGGAAGGATGGAGTGGCCATAAACTGAGATGGGAAGATTATGGTTGGATCAGGTTTGTAAGGACCATCCAGAGCACAGTTTTCAACATGTTGAGTTTTAGATATCTATTAGACATTCATGAGGATATGTCAAGGAGGTAGTTGGACACAGGAGCTTGGATTTCAATGGCGAATCCTGGAAAGAACTATAAATTTGGGAGTCTTCAGGTGTAGGCTTAAGTGTATAGGAGTAAATGTAGAGAGAGAATCTTCCAGCATCCCAATATTATAGAATCCAGTGAAATGAGGAAGGACCAGCAAAAGAAGCTAAAAGGCTAAAAAAGCTAAAGGGAGCTAAAAGGAGGCACCAGTAAGCATCACACTAGGATTGGTGTTTCACTGGTGGAGCAGCCCACTCTTATGCTCCTGCTTGAAGCAAGAGCCTCCTATCTAGAATGGGGAGGCTTTTGTCCAAGCTGATAACTTGGACAACAAGCCAGGTGGATTGAAAAAGAAGGTGGCCTTTTCCTGGCCAACCAGGTCACATGAACCCACAGTGGTGACCAAAGAAGTGACAAATTATCACATAATTATTATCCTATTCTGACTTTAATGGAAGGTCAGGATGGGAATATACCAATAAACAATATGTGTTTGCAATTTGATATAGAGTTCAACACCAACACCAAAATAATCTGGAGGGCTAGATGTCAGTGCTAAGGGGTATAATATAGGTTCTTTGAGTGAAATGTTGACATAATCCAGTAACTAGTAATTTAAACTTTTTTCTAAATGGAAGAATGTATGTTAAATAAAATTAAATGTGGAAGCCCACAATATAAGATATACAAGAGTGGGATTTCTTTGTTTGAGGCAGAGGTAGCAGAATCAGAGAGCTGCCTGTTCAGAGTCCCTGTTGGACTGTCCTTGGGGCATCTTGACACAGTCCTAGGGCCCTGGTAAACATGGCTTAAAAGCACTGGCAGAAGCTTAAAAAGAAAGCAGGTCAGAGATGAAAAAAATTGGCACTTGAAGCAGTCAGGGAAGGTCTGGGAAAAATGGACCAGATAGAATAGACCGAGCCCAGGTTGTCAATACTTTGGATTTTCCCCCAGAATTATGACATCTCAGTTACAAAACCTCCAAAACTAAAAAAAAACATACTGGGGACAACCAGGGTAATCTAGCAATAATGTTAAGTAAATTATAATTTAAAGAGAGAAGATTTATAGTCTAGAAGAAAATAAAACTGATGTGAATAAGAATACACATATACAGTGAAGTTCATCCATTTTAGGAATATATTAATTCTAAGGTAAGGGGGTAAAAATGCATTTAAAAGTTTTTTAAAACAAAAGGAAAACAAGACAGTGAATATGCTCTTCCACAACTACCTCGGGAAAGACAGAAGTTGCAATGAAGAGCACGCTTGATAATGAACCTCCAATTGCATCCAATATCAATCTATTTTAATCACATGGGAGATTAGCCTTCCTGCAAGAACTAAGTGGAAGTGTGAATAGAAAAGCAATCTTGTAGGGTCCCTCAAGAGGAATATTCCAACTTATTTAGAGATAAAAGACTTTCAGGAAGTATTCAAAACAGTGAAAATAGAGACACTCAAAATGCATGAACTAATTTAAAAGAGTAGATAAGAAGGAATAAGTGTCATGAGAAATACAAACTGGTATTTATAAATGCTCATCAAAGTGATGAGGAACTTAGGCAATTTTAATGGCTTAAAATGATATAGCATTAACTTCATCCATCTACTACACAGAATTGGGACATTATTTTTTCTGTCTAAGGCTGAAAGATATATCACTAGTTTACAAATGTGAGCAGTGAAATGATCTGTCAAAGATGTCAGAGTAACTTACATTTACAATATAAGACTCCCACTACCACCTGTTTTCAGATTGTATATCCAGTATATCCACAATTGTATCTGGCGGGTATATGGGTACAGCTCCTAAAACCAGACATTTGAACGAAGAACAAATGTCCTGATGATTAAGATATGTATCTGGACATTTTCTTATACAAATTTGATACAAAAACACATGACAAGGAATGAAACTCACTCATTTTCTCCTCCTACTAGAATTATGTAAATTATATAATGGGAGGGAATTTTTTTTTTGCTCATTGCTGTAACCTTAAGGCTTAGAACAGTGCCTCACATAAAGTTACAACTCAATGACTATTTATTGAATGAATGAAGACCAGTTAACATACACAAACCAAAGTGACAACACTATTCCCTGGAAGTCAGTAAAATGTCCATTTTAAACAAGCTACTTTGCATAGTAGAATTGTAGACTTACACAGGTAGGAGGCCCCAAAATATATATTCACTCTTTAGAAAAAAAAAAGACATTAGTTATTCCCAATATATAAATAATACACTGAGTTTTTGGTGAAAATAGAAAGATAACAGTATTTGGTAATCAAAACAAACCATAAAAATTAAGGAACTAATTTTTCATTTTTTTCTTTTTTTTTCAGTTTTAATATTTTTTATTGAAGTATAATTGACTTACAGTGTTGTGTTAATTTCTGCTGTACAGCAAAGTGATTCAGTTATACATATATATACAATTTTTTAAAAAAATATTTTTTCCATCATGGTTTATCACAGGATATTGAATACAGTTCTCTGTGCTATACAGCAGGACATTTTTGTTTATCCATTCTATATATAAAAGCTTACATCTGCTAACCCCAATCTCACACTCTATCCCTCCCCCTCCCCTGTCCCTCTTGGCAACTACCAGTCTGTTCTCTATGTCCCTGATTCTGAAGAAACTGATTTTTCTAATTTTACCTAAGCCGGTAATCATCAGGGGTGATTCAGGAAAGAGAAAAGCTTTAAAACATGGTTAGGTGGCATAAGGTTTTTCCACTCAGACTAAAAGTAGGCCAAAGTAGTTAAAACCAAACAAAACCAAAAAGTATACAAGCAAAACGAACCACAGGGTTGGTTAAAATTCAGCTTGCAGGTGATCCAAAAGAGAAATGAGTATTCAACTTTGATTTCTTAAAAGGACTCTATGTGTGTGCCTGTGTGTGTGTAAAATGGGAAAGAGAAAAGGAAAATCTTTCATCCTAAATAAGTTTATCACAGGTGCAATCATCCTTGTGTGATTACTATGTTGTAATTATTCATTTGATATAAATGTTCATATAGTAATTATTCATTATTGTATACAAACCTCCAGCCACAGTGGTATAATTTCTTCCTCTCGTATACTCCCAGATGATTCTGTTTATAGTTTTATTAGAAGGCTTGTAACTGTATTTCTTACATTAGACTTATTTGTATATTCATCACCCTCAATTCACTGTCAGTTCTTTTAAACAGCATGTATAATGGCTTACTAACCTTTAGCATTAATATATTGACAGTTGGATCATAAAATGTGACAGACAAATCTGTACTTTTGTATTTTCACCTATAAATTAAGACTGTAAGCCTCATGAAAGTAAAGATCCTTATTCACCACTATATTTTCTATGCCTCAATGTTTAAAACAATATCTATTGAATGGTTAATTAAAAAGATTTCTAATTTTTGTATTCTTATGAAGAACCATAGACATCAGGATAAATAGCCTGTGTTATTATGATACATGTTAGTTTAAAAAACTTATACAAGAATACTTTAAAAAGTAGAATTCAAGTTAGATAAATCAGGACACCAAGAAAGTTTTTGTGGAAATGGAAATTATTATGTGCTAGCTAAAGATATCATGTTTTTGAGTTTGGAGTCTATTTTGAATAGAGAAGTGTTAAGCACATCATTTTCCACCTAAGATGTGATGAAAGTAAGACTGTGATATTGGGGTTAAAAAAGGCAAATTTTACTTAGTACTCTTTTATCTCCTGTAAACAAGTCAGCTAAATTTTGGGCACTACTCAAATAGCTGCATAAAAAGAATAATAAAAAACACACAGGCATACAACTTAAAACAATATTCACTATTTTCTTGATCAGAACACTAATAATCCTTTATACTGAATCACCTCCTATTATTTTGCACTAATTGGTTATTGTGATTAATATAGCTTCCCCTTGCCAAGGGAAAAGATTCCATGTGAAACAGTGAATGGGAAGGAACAGGTTCAATGGAAGAGACAGGTAGGTTGAAAACTGGATCTTCATCTCTACAAACACTAAAGGTCAAAATACACTCTTCCTAGTAGTTGACAATCACATGCCAAGGTGCAAATCCAAAAAATATAGAGTAGACATATGACTGTTACTTTCTGTATACCCAATTTTTTAATTATTAATTTCTTAGGTTCCGAGCCAGGCCAATCCTATAATTTGTACGTTGCTTAGCACTTGTCCCAAGTCACAGTTATATACAATATCTAATCATGATAAGGATGATGATGAAATATCTTAAAGGTTTCCCCCTCAAATTCTACCAGAGACAACAATGAGAATTTAGACAATGACATACTCTTTACTGGTTTTGGCCTTTCACAAAATTTTGATAGAAGTAACAACTTCTAAAATACAGGTTATATAAATTTTAAAGTCTTTTCATATGTTAAATATGATATCAACTTGCAAAAGTGAGGGAGGTTGGGCCATCTTGCAATGAGCTACCTTATTAACAAAACACTTGAGTAACTTAAATATTCAGTTAAAATGTGAATAATTGGGCAAATTTCATATAGAATGACATTAACTCTGTTAAAGCATAGAGGTAATGATGCTATGATGTTGTCCATATAAATTAATCACTGTCTGAAGTGGTACTAGAATTTACCCCATGCTCACCACTGTCTTGCAAAGAGTTGTCCTGTGTCATAGAGAAACTTGGCTCAAAACTATGGTCATTTAAATAAAAGTTCATGACATTATGGGACATGTCACTACTGTGTACTTATACACTTTAACTAGGGTTATGGTTGCGGCCTAAGCTTATCAATCTCCATAACTGTGATACGTCAACGTTGTCTGTAATATGTCCAATTTGCATGGACATGTCCTAAGCACTTGGAAAGAGCTGTGAATGAGGAATTCAGAGCCTATATTCACATCTTGAAACAAGAAATTTAGCAAGAAAAATTATGCTTGCCCTCAGATTCATTACTGAAATTTGAACTCCCTTCGGATGGCACCCCACAAATGCAGGACAACTCAGTGTGATAGGAAAGAGCTGAAGGCTGTGTATTAAAAACCTTAGCTGGTATCATAGATACATTAATGTCACGACATGATCTTCCTTGCAAGTTTCCTTGGTCAGACTTAGCAAAAAATCTCCCAGCTTAAAAAAAAAAAAAAAGCCTGAAAAAAAGCCCCAAAGAGCTTTCAAAATTCAGCCAAAGTTTACTGACACATCTGTAATATCTGAGAGGAAGCCTTATCACATTTGGTGACAGGGTGATACACAGCTTATGCACAGACCACGAGAGCTGACAACACATGCGTAGAGCAGGGTTCAGGATGGGAGGCAGGTGAGTAGGAGCATATGTGTAGAGAAGTGGCTTCTATCTCTCCACTATGCTCTGGTGCCTCTCAGATACAGAGCCCAAGATTCTCCATCTCCAGTCCTGGCAAACTTTTCCTCTTTTTTGCTCTTCCTCTATTTTTCCTCCTTTTATATCCTTTATCTCTCAACTTCTTCTATTAGGCCAGGAAATTTGTTGATCTCTAGTGTTCTGGTAATTCAGTAATGGTCATTAAAAATTTTCACAAGAGCCAAAAAAAAAAAATCGTCTGGCTTGGATTCAGATGGCATGAGTTGAATCCCGGCTCTGCTACTTTGTATAGCGGCTATTTTGTGTCCCTGGGCAAGATTCTTGGCTTTTAAAGTCATGGTTTCTAAGGCTGTAAACTGGCTACAATAACACATACCTGAGAGAGTTCTTGAGAAGATTGTATTTGAACATCTTATTTGAAAATAACTAGCATTATAGGTAGTAAAATAAAAGATGTATTGATTTCATTTATATTTCTATTATTCTCCAGTACTTTTCTAAGTATTATTGTTATTTCCTGATTCTTTCTCTCTTTTATTTTTACTCCCCATAATCCTTTTATGTGCTATACCTTAGCTGTTTGTGATAGAGAGAAATGTGATGCATAAGTCACAGAAAGAGGGAGGACCAATTCTCAATAGCAATCATTCTCAGATTTCATTAAAAACCCAAACATAGGGCCGTACTTAATTGAGAGAAATGCCCAGTTCCCATAGCAGGATATTTAACACTAGATTTTGTTACTCCTTTTCTAAGTTAGATTATAAACTCATGCTGATACCATTTATAGCAAGTTTGTAAATGTAATGTACACATCTTACCTACTACAGGAACATTAAAGCACGTGGAGAGGACTTATCCTAGGTCAAAAAGGACGTTAAAGCTACCTGAAAGAATTCTTCTCTGTAAATTGAAAAAGAAACTATTTTCAATCTTTTTCCATTGCACATCAAAGGGATGCTTTCTACTAATGTAGCCTATTTCAACTTATAAAATCTCAAATTTACCTGGTGTGAGGGACCAAAAAAATATAATTCCAGAAAATATTTAATCCAGTATTATTACTACATCCTTATTAAATTAAAAAAATCACATACTTTTAAAAATTAAGGCATGTAACCAAATAGACACAATGTTGGATATAAATAGAAATTCTGCCAAGCTGTTTGAGTCACCCTGCAGTATGTCTGGTGGAATGGGCAGAGTACTGCAAACAATAATGAAATAAATAAAACTGGAATTGTGTTCTGAACAGTATGTTCTTGGCAGGAATTAAGGTGATGCTATCATAAAGGACACCTGCTTCCAGAAATTCAATTGGGAAACTCTGTTGCATTATTTCCCTGGGAACAAAAGCATACATTTTGAGTGATGTGCGTTATTTTGGGAATTTGTTGGGTTGGAGGTTAGCATGGGCAGAGATTTTTGAAGTACTCAGTATATCAAATCTTTCTTTAATCTCTAAACCCTTTTTTCCTCTTTGATCCTAGTAAAGAAAGTACTCATTTTATGCTACGTTACCTTGAGTCATAGGGATATAGACAATACTAATCAATCCACTTTTACCTCTCAAAATAGATCTTAATCTATAAGGGATCCTTTTTAGCCTTAGGTCTTATATGATGTGCTTGAAAATAGATTATCAGTGATTAGGCAAGGGTCACCAAAATCCTTGACAATCTTTAAAAATTAGAGTCATTTTGATCACTGAAAGACAGTCACTCTCCTAGGACAGTACTGGCTGTTCATTACAACTGTTTTTCCACTACATCATTATGAGAAGGGTGTAATCTTTTTCTGGTGTCGCACATGGGATGTATCAACTGCATAGCTGTAAACATCACAACCTGAAGGAAAATATGTAGCTTAATTTGTCTTCATTTCCAAGTTTGAAAAAAAATTAAATACTATATAGTTAAAATGGTACCCTTTTATATATTCTGACAATAATACTAAATTCATGATCAAAGATAACTCACAACATCCACACATTAAATGCTGCTGAGGTGGTCCCTGGAATTTCAATTATTTTCATAGATTGCCCTCTTGTGGCCATATATGATGCTACGAACAACAAAACAAAAATGCTACATATATTTTGTTTCGTTCTATCTGGTAAATGCCTTGAGGTTTTATTAATATCTGAATATTCATTTTATAACATTTAATGATAAAATACCCATGAATATTCTTCAATTTGAATTATAAGCAAAATACTGATTTCTGAAAATTCACTATTGGATGCAATAAAATTACTCAAGAAATATAATAAGTAAAAGAAGGTTTAATATGGTTATTTATTAGTTTTAAACCATGAACATTCATTGATCCATAAAGCTAATATAATGGTTTAATTTCATAAAATAAAGTTTTAGTCCTACCTTTAATATAATTTTCAGGAGAAAGAAATTTTAGACTATAATAGTAATATCTAAGATTAGTATTAGAAAAGTACTACTACTGGTATTAAAAAGAATTTCTCCTTGGTTATCTGACATACTTAGTAAAGCACTTTTATTCCCAAAGACAGCTTAAAATAATACCACTATGCTATCAGGCACTTAAGCTGTTAAATATGTATTGATCCTGGGCTGGCTATTTAAGCTTTCTCGGTCTCAGTTTCCTGATTTGTAAAGAGAGGAATTTGAGCCAGGTGATCTTGACTAACATCTATTTCATATGTGACTACATCCCATTCACAAGAACTAACTAGCAATCAACAGCTCTGTTCTTGTTTTTACTTTCTCCACCTGATTTCTAGAATGCAAGGCAAAATATCTATTGAGTTCTCATTTTTTGAAGCTGCTGCCTCCTGATCCCATTTGCAGGCTTCAGAGATAGTTCTTTTCAGAGCAAAGGGATTCAATGACACACAGTGTTTACAGTCTCCTGTTGTTCTCAGTGCTAGAACAGCAAGGTGTGGCCCAGAGCCAACAGAATGGAGGAAAAGGACCACAGGCAAAGGGAGGCTGAGGAGGCTCCCCTGGGTAAACTAAATTAGTTGACCTTTCTACCTCTTCCAGAAGGGACATATGCCAAGAAGAAAGGTAAAACAAGCTCTGTGGCTAATAACAGGATCAGAAATGGACATAAATTAGATCATATAAGCTTTGTAAATATTTACATAACATAGATCTGAGGAGATATATTTATATATAGTGATTTTATAATGTATCGATTACACCAATAAAATGTATATTCATTGAATGAGCTTTAATATATGATTTAACGATAGATTTAAAACCTATGCATCATTAAAAAAATTTTTTTTAGATGTAAAGATTTTTTAAAAAAGCTGATTAATCTCTTGTACATTTAAAACTCCTAGAAAAGAACATAAGCAGAACACTCTTGACGTAAATCATAGCAACATTTTTTTTGGATCTGTCTCCTAAGACAAAAGAAATAAAAGCAAAATAAACAAATGGGACCTAATTAAACTTAAAAGCTTTTGCACAGCAAAGGAAACCATGGACAATACAAAAAGACAACCTACTGAATGGGAGAAAATATTTGCAAATAATATAACCCATAAGGGGTTAATATCCAAAATATATAAACAGCTCATACAATTCAATATCAAAAAAAAGATATGGACACAAACTAAGTGTCCATCAACAGGTAAATGGATAAAGAAGATGTGGTGTGTGTGTGTGTATGCATGTGTGCATACACACACACACACACACACACTAGAATAATCCTCTACCTCAACCAATCCAAAGGTCAATGGTATGTTAAAATGAAGGGAAAACAAATGATAATGTTGTATGAAATTATAAAATTGTTATATAAAAAGACAAGCAAAAGGCAAAATTCAAAATTTGTTTATCATTCTTTTTCAACATTTTTCTGGTGATAAATACAGAATATCTAACTCGTGAATTGTTGAATTTTAATTTGGAAGATATCACCTCAGCCAAGTTACAACATAATTACCACAATGTCTACTATTCAGTGTTTATGCTTCCATAAACACTTTCACTCCAATACTGCATTACAATGGCTCCTAAACATTTAGGAGAAGTGTGTTCAGTGGCAAAGACTTCATTCCTGACAGACCTGATATCCATTTCTGGCTCTCACCTGTTCTAGTTACAATGTCCCAACAACCCTCTTCACGTGTAAAATGGTAGTAATCATAGTACTTACCTCATAAGTTAGTAACATGACTTAGTGACATGACATAATGCCTTAGGGATTTGGCACATTATCTTGTACAGGATAACTACTCAGTACATGTTAGTTATAAATATCAGCAATGTTAAGTCAAGGATGAGTCAAATATATACTGAGTGAATAATAGTTGTGTCCATTATTAGGGACACACACTATGTTCATGTAGGCCATATATTTCTACTGTTGTAAACCATTAAAATGTACAAGAAGTAGGTGTTTAATATATTTCTTTTTTCTCCTAGAAAATATCTTTAATACATGTGCCTTTACATAATATATTGCATACACCACAGTGTGGTGAGCACATTTTTCTTCAATGAAATAACACAGTCCTTATTCACA
Source organism: Eschrichtius robustus (assembly GCF_028021215.1). Taxonomy (NCBI): domain Eukaryota; kingdom Metazoa; phylum Chordata; class Mammalia; order Artiodactyla; family Eschrichtiidae; genus Eschrichtius; species Eschrichtius robustus. Next base: position 68,833,685 of record NC_090836.1, read on the forward strand.
TATATATGACTAGCATTCTTAGAATCATCTTTTTTACACATGTTTTTTAAAAATTGAAGTATAGTTGATTTACAATGTTGTGTTAGTTTTAGGCGTACAGCACAGTGATTCGGCTATATATACATATATATATATATATATATATATATATATATATATTCTTTTTCAGATTTTTTCTAGTAACCTTACAGGTTACTACAAAATATTGAGTATAGTTCCTTGTGCTATATAGTAGGTCCTTGTTGTTTATCTGTTTTATATATAGTAGTGTGTATATGTGAATCCCAAACTCCTCATTTATCCCTCCCCCACATGTCCCCTTTGGTAACCATAAGTTTGTTTTCTGTCTGTGGGTCTATTTCTGTTTTGTAAATAGATTCATTTGTATCTTCTTTTTTAGATTCCACATATAAGTGATAGCATATATTTGTCTACAGGTGTTTTTACATGGTGCTAATGTAGACTTATCAAAATACAACTCTCGAAAGTATTCATTAACAGAAAATACAGGAAATATTTACTAGACCAGACAATGGAGTCCTGTGCTGGGTACTGGGCCAGGTACAGGAGATTTGGTGAAAAATTTCTCATTGTCCTCACCTTCCAGTTTCTGACAACCTTGTGGAAAGCAGATATGCAAACAATTCTAATACAATGTGATGCATGGTCACCTAGGTACTCAGCTAAAACAACTAGTGCTGTAGTCATGGTTAGGTTAGGATGGGTTTTTTTTTTTTTTTCTTCTTCTTCATTTTTTTTTTTTTTTTTCTTGAAGGACAGCAAGAAAATACTTGCAGAGATTTCCCAGAGGAGGTGACTTTTAAATTTGTTCTTGAAAGCTAAAAAGGAGCTGGCCAATAGAGAAGAGTATGGTAGATACAGCAACACAGCATTTCAGGCAGGAGGAATTTTATGATCAAAGGAAAGAAATCTTAATAAACTAAAGATCACACATTTATACAGATGAAAACTGCATAATTAAATAGAAAAAGATAATGAGACAATGGAAACTATTAAACAAGATAGAAGAGTGTAAAATTAGCCATAATCCCTTATTATGATGATATCTAAGGTAATTTTATTTTTGTTTTGTGGCTGTGTGTTTTGTGGGGGGGTAATAGAGGGATTGTTTCTATTTTTACTGGGATCTCAGGAAAATATATGCCAAAAATGAGAGAACCAGGTACTTAAAACTCTGCTGGACTCTTTAGCAAAACTTGGAATAAAAAAATCTATTTATAGGTACTCTCTGTGGTAAGCTGGTATTCACTTTGGAATGGCTTGGCATATAAGTAAAATGTTACCACTTGTTTTTTTCAGTAAAGCAGTTTTTGTACCCTGCCACACCAAGTATGAATGCAAATAGAAGTTGGAGCTTTTTTTCATTTCTAGAAATGTCTGTAATCTTTTTAATAGTGGGTTTTGTTCTCATGAGCTGCTCTACATAAATTGTTGGTTTGAAGGTTGGCATCGTTTTGTAGCTTGCAATATGAATTTTATAGTTAAGGGTTTAAAATTATGTATAAGGCAAAAAGTCTCCATTCTTTCTTTGAATGTTCCTGCTGCAGCTAACTATTCCCATTTTTCATAGCCAGAATGATTTCTGTAAGCTTCTTTTGTGGAATGAAAAAATGTTTAAGCTTTCATTTTGTATTCTTTAGAGCAAAGGGCATATTTCTGGTCTTCAGGTGACTTGATGAAGTGGTCCAGTCCAAATGTAACTTGGCTGTTCCCCAGAGCAGGGAAAGCTGTTTAATAACTTTTTGAAATTGAGTCATTTTCATGTCTTACACACTAATTCTCCACAGTTAAAACAAGAGCCCCCAGAGGCTCTTGCACTGCCCTCTTGTGGAGAAAAGTGAAGTATTTTTCCTTTAAGGAACTTGCTGCACATTATAATACAATTTTCATAAACAGTACTTGTCATCATAATTAGTTTTGAGAACCACATTAGACAGTGTAATAATTTTATTTCATCCATCAAACATAATTTTGAAAACTCAAGAGGAGAAGGAAAGTCTATATTTATCCACCTTCCATGTTTTTTCTTCTTTCCTAATGTTCCAAGTTTCCTTCTTTTATCATTTCCTTTCTGTTTAGAGAATTTCCTTTAGACATTCTTTTAGAGTAGGTCTATGGGTGCCAAATTCTCTTACTTTGCTCTCATCTGAGAATTTCTTGATTATCCCCTGCATTTTTAAAGGTTATTTTCACTGGATATAAGATTGTGTTGACAGATCTTTTCTTTCAGCATTAAAAAAAAATACTACACCACTTTCTTCTGACATCTAAGGTTTTTGATGAAATTCCACTATCATTTGAATTGATTTTTTCCTATAGATAACATGTCATTTCTCTCTGGTTGCTTTCAAGACTTTTTCTTTGTATTTGTTTTCAGAAATTTGACTAGAATGGGAAAATGGGGAATTTTCAGCTAATATTTCTTAGAAGACGTTTCCAGCCCACCTTCTTTCGCTTTTCTTTTTTAGACTGCATTGACATGAATGATAGAGATTTGGTTTCAGTTCCATAAGTGTGTGAGACTATGTTGTTTTTCAGTTTATTTATTCCTTTTTTCAGATTAGGTGATTTCTGTTTCTTTTAAATCTCCAAATTCTGTGATTCTTTTCTCTGCCTTCTCCATTCTGCTGTTGAGCCCAGCCATTGAGTTTTTATTTTTGTTATTGTACTTTTCAGGTCTAAAATTTCCATTTGGTTCCGTTTATATCCTCTACTACTTTGATGAAACTTTATATTTCTTTGCTGAGACTTTATTTTTTATTTTTTTCAAGCATGTTTATAGTTGCTCATTGAAGCATTTTAATGATGGCTGCTTTAAAATCCTTTACAGATAATTCTAACAATTGTACCATCTTAGGATTGATGTCTGTTGATTGTCATTTCTCATTCAGTCTGAACTCTCCCTCATTCTTGCTATGCTAGTAATTTCCTATTGAAACCTGGACATTTTGGGTATTATGTTATGAATCCTGAATCTTATTTAAATTTTATGTTTTAGCAAGCCTCCATTGACTACTCCAGTGGGTGAAGTGGTTGCTGCCTCATTAATTCCAGGTAGGGGCAGAAGTCCAGGTTCTCAACCTATTCCTATTCTTAATGGCTTGAAAAATGACAGGAAATTCATTCAACAACCTGATGTTTTAGGTTTTTCAGTGTCCTTGCCTCCGTTAGTTTGTCTCTGACACCCATGCTCATAGGGCAATGCTTGATCTTTCATCATCAGTGACTGCCTGATTTTCTAAAGCCCAGCGGTAAGAACTTAAGTATTTGACTACCATCTCCGGTGATCCACCTCACTTCTTCCTGTATTCCACCGCAGCTATGCTGTGATCAGATGTACATGTCACAGGGCCACTTACTATAGAAGTTAGAGAACAATTTGAGGGAGGGAAGCTGTGTGTAAGGAATCTAATGAGGAGGCTGCTGCAGAGGTCCAGGTGAGAGATAGCAGCGATTGGGACCAGGGTTCTAACAGTGGAAAGGGAATGTTTGGGTTTGAGATGTATTTTAAAGATTTAATGGATGGAAATTGGAGAGTACATTGGTGGAAGTTGGTGATGAAAGAGTAGTTCAGGAACAAGAAAGATTCAAGAATGACATTTAAGTGTTGAACTGAAGTGCTTAACTTGGTGGTAGAACCATTTACTGAAATATAATATATAGGAGGAAAAAATGATGGCAATACTGGATTTGTACTTGAGGTGTTTGTGACATGCAAGTTGTAAAGTGGATCTAGAACTCAGGAAAAACATAAGTAATCAATAATAAGTAATAAATAGCATATGTTGAGAGAAATTTATCTTTATAAAGATAGATAATTTTTAAAGCTATACTTGGAGTCACAAGTTTGGATGATTTTATGGAGAGAGATAAGTAGAGAGCTGAGGATGGGTCCTGGAGCAATGTTTGTCTAATTGATTTTACCCATATATGATCTATCCAGGATGATAATCATTTTATAAATGTGGAGTCTCTATGCAAAGATTTCTTAGAGCTCCATATTTAATATGGTGAGATGAAAACTGCAGTTCCAATTTTTTCTTTTTATTGTCTTAAATTTTCTTCCCTACTTCAATATATTTTGGAGACTCCTTCCCATATTTCTTCCCTAGTTTCCTGTGGCTTTTCTCTTCTCTCCTTTGAAGGAAGTACTTATTAGCAAGGGAATTGTCAAAGCCTTTAGTGTGTCAAATAGGAAAGCCAACAATCTTGTTCATCACTATGTGCCTCATGAGGAAACAAAATAAAACTACAAAAGCAATAACAACTACCAGATGAGTAGTGTAGGAGTAGATTTGACTGGTATCTATTTTCCCCCGCTTTTTTTCTCTTAAAACATGTTCCTCTGGATCAAATTTCCAAATACCACCTGCGACAAAAACAACATTCAGCAGATCTCTGACAAGAGAAAATATAAACTACAATAGAACATTCACTTCTGAGTCTTGAAATATCCCCGACATATCAACATACCGCCTACAGCCTAGAAAAATAAAATACAACCACCTACATCCCCTCCCACATCTAGCATGACTCAAACACACACTTTCCCCCTAACCACACTTATAAAGAATGTCTACTCAGTTGAAAAATTTAGTTTTCCTAAAGTCAGCAATAAAATATAATACATTATGCAGTCACAACAGGTTTTATTAATGCTGGAAAATATTTCTGGATTTAAACTAAGAAAGTTAAAGTATATGTGTTTCACACAAAGGTTATAAATGTTTTCTTAATTGATAAAGAAGAACATCCTTCACAGAATATATGCTCAGTAAATGTCTATTATATAGAACTGGAAACTGTCACAATATTTCACTAAAGAGTTCACACTTGTAATAACATATAATCGAAAATAATCTGAAAAATAATATATATATGTATAACTGAATCACTTTGCTGTACACCTGAACTAACACAACATTGTAAGTCAACTAGACTTCAATTAAAAAAAGAGTTCACACTAAGATTATAATAACTATAAAGGAGTCCAAAATTGTTCATAATCTGGACAATATTCTGCCCTATGTTGAGCCATTAATAAAATGAATGTGAGGTTGTTTTTGAAAGAACCAGATGATTCCATGTTTTCCTATATCAACTGCATTTAGTTACTACCATTTGTACCTGGTACTGTTAATTTTATACTCAACTAACAGGAATAACTTTTTTTTTTTTAATAAATACTTGAGTTTTGAGTTTAGGGGAAACTTAGATATGATAGATGATCCTCGAATGTGAACATGATTACATACAAATATATATGATTAGATACATTTAAATTGAATGTTTATGCAATATGAAGGACTATCATAACATTTTTGGAATCTTATTTATATTATGAACATTACGTCTTCTCTTTTATTAAATTAGAATATTTCTTGAGCTATTATTATTCACCTACACTATGCTTCAGGCTGAGATCATTAATCATGGAAAGCTGGGGATGTATGAAATGTCCTTACAGAGGAAAAGTATTCTAACAGTTGGTGACAATGCCAATGACTGGAAACATGATGAGCAAAAATTAGTGCCAGGAAAGCAAGCAACAACAAAAATACCATCTTATCCTATATATTTGATCAAACTTGCCAAATTAATCATAATCTAATCTTCTAAATTCCTAAATATTTAGTTTTGGCTGCCTGTTCTTTTTCTTGTACAGATCTTTGCTCCAAATTTCCTTCATTCCCAAGGTTTCAAATGTCATCTCTATATGGACATTTCTACCTGTGATTTCCATCTAAAACCCCAGTTTAAAATTTTCAATGCCCCAGCAACTATTTCCATTGACAATACAATCACACCTTGTCCAAAACTGATTACTTTCAAATGAGTTTTCTTTCTGATATGTGTTTTGTTGTAATCAGGACACTATTCATAATACTACTAAGGAAATTATTAATTCTACAAATAATATACTAATGACATTTTTGAGCCCTTACTCTATCAAGCATACAGTTATGCACTTTACTTTCATGATTTCATTTAATCCAACCAATCACCTAATGAGGTAGCTATTATCATTTCCAGCTTTTTGCAAATGAAGAAACAAATCAGAACTTATAGAAAATAAATGACATGTCTAAGGTCAGTTTTTAGGGAAGGGAATTAGTGATAAAATTGAACAGACTTTTAATCCAAGTCAACTTTACTGCAAATCTTTAAGCACGTAAGTTATGTTTTTCAATAACAAAGTCACTTAGGTCAAATGATTTAATTTGACTTTTCTCCCTTCTTCAATTGTTTCTCTGATTCCAGGTCCCATTGATTATTGTCTCACAGTGTGTATGGTGATACTGTGAAAAAAAAAAAAATATATATATATATTTGGTCATTCAGATGACCAAAATATATTACTCATATACATTTGGTCTTTGTGTGATTCCTCTCTCACAGCCCCCAAAACCCTTGTAATTTCCTAAGTGTGGAGAGTGATAAAGTGTTATGTTAATGAGGTGACTTTTGGATAGCTCCTAAGAAAGGGAGCTGGTTGCCAGTGGAACCAACCAAGTAATTAGAGGATCTGAATTTTCAATCCCACCCACTGACCTCCGGGGAGGGGTGAGGGGGCTGGACATTGAGTTCAGTCACCAATGGCCAAGCAGTTAATCAATCATGACTATGTAATAAAGCCTCCATGAAAACCCAAAAGGACACAGTTTGGAGAGCTCCCCAGTTGGTGAACAAGTGGAGATTCAGGGAAAGTGGTGCACCTGGAGAGGGCATGGAAACTCTGCACCATTTCTTCATGCTTTGCCCTATGCATCTATTCCGTGTGGTTGTTCCTGAGTTATAGCTTTTTATAATAAATAGTAATCTAGTGAGTAAACAGGTTTGCTGAGCCACTCTAACAAATTAATCAAACTCAAGGAGGGGGCTGTTGGAACCTCCAATCTGTAGCCTATTGGTCAGAAGCACAGGTTATTTAGCCAGAGCTTACAACTGACTGGTGTCTGAAAATGTGTAAGTGTGTGTGTGTGTGTGTGTGTGTGTGTATCTGGTGTGGGGGGTGGGGTCTTATGTGACTGAGCCCTCAACCTGTGGAATCTGATGCTACCTCTGGATAGATAGTGTCAGAACTGAATTAAATTATCAGACTTCTCCCCCTACACACACACATTGGAATGTGGTCCAGGAACCCAAAAAGAGTACCATTTCCATTTCCATGGCTACAAGTCTGGTTGTGGTAGATTACAAAAGTGACCACAATTTTTTTGCAGATCCACCCACTAACAAGTGGAGTACAGTTACCTACTCCTTGAATCTGGACTGGCACATGATATACTGAGGACCATAGAATGCTCCAGAAATGAGGTTGTATGAGTTCTGAATCAAAGTCTCAAGAGACTTCTCATGCTCTGCTCTCCATCTTGAAACCTCTGCCACTGCTGTCTATTGAACACACCTGGCCCATGTAAAAACTAAAAGAAAAACACCAAAGACCTCTCAACTACTAAAATACCTTTACAGACTCCTGTCCTAAAGCTACCATGAATTACCCTGTATAATGATGTCTGAAATCATGCAAAATCCAATAAATCTGTGACTAGTAGTTCTTCAGAGTCATACTTTAATTAGATGTAATAAATTATGAATGAAAATAGCTACAAGTAAAATTATTTATTTGAATTACAATTGGTTATAAGAATAGAGAGATAAATATTGCTATAGTCCAATAATCCTGGTGGGTTTGATTATCTGAGTTGAGGCTTTTGGAGAAAAGATAAGGGCATGCAGGCTGGAGGATATGATGGTGAGATGGTTTCTTATCAGAATGAATAACTGGATTGTGAGTCACCTGAATGTTGGCCACCAGAAGCAACACTCAAGTTTTTGTAACTGAACCTTTATAGTTTGCTGTTGCTGTATATGAAGACACAAAGGCATATTTACAAATTATATTTATCACTCAAAGTTACAGAAATAAGGAGCAAAGAACAGAATCAGGATATATAAAGAGTCTAACAAACTGAAAGAATGAAAGTCAGATGCTTAGTTTCATTAGAAATAATTGCCCAACTCAAACATGTTAGAACAGGGTGGGGAAAACCTGGCTTAAGAAAATCCCATGTTTAAAAAATAAACCATTAAAAGAACAAATACCAGAATGTGTTTTATTCTTCCACAGTTTCAGCATAGAAGAGTGATATGACTTGTTATCAAAAAGTAGTAAGGTGATTTGGAATCCCAAAGCATAAATACAATGTTTGATTTTGCAAGATGATGAAAGCTGTGTTCTTTTTATATTTGGGAGAAGGAAATACTTTCCAGCTCTGGGCTCCCAATTGCAAGAGGAATATCACCAAACTTTAGTCCAACCTTTGAATGCAAGTTGAGATGAAATAATGTCAAATGTGGAAGCTCTAAAAGAACCAGTATCAATCTAATCCATAAAAAACGTTAAGTTTTTTTCAAGTTAAATTCCATGAAATACTAGATGCATGAATTATCTATTGTTAGAAAAATAGGGATAATGTGCCACAGAAAGATTCTAGAAAAATGAGTATTATTTTTAAGTAGACAATAGTATATTATATGTTACGTATTTTTTAAATTATGATAACAAAATTCGCTTTTGTTAAGTAATCTATTCCCCGGTACAGATCAATGAAGGATTCCCCAGTACTGGTCAATGAACTATTACTATATTCTAATGTCTGACAATTGATCAAAACCAGTCAGGCAAACAGGAATGATGTTTTCGTGACCACGTCTAGCCCTCCACTGGTTATACATAAGTTTGTGGACACACTAAATTCACTCCCTCAATTCTGGTTTCCCTACTTTTAAAGAAAGGCTTTTTGGGGGTCAGGTCATCTTAATAGTTCCTTATAATGCTATTTATTATGTTATGCTAAAAATTAGTTCTAAAATAATGTTCCTATAAAAGGAATCATTAGTAGTTATAATTTTACAGAGGATTTTTATTGATTCATTAAATATGAAAAAAATTGATGTATGATTGCATAATAAAATTTTTCTAATTCCATCTTTCCATCTTTTAATTTTCCTTAGGAAAAAGCATGAGGTTTTATTTCTATGCTAATAATTTAGTATAGTATAAATTATAAGCACTGTTTTTTAAATGAATTATTATTCCTTTAATATTCCTGTCTTCCATTACATATAAGCATATATTCCCACAAGGTGGTGCTCTTTATTTAAAAGTTCCAACAGAAAGTAGTTTTGTTCTATATTTGCATAGTGCTCAAAGATATAGTACAGGCTTCAGCATATTGTAAATGATCAAATGAGCAGTGAAAATGCATTTGTTACTTAAAATTTATTTTTATTGATCATTTTACTTCACTTATTGGATTAAAGTCAGATTTTTATTTTAAAAATGTTAAATGTACAAATAAGTTGTGGTGGTAGCAATTCAGTTACTGAGAATTTAGATGTTTTAAAAATTAAGAGTTAAGATATGAATTGGAAAATGCATTCTATATATAAGCAAAAACATGGAGGGAAAGATAATAAGAATATAAGTTTGTCTGGAACAGAAGTTCTTCTCTGGATATAGAGGGAAGCTATAATGTAGCATGGAAACAGTGTCTAGAAAATCTTTAATATCAAGCCAAGTACAAAGAAGTCATACATTAAGCACATTTTATTAACTAGAATTCAGCTATTGGGGAAGGGGGGAGGAAAGCAAAACGAGGGGGGGATAAAAAATAGAAAAAGAGAGAAAGAAGGAAAGATATAAAGCAGAGAATGAATAATGACTGTGATTTTTCTTTTTATCCACCATTTCTTTCAAGAATCTCATTTCTTGAGTATGAGGTAGGAAGTTTGAATTTGCGATTTCCTCAGTGCCCTTAGTTCCCTCAAGTCTCTCAGAGTATTAACTCTCACCTTCTAAGGCCCATGATAATGTTCAAAATTTTATATTATTTGTTCACATCACTCATCAGTACTAGGTAAAGAGTTTACCTAGTAACCAACCAAAGGAAGAATAATAAATTCTAATACTGGATAAAAAAAAATTGGGTGAGAGACTTCCCTGGCAGTCCAGTGGTTAAGACTCCGAGATTCCACTGCTGGGGGCACGGGTTCGATCTCTGGTCAGGGAACTAAGATCCCGCATGCCGCACTAAGATCCTGCATACCACACAGCGTGGACAAAATAAAATAAAATTAAATTAAATTAAAATTTAAAAATAAAAAAAACAAAATAAATTGGGTGAGGAGTTCTACTTCCACTTAGGATAATAGAAAGTGTTAAGAGAACATTGCTCCTATGCTAACAATGAGAAAAAAAAGGTGATCTAAAAACATCATAATTTTTCCTTTAACAATCAGAGAGCTGAGGATGCAAAGCAACCAGATAAACCAAATACTCAAGGTTGACAAGACCCTCTGAGGAAACACAGGATACTCAAACTGCTGAGACAAGTAAAAGCAGTCATAAAAGTAGGTGAGAAGAAATAAACTCACATTTTAACAAATTCTTAAAAGCCTAGTGTGGGCTATCATGAGAGATCAGAATTCCTGCACCAGCTCCACCATCAGTTTTTTATAAGATGGGCTCAACTGCTGCTTGGGGATAGGCATAAAAACAGAAAAATGTGTCTGCCACTGAGGAAAGGGCAAGAACCCTTTTAGCATCTAACATCTTTCTTGTCCTTCTTTGATAAGAAAAGTCATCTGTCTGCAAAAGAAAGGAAGGGAAATCCTGCCATAAGTCCCAGGCAGAAGTTGGCTGCCACTAGAGAGGGCACAGAGAATCCTCTCACTCCTTGTTCCCAGGACAAGGTCAGCTGCCACTGGGAGTGGAATAGAAATCCACCTCCTCTAACCATCATGGCCAGTAGGAAAAAAACATCTGCCATTGGGAGAGGAGGAAGAAACCAACTTAATTCTAGGACTTTGCAATAATATAAAAAAGAGGTCCACTGCCATGGAGGAAGGGCAGGAGACTAGCTTGTGGAAACACTTACTGATTTGAGACAGAGGTCAGCTGCCTTGGAGGGAGGGTAGAAAACTCTAGACCACTAGGGAAGGTCCAGGAAAGTGGAGAAAGACCCTGTCCTGAGGCTTGATGCACAGAACCAGCTTAACACTAAGGCTGGAGGAGTAGAACTATGAACTCCCAGTCTCCCTTTCTTTTCCTGGCTCTTCACAATGTATAACAAGCTACAGTAGTCTATTGCTAGGGAGGGCCCAAGAATGCAAAGAGAAATTTCCCCCCACCCATTTTGTAGCACAGGCATGCAGAGTCTTCTGAAAGTTGAGGGTGGAACAGGAATACTTAGACAAATCTTCTGGCATGTACATGATACAATGTCAATGTATCAATGTTGTATATACATGACTAAAACTTAAAAATGTTATTTTCTTTTCTCTCTTTTTTCATTATTTTCTCCCTCTTCCCTCTACTTGATTCTTCCTATCAAGGCCAGCTTCCAAGGTGATGATTCAAAATTGTGTTACTTTAATGGTGTTATGTCTGAAGGCTACAAGAGGCTCAGAATCTTAATTATAGTTACTAAAGGATTATGATAAATCCTCACAAAACAGTGAAATGCTGGTTCAGTTTTACAGATGAGAAAACTGATGCTCTGTGAGAATAAGTAGCTGGTCTAAAATCAAAGCAATTATTAAAGTGATAAAATTGGGATTAAACCCTAGGGTCATTTCTTAAGATTTTATTTCTATCTCATATAATCACAGTATTTAATAAATATTCTCTCTTTTGTTCTTTCCCTCAATGAAACTAAAATCTAATATTGCCTTTTAAAGACATCATCCCCTTGTGATTAATTCCAAAGAGGGGTTTCCACAGTTGCAGCTTTGACCAGCCAAAAGAAAACCAGTGATCTTAGTTCCACTTCTGCCACTAACAAGATATGACCACCACAGGAAGGTTATTTGTCTTTCTGAATCTTGATTCCCTTATTTGTAAAGGTATACAGCCATACAGTCTGTAAGGTCAATTCCAGTTCTACAGTATATAAGTGTAAAAATGGACTGACTGTAAAAGACCAGTTCTACCATATTGATGAACCAAACTTTGGATTGGCTATATGTTTGCATCCACCTTTCTTTTCATGTGGATTTTACATATAAACATTTTAAAGTTTACTATTTGAACTGGCTGTGAAATTAAGGACAAAATGCTATTGAAGTTTATTGCTCATAGAAGCTATCAAAAGCAATGTGAATTAGATTTGTGGATTTACAAAAATGTCATTGGCAATTTGCTTCAGTAATTCCTTATCCCATCTTAAATAGTAAAAAGTAGCATAAAGACTAAAAACACAGAAATTCCAGAGACTTACTCTGAATGTATTGCTGAGGAAAATTTTTCTCAAGATGATAGGCAAACAGTCCTAACCTTTGAATCATTTGACTCATGAAACCCTTGTTTATATACAAATAAATCTGTTATATTCACTATAGTGGGGGAATAGAACTTGGTTCCCTACTTACCTCTGTTTCTTTCTATAACATAACATTCATAAACATTCATATATTTTCCAGCAGGAAGCTTCTTATTTAATGTCCTATATTGCATATTTTCCTCTAATTTGCTTCAGTGTTGGCTTGGACTTCTCTCTTTCTACACTCTCTCCCTAGATGATCTTAACTATTCCCATGCTTTTAAATATTATTTACATACTGTAGTCCCTGAAAATTAAATCTCAATCCACGTAAAGAACTCACATATGTCAAGCTAAATAACATCCTCCTGATATATGCCCAGGAGTGGGACTGCAGGGTCATATGGTAGCTCTATTTTTAGTTTTCTAAGGAACCTCCATACTGTTCTCCATAGTAGCTGTACCGATTTACATTCCCACCAACAGTGTAGGAAGGTTCCCTTCTCTCCACACCCTCTCCAGCATTTATTGTTTGTGGATTTTTTGATGATAGCCATTTTGACTGGTGTGAGGTGATATCTCATTACAGTTTTGATTTGCATTTCTCTAATAATTAGCAATGTTGAACATCTTTTCGTGTGCCTCTTGGCCATCTATATATCTTGTTTGGAGAAACGTCTGTTTAGGTCTTCTGCCCATTTTTTTTTATTGGGTTGGTTATTTTTTTGATATTGAACTGTATGAGCTGTTTGTATATTTTGGAGATTAATCCCTTGTCGGTCACATTGTTTGCAAATATTTTCTCCCATTCTGTGGGTTGTCTTTTCATTTTGTTTATGGCACTCCTGGGCATATATCTGGAGAAAAACATGGTCCGAAAGAATACACGCACCCCAATGTTCATTGCAGCACTGTTTGCAATGGCCAAGACATGGAAGCCACCTAAGTGTCCATCGACAGAGGAATGGATAAAGAAGATGTGGGGCTCCCCTGGTGGCGCAGCGGTTGAGAATCTGCCTGCCAATGCAGGGGACACGGGTTCGAGCCCTGGTCTGGGAAGATCCCACATGCCACGGAGCGGCTGGGCCCGTGAGCCACAGCTGCTGAGCCTGCGCGTCTGGAGCTTGTGCTCCGCAACGAGAGGCCGCAACGGTGAGAGACCCGCGCACCGCGATGAAGAGTGGCCCCCGCTTGCCACAACTACAGAAAGCCCTCGCACAGAAACGAAGACCCAACACAGCCAAAAATAAATATTAAAAAAAAAAAAAAATTAAAAAAAAAGAAGATGTGGTACATATATACAATGGAATATTACTCAGCCACTAAAAGAATGAAATAATGCCATTTGCAGCAACATGGATGTACCTAGAGATTGTCATACTGAATGAAGTAAGTCAGACAGAGAAAGAGAAATATCGTATGATACCCCTTATATGCGGAATCTAAAAAGAAATGATACAAATAAACTTATTTACAAAACAGAAACAGACTCACAAACTTAGAGAACGAACTTATGGTTACTGGAGTGGTGGGGAAGGGTGGGGGGGGGAGGGAAAATTAGGGAGTTTGGGATCGACATGTACTCACTGCTATATTTAAAATGGATAACCAACAAGGACCTACTGTACAGCACAGGGACCTCTGCTCAATGTTATGTGGCAGTCTGGATGGGAGGGGAGTTTGGGGGAGAATGGATACATGTATATGTATGGCTGAGTCACTTTGCTGTGCACCTGAAACTACCATGACATTGTTAATCAGCTATACTCCAATATAAAGTAAAAAGTTTAAAAAAATCCTCCTTCCTCACTCCTCCCCAATTTTTATCTTCCTTGTGTTCTCTGTTTTGGTAAATTTCATGAACATCTACCCAGTAGCTCAGCTCAAAACTTAGGAAGGCATTTAAAATTTTTCCTCATCATGCACTTTCAATCCATCAGTAAGTCATCAGTTCTAACTTCAAAACAGATCTCAGCCTGCTTTACTTCTCTGTTGCCATGACTCTACACCAAACTCCCGCCATCTCTTACCTGGACTTCTACAGTAGCCTACCCGCTTACCAGGTTCTCCTTGCTTCAATTCTTGTCCTATTCTACTCAGTTTTTAAGAGCATCCAGCATATTATTTTAACACATAAATCTCATGTAATTTTCTCACATAAACTCTCCTATGGCTTCCTATAGCACTTGAAATAAAATCCACGCTTCTGTAAGACACAAAATGATCTGGCTATTTTCTCTTACTCCAACCAAATGTAATACTCCAAGAAAATGTACTTTGTCTTTAGCTTACTAAACTTTAGTCACTCTTAATCCCTGTCTTAGTTTCCTAAGGGTGCTATAATAAATTACCAAAAATTTGGTAGCTTAAAACAGAAATGTGTAGTTCTGGGTGCCAGAAGTCTGAAATCAAGTAGTTGGGCAGGTTTGGTTCTTTCTGGAAACTCTGAGGGAGACTCTATTCCATGACTCTCTCCTAGTTTCTGGTGATTGTTAGCAATCCTTGTCATTCTTTGATACATAGGTGCATGATTCCAATCCCTGTCTCCATTTTTACATGACATTCTCCTTTACGTGTCTCTCTGTGTGCTCTCCTCTTCTTATAAGAACACTAGTCATTGGATTTAGAGCCCACCGTAAATCCAGTATGATTTCATCTCAAGATCCTAAACTAATTACACCTATAAAGACTATATTTCCAAATAAGGTCACATTCCAAGGTTCTGGGTAAACATCAATTTGGGGGGAACACTATTTAACCCACTACTCTCCTTATGTTATTACATCTTACCAGATCATTCATCATCTACTCGTCAGGTAATTCATCTATTTGAAGTCACTTCCTCAGAGAGAACTTCCTTGATCTTGTCTTCCGTTCTTAATTATAGCTCCCTGTTCTTTCCTTCACAACACCAGCCAAACATGTATAATTTCAGTGGAGTATTTAAGTTTACATATATATGTATGTATACATATATACATACTAAATATAAATGTATAAATGTAAGATAAAACAAATATAGTAACGTGTTTGTGTGTATGTGTGTACACGCACATGCTCTGTATGATCAGTTAAGAACATAGGATATTTCACCTTCTTTTTGGAGTATTTCTTAATTTAACTTTGTCATCGTGCATACTCAAAGGAAGCTAGCAAGAAACAACTGGAGTATTTAAGAAATGGAGAAGAGTAACAAAATTACTTGAGGAGTGAAGCGTACAAGTGAGGAAGAAAATAAAATGAACAAAAACACCTGTAAATCTAAACAGGTATTAATGATAAAATATGAGAAAACAATGGAAAGGAAAAGGGAAGACATAAAGCAATAACACTTTGTATTATATGAGCTGTTGAGAAAAAACATCTAAAGTTCAAAAAAACTAAATATAAAACTTGCAGTCTATTAATCTGAGAGAAAGGATTATAGATAGATCTGCAAAAGGAAATATTTTTTTGGTTTCCATAAAAACTAGCTTGCCAAAGGAAAGAAAGTTGCCTTCTCAGTCATTCATATTAAATCTAACCTTGATAGAAAATAATAAGAGAGCTAGATGAATGGCTATGGATACTCTGCTTGATGTGATAGTTAAATAAAACCTTTATATACTTTAGCAAAATCTGCATTTTTAGAGTTACACTTTGGCAATACACTTCAATTCTTGACACATCTTCAACATTAATATAAATGAAACTTCGTTTTGAGTATCTACAGCAACCTTTCTTACTACAATATCTTGAAAATGGAATTCCTTTATGTCCAAATATTTAAAATTGTTTGAATAGCATTAAAAATGTGAACTTAAGTTAATGCCTTGATGACTTTAGAACTACATTTCTTAAGGACTAGGACACAGCATTCTTCCTGTGTTGTTTATGGCATCCAACATCATTTAGTTTAGATAAGCAAATCAAGACTGATTGCCATGTAATCCAATGTAAAGAGTTGATTAGTGCTTTGAAAGAAATAGATCCATAAGTAAAAATTTTAAAGGGGGGAAGGAAGGAGGGAAGGAAGGAAGGGAGTCTTACCATACGATCCAAGATATCAGCTGCACTCTTTAGCTTAATACTAGTTACATCCTCTAAAAACAATACCAGGTAAAGGCTATTTTATACTGGAAACATTTTTATGCTGCGATATATTAAGTCCCAATGTTAACAAACATAAAATAAACATAATTCCAGACATTTATCAGTAGTTTAAAAGAATATTAATATAAACCTCTACTTAATTATCATTTACTATGTTTGCATTTTGGTGGTTTGTTTGTAGAATTAAAGTTCTGCACAGAGTAGTTCAACAAAAAGAATATAACTTTTTAAATCTTCATTCTGGTGCTGGCATCTTTCTATACAATGAGTGTAACTATTACAGGTTACAAAATTTTCATGCTCCAAATTATCTGGGAAGTATATCACATAATTTATTTCTATCTTCTATAATCTATCTTCTTTACACTTAAAAAAAAACCAAACTAGGGTGAAAGTCACATTTCCTCAAAGATTTTTTATTTCATTAATTTCGTATAGTTGGCCAAGAAGTAAGTTTGTGTGATCTAGCCATTAAAAGGGAGTAATTATATTAAATGAATTTTGAAAGTTAGACATCTCCAGCTGTTAAATATAGAAAGATCTGGAAGATCTACTATGTTTGGTTAAATAAAAAGGAAGGAAATAAACATAGAAGGGTGGGAGAAAAATATTTATTATTCAATAGAAATAAACCCAGCTATACATTATGGTAAGTGTAGAGTACTTTGTGTGTACTTTTGATGTGTAAGTACTTTGATAAGTAGAGTAATCTTCTCTGTATAGTGAATGTGCATGGAGAGCTGTCAGTATTTTAAAGGAAGACATTCTCATGAGTGTATATAAACAGGGAAAACAGCTGAGTTCCTGGCAAATATTAGTTGCTCAATAAACATTTGAATAAAATAATGACATTGAATAATTAATTAATAAGAAAGTTCATTCTATTTCTAGAATGTTGAAATTTTACCATTAAAAATAATCATTATATCATTAATATGTAATGATATTAAGTCATTACATGATCATTATATGATATAAAAATATCATTATAAACAAATGCTGAATTTTTATCTACATTTAGTCTGCATCTGTATAGATGATCATATGAATTCTTTTCTCTATTAATTAACACAGAGAATTACTTTCATTGAATTGTGAAAGTTAAAATAACCTTGCATTTCTAGAACCCAACTTGGTCCTGATGTCATATACTTATGTATTGCTTCATTTAATTAACTAACATTTTGGTAATATTTCAGGTCTTGCTTTAAGACTTTTTGGCCTCATGTAGCAGACAGACCCAAGAGTGTCCCTCATGTTCATCCATTCTATAAACCCCTCCCTTTGAGCATGGGCAGGGGGTTTATAGAAGGGATGAATATGGGGCCTACCTTTGAGCATCACAGGGCTTGTGATTTGCTTCTAACTAAATAGAATATGAATGGCAAAGGTAATGGAGATCATAACCATCATTACACACGTATGTGTATATGTGCGTATGCACACAAGCACTCACACACATACATGTATATATAGACATATATACCAATAATCACGTGATCTCGGAAGGAGACCCGGAGCTCCAGATCAGAATGCCACCTAGCCCACACCTTGATTGCAGCCAGTTAAAACTCTGAGCAGAGGACCCACCTAAGCTATCCTCAGACTTCTGACCCACAGAAACTGAGATAATAAGTGTGTTGCTTTAAGCCTCTTAGGTTGTGGTAATTTGTTACACAGCAATAGAAAAATAATACACCTCATAAAACGACTTGGGAAGTGCTTTTTCATTTTAATAGTATAATTCCTCCCTTAAATGATAACAGAATTCACAGGTGAAGCCATCTGGCCCTGGATTTTCCTTTGTGAGAGGATTTTTTAATTGATGATTCCATTTCTTTCATGTGAAGTATTATTTGCACTTTTTAATTTCTTGGGTTAACATGGTTAAGACGTGTTTTCCTAGGAATTTTCTCATTTCATCTACAGTTTCAAATTCATCAGCATAAATTGGGTTCAAAATAGCCTCATTATTTTGAACTTTACCAACCCACCAGAGAATTATCAGTTAATTTTTTAAAAACCAACGTTTAGCTTTGTTTATACTCTACTTAAATATTTTTACTTTATTAATTTTTCCTGCTAGCTTCATTTTTGCCTTCTTTCTCTATACCCTAGGTTTTATTTGCTCTTTTATTTCCTAGCTTCTTGAGATAATGCTTAGATCATTGATTTTTGGCCTTTATTTTTTCTAACATATAATAATGCTATAAATTTCTAAGCAGGGCTTTAACTACCTCCTAATATGTTTCAATATGTAGTACTCTAATACCACTAAATTCAACATTTTTTTCTTATTTTTAGTTTGAATTCTCTGACCAACGAGTTAATTAGAAGCATAGAGCATAATTTCCAAAAACTTAAGTACTTTGTATTTATCATTTTTAAATTTCATTTTCTGTATCAATTTCTAGCTGAATTCTGCTATTGTAAGAGAACATACTCTGTATGATTTCAATTCTTTGAAATTTGTTGAGTTTTCCTGTATGATCCACATTTGGTCAATTTTGGGAAATAAAATGCAAGATTCTCTATATATCACTGAGGACAAGCTTGTTTATCACGTTGCTCATATTATCATTATCTTTACAGATTTTATCTTCTTCTTCAGTCAGGTACTGAAAGAAGTGTTAAAATATTCCACCATGACATAGGGCATTTTTATTCTCCTTTTATTTCTGCTAACTTTTGTTCTCTATATTTTAAGTGTTTGTTATTAGGTACATAGCATTTAAAATTTCTACCTTCCTGGTATACCATTTTTTATATTTAAGTATCTCTTTTTATATTTACTATTTTTTATGAAAGACTACACTTTCTGATATTAATATAGCTGCACCTGCTTTATTTTGTTACCTAGTATTATATGGTATATCTTTTATGTCATTTTAGTTTCAACCTTTATTTCCATATTTTAGATTTCTTTTATAAACTACACATAGTTTAAAAAAATTCATTCAGTCTTTATTTCACATTGACTAGTTTTTCCACTTATATTTAATACAATTACTTCCACTTATATTTAATACAATTACTTATATACATTTATTTAAAAGTTAAAATAATGATGTTGGTTGTAATGTCAAATTTTAGTGAATTTCCTGGCCTTTTAGAGAATGGTAATGTAAATTAAATGAAACCCAGTGTTTCTGGATATGAATACCAAGATTTTTAATTTTTTTTTTTTTTTCAAAAAGCTTGTCCATAGAAGAAAAATAGTCACTCATGTGGATTACTCATTTTAATCTATGATGAAGAAAAGGAAAAATAGTAAAAAATAACTAGCATTACCACAAAACTTTCCACCATACTCCAATAAAAATATAAATTGTTCCTATGAGTAAAATATAAGATATCTGGAGAATTTGTTATATAGCCAAAAGATGATTTTGCAACTTTCCAGGGACTTTGATGAACATTTTTAGCCAATATTAAATTTTTAATATTATAACTCTTCTACTTTTCCTATAATACTTATAATTTTATATTTCAACAACTTGAAATATCTTTTGAAAAATAATTTAATAGCCTATCATAAGGCATATTCCTATTATGTGGTATTCTTGAAACAACATAGATTTCAATTGAAAATAATAATTTTGCATAATAATAACTTTGTTATGAATATATAATCAGATTCCTTTTTAAAGTGCCTGTAGTGATTATAATTAATGTTAAGTGAAAAAAGAGAATATGCATGTAATTTCAGCATTCACATTTTGCTGATTCATGTTTCCCTGAGTGTCCATTTGAAAAAGACAATGTAGTTACTGAAAGGTAGCTAGAATAAGTTGTTTTCCTTCCAGGTAAGTTCCTTCACATGGAGACACAAGTTCCTAGGTAGGGCTACAGGACAAGTAAGCCTTAATGCTGCCTCCTCTGGAAGCCTAATGAGGAAATAGGGGAGCCACAGAAGTTTGCAGTTTCTTCAGCCAACCTTTGATGAATACCAGTGGTAGAATGGGGCAAATCATCAGAAAACTAGCTCCTTTCTCATTTTGCCAAAGGAGGTAGTGCATCACCTCACTGGGATCCCTGGAAAAGCAACAGCAGCAGCCCTAAATCTGTGCAAATTCTACTGCCTCAGGCTGTGCAGGAATGGCTCATCAGACCCTCCTTCTTAGAGGGCCAGCTGGGTGCAATCATGACTCTTTTCTGGAACGGCCAAATAAGAAATGGCCCATAGTCTAATCTCATTGAGGTTGAACAGGTGTTTAGCCATTAAGCTGCAGAGGCGCATGGAGGGTGTCTGGGGCTTCCTAGAAAAAAATAACTCACATATACTTTAAAAAAAATACCCCAAGACCAGGTTTAATTTTATACTCTAAACTTCAGCAATTAAATTTAAACTCATGTACTATAAATAAGTTGCAGTAGCCAGTTTTGTGAGTTGCTAAAGTCTATAGAGTTGAACTACTTTCGGATATGAGAGAAAGAAAGACCCTTCCATCCTTAATTCCTTCCATCCAAAATAAAGATTTTAATTTAATGCAAATTAGATCTTCAACATCTGGTTCAACATTCACCTCTCAAAACAAGTCTTCCAAAAAAATAAAAATAAAATCCCCCCTAAACACACTTACTGTGATTATTTCCATATAACACAAAAGTATTTGTCTATGTACCATTTTTTTATACTTATCAATCATGTTTTAAAA
Source organism: Eschrichtius robustus (assembly GCF_028021215.1). Classification (NCBI taxonomy): domain Eukaryota; kingdom Metazoa; phylum Chordata; class Mammalia; order Artiodactyla; family Eschrichtiidae; genus Eschrichtius; species Eschrichtius robustus. Next base: position 68,854,782 of record NC_090836.1, read on the forward strand.
AGAAACAATTGCTACCCAGTTAGAGTGCAAAAATCTATAGCACTGAATTGATATCTTTCATTTTTTCTAAAGTCCCAGAATAGTACTGCATACACAATAGCATTACAAATATGTTTCCTAAATAAACTTTTATTCTTACTTTATATTTTTCACATTTTAATGAGCAATTATATGTATAAAGCTGTATTCATCCATCTGTCTTTCAGATAAACACCCTAAATTATAAGCATCTTTGATCAAGAATAAAAATAGTCCCACTTTATTATGTTGGATAAGAGCAGTCTAATTAGAAACCAGCCTCTTGTTTAGTCAAGAAACTAAAAAAGTCCCATTTTTTGTAGGAGAAAATACATATTAAAATTAAAAAAAAAAGAAATATATACGTTTATATATATTACATATATTTATATATATACTCAAATGTGCTTATATATCCTATATATAAATACACACACATATGTACAAATAAATTTATGTATAATAAAAATAAAGAGAAATAGAAAAGATAGGAAAAGAATAAAATACAAGTATTTACAATGTCTGTAATTGAAATTATATTACTATTTTCGACAGAATTGTAATAGGGATTTTGAGGAACAAAGATAGGTAAATTAAAATGATTCATATTAAACTTTATATGATCAGAAAACTGAGTATATATTAATATATAGTTCATTGTTTTATTATTAACAAAAATAATATATCTTTGCAATAATGCAAGTTCCTAATTTATTTTACTTATTATGTCCTTTTTCATTAACATATTGCTTTTCCCTCAAAAAAATTTCAAGTACCTTTATTCTTATAGATCGATTAGAAATTAACAGTAACAACTAAGACCCTTATTTCTAACACGAAGTTGTTTTGTTACTCTCAGCTTCCCAAATAACTTCTCCTATCCTGGAAAAATCATTTCTAAAATGTTTCTTAACACATTAATCACCAGTGAAACAATATGCTGAGAGATCTCAAAAGTGCTTCCACATTCAGTGTTATTCTAACCCAACTTTTGGATGTTAGTCTATAATTCATATCTCTTTGTTCACTTTCATATGAAACATGATTTAAATGTTTGAATATAGGAAACCATGTTCAAATGTGCCCTCTAAATAAGTAGTTTGTGTTGAAATACAGATGCTTAAATAGGTCTAATCAGTAATGCATTAATGAATAGGAAATTACCTAACATGGAAATCTTTTGGTATCATATATACAAAGCATTACATTTCTCTCACGATAAAATTCCTGCATATGAACTATTTTTCATTATTTTGGCTACATATTCATGACTTCAATATTTTAAGTACCTATTCTGACTAGCTAAAAATATTGATAAGTTAAATAATTAAAATGAAGTTACTGATTCCTTTCTTCCCTATCCCCTATCCACACCGGCACATAGGAAGCAAATATTTGATTCAGTTGTTATGTGTATATCTTCCAACTCTAAGGGATACACATTAATTTCCTTCTCCCCTTGCCTTTCATATATTCCATGGAATTGCCTGCTGATATAGCTGTTGAATAAATATCTAAACACAGAGATAACACTGCCTTCTTCTATGAGTCATTCCTTTGGGTCCACTCCCATTTGGCTTAGGAGAAGGACACGCTTCTCTTCTTCATGAGAGTAAAAACCCTGCATTACTTCTTACCAGCTGAAATTCTGCTAATGAGTCCTTTCTGGTTTTCACTTACAGAGGCTAAAGGTGGTGATTCACAGTGGCAGGACTGATACTACTGTAATTATTAACTAGTAAGTCTGTGGTATGTTTAGCACTCCTCCATGAAATGCGGAGATGCTTATCACCAATGGTACTAAGCTTTGAGGCTCTAAGTAAAATTTTGAATCAACAATGGAAGTTCCACTTCACATCTTTTACTTTCTTATTTATTGAAATTTTCAATACTTGATTTCCATTTGTTCCATCTGAAGACCTATTAAATTCCTCTTCTTCATTCATTTGTTCGTTGGAGTGTAGTTATAAACCAGGCAGAAATTTCTGCTTTCAAAGGGATTATATTTAATGATATTAAACAAGATAAATAAGATATTCAGTACCCAAATATATCCTTATGATTTTTGCACTGATGTTATTTTTCCCAGTGGCCAATATTTGTAGTTATCCTTGAGTCCTATTTCTTTTCCCACCAGAAGATTCTATTAATACTGCCTTTGTAAGGTTTTTATTCTCTGCTATTTTAATTCTTGCTACCACTACCATAATCTGAAGTACACTCGTGTAATCTCATTCCAGAATTATTACAACAGCCTCAATCCCTTTCTCCATAAGGTATTCTGCTAGAGTTATTATCAATACATTAAGCACACAAATATGATCATATAAATCATGTGTTTGAGAGTATTTGTTCTTATTCATTCAGCAAATATACATTGAGGAACTCACATGACAGTATTATTATTCTAGACCTTTGGAATATAATAGTGAACAAAAGAGACAATGCCTCTAACTATATGGAGTTTATATTATAGTAGAGGAAAACAAACAATAAACACATAGGGGCAGAGAAAAGAATATTGGATGATCTTTCTGATAAATTAGCATTTGAACAAAGACCCAAGAAAAGTGAGAGAGTAGGTTTGGGGGCTATCTGTGGAGACAGTATGGTAAGCAGAAGGAATGATAGCAACAGCATACCCAGGTAAAGGGAGAGCAAATTGGAATGAACTATGGGAAGGAAGGTATGAGATGAGTTCCTAGAGGAATTGTAAGGTGAGAAGTCATGAAGCGTCTTAGAAACCACTCCATAGGCTTTGGGGATTTTATTCTGATGGGAAGCCAACAATGATTTAAGCCTTGATGTGACATGATCTGACTCATATTTTAAGAAATTTATCCTGCTTGGTTCACTGAAAAAGGACATATGAAAAGGATGGTGGTTCTGATCAAGGTGGTAATTTTGTAGGGGTCTTTCTGAAAATTGGGTAAATTTTCAAAAAATTATGAAGACAGAACTCATAGGATGACTCTAAGGTTTTAACTTTGGAAATAGTAGCATGAAATAGCCATTAATTGATAGGTGGGAATCTGCAGGAGGTTAGTGGAGAGTGACAGAGGAGACCAGAAGCTCAGTTTTTAATTTGTTATGCTTTAAATTCATATTGGATATACAAGTAGACATGTCAAATATTAGTTGGATATACAAGTCTGAAGTTCAGGGGAGTGATCCAGTCTAGAGATGTAAATTATTCAGTGTGTAGATGGCATTTAAACTGTAAAACAGGCTAGGATTATCAAGGGAGTAAATATAGGTAGAAAAGACTGCAGGGTCCACATAGATAATCCATCCAACTGGTCTCTCAGTTCCTTGATGTCACCAGTTTCAATGAGCTTCATTCCCTCTGTACTTCATCCATTTCCATGACCACAACTTGGGTCTTACCAGCACCTGGGAATGTTTTGGTCCTAAAATGCTTAAATCAAGCATTTTACTCTCTCACCACAATTCTGTATCCCTCTTCCTACACCCTTTTTTCAAATTTATTGAGACCCTGAACACTCTGCTTCATCAATCCCTTCCTACCTTCACTGAAATTCTTATTCAGCTTAGACTTTATGACATTCTTGTTAATATTCTCAATTATCTTGCTCCATTGGCCTTCCACAGTAATTGACTGGCAGAACCACAACCTGAAATCAAAATGACTGTAGGCATCCCCCCTCCCATACCTGAGCTACAGAGTACTGTTGGAGGAAAAGAAAACACACCTTTGAGTTTATTTATAACCGCTACAAATTCACTGCCTACAAGTGTACCCCGACACTTTCCACTAATCCATCTATGGTCTACCTAATTCTCCCACAATCCATAATGGCTAGATACATCTTCTCTATATTCCTGAAATATCTTAACCCATCATCTCCCCACTACTGTCAGCTAATTAGGTCTTTTTAACTGTGTGGGGAAAATAGAAACCATTAAATGGAAACTCTCGCAACTTTGTAAGATCCCCACCTACAAAAATGTTTGCATCAGTTTCCATTCTTTTCTTCTACTTCCATTTCACTTTTGAAGCGACATTTCTCTTTCTATGTAACATGCTCTGGAGTCCATCTTTTTCTGCTTCATCCAATGACCTATTAATTAACTTCTCTTTCCTCAGTAAATTCTTTTCCCTCTCTATGTGCTTTCCATATGTTTCAACACACTCAAATTTTCTCTCCTTAAAATAATTGTCTCTCAGCCTCATCGCTTATGTTGGCTATTATTTCTTTTCACTTCCTTCATAATTAAACACTTAGAAATTGTTTCCTTAGCCACTGAATCCAATTCTCATCTTCCATTCAATTTCTTAGGCCACTGGAAACTTGATTCTACCTGAATTACTCCACTAAAATTATTCTCACCTAGACCACCCTTTATCCTCTTGTTGCTAAATTTCAGTGGGGCACGCTGTTCTTGAACTCTCAACATCCTGAAACTGCTAATAACCCTTTTCACCACCCTCTCTTGACCTTGGCATTCATGATTACAAACTTTCCTGGTATTCTTTCCTGTAACCAACCTGTTTTATCTTTTTTGAGGAATACTCTTCCTCTTAATTTTCCCTTTCCCTTTCCTCTGACCTTTAAATGCTTTTCTTCCTCAGGGCCTTATTCTGAACTCTTATCTTCTCATTCAGAATACATTTTTTTGGAATGATTTCATCAGCTCCAACAGTGTCAATTAACTATTCTACATGTTCAAATTAATGGCTATAAATGACATCTGACCTTTAAATTCCAAAATCATTCATATATTCCCAACTCTGTCACCTCAATTTAATGTGTCCAAAACTGAACTCAATATCCCCCCTCCAGAAATGCTCTACCTCATGGGATTCTTGTCTCTGTGTATGGTACCTTTATCCACTCAATTGCCAAATTAGAAAGTTCAAAATCATCCTTGACTCTTCAATAAGTTTTATTCTCCTTCCTCCAAACAACCACCTATTCTTGTGTGTTCACTAAGTCCTTAATAGCTCATGAATCAGTTTATTCCTCTCCATTCTCACTGTCACTTGACAGGCTCATACTAAAAACTTATTGTTTTAAACAAAATAAAATGTTGACTTTCTCCTGATATACTGCCTCAATTAGTTTTATAATGTAGTAGGACAGACAAAAAAAATCACCATTATCATTTTTGTCATCCCTCCTTTGGATGACTGCAAGAGCCTTTTTCAATGGTTTTCCTGCTTAGTCGTGTCTCTAAATCACTCTCCACTAGAGTCAGAAAAATGTTTCTGAAGGACAGAGCTGATTAAGTGACTCTCCTGTTTAAAGACTTTAATGGGTCCTCATGTTCTTTAGTATAGAGTACAATTTTTTTCCATGAAATTTCTTACTTCTTGCTCTGGATTAATCTTTTACCTTCTATCTCACCACTACCTCCCATCCTTCAGCTTATTTCCTACTCTAGCCACTCTAAGTTATTTTCTAATTTTTAACTTATGCATATAGTATTTCCTTATTTAAAATTCCATGTTCCACCTTTCTCAGTTGGCAAACTTCAACTCATTCTACAATTAGACATTATTTTCTTTTATTTCCCTCCTTGATCCTCCAGCCCCTTTTTACTCCCATCAATTGGATTATGTGATCCTCTTATTTTCATTTCATCCTGTGCTTACATTATATTGTAATGTTTTTACCAACCTGTCTACTCCACTATATTGTAAGATTCTGAAATAAGAAACTGTGAAATGTTTACCACTGTATTTCCAAAACCTAAACAAAGGTCTAGCACACAGCATACACTCAAATATACACTGAATTCTGACTAAACAAATACGAGAATGAAAGTTAGTAATATAGCAATATAACATTCAGGCTGAAAGAAATTAAATTAGATAACAATTCAGACTCACATTTTTTATTCCCTTATCTTTTGAAGCAAGTGAGTAGAATATTGGCATTTTTTGAATAATCAAATTAAGATCAGTTCTGGAGACTTCAAAATTTTAATGCTATCTACAAGATGAAAAATATATAACCTGGTCTAAATAGCACCCTCAGGAAATTGAATTTGTTTTAAATTCTGTGGAGTGTTTACTCAAATTGCTAAGAACCATCAGGAAGACCATTAAAATGAGAACAGAAAGTACAAAAACATGGAATGTACAATTCTGCTTCCTCAGTGGGGAAAGAATTAATAGAGCTGGAGAATGTTCAGGACAGTGTGCATATCAAGCCCAAGGATACCAATTAGATGCATATTCACTTATTCATCACACTCTAGAAATAAAGAGAACCATTAGCATTTGAATAAAGGAAACTTAGAACAATTAAAATACTAAGTTGTGTAGGAAGCAAATTTATAGATCTTGTCACTCCGGGGTAACAAATAGAAAGAAAAACAAGGGAGGAACTGAATAGCCCCAGTGGCATTCTTGCTGTAAGTCCTGGATAAGGCAATGAGGTGGACTTGATTCAAACACTGATAATAGAACTCTGAACTATGAAGACACTTCGACACTTGACCAGTGTGTTCAGGAATTTGTTTCGTATAGTCTAGGGTTTGTCCCACATTACTCTTTATTAGATTTTGTCCATATTAACCCTCAAAAAGAATCAGAAATAATAGGAAAGTAAGTAGCTAGTTTATATCAGTTTATAAATAATCAGAAAGTTTCTTAAACCAAATGACAGAGAAACTCCCCTCATTGTATACATTAGTCTGCTTGGATCTATATCACGAAACTTAACTTTTGTGGCCAAGCCAGCCGAGCTACTAAATCCCACCTGCAGACTTAGACCTAGCTCTCAGTCTGGGACAAATCCTGGCTCCAGGCTGAGGGTTGGCCAACACCTCTATGTCACTGGCTCATGGGCTCAAAACAGGACAGTGATCTGTCACACTACTGGTACCACATGGACCTGCATATTCACAGCTCTCCAGATACCAGGTTCAGCTGGTATAGCAGTATAACTATTCATGCTTTATACCTGTTTTTCAGCATCCAAAATCCCCTTGGCTATCAGAAACTGAGTTACCTAGACCTTACCCTGGCCTTCCTAATGGCCGGCCTGATGACCTGACAACTTGATAATGAGGGATATCCGTGACACCTTACATTTCACAAGCTTTTCATTTTTAATAATGTTAATATTTTAAATTTAAAACACTATAGCAAAATGGTATATTAAAAAAAGCACTTAATAATGATATTTTACCCTTTAGATTTTAATTATCTATTTCCTTCTTTTTATATGTAAATATATGCTATGTTTTTATACTGGAGGTTAATCTGTGATCTAATTTTTGTGAATGAAAAATATATGCAGAATGTAGAATATCTTTGATACAAATTTTCAAAGACAATTTTAAGTTAACATAAGGGACAATATTTTTCTTAATGATAGAAGGGTTTATTTTCTAAGATAACTATGTGATTTAGAAAAATCTGCAAGTTCTATTTGCAGCAGCAACTGATTTCCAGTTTACAAATTTAAAAACATACTTTTTAAAATTCTTTTCAGAAGAAAGCCATTATAAAACTCTTGAATTGCCCCTGAAAATAATGAATGAGTGATTCTCTCTTTCATTATTAGCATTAAAACTGAGACTTCTTGAATTTTCAAAAAACCTATTTAACATTTATTGTTAAAAATATTAATGCAAACTATACTCCTGGAGCTACTCAAATTTATTCTTATCAGATATGCAAAGTTATTTATAATGACATTTGCAAATTTGACACAACTTTTTATACATGCTTACTATTTGAAAAAATGCAAAATTCACTTTTTTCTAATGCTTCAGAAATAATATTTATATCTACCCACAGAAAATTTTTCAATTTTTAAATATACCATTTATATTTAAAGATGTATCTGATATTTCTATTATACTGGTAAAGAAATTACTCCACAGCTACATATCCTTGTAAGAGACCATTCATTCTACACTTTATATATTCTGTTCAATGAGAAAAAATTATAGGAACTTGAATTTCTTACCAATGAAAATTTCATCATAGAATGGGTTTAGTAATACACTGTCAACATTTATAAAAAAGACACAACTTTAGAAATGGATAATGAATAATAGTATTCAGATAATCTATTATAAAAGCCTTTTTTTAAAGAAAGAAAAAGTAATATGAAACTTCAAATGGACTTAGGTTATGTATAATTTAATCTGACTTTCAGTTTTCTAACCTGGGGGCAAAAACAATAGCTTAATTCAAAGCCTTATTCTTAAATGACTGAAGCAACTCTAGACACCATTACCATTTTACCTTCATACTTGGACTACTTTATATAAGCTTTATAGAGGATTAAAAAGTGATTTTATTACCTAGCTCTTGGTAATATCCTCTCAATATCTCTTTAACAATGGGAAACACTAAATGTATGTATACTGTTAACACCCTAGATTGTCTAAGCTAGGGTGTTAACAGTATACATACATTTATGTACTCTGACATTTGTGTGATGTTTTCCACTCTACAAAAAGTTTTAAAGTAAGCACTATCATTGAATTTCAGAAAATGTAGGTAGCAGTATAAAATACCCATCATCATGGTAAGGGATGGCCAAGAGAGGACCTATATCTTCATAATATTATAAATTATGTCCAAAGAAAAAAAGACATACATATATGTAGTATAAAAATACAAATATACAGTTCACTTTTAGCTTTTGGGAATGAAGTTGATTAAGTTTGCCTTTAGGTCACCATTTTTCCTTTCTGTGACCTTTTTCCCCTGTAAGGGGCTTCTTTCAGTAACTAGGATTTATGCTGACTCAATCTTCCATGTTTAGAAACTTGCTTTCTTGAGAGGATATGATAAACTAATTTATTTTAACATGTAAATAGCAGGTAAGAGTTTTATGGTCACATGCAGAAGAGAGGTGTTTAGTTTAGTTTTGAACAAGGGACAAATCCTCTTAAAACCAACCTATCTCTAATCGCAGAATTCTTTCAGGAATCAGTGAACAGTGAGGGAGGTATTTTAAAGGAAATGGATTTATTCTTCTAATAAAGGTTGAATGCTATACACAAACATAACACAAAGCAGCAGGATGAAATTACATCACATGAGCAGTCACCTACACTACTACACTGACTTACATTTCATCTTGTCTTATGCTGCAGTATAATAGGTTCAGGGACTAAATATAAGCAGCTATCTGAAGACAGTACATTTTTTTCCCTGCATAAATTTAGACAATGAAAATAAAAGGAAGGGAAAGGACTAAAATATGTTGTTTAGCCTACTTTAGGAGCATTATGAAGATTAGACAACATCATGAGACACATGAGAGTGAGAGAAAGAGCTACAATTGAAAGTTATCTTTTTAACATTTCAGTGGTGTCTTAAAGTAATTATATACTTCAGCTAGATGCCTAGATGAAGTATAGCTAAAAATTGACAACACAGGATTCTGTGTGTTCCACATTAAACCTCACAGTGCTAAGTGAAAAGCAAGCAGTGATACAAATTTATGCATTGGCTGTTTGTTGAAATAAATTGAATTTTATTACTTTAGATATACACCATGAACTCATGTTTGTGCCTCAAGCGTGAAATCACAGGAATGTTGTTTTACTGAATGTTTTCTGAAATCAGACATCACAGAAAGGACTACAATGTTCCAATACTAGACTATCAATCTCTTGTTATTGCCTAAAAATGACAATCTTTTAAAACTTTCAAGCACTTTCTCCAATTTTCTAGAAGCTTCCTGGGTAAAGCAGGAAAGAAACAGCAATATCAAGAATCAATACTGTGAAAAAAATGGGCTAAAATAATTTTTTCTCAGTAACTAGAAAGTATATTGCAACCGAAATCATACACTTATTTACAATGGTAAACTCTCAAGTTCCAAAAAGTTTTAACTTTTTTTGTAGCCCATTAGTAGGACATAAGATGTTTACACATACTAATGAAGCTTTTATTCTTATTTTTAGAATCAATGTATGGAGATGAATTTTATGAGTATTAAAACTTTTTAAAACACTAAATGACACCTCAGAGCAAGGTCACATTTTTATATTAGTTACAGCAATAGCTATAAAGTTTTGAAAGAAACTATTTCAAAAAGTTACCTGTATGACAAATTGTATACAAGTAACTCTGATGATCTGGTATGTACATAATTCATTTCGTCAATAGTTAAATTTAATGAAGAATCTAACTTACCGGTGGATCAGCCCCCTTAGAACCAGTCAGCCCTCCTGTTAGGGATTCGATATCCTGAAAAGGGGAGAGGTGTCGATTGTAAAATGCTACTCAACAGCATGGAGAATTTCCCAGTCCCACAGTGTAATATTTTCTTTAGCTACAAAGTTAGGGCACTCAGCTATATATTTTTTTTGTTTTGAGACAATCTTACACACTGTAATGCTATATATACCAATTGTTGTATCTAAAAATCTAGATATTTTCTCCAACTCTGTATAATCTGTAAATAGAAAAAAATACAAACAGACTAATTATTCTTGAAATATGTAAAGAAAATGGCTCTAGGTGGGAAAGCAGATGTTTCATTCTCTAAGAAGCTGAAGTGACGGCAGAATAGAAAAAAGAAAATTTAATGAAACTGCAATTTAACATATTATTTGCAAATATTGAACCCATGGAAAATGCTTAAACTCCAAAAAAATCTAATTATCTACAGTTCACTCTATTACTATACATAGAAGATGAAAATACAAACAGATATGGACAGATTAGCTATTCTTTTATAAGGATTGATTTCTAATCTTAAATCGGTAACCACAGTAGATCATGCCTGAGAAATGATTACAATTGACAAAGGTATCACAAATGAAGAAATGGGTGATGCTGTGACAAACTCGAGAGCAAGTGCGCTGTTTTAGGAACAACTAGAGCTCAGCCTTATCAGTTGTACGGCTTTGGTCACAGGGTTACTAATCATATGGCTTTTTCAAAAGTAGCTAGAATTTTAGGTTTTTAAGTAAAATCTCTCAGGACTTTAATGTTTGCAACTGTTTTAATTTTTAAACCATCCCCCCACTCCTCCCAAATGAAAAAACAAAACAACAACAACAAAAAAACTGTCTGCTCATAGGTAGATGAATAGGAATTTGGGGTTAAATTGATAAGTTACAGTTTTTGCTAAAAAGTTTCTTTCTTGTGACCCTGGTCACTTGTTATCTGTTTGCATCTAGTTGAATGGATAGGTTTGAGGAACCTGGGGAAATGTATTGCAGTAAGAAATCAAAGATGAAAGAAAGATAATTCAGTGAAGATAGAAGGAAAAGAAATTTAAATATCTATGATCAGAGAAACAGCCAACACCTGGATATCATTAAGAATACATGTTACTAATTCACTTGGGACTCAATTACATCATTTCACTGGTATCTCAAAAATGGGGAATCTTAACAATAAACATGGGACTCTAATGAGCATGTGAAGGAAACATTAAAGGCAGGGCAGAGAAGAAGGAAGGGATGGTGTGGTGAAAGTTCCCATCTGAAGGAGCTGACTTTGAACAGGAACTCGATGAGTGATGAACTTCTGCATGCATATTTTATTAAGGGCCATGAATGATAAGGCAACCACAAGAATGCTTGCCAAGAAACTTACTGTCTTCTTCGTAATGCATATATTGTACATAATATTTTTTCCTACCCAGTCCCTTTGAGGAACTTCTTCCCTCCCCATTCTAGTTCTAAAAGAGGCTTATAAAAATTGCTTCAAATGTTGTAGGGGCCTGCCAGAGAATTAAGGCAATATGGATTCTATAAGATATAATGGGAGTGTCTAAGTCCTTGATACTATCATTTGAGCAATGTTTGAAACTGGATGTTCTCCCTGCCTGCAACTTTAAGATAAGTTTCTGGCTCCCAAACACTAAAAGATCCTAATGAATATGTCTGCAATATAAAGTCTATTTGAAAAGGCCCTCCCTCTCCATCCTATTGAAATTCTTTGTTCCAACACCACGCATACCATAAACAATCAAATCATCTAAATTATTAGATCTTACGTGATTTTTAACATTTCTATTGTTATCGAAGTAAATCATGTCAGTATACAATAAAATTAAGCATGAAACATATTTATAAATTGGCAAACAAAATTAGCATTCCTTTTGAATCCAAAGATAAAATATAATTTAAAAATTGTTTTAGAATTTCATGGAGTGAAATAAAATGGTAATAAAATGGCTCAAGTGTTAGATTAACAGAAAATAAAACACACAGCCCTTTGCACTTTTTGATAATACTCCTGTTATGACCATGACTAAAAACAAAGTTCTATTCACATGAAAGGTTTCTTCCAAGCACATTTTAAATGAAAAGAAAAAAAAAAAAGGTGTTAAGTACATTTTGAGTTAATACCTTCGTTATTCATAGAAAGGCATATAAATTATATTAACAATAGAATTTCTGATGACATTATCAGAGAGATAATAGGGAAATTAATTCAGAGAAAAAATATTTTAGCAATTTAGTTGAGGCATTTTGTCATCTTGTTAATTAAAAGTTCTACCATGATGATTTCTTGCCATTGTAGAAAAGTTGGGCCAATGCTCAGATCTGTAAAATTTTAAAGTTTTCATGATAGTCATGGTCTTGAAAAAAACTAAAGCAACAATAGTATTTTGAAGATGAATGGAAAAGGCATTGGTATTTCTGTTTTTAACATGTTGAATTAAAGCAAATTATGAACTCATGGCTCTAAAGAGAATACAGATATATTCTTTTATTCTGTTTATTCTTTTAATTAAAAAAACTTTTTTTTGATCTTATTTTCTATTTTGAGTGTAAGTTGAGAGACAGTGTCCTACTTGGATAGATGCCCAAGTTAAACATGGCTTATCTATCACTTGATGCAAAAAAAATTTTCAGGTGTGAATAACAAGCATAAGTGTGCATGAATGCATTTATGTTGTAAAATTAATAGGTGAAATAAATCCCTTGAGAAACTCTGAAAATAGTTGAAAGTGAGTCAGTCTTTCTGATGGTTGTTGAATATCTTATCTACAAAATATAACTTAAATCTTTGACAAATTTGTCTATCTTGTTATTTACATGTATTTTTATATAGATAACAAAAAGGGAGACACTAAAAAGTAAAAACATTGATTTCCTAGATAGTTTTTAAACTTACTATTGTAATAATGTTATTTGTTTGATTAAAACATTCAAAACAAACTTTGATTTTTTACTACGTTATGGAATTTTTTAAAACTATGTTGTACACCATATTCATTTAGATTTAATAGCTAATAAAATAATAACTACTTACAGAACATTTACTACATGCAGGCACTCTTTAAATGCTTTATATACATTATAAACAGTTTTATAGGGTAGTTATAAGAGCCTTATAAAGTAGTTATTTCTTTTCTCACTTAGGCTAAAAGGTTTATATAACTTACCCAATATCACACAGCTATTAAGAAGTGGGGTTACAAAATATATTTGTTTGACTCCAAACCTGTGTTTTTAATACCAGTTGTAGGAGGACAGCTTTATCCTGGCATCCTGGTGACCTTGCACATATCTACGTGGGCCATGTAGGCAAGGCTAACCTTAGGCTGGCCCATGTCTTGGTGGAATATCCTGTGGACCTCCCAGGAACATGACAAGGTAAGCAAGTCATGAAGACCTTACACATGGCTGTTTCTCATTCTCCTCCCTGGCACCAATGAGGCATGGAACTTTGCACTGCACTCATCTCCCCCATCCTCAGATCCATCTGCAGGCTATAAAACTGCTAAGGTGCAATATGGAGTGGGCTCCTCCCCGACAGAGCAGCCTGCCACTCTTGTTGTCTGTCATCTGGCTCATCCAATTTAGTGTTGTCCTGTGGGCCTAGCAACCACGTCCAGGATTAGATTTAGGCTACTGATGTGACTAAGGTGCAAAATTTAAGGAGGCACTCATTTTGAGGGTCATACAGGTGCTGATCCTGCCCTTGCAGGATCCTGAGAGTGAGTGCCTCCTTAAATGTTATACCCTAGGCACCTCATTCTTAGACATCTGCAAAAACAAGCTGACATTTGTACAATCCTGAGAGCGAATGACTCCTTAAACTTTGTGCCCTAAGTACCTTACTTGTCTCACCCTAGTCCTGGCCCTTCTAGGGGTGTGGAAAGCTGACACCACGGAGACTTTGTTTATGCTGTATATGTAATATAGTCTTTCAATCCATTTGGACTCATTGTCTCCTTCCCAGTCAAATCTACAGAAGTGTGGCAAGCCAACCTGGCACCTGCCCACGTGCTGCTGCTCAGGGACGGCTTGCTGCTTAATATCAGCATTATATAGCCTCCTTTATACGGGCTGCTGTTATCTACACAGAACTAAATAAACTAGGATCTATTAATTATGGAATCCAATTCACTTCTTAAAAAGAAAATTCAGGTAATGAAAGTTTCACTTCCCTCTCCAAGGTGTCAAATACCTGAGCGAGGTTATTAGCAGTCCTTGACACAAGCTGTATAGAGTCAGTCTCTTTTCATATGGGAAAACCCTGCTTCTGAGATGGAAACCTGGTAATTCAAGGCTGACCCATGAATCAGAAGTCTTAAGGCTTGGGAAGGGCGAGCCACAGATGGAGTGGAGCAGTCAGTGTCAGAGCTCTAGGCAGAGTGAGATTTGAAGGCAGCCTGGAGCATGGGTATCACCTCCACCCAGGTTTAAAATAAACTCCACTTTGTGCTGCACTGATGCTGTTGGTTGCCCATCTGCACCTTTTTCCCTTGCTCTAAAAGTTGACATATTTTTCCCTTGACAGACAATTTGAATGATGGAGCTATAGGGATTAATCATGTGGTTTTCCCTGCAGATCATTAAGTTCAGATGTTGTAAATCTTGCTTCCTCTGTGTGGAGGTGGGAAAAAGGAGGATATTAGAAGTTGAGGTTTCACTCAGGACTATTGCTGGATCCTTATTTTTATTCCTGAAGAGTAGGATCAGCCAGTTACGGTCAAGGAAAAGATGTTAAGGTAGCTTGGGTATCAAATACATTAAAAATGAAGAATAGAAAATTCTAAACAGTCAGTTGAATCTAACATTGCACATGCCATCAGACCCAGAATATCTTAAAACCTAATAGTTACATTTAAAGTTAATATCAAGTTTTCAAGTACTACTCTTCTACAGAATCACTTTATACAATATGAAAATACTTAAAGCATTACAATATTGTTACCAGCTATGAGTATTTTGAAATTTGATTTATGCATATTTGTAATTTGCAATTATTTTAGAATATCTTCAGAGAAAGTAATTATATTTCAATATAGAGTACATTTTCATGCACTAAACAATCTATCAAAAATATATTAGTATAGGACTTCCCTGGTGGTGCAGTGGTTAAGAATCCACCTGCCAATGCAGGGGACATGGGTTCGAGCCCTGGTCTGGGAGGATCCCACATGCTGCAGAGCAACTAAGCCCGGGTGCCATAACTACTGAGCCTGTGCTCTAGAGTCCGGGAGCCACAACTACTGAGCCCACGTGCCACAACTACTGAAGCCCACGCGCCTAGAGCCCGTGCTCCGCAACAAGAGAAGCCACCGCAATGAGAAGCCCGTGCACCACAAAGAAGAGTAGCCCCCGCTCGCCGCAACTAGAGAAAGCCCGCGTGCAGCAACGAAGACCCAACGCAGCCAAATAAATAAATAAATAAATTTATAAAAAAGAAATATATATATATATTAGTATAGTGAAATCAATATAAAATAGTAAAACATCAACCATATTTACTGAATTATTATATTTAAAATTTGTTTCAAGGTCTTTAAAAATATGATGAGGTATTTTATGTTTGTAGAGAAGTTTACAAAATTCATATATTCAAAATATCCAAATTAAGCATTTCTCTCATCCCTTTTATGGAAAAATTCCTCCCAAATGTCCCTCACGTTCCATTCTCTTTCGATGCAGGCTTTTGTCCCCACTACATCACTGTTACCCCTCTTATCAAGGCTGCCAATGACATCTAATTAGCTGAATCAACTGTCAAGGTTCATCATCATTTTTCTTGTCTCTAAGCCACATTTGACACAGTTAACCACTCCACCCTTCTTGAAATACTTTTTCTGGTCTTAGTATCCATTGAGTTTCACCCTCTGTGTAATTTTATTTAGTACCACGGCTTTAAGTACCATGTATGCTAATGAATTCTGGATTCCTTTTATCCTCAGAGATTTACACTGCCTACAACCTCCACTTGGGTATATTACAGTTATCTAAAACTTAATGCAAAATCAAACTTGATTCTCACCTCAAACCTTCCCCCAAATTAGGTTTCTGTCCCAGTACTGTCCATCTTGACATCACCATTTACCCAGTTTCTTAGGTCCAAATCCATCAGCAAATCCTGCCAATTCTATCTTTAAAATATGGCTTGAATTAGACCATTTCTTACCACCTGCATTACTACCAACCTGATCCCGTGGACCAAATCAACAATATTCTCCCTTGGGCTAAAGAATGATCTTCCTAACTGTTGTCCCTGCATCTGTTCTTGTATCCTCATTCCTCATATATTCTCCACACTGCAGTCAGAGTTATCTATTTAAAATGCACATTAGATCAGATTACTCCCATGATCCAAACCCCTCCATGGTTTCCCACTAATCTTACAACAAAATACAAACTTATTACTATGTCATGCAAGCCCTGTGATGATCTGGCTTTGCCCACCTCACTGATCTTGTCTTTTGCCATATCCTTCTTTCTCATGCCACCCAGCCACACTGGCTCCATTGCTGTGCAAAAAACAAGCCAAATATAACTAACTGTCTAAATCAGTGAAGGTTCTACCCAGAAACAAAAGGCTAACTCAAAAACAATGTAAAAGAGCATTTAATCAGAGGATATTTTATAGAGGTATGGAGGGTTTAATGGATCCAGCGGAATGTGAAGCATGGAGACTGACGGAAAGTCATAATAACCACTCCAAGCCCAAAGGAGTAAGGTAAAAGAACAATGTTGTCAGGAGTTCAGCAAGGGATGAGCGCCACTCATCAGCCTCTAGAGCAGTTGGCCGCATGTGGAGCTCAACAAGTACTTTTTGAATGGATGAATGACTGACTGAATGAGTAAAGCAGGTAATATAATTTTATACCTAAAAAAGCCAAGTCTCAGAGTATACAAATGATGAAGTATTTCTAATTGTTGTATACATGTATCACTTTGAAAGCATGGCTCAAGGTAATAGTGTCTGTACATCAAATCTTTTTCGAATGCCTGAATGAACAAGTTAATGAATGACTTGCCCAAGATCACACAGCCGGTAAATGCTCCAAAGAAGCTTTGAAATCCTGGGTGTTATAACCCCAAGCACAATGTACATTTTTTTCCATTATACATCACTAATGAGATATCCTCCTTAAAAAAGACACTCAACTCTATATTATCTTGAGGCAATACATTTCTATATATCCCAGAGTTTCTAGTTCATAAGAAGGAAAATACACAAAATGATTTAATAGATAATAAACAATACATTAAATTTATCTTCTGGTGAAATACTGTCAATACTTCAAATTAAAAACCTGATACCCTAATTATTGCACAATAAATAAATCAATGCTTGATAACTTTATATAACATATGTGCTGAGCATTAATAAACAGTTCAAATACATTAAACTAAAAATCAATAATGTTTATTTTTATGTAACATTTCATAGTGTGTAGGTACATAGCACTGGCAATGATTAACAGTCAGAAAACAACATTTCTTTTAAAAAATCATTCAGTTTTTTACATAAGGCTTAATGGAAACAATCTTTCATCCCAGAACACCAGCTCCTTGAGGCAAGCATCCAAATAATGAAGCTGAGTTTATTAATGAGGCATCTTCCTGCTCTACCAGGCTTAAGCTGTTAGTGTTTCCTTGGCAACTTTACAGGGTAAATTTCCGGGGAGGCAGAGAAGAAGCAAGAAACACACACAACCAATAAATCGTCTTTCTTGCAGAAGCCAGAAAGAGCCCTATTTAGTCATTCTTTAAAAATTTTTAATAAAGGAAAATATCTACACTCTTACTGCGAGCATAGTCCAGCCCAAATCTGAATTTTCCCTGAGCCACACAATTAATTCCTTCAAATGAGAATGACTGAGCATCTGTTATGACTGAGGCACTGTGCTGGACACAGAGAGCATGATGATGAATAAGTCAGGGTCACAGCTTTCAAAGAGTTCACAGTCTAGTAGGGCATGAGAATGACAAAGACAATTTAGTCAACAAGTGCATGCTGCACACAAAGTAAGCACAAGGCACCACACTGAATCTGGTGTATGGAATCCAGAGGCTATGACATCCTCTCTGACTTCAAGGATCTTTCAGAATGTCAATCTGAAGAATAACATGAGGAAGAATTCAGAGAAATAAGGTGCTGAATTTACAACATATAGGGGTTGTAAAGGGAAATTTTATAAAGTGACAATGTCTGAGTATTTCATGTTGCTGGAATTGTATTTGTTTTTGAACGCACACTGGGTAAGTCTGCCCTAAGACCTTGGTTGGGTAACATAATAATTAACATTTATTAAGCATTTACTGTACCAGATGCCATGCTGAAATTTCTATTGCCTCATTAAAAAGCATCCCAGCTCTTTTAGCTGATTATTTTCACCATTTTTAAGATGATGAAACTTAGTCTTCAAGAGTTTAAATGACTTGACAAAGGTTACATAACTACTAAGTGTTCAAAGCTAAACAGGCTAACTTCAGAGGCAATGATTTTTAACTATTATGCTCTCTTGAGTAAGTGGAGGTGTGGAAAAAAATGTGGAGGACATCTTGGCATGCCACATAGTGACTTGGCAGAAAACATACTTATTCAATATTTGTAGAAGAAATGAATAAAATTGCAAGCAGAATTTTTCTGAGATGAGGTGGATATTCTCTGATGGAAAAAAGAATATCCTTGTCTGACCTACAGATAAGAGCGTTAATGCCACTGGATTTAGCAAAAAAGTAAAATTCCAAAGATTTTTGCTATATATTTCTAAGTTCAAAGTATCCTTTTCAAACTCAAACCTAGACAGAAAATCTAATATGTATCAAAAACATAATTGTGACAGTGTTGCATGGAATAGGGTTTTCTGAAGAAAGTACCAAAGAGATTTAAGGTTCTGTCTTTTCCATGGAGTGCCCTCTTTGAAGCACTTTCCATTATGATTTTTCTGTGCTGCTCTTTTTCTTGTCTATTCCCTTCCATATGGCTGAGGTGATAAAGGGAACCTTTTGCTAAATCCTGACTCAGACTCAGCTCCTTTTTGCCAACTTTTACACATTGATGGGTACTCGTTATCTCAAATTTAATATGGCCAAATCAGACCTCATCTCCTCTCCTCCTCTGCCATTACTCTGGGCAACTGCCTCCATCCAGTTTCTTCTCCCAGCATTTATCTCTTTTGGCATTTCCAATAAACAGTCAATCGAGATTTCTGGAAGTCAATAGAGTGTTCCCTCACTCTGGTATTCAAATACCAAGCCAGTCAATTTTTCTTTCTAGATATCTGCTTAGTTCAATCTACTACCCCCTTTCATCATCCACTCCATTCACTACCTTAGTTCAAAGCCTCATTTTATTTTTCCCTTATTCCTGGATTTCTCCAAAATAGTGTCTTTTTTGAGTTCTTTTTTCTACTCTCATCCTTATACAATCTCTTCTCCAGAGAAGTGTTTCTCACAATGTGACCTGGAAACTAGTAGCATCAGTGTCACCTAGGAACTTACAAATGCATTTTCTTGGGGTTTACTCCAGTCCTGCTGAATCAGAAACTCTTAACAAGCCCTCCAAGTGAGTCTGATGCAGGCTAAAGTTTAAGAACCACTACTTCAGAATGATGTGTTTCAAATGCAAATATGTATATGTTACTCCTATACTCAAAATCCTTAATAAGATCCTATTCTTTTTAGGATGAAAAACATATCAAGCATATTTATGCATGAAGTCATTCATTATATAGTTGTAGACTTTTCTTATTTCACTTTTTACCACTTCCTCAAAAGAAACCTTATACTCTCTATCATAATGAACCCTGTACTTCCCTTTTGTGTCAAGTGTTTTCTTACTTCTATGCTTCTGCACCGCAGATCCTTCTGCCTAGAAAGCCACCCCTCCCTCCTCTGGATAAATCTTACCCTTTGAGATTCAGCCCAGGCATCACCTCCTCTCAGGAGACTTTCCTGAGTCCCTCAAGCTGGGGTAATGGTTCTGCTGCTACTTCCACAGCATCTTCCACTTAACCCACTCACAATTCTACCACATCATTTTATAATTGTCATTCTACTCACCTGTCTTTGCCATTCATTTGAGGGCTAAATTGGCTCAGTGAGGCACTTACCATCTCTGTATCTTCAGTAGTTATCACAAAGCAAGACCAATAAATGTTAAAGGAATTTCATAAATTTATGTTGAATCTAGCCTCCCATGAACTCCTATAAGGAGAGGGCAAGCTGATTGGCTGACAGGAGTACTTGGGATCACTTTGAAACGTTCATTATCCTATATTAGTACATTTTCATTCTGGATATATATTGGTTTGGTTAGTGTATACCAGCCATTGAGAAGCTGATTATCTTTGAGTTTACTGCAGAATTTAAACTTCTGGATGGCAAGACTGATGATCAGATATTTTTGTTAACACAACAGAGGACCAATCATTCCAAGAGAACCTGGCTGAGGAGTAGCCAACAGCCCTTTAATTCTACCTCAAGCGTACAAGATGTAACACACATGCAAGAAGAAATATCTTAGTGATCAAGAGAACAGGTTCAAGCCTAGCTTCACTACTTACTAGCTATGTGACCTTGGGCAAATTGCTTTATATACCTCATATAAAATAAGTCAACCTATGTCTTACTACTTATCTTAGGAGGACCTTGGAGTATTAATTACAATTGTTCATGGAAAGTTAAATTGATAACCTATAGTAAATTATCAATTAAAAGTAGCTATTATTATGCATGGAATAATGTACAGGTACAGATTAGATTATACATGTATAAAATAGTCTATGGACACATTACATAATGATATACATTGAAACAGATAAGCATTAGCATGCATGTAGATGAGACCAACATACAGATTAATTTTAGGTACGAATCTCCATTAAATTTCTAGAATGTATTTTCCCTGAAAGGCAAGAGATCCTAAGTTTCATATTTTACCTCCTCAATTATCCCTATAATTTTCATGCATTTCTATGGCTTTGGTTCTTATAAATTTTTCACCAATAGTATTTTTTAAATATGTAATTTTTATTCTCCCTACTAAAGTCTGAGGAACCTTTTTGCTGTAGAGTAAGAATTATTTTTTGTATAAAAGTCATGAATGTATACACAATTTACTCCTCTTTCAGTGTTGTGTTATCTGACGTCACATATTTATATACCATGGTGGGCAGCTTTAAGCCTGTTTGAAATGTGCTATAGCAATTGAGAGGAAGGGTCCAACATTTAAAAGAGGATATCAATGTTATGATCCTAGGTACACAAAATTTGTGGAAATTTGTCTATCAGCCTTTATTGGTTGAGAGTCAGACTCAATTACTGTGATCTTAATTTACAATTAAACCTTCAATTATATGATGTTTGATCTTTCCCTGATACAAAACACAAGTAGATATCTAGGAAAAAATACAATACCCCATCCTTTTTAAAAAATCAGGTTTTATGTTTAACTCAGTAAATAATAGCCTAAAACTTTTACTGGGTTAAAAAAAAAACTGGATATTATGCTGAGGTGATTTTTTTACAGGAAAGAATAAAATATATCTCTTTTCCAACTATTATCAGCAATTCCACTGACTGCAGTACCTTAAAGACATGTATCATTCTGATTTATAAATAACTACAAGGAAGAATTGATTGTGAACTGAAAACAAAAATAGGGCAAGTAGTTTATTTAAAAATAAATATGTACATTACAGATATTTCTAACAAATATCTAACTATATCTGTCTAAATTTTATGTATTAGACCAATTAACATATATAGTTTTTCAAGGTAATCATGAGAAATTGGCAAGAAAGCAGATGAAATATTTTCAAATCCATTAAGTTCACACTTACAGACAAGTCTGGCACAGGATTTTCAGCTAAATATTAAGTATTTCATGATAATACCTTAATTTTGGAAATAATAGTCATGTAGGAATCAGGTAGAGAGATGAGAACTAGATAAAACAGTAATAAGTAGCATTATCTAAAATAAGATATGCAAAATTTTCAGAAAGAAGTCTAATTTGAATCTAAGGGATATGCAGACAACTTCCCTCTATATTGCTATTTTCTTTTAAGAAAAAACTTTATCAAGTTCTAAATCATAAGAAATAGATTTTAAATTCACTTCCTATCTCTTCTGTTTTTGAAGTAAAGAATGATGACTATAATGGTAACCAGAAATAGCAAGAGGACTATAATTTCTCTATTTTTTTTTCTGAGCAGCTCCATTTCAATTGATGCTACCGGGATTCTGATATGAATCAATGTTTGCAATATCAATATCACATTCTCAAAATACTATTAAATAAAAGAAAATGAAACTGACTGAAATCAGAGCATAAAATGTACTGATATTATGCTATTAGACTAATTGAGATTATATCATAGTGTGAGAGACTTCCAACCTGGAGATTTAGTCAATGACAGAATGCTCTATAGTCGGTATATGTTCTATAGACAGTCTTGTTTTCTTCTATTCAACTGAACAGGTTCCCAAAAAACCCAACCAATACCAAGTATCAAAGTTTATAATAAATATGCTTTGATTTATAAGATATAGTAAATCAAATAAAATTGGAATATTTTATATTCGGATCTCTCCTTTCTTTAATATTTCTGAAACTTATTTTTCCTTATTTATTATTCCTCCCAGATGTAAATGAGAGCATTCAACTGAGCCACACAGCCAGATAAGAATTCCAAAGTGCATAGAATTCTAAGCCTCTTGAGATTAGTGCGGTGGCAAAGAAATTTGGCTATTTCTCTTAAATGAAGCCCTCTGGGCAATAAATGCAGATAGTCCTCACTTTGCACGATACAGTGTTAACCAAATCTGGTGAATATAAGAACTATGTCCTGGTTTTGCATGGCTCTGTGGCAATTCAGTTGCTGTGTAAAGCAAGGCCACAGCTCCTCTGGTTCCAACATGCACTGGTTTCAGTTAACACAGTAGCATGCAAAGTAAGAACTGCCTGCAGTCACTTTTAGATGGTAGATTAGTCTTTATTCCTTTGCCTCCAGCATCCCCAAAACTAGATTGCGAATCCTGAATACATAATGCAGTAGCTATGTATAACCCAATATTAAAATTGGAATCCTTCTAAATTTTAGCTTGGCCCAAAGGCTAAGAACAATGCTATGGTGACAAGCATCCTCACATCCTCAAGCAAGGAGTTGCACCAGGTCTTGCTAAAATACTGTAAAGAAAAGTTCTGCCAGAATTGAAAAGCATCTTCTCTTAATGGGGCATTATTGACATATTGGGTAGGAAAAAATATATATCATTTTATATACATTAAGCACATTTAATATGGGATCTATCCTCTTAACAAAATTTTAAGTGCACAATGCAGTACTATTAACTGTAGCCACAATATTGTACAGCAGGTCTCTAGAACGCACTCATTTTACATAACTGACACTTTATACCTGTTGGTTATCAACTCCTCATTTCCCACTCTCCATAGCCCCTGGAAACCACTACTCTCTGCTTCTATGACTTTGACTATTTTAGATACTTCATATAAGTGGAATCATGCAGAATTTGTTCTTCTGTGACTGCCTTATTTTACTTAACATAATATCTTCAAGGTTTATCCATCTTGCTGCATTTGGCAGAATTTCCTTCTTTTTAAAGGCTGTATAATATTCCATTGTGTGTATATATGTATGTGTGTATGTCTGTGTGTGTGTGTATACACATATCACATTTTCTTTATCCATTCATCCATGTACCTCTTTTGCACATTTCAGCTGCTGTGAATAGTGCCACAGTGAAAAATCTTTTTGAGACTGTGATTTAAATTCTTGTGCATAAATACCCAGAAGTGAGGTTGCTGGATCACATGGTACTTCTATTTTTAATTTTTTGAGGAATCTCTATACTGTTTTCCACACTGGCTGCACCATTTTGCATTCCCACCAACAGTGTACAAGGGTTCCAATTTCTCTACATCTTCACCAACATTTGTTATCTTCTTTGTGTATAGTACAGTATCTTTGTTTTTCAGGATGTTTGGCATCTTCAGACATGGGCACCAAAGCCTGTCCCTGTTTCTCACTCCTTAACCCCAAAGCACACCCCCCCACATACACACACAGACACGTACACACACATTTCTGAGGACTAGATGTGGGCTGCACAGGAAGGAGTGCATCTTGAAATGTAGTTGACCCAAAAGGACTACCTAGAAGGACTAAGCAAACTAGCCTGGTGGTGGATGAGTGGAATCCCCGGGGATAAGGAGTGTGTTAATTTCCTATTGCTGCTTTAACAGATTACTACATATTTAGTGACTTAAAACAATACAAATTTATTCTCTTACAGTTTTGGAGACTAGAAATCTGAAAATCAAGGTGTTGGCAGGGCTGTGTTCCTTCTGGAGACTTCAGTGGAGAATCCACTTCCTTGATTTTTCCAGCTTCTAGAGGCCACCTACATTCCTTGGCTCACAGTCCCAACTCTCCATCTTCAAAGAGCACCAGTTTAATTTCTGATTCTACCTTCACATCTTCTTTTTCTGACTCTAACCCTCTTGCCTCCCTCTTAGAAGGACCCTTATGATAACATTGGACCACCCAAGTACTCAGAACAATCTCCCCATCTCAAGTCCTTTAAACGTATCTACAAAGCCCATTTACCGTGTTAGGTAACATATTTTCAAGTTCTGGGAATTAAGACGTGGACATCTTTGGGGGATCATTATTCAACCTACCACAAGGGGATATTAAAAATGCAAGCCAGAGTAGGCTTGGCCTGAATCACAGGATGTATGAAGATACTTCAGATTCAAAACAAATAACACTTTCTTGACCAGCCCAGCCAGGAGTTTGTTTGCTTGTTTTTGTTTTTGCACCCTAAAATAAAAATATCAAATATAATTTTAAAAAATTCCATCCACTGAATTTTCATTATATTTATTTTCATATATATTGGGTTGGCCAAAAAGTTTGTTCGGGTTTTTCGTAAGATCTTACGAAAAACCCGAACAAACTTTTTGACCAACCCAATATATTGTCTTACATTATCTTTCTATGTGTTTTCTTTCCATATAAATTCTAACTCCTTTAGCAGAGATTTATCTAACTATGTTCTGTGGGTTCTCAAAAAATACATTCATTCAAAAAACCCCAAAGCCATGGAAGGAGGCTTGGAGTAGACAGTTGCCTATATGGTGGTAGCAAGGCCGTCTTAAGGTCTCTGCCAAAAAGTAACTCCTTTCAGGTCCCAGTACCTGATATTCTCCCATGATACATTATTTTTCTATTCTAAGTCATTGAAACCTAAGGCATAATTAAAAGATAACACATTATTAGAATTAGTCACTAACACTAAGTGAACCATTTCCACAGATTCTATCCAATCTTAAGCACCTCAAGTGTAAACTCAATGGGAAGAAGTACATGAAGTTACTCATTCTTTCATTGTCCACAATGCATTTGCCAAATGTCTTGCACATAAAATAAGATTACTTCAACAAGTACCTATTGAGGGATAATAGCTCAAAGCGAATTTTAATCAGTCATGGGAAGGAGATGCATCATTTCAGACCAGAGGTAACACCCGGGGAGAGAATTCCATAAACAAGAAAATTATCAAAAAGGGAAAGGGAAGAAAAGATACACCTCACTTATTTTGCAATATTGTTTATGATATCTTTGGAAACTGTGGTAGGAAGACTCTAAAATGGATCTCAATGATCCCATTTCCTAAATTTCATGTCTTTGTGCAATCCTCTCCCCTTGAGTATGAGCTGGAACTCGTGAAAATGTAGTAAAAGTGATGAGATGTCACTTCTGAGATTAGGTTACAAAAATTGTGATCTCTCTCTCTCTGTCTCTCTCAGTCTCTGTCTCTCTCAACCCTCTGGAGAGGCTGCCACATTACAAGTATTGCTATGGGGAGGTCCATGTGGCAAGAAACTAATGTCTCATGCCAATAAGCAGCCAGGAAATAAAGCCATGTAAGTGAACTCAGAAGCCACTCCTCCCCTACTTGAGATTAAGATGACTGCAGCCCTGGCTGATACTTTGATTGCAGGCTTATGAGAGACTTCGAGTCTGAGGACCCAGGCAAACCACACCAAACCCCTACCCACAGAGACTGTAAGATAATAAATGCTGTTGTTTTAAGTCAGTTGGTTTTGAGTTTTGCACAACTGTGTAATTGTTTATGCAGGGATAGATAACTAATACAGCAACTAAACAGGAATAGATAACTAATACAGCAACTAAACTCAATATTCACACAGCTCTAATAATATTCACCATATAAGGGCTCATGAATAAAATAAAAATATTTCACAGAATTAAATTCTTTGTACCAATGAATCAATAAAAGAAATAAGCATTTTTCTTGTTCTGGTTTTTATGCATTTGTACAACTCTAATTATATTTCTAAAAGTAAAGGAATGTTGGGGAAAAAACACTAAGTGATCAACCGATTGACTGCATTGTTATTAACAATTCTCAGTATGAATTATAAAAAGTATGCAAAACTCACAATGTATCTTCTTCCATATACATTTCTGTTGTCTTGGCCATTTCTGAATATTTAAGAATTCTTAAATTTCTAAGAAAAATATTTTTTTTGTGGTGACTACTACTAGACTGAATTTTGATACCTTAAAGCCACATGTAACTATCAGGTATGATATGGAACCCTATAAAGAAAAAGCAATTTCTTTTCAATTGTGTACGAATGACTCAGTCAAATTGACACAAAAGAATGTTTAAAAAGCACTGTGATTTTTAGCTGCTGAATATACCATCATGGCAGATGACTCATGCTTTATTTTTAGCCTGAGATATTTTACAACATAGATTAAAATAATCCTCATTCAATATCTGACCACATAGTAAAAATATGAACATATGCATCCAATTTATTTCTACCTAGTGCTTTAGTAATAAATAAGGCAATTTAAAAGCATCCTTTCAAGGAGGCACTAGAAAGTATATGACATTCTTAAAACTCCATGTAAAGAATTCCCCCCATAGGAGCATTTACAGATGATCTAGCCTCACTCTGCGCACACACACCCCCTAGTCAAAAAAATAAAAATATGTTTTCCTTAGAAAACATATCTTTCTGCTCAACTGATCACCACTACACATCAATTGACTTCTGTTTCTTCTAAATGGTTTTGCATTTTATATTCCTCAACCCTAATTTCCTTAGGCAGCTCCCTAACCTCAGTCCTAATTTCCAGTGTTACATAATTGTCTGAACAAGTAGGCCCCCCAAAATGACAAAAGAATTTATCCAGAATTATGCAATCATAAAATCAACATATAAGCTAATTTAATTTCAACATATTGTGGTTTTGTCATGCAGTTTCGTGTTCGTGTTAATACATGGGGTTGTATACCTTGCTTAGAAGTATGAGCTTTAGAGCCAGGATACCAAGGTTCAAATCTTGACTTTGACACTGATTAGATATGTAACCTTGGGCTACTTACCTAATATTTCTGTGTTTTACTGTCTCATATATGAAACATATAATAATAGCACCTGTCTCACATGATTGTTGGGGGAGTAAATGATTGCACATGGCAAGTGCAAATAAGGTTTAGCTGGTAGTAGCATAAGTAGCAATAGTAGCAACAACAGTAGTCATTGCAATATTGTTTTGATGTGTTTTGTTTTATGTTGAATCACATACAGGTAGGGGCGGAAAAAAAGCTGGCTTTTCAATTCTTCTACCAGGTATGTGGCCTGCAGGCTCTCCACTCTCATAATCCAATAATAAAGAATGTGGCACCATAATTTCATCAGGAGACATTGTGACTGAATAAAAAGTTTAGGGAAAAAGACTTAAAAAATGCATATTTGCACATTTAAACCTTGCATATTTGACTTACAAAACCATGAAGTAACCAGGCTTATCTTATGAAGCAGAGACATAAACCAAGGTGAACAGATCTAAGTATTTTTGCAGGTTTAATTGGGACCTATAATTAAGTATGGTCTCTTGAAGTCTTCTTGTATATAATGGCTTCAGCAAAACTTTTTGTCTACAATACATATTACTATATTTTCATTTCTTCAGAATTCATTATTGATCAAGGAATTTCTCAAGCCATATCATGAATTCTTCTCTCAGGAAAGGAATTAAAGATTTTTTTGACAGTATTTTTGAATATAGGCAAAAAAAAAACTAACCTACTAAAATGGGATCCAATTAGCCCTGACCTATTTGATCTCCTGCTATGTTTTTCTCCACTAGATGAAAAGATACTCTTTTATCCTTAAACCTCATACACTTAAAAGGATATAGAGTTCTACCTTTTGACCTTGATTTTTTTTCTCTTAAGGAACAAGATTTTTTTTGCATGTGAAAGAAAATAATTTTAATCTTAAATCTGGGTTTATTATGAATCTAGAATCATTTTTTGTTGTTGAAATAAATCACAGATAGACATTACTTAATGAGCGAAGTGGAAGGCTTACATAGAAAATGTAGATTTTCCTCTGAATTTCTAAATTTTATGTAATGAACATGTTTAATTGTGTAATGAATTAAACATAAAAAGGAAGATATCTTCCCCCTCCCTCTCAACTGGGAGGTCTTACTGGAAAGTATACACTCCAAATGAGATAATTTCTCAGTAATGTTTAAGACCTTAAGGCTATTCTGATTCACTAAATGTTATGCTTTATGATAAATTATTTAAAACTGATTTACAAAATATAGTTATTTATTTTAGTTACAATTCTCTTCCCTTACGACAACTCTCAGCTCAGACTTAGGGAGATACATTCAATTAGTTTGGGGAAGGAAGGGAAAAGAAAAACAGATAAATTAAATAAGTCACATTTATAACTATGAAGAGTTTTATAGGACACTTGAGCTGAAAAATCTGTACATAACTATATCATACTATTGGATTTAGATTTACATTATTCAGAAGAGGGCAATTTATACTTTTTAGTAATAACATTAACCTAGAAACTGCAAGAGAACATGGGTTCTCTTTAGTAAAATGAAAATCAATCAATAAAAACTTCTAAAATGTTACAAATGCTCTCAAGTTCTCGCCCCTTCACTATTCAGCATGTTTCCTTAAGGCCAGCACTTTGTTTAGTTCACCGCTCAATTCCCAGCACCTGGATCAATGCTTACATATGATAGGCACTCAATAAATATGATTGAGTGACTGGATGAATATACTATTTCCATTGAAATCAGGGTAGAATGATCAATAAGGAAGTATTGACATTAATTTTTTTAAACAAATATATATATGGGGTATGGAATCTGCAATATAGAATACCATAACCAATGTGATAAGAATAATCCTATTCAGATAAATTTGTTGAGGGACACTTTAAAATAAGCCACATAGCATATATTTACATGAATGTCACCATGGGTATCATTATTCCAGGAGAGAAACATGAAGATGACAAAAATACAGAGCCCCATATCTTACTCTGAGAGTTTCTGATTTAGTAGACCAAGAGTTGAAAATATTTGTTTCTAAGAAATTAGATTTGTTTATGTAGGATTGTTGTGGATAAAGAGTCAGAAGAAGGAAAATGAAGATACAGGACCCTGAGGAAAAAACAGATTTTTTTTTTTTTAATAATTTGAGGCAAATCCTTTGCGGCAAATTAATTTGCATAACTTTTGGCCATTTCCTGTGCCTGTGGGGGGTGGTGTGTGGAACGTGTGGTTTAGAGGTGTTATTAATTTAACCTACCTAATCCTTTTCATATATATGCACACACTTATACACACACACACACACACACACGCAAACACTGTTATGGAAAGAGATTCATTCCTTCTCTTCTTTAAAGTAGTGACTTTGAGTAGACTGGATGCAAGTTATCTATTGCATGTTCCATGACAATTACCATGTACTGTAATAAGATATATTTGAGCACAGGAGACTGTATTGCAAATATTGTTAGAGCTAAGATATTTGCTATCTTTGAGTAACTTTGAAAAGCAGTTATTTCTTCTAACTCAGAAAAGCCTTTAGATCTGATATTCTACTATCAAAGGATACTCAAAATCAAAACCACAGAAATAAAACATTGTAGGATTCAAGAAATTATAAGAAGTTACTAAAG
This sequence comes from Eschrichtius robustus, assembly GCF_028021215.1. Classification (NCBI taxonomy): domain Eukaryota; kingdom Metazoa; phylum Chordata; class Mammalia; order Artiodactyla; family Eschrichtiidae; genus Eschrichtius; species Eschrichtius robustus. The sequence goes on from NC_090836.1 coordinate 68,885,050, forward strand.
GTGGTATATAGTATATAAACCTTTATTAATGGGCAAATTTATCCTCAAAGATAAAACTGGACCAATTGACTACTGACTTTTGAATCTGATTTGTTTCAATAGCAGTTTAAAAATGTGATAGTGTTAAGCAGACCTTGCTCTGTTATATATTCTTTTTTAAAAAAATAAATACAATACATAAAATTATTTCAAATTTTTATGATTTTATAATTGTGTAAATGACTTTTTGCACACATATTTTCTTCTTGATTTAAAGTTTTTTTTTTTCAGTATTTATCATGAATATTTGATGTAACAAAAATTGTGTAGTGGTCAAATTACTTTATTCATATTAGTAATATAAGCTTTTGTCAAGAATATGTAAATTAAAAATTATGGGGCTTCCCTGGTGGCGCAGTGGTTAAGAACCCGCCTGCCAATGCAGGGGACACGGGTTCGAGCCCTGGTCCGGGAAGGTCCCACATGCCACGGAGCAACTAAGCCCATGAGCCACAACTACTGAGCCTGCGCTCTAGGGCCCGCAAGCCGCAACTACTGAAGCCTGCGTGCCTAGAGCCCGTGCTCCGTAACAAGAGAAGCCACCACAATGAGAAGCCCACACACCGCAAAGAAGAGTAGCCCCTGCTCACCGCAACTAGAGAAAGCCCGCGCACAGCAACCGACCCAATGCAACCAAAAATAATTAATTAATTAATTAATTAATTAATTTAAAAAAATTATGAAATATACCCTAAAACAAAAGTGAGCTTCTACCTTGATTATTAGAGTTAGGTATAGGTTAGTTAAGTGTAATCACAATGAAAGGAAAAACAAATTATTGGATTCTAAGATGGTTCTATAAACATGAAAGTTTGCTTTCAGTGGATTTTATCACCATGCTGATTCTCCATCTTATAATATTAAGCAATATTAATTATTGTCTCTGAATATACATTTCTTAGCCCTAAATCATCCCCCAGGTATCTCTCTATCTCTCCTTCTCTTTTTAGTTCATCTTTTAGGTGTAGTATACATTTTTCTCTCTCCATATCCTTACTAATCATTCAATTCCAAACTTGTCTCCGTTTCCACATTTGTACTGAATCTTATCTTGTCAAGGGCACAATGATCTCAATATGTTGCTAAATAAAATTCTTATTAGATGTCAGTACTCCTATAGCATGGGTAAATCTTTGCTCCTTAAAATCTTAATCCATGAAACTTGTCTTCCTTAAAAATACTGGATTTTCTTTTAGTTCCCCTCTTAACCCCATGATCACTCCTTCTCAGATTCCTCATGGATGCTTCTTCACCTCAGCTCCCCTGAAACTGGTATTCCACAGAATTCTATCCTTGACCCATCTGTCTTCTTGCTCTGTGATTCCCTCAGATGATCTCATTCATTCATAGAGTCATAACCACCAGCAATAATATATACTGATGATTCCTAAATCATTACCTGTCCTGGTGCCTAATGTCACCAAGAAATCTCAAATATAGTATATCTAAACTGAAGTCTTTATCTTTTCAACTGTCCCTCATACCTCAATTAATAATACCAACGTTCATCACCTAGATCAAACTTTGAGAAACCCCTGTATGATTCCCTTCTCTGTCACATTTAATTGATCACTCAGTCCTGCTACTTTTACCTCGTAAGTCAGTCTCAAATTTCTTTGCACATAGAGTAAACTTGAAAGCTGATAAAAAGGCATATCCTACACCTCATCCAAAAGTTTCTGATTCAGAGGATCTGGGAATGAAAATCTGCATTTCTAGTATAGGAAGTTTGTTTTTTTTAGGATGGCAAGATCTGAACATGTTTACAGGCTGCATATTGGCTGTGGATAAGGAATCAACAAAGAAGAAAAGAGTGAACTAATAATATTGTTAGGCATGTAGGCACCCCCTTTGTTGTGAAATCAGTCCTCTAACGTTTGGTAATGCACAGTACGTTGAAAGTAGTGGAGGGGTGGGCGATGTATAAAGGTAAAGATCCTATTCTTTTTACCCGACCTTGTCTTTTCTTAGCTGTGTAAGTCAGTAAGATGTTTTTTTCTGCTTCTTTTTCAAGTCTTATTTTTCTATTTTATACTGCATTAGAAAAGATTATATTCTTTGTTTAAAACAAGAAGCCCAGGGGCTTCCCTGGTGGCGAAGTGGTTGAGAAGCTGCCTGCCAAGGTAGAGGACACGGGTTCGAGCCCTGGTCTGGGAAGATCCCACATGGCGCGGAGCAATTAGGCCCGTGAGCCGCAATTACTGAGCCTGCGCGTCTGGAGCCTGTGCTCCGCAACAAGAGAGGCCACGATAGTGAGAGGCCCGCGCACCGCGATGAAGAGTGGCCCCCATTTGCCGCAACTAGAGAAAGCCCTCGCACAGAAACGAAGACCCAACACAGCCATTAAAAATAAAATAAATAAACCCAAGAAAAAAAAAAAAAAGCTGCTTCATAAATAAAAAAACAAAAAAAAACCCAAGAAGCCCAAAATGGAGTTGCTTCCGCTAAGCCCCTCACCAAACTGAGACAATTTACAGTGTTGGCTCTCCCAGAAATGGCATCTTAAACCAGTCAGGAATCGCCAGATCAGCCTTACTTAAGGAATCTGCCTGAGAGACGCCTGCCATCCCTTAAAGGAAAGTAACTTTGCTGTAACCAACGTGCTTTTTTGCCTAGTTTATTTTCCTCGTTCCCGCTCCCTTCTGCCTAAAAAAGTCTTTCATTTTGAACAGCTCCTGGGAGCTCCTTTCCATTTGCTAGAATGGATGCTTCCCGATTGAATCGGCTTTTGCTCATATATAACTCCTAAACTTTTTTAAATGCCTCAGTTTATTTTTTAAGAGCTCTTAGTGTGAGAAGAGGGAACCGCTAGGAGACCCCCGACGGCCGCAGGAGCGACGAGCACCCCGACGTAGTAGTACCTGCTGAGCCCTGGGCCCGAGTCCTTCTCGCCGCCTCAGGAGGTGCTGGGTCGGTCGCTCGAGGAGCCCCCGCGGCTTTAGCCTGAGGAGCTTTCAGACTGTATTTGAACTTATCTTTTTCCAGGCTCGCTGCGGAAACCTCGGACTGCGTCCAACTTAGAAACGGACCGAGGTGCGGGTCAGATGTGGGTCCGACTTAGAAACGGGACCGGGTTTGGGGTCGGACCGCGGACAAGTTAGAAAAGGGACTGGTTCCGGGTCAGACTGGGCCGGATTGAAGTTGGATTGGGCCCAGCGTGAGGCGTCAGGGGAATAAATTCTGTTTTAAGGCCGAACAAGCGGGTTAACTTTACCCAAGATAACCGTGAATTACAGCGGCCACAGCAAGAACTTTTAACCTGGATAAGCTTTTCCACTTACGAGGTGCCCTAGAAAAAAGGGGGTTCTCGGCCAAGCACTCACTAAAAAGAGTAGAGGGAAAACTATTTTTCCGCCGCCTCCTGAGCTTCTGGTGGACAGGATGAGACCCGCTGGGACATCCCACTCGCTCCAGAGCCTGCAGAATCCTGGGGAAAACTGGCAGAAGAAAGCAAAGGGTAAGAATTCTTATCAAAGTCAGCGCTCCCAGATTTCTCTCTGTGGTGCCTGGTTGAGAGAGGAAAGTAAAATTTCAGGTTGTCCCTTCCTTCCCAAATTCAGACTGGCAGGCAAAAAGCACTTGTAAGAATTAGATCTTTGACCTGACTTGTGAATTTGCTTTTGGATACCCATTGGTTGTTGATTCTTTCCCAGGGAAAGCTACTGCCTTCCTGATTGTCTCGTTGGCTTGGCAACAGTCAGGTGGGGGGGAGTCCCCCAAATATGGCTGGACAGAAATGTGGGTTGCACTCTGTTTGCGGCTGGGTTCCTACTGACTGTTGCAGCTCTCGGGAATTGTCTGAGTTTTTTTCTTTTGGTTGTCTTTAGGAGTGGCGCTGGGTCTTGGGAGGGTAGTATCTTTTGACTCTCTTTGGGGGCACCTCTTGCGTCCATGGGGTTGTTCAGTACTGCCAGTGAAGTCCCTGAGTAGGGGCCGAAATGACAAAAAAAAAAAAAAAAAAAGGTAAGGGGGGATGTTCCATCTTTGCCATCTAGCTAATTCTGGACTTGCCTGTATTTAAAATTATTTGGCTCTCTGAGGCTAGCCTCTGAGGCCCACCATTGCCTCATTTGAAAAGCAAAGATAAACCTATGTAACTGTAAAAGTAATTACAAAGATCACAGTGGATATGTAAATGAAAATGTTTTGAAACATTACAGTTGTTCATCAAAGGCAAAGTTGTACTAACTGTATGTCTATCACTTTCAAATTTAAAAACTAAGTTATAATTCCTGTTCTTAGGCTTTTTAAAGATGTTTTCTTCTGCCAAATGTAAAATTTGTCATAGCGTGTGAAAAAAAATAATGATGAGCTTATTCTTATAAGGAATAAAGATTCTTATTCTTTATAGGAATACAACATGGAACCTGAAAATTTGCTCCGTCCAAAGTTTTGGGTTTTTTGGGTTTTTTTCACATTCCAAAGCATATGGTATCAGAACATGTATTGCAAAATAGTTTTATATCATTATATAAAAGATTACTAGTGCCACTTCTGGCATTGTGCATTATATTTGAATTTACATTTCAAATGCATACAGTGTTGAGAAATATAAAAAGTAAAGTGATGGCTAAAAATTACCACAGAAATATTTCAGAGGACAATTATCAGTAAAAGCAACAAAGAAGAAAACAAACAAACATGAAATCTAAATAGGTTAGTTGATTATAAAAATTGAGTAAAAAGAAACATTTTGAATGGAAATAAACTTCACTGAGAATGCTCAAAGTACGGACTTCTATATTTTATATACTTTAAAAATCAACAAAATGTCACCTACAAGTGACTCCCAAATTGAGATAAAAAGGTTTAGAAAATAGAGATGGACTATGGAGAAATGGCTAAACTCAGTAAGAATTTTGAACAAGTAAAAGTATCCAAGATTTTGAGATTGACAACTTAGACTTTGGAGTCATGTTGCCTCCTCCAACACTTAGTGGTTAGGTTGCAAATGACTCAGCCACTGTGAATCTCATTTCCCTCATCTGTGAGATAAAGATCATCAAGGGCCCCCGAACAACATTATCGGGAAGATTAAATGAAAATGTCACAAGTAAAGTGGTTGGGACAGCGCCTGGCACTTAGGCACCATTCAGCAAAGGGCAGCTCTTATGAAGCGTGGGTGTTGTAGCTGCTGCTTATAAGTGTTAGACAGAGACATGGTTCCGTCCTTTTGGGGCTTGGGTCAAACTGATCCATTCGTTTAGAGGGCACCATCTCTGAGGAACCATATGATTCTGGAACTCTGCTCGGACATCCATCCATTTCTGGTGCCTCAGGCAGTAGAATTTAAGGGTTAGAGTGTAGACTTTGTGTCAGACTACTTGAGTGAACTCCTGGCTCCAAGACTTCGGAAATGCATGATCTTAATTAAGTCACTTAAACTCTTTATTTATCTATACAATGAGGATGAAAATAATAGTTGACTAAATGGGTTATTGTGAAATTTAAATAACATGTTTCACATAAAGCACTTAAAACAGCATATGAAACATAGTGCTCAATAAATAAATATCAATCACTGCCTAATCTACCATTTTCTCCTTCAGTGTGTTGTAAAAATAGTAATGAGGTTATCCACTAAGACTATCTAAATAGAGGCTTATTACTTATGCTTCAGTTCACCACATAAGTGTTCTTCTGATAAACCCTGAACTGAACTCTTTTTCTGATTTAAATTAACCTCAGAAGAGTAAGCTATATATATTTTGGGAAGGTAAAAAGAGTAAAAAAGAAAGTGGCTGAAATCTTAGATTTACAAGAGTTGAGTAAGGAAAGAGAGAGATAAAGAGAAAGAACAGCAGACTGGTAACTAGAGAAAGTGAGAGAAAACATGGGATGTAAGCAGGAATTTCCTGTCACTCGCTCCTAGCAGCTGGTTGTTGGATAGGAATAAGAAAAGTAGGGCACCTGGCAAACACCCAGCTCTAGCTTCTCTTTCTGAGACCCTCCCCCACCACCAATGGCACTGTGACTACTTGTCTAGAGCCACGCTCTAGCCCAGATTTTGCAAGCTGATGTAGCTCTGCACACACACCCCTTCAATATAGAAAGGTGCTGTAGCATGTCCCTGTCTAAATGTATCTTTTCTCTGTCCATTTTCTTTCCCCATTACTGTTTCTCTCTTGCCATTGACAGCCACAATTATAACTGTTGTCTCCACTAGTTCCTTCCACTATAAGAATTGCCTATTTCTCTCCAGTCTGGCTTCAAATACACCATTCCAGGGAAGCCAGTCTTGTTGACATCACCAAATTATTTAAGTCCATTTTACTATGTGTCAGTAGCATTTCCTGGAGTTGTTCATATCCTTTTTCAAAACACTGGGATTTATAGATCACAATAAGGATTTTGAGGTTTTATCCAAAGTGCACTAGAAAACCACAAAAAGATTTTTTGGGAGGGAAGCCTCCAGTGACACTACACTCTCTGGGTTTTGCACCTACTTCTCTAGTGTATTCTCCTCAAACAAAACTCTAAATGCCAGTTGTTATCAACTGAATGTTTGCATCTCCTTCAAATTTACATGTTGAAGCCTAATCCCCATAACGATGGTATTAGGAGGTAGAGCTTTTGGGAAGTGCTTAGCTTTAGGAGGGTGCTTAGCTTTAGGAGGGTGCTTAGCTTTAGGTCAGGAGGGTGAAGCTCTCAGGCTGGGATTAGTGCCCTTATAAACACAGGAGGAACACCAAAGTTCTCACTCTCTCCTCCATTTGAGGACAGAGAGAAAAAGCAGAGGTCTGCAAGTCAGAGAGAATGCGCTCACCAAGAACCAAATCTGCTGGCACAGTGATCTTGGACTTCCCAGCCTCCAGAACTGTAAGAAATAAATGCTGTTGTTTAAGTCACCCAGTCTATAGTATGTATTATGGCAGCCTGAACTCATACACAGGTGTTCCCCAGGGTTCAGTTTGGAGACCTCCTCCTTCTTTCTCTACACTTTTTCTCCAGGGGTTTTCATCCAGTTACATAAGTTTTCAAGACTATCTAAATGTGTCAATGAATTCCAAATTTGTACTTTTGGCTCCCCAAATTTCCTTTGAGCTCCAGATTTTTATAACTATGCTTATCCTACATATTATTGGGCATCTCACAGATACCTCAAACTTAAGTTTAAAAATTGTTTTTTATAGCCTCCTAATTGCGTTTTTCTTAGTCCTGCCCATCTTTTTAATTTTTATTTATTTTTTTAACATCTTTATTGGAGTATAATTGCTTTACAATGGTGTGTTAGTTTCTGCTTTCTAACAAAGTGAATCAGCCATACATATACATATATCCCCATATCCCCTCCCTCTTGTGTCTCCCTCCCACCCTCCCTATCCCACCCCTCTAGGTGGACACAAAGCACCAAGCTGATCTCCCTGTGCCATGCAGCTGCTTCCCACTAGCTATCTGTTTTACATTTGGTAGTGTATATATGTCCATGCCACTCTCTCACTTCGTCCCAGCTTCCCCTTGCCCCTCCCTGTGTCCTCAAGTCCATTCTCTACGTCTGTGTCTTTATTCCTGTCCTGCCCCTAGGTTCTTCAGACCTTTTTTTTTTTTTTTAGATTCCATATATACGTGTTAGCATACGGTATTTGTTTTTCTCTTTCTGACTTACTTCACTCTGTATGACAGTCTCTAGGTCCATCCACCTCACTACAAATAACTCAATTTTGTTTCTTTTTATGGCTGAGTAATATTCCATTGTATATATGTGCCACATCTTCTTTATCCATTCATCTGTAGATGGACACTTAGGTTGCTTCCATGTCCTGGCTATTGTAAATAGAGCTGCAATGAACATTGTGGTACATGACTCTTTTTGAATTATGGTTTTCTCAGGGTATAGGCCCAGTAGTGGGATTGCTGGGTCGTACGGTAGTTCTATTTTTAGTTTTTTGAGGAACCTCCATGCTCTTCTCCATAGTCTGCCCATCTTTTTTTAAAAAAGAAGTTTTAACACCCACAAGTTGCAAAGCAGAAGCACTGTTAGTCATTCTTGATTCTTCACCCTTCCTTAATCCTCCCATACTATCCCTTAAGTCTTCTCCAAATCAATCCAAAATATGTCATCTTTTCTTTTCCTCACCACTGCTACGACTCTGGCCCAAGTCACCATCTTCTATCCTAGGAACTCCTACAATGTGCCTCTTATTCTTATTCTATTTGCCCTCTTGCCCTCCTCCACTTGCTTCTGCAGATTCATCTGTTAAAATATGAATGATGCCCTCATTACTCAAAATCTTTTAAGTAAAACCCAATTCTGCTGTTGCCTACAGATCTCAGCTTAATTCTGTGTCTTGCCTACCCATCCACCTTCATTTCATGCCACTGGGTCCTAGGTGCAGTGGCCATATCTTAAATACCAGCAGGGACCATGCTCTGTCTTACTCATGCTGTTCCCTCTCCTGTGAATGCTGTTTCTGCTGATCTTTGTATAGCGATTCTTTATTAATCCTTCAAATCCCAGTTTAAATGTCCCCTGCTCATGGAGGCCCTACCCACTTCATCTATGCAGATTCCCTTTGTTATTCTTTCTCAACCATTTGTTCCTCATTGAATTAAGAGTATTTTATATGTATTGTTGCTTATATATTTTCTATCTTTATTTCTCATTACACTGTAAAATACAAAAGGTCAGGATCTTGTTCCTTGTATTCATTAATGCATGCTCAGTATCCAGCACATTTGCTGGATTTGTAGCACTCAATATGCTGAATGAATGAAGTCAAGTATGAAATAGGCATTCAACATGCACTTAAATAATTAGAGTTTATTATAAATTACACCATATAAATATGTTTAACTATATTACTATTTAGTAACGCTTAAATATTACACATAATTGTTATGCAGAAATATTTTGAGTTCACCAACAAGTTTTTATTGAACCCAGTACCTACTTTATGCCCAGAATACTGTGTGGTATTATGGGGAGAGTTGATTAAAAATAAAGATAATCATTACTCTTAAAAAAAGGTTACAATCTAGAGGAGCTAATGTTTAAATACACAAAAAACATGGAAAGGATGTATAAAATGATTTCATGATGTGAAAAATAGCTGTAAAATATTTAATGAAACTTAATGATAATGAGGATCTCTTTGATGAAGAGTCATGGCCCTCCAAAAAGTGAGCACCTATGAGATGAGATAAAATAAATAACAATAGCAGGTCCCACTAAAGTTGCAGAATCATATTACATATATGTGTGCACATGCAAAGTTCATGTGCCTTGGGAATTTTTAATACCTGCAGATAATTTATAAGAAGAATTCAGAATTGTAGTTTATCTAAAAAAGTCAAAGTACATAATACTTTGGGGTAGCAAAATTTAATATATAAACAATAGTGACCTACCTTGTGTTTATCCTCTGACTGGTGTCAGACTGGCAAAAATGAATAATGTATAGTACCTACTCACAGTGTGTCCATAGTACGGTTGGAGGGAGAGGGAAGTAAAATAATCATATAAAAGCCAAATCAATTTACAGTTCAACAGGTGGTATAGAAAATACATACACACAAAGATGCTATGGAAGCCCCATGATTGAGGAGTCAACTAATTTGCTTGTGGGAGTCGAAGGTGGATTTACACAGGGTGTGTCATTTGAGCCAAGCCTTGAATATAAGTAGAGTTTTGACTGCTCATGAAATGTGAGAAGCTTATTCCAGATAGAAGGAATGACTTGTTCAAAGTCATAGGCCTGAGAGGAAACTAGGTGTCTGTGGAATATAGAATGCAAAGCAGTCTCAGTGAATAAATACAATAGGTTCTTGGAGCATACAAGACTTTTTCTACCCAGGCCAAAACATTCTACTTAAAGGAAAAATGCAAAAACGCAAGCCAATTATGGTGATACAGCTGGTTATTTTGTCATGAGGCAAAACTGCCTAATCAGTCCTTTAACTTCTTTCTGCTGTGTTAACCATCTTTGTTAAACAAAAAATAGTTTATCTTTTGGAGAAACTTTAGGGACTCTTAAATCACAGATCAATGCATGTTCTAAAGCTTTACTGCCCAATTTGGAGCTGCAAGCCACAGGTGGCCACAGAGCACTGGAAACGTGGCTGTTACCACATGTTGAAATGATAATATTTTGGATACACTGGTTTAAATAAAACACATTATTAATATTATTTCACCTACAGGCATACCTCGGAGATATTGCTGGTTTGGTTCCAGACCACTGCAATAAAGCAAATATCACAATAAAGCGAGCCATACAGATATTTTGGTTTCCCAGTACATGTAAAAGTTAAGTTTACACTGAACTGTAGTCTATTAAGTGTGCAATAGCATTATGTCTAAAAAACAATGTACAAACCTTAATTTAAAAATACTGTGTTGCTAAAAAATGCTAACCATCATCTGAGCCTGCAGGGAGTCTTAGTCTTTTTGCTATAGTAATATCAAAGATCACTGATCACGAATCACCACAACAAATATAATAATGATGAAAAAGTTAGAAATTTTGTGAGAATTACCAAAATGTGACACAGAGTCACAAAGTGAGCAAATGCTGTTGGAAATGGCACCGATAGGCTTGCTTGAGGTAGGGTTGCCACAAACCTTAAATTTGTAAAAAAACACAATATCTGCAAAGCACAAAAAACAAAAGTGCAATAAAATGAGGTATGCCTGTATTTATTTTTCCTGTTTTTAAATGACTTCTAGAAAATTTTAAGCTACATGTGCAGCTATTTCTATTAAAGAGTACTGTTCTAAAAGGTTTATAAAACAAATTAATACTATTCTCTAGGAATGGACAACACCAATTTAGAAGATTAGGGATTATTCAACACTGAGCCCATAAAATCCTCTCTAAAATTTATGTGATTAAAATGAAAACCATAAAAGTTCAGCATTGTATGACGCATAAGTATTCTCTTATACATGTGGGAAAGCATTGAGCATTTTTTAAAAATGTGGTTTCACCTAGAGAAGCTGTATTTTATAATTTTAATTAAACCTGGAAAGCTTCTACAGTATTGTGTTGCCTTAGTGGAGAATTTCATGACCACCTTTATTTTTTAAATGAGGCTATTTATTTTGTCACTTTTGTTATTTCCACAATCTTAGAAAATTAACATACAAAAATACTTTTCTGATCCACGTGTGATACCCTTCCTTTGACTCTGTTCATTTTTAATAGCACTTTGTATGTATTAAAGCTAAAGATAAAATTAAAATGAAATCAGGTAGAAATGTATAGCAATTATTTTTATTGTGATTAGTTTTTTTAATTTTGAGAAATATAAAAGTAAAGAAGATGACAACATAATTTAGAATCAAATTGAAAATGGCTTAATATGGTCAATATTTATTGGTCAAAGCTAGAGATTTTGGGACCCATCTACCAATTACTATGAAATTAAGGAAATGCATTTAGAAATTATTTGCAAGTCAATAAACCTCAAATAAAAAGTTTTCTGAGGTTATTTTGGTAAAATTATTACTTGTACAAAAATTATAACTAATATTTATTTAGCTGAGTTAACATGAAGCAATAGTGACATTCAGTAATATTAAACTAATTACATAGAGCCACTAATTTCTGCGAAGTGCCTTAAAATAAAATGGATTGTTACTATCTACTGTGTTTAGGGAATTTCTGCTAATATAAGAGACTCAGTTTATAGGCTACTTGGAATGACTGGGAATAACACAGCTGTTAAAATGCATGAGATTACACTGTAACAGCATCTTTTACCTAATAACAAATCAGGCCAGAAATACTAATAAACATAATCACTGGGCCCTTAATGGAAGATTTCTGCTAATTTTGAAAGCTTTACAATTAGCTGTGATTCAATGAACCTGATTCCCTGTTAAACTGTTAGGGAAGGCAAAACAGTGTTGTCTTAGGAAGGCAATGCTAAAGATTCTATGTGAATTTTTACTTTATAAGGCAAGATAATTTTAAAAATAAAATTGTTTCATTATTTTTTGTAACTATAAAAAATTCATACATTGCACTAAGATTAAAGTACACTTTTTCTTTTAAATACTCACAACCCACCAGGGCCATTGTACTACCAGCATCTCAGACTTTCTCTCACACACTTCTCATTGTGCAAGAGACCTTCTTCCTGCTCCAGCCCTGCAAGCCTATTCTGGCCTGAGAATCCTTGTCCTTGCTGTTCCCTCTTCCAGAAAGGCAGTGTTCCTCAGTTCTCTCATAACTAGCTCCTTCTTTTCATGTAAATCTCGGTTCAAACATGACTACTTCAAAGTCCTCTTTCCAGAGTTCCCTTTTTAAGTGCTCATCATTTTCGCCTAATGCAAGAATTATTCCTTTCTTTTCCTCAGAAAAGTCATCAAATTTGAATTTATCTTGTTAATTTGTGTGCATAGTTGTTAGACTTTCCTCTGGAGAACATACACTCCATGGAAGCAGAAACATTGTTTGGCTTGTCCACCTCCGCTAACAAACTAATTAATAAAGTAATGGTATACACACACACATGCCACACACACATGCCACACACACACACACACACACACATACACACACATATATTTATAAATATATATTTATTGTCATATTGCTCCTGATATTTGGTAGTTTTTTTTTTTCATTAAAAATTTATTGAGAGGGCTTCCCTGGTGGCGCAGTGGTTAAGAATCCGCCTGCCAATGCAGGGGACACAGATTCGAGCCCTGGTACGGGAAGATCCCACATGCCGCGGAGCAGCTAAGCCCATGCGCCACAACTGCTGAGCCTGCGCTCTAGAACCTGTGAGCCACAACTGCTGAAGCCGGCGCGCCTAGAGCCCATGCTCCGCAACAAGAGAAGCCACCGCGGTGAGAAGCCCATGAACTGCAGCAAAGAGTAGCCCCCCTCGCTGCAACTAGAGAAAGCCCGCGTGCAGCAACGAAGACCCAACACAGCCAAAAATAAATAATTAAAAAAAAAAATCTATTGAGAGCTTTCAAAGTCCATAAGCATATCTCTGTAGCATATGTTTTAATGATTACAGGGCATTCCACCATTTCAATACACTAGACTTTGTTATCAAATCCTCTATTGTTGGATACTTAGGTTCCTACCATTTTTGCATATTATAAACAATATTTTGACTTACATCCTTGTAGGTACATATTTGAACACTTGCCTGATTATTTCCTCCAGATAAATTCTAAGTTAAACTAAGTAAATAAAAATATACAAATTTTAAATTTTGACTCATATAATCATACTTTTCTACAAAAATGTTTTACCAGTTTCTACTTATATCAACATTGTGTATAAGTGACTATTTCTCCATAGTCTTGGCAATATGGAAATTATCAATACTTGAAGATTCAGTTCAGTAGGGGAGAATATATCACATCTTTTTTTTTTGGCTGTGTTGGGTCTTCGTTGCTGCGCGGGCTTTCTCTAGTTGCGGTGAGCGGGGGCTACTCTTTGTTGCAGTGCATGGGCTTCTCACCGCGGTGGCTTTTCTTGTTGCGGAGCACGGGCTCCTTAATATTTTCTATTGATCTCAAAGAGAACCTCACAAATAATATTGTTCCTGTATAGGACAAAAATGCTAAAATCCCTTAATGGCAAATGTGTCTTTCTCAACTGACTTTAATTTTGTTTCATAAGGATGTGCCTTAAAAGGGGCTGCCTATACTTCTAAACAGACTTAGAAACTTAGAGTAAGAGTTTAATAATAAGTACCAGTAATAGAGATTACGTGTCTTTAGGTTGCATTTTGGTACCATATAATGTTTTCAGTTATGACTAACAAACAGCCCACTCTCAAATATATTCTGAAGGTAGATACAGTTTGAAACATCATGATTTAACAGGTGGCTTAGTGGGTGACTCAGTCCTTTCACTCTGGCTCTAACAATAACGTAAAAGGATTTTTTAGTGGGACATCACTGTTCTTTTTTTTTTTTCTTTGATATCAACCACACACACAAAAAGACTGGGTTATACTTCCAATTGTGCTGTCTTTAACTTGGATAATGAAGTTACCATCCTATCAGTACCTAAGACTTCCTTAAATGTTCTGTTATATTCAACCACATCTCCAAGAGAAGTGACGATGGGGCTAGAGTCCCACTGAGTAAGTAAAGTTTGCTTTTATCATAAACTCATTATTCTCAAGGCAAGGGCTGGAACCTATTTTTGGAAGCCTGAAATATTAAATTTTTCATTTTCATGTTAACTTTTTTCATTTTCTTGCTCTTTTTGTGCATAATAGAAATTAATAATAAGACAAATTGTCACCTGTGTGATACATAGCCATAATTAGTATTTCTGTGGTTCCCTTTAATATTTCAGTGCAAATTTGTTAGAAAATACCATAACTAATAATAACAAAGCTGTTGTGAGGACTGACTGTATGCTAAGAGCTTTAAGAATATTAATTCATTTAATCTTCATAGCAAACTCATGAGGTTAGTACTATTTTTATTCCTACTTGACAGGCAAAAAACTGACTGACCAGAAACTTAAAGACACTTGTCCAAAGTCACACAGCTAGGAATGGCAGAGATAAGACACAAAAGTAGGCAGACTGCTTCTACAGCCCCTCTCAAAGAGTATACTCTCTACTGCTTCATGAAACTTACACTTTCCTCCAGCTTCCATAATCAAGTTATGACAGGGTTATAATGAAAGTAATAGACAACATTTCACTGATCCAGCAAGGCCAACTTCTACAGTTCTAAGGCAACTCGATTTCAATTACTCCTAAGAAGTTCTGGAAATCCTAATGTGTTAGGGGTGTGTCATGGGTTTACCAGTGTACTCTGTCTATAGCATATTTCCCACGTCATTGCCATGAAGTTTCCTGCTGTCTGATTTAACTCCTACGTCAGCCTGATTCATTTATTCATTGACATTTATTGAATACTTACTATGTGTCCATTACTGTCTTAGCCACTGGGAAAATAGCAGAGAAGGAAACAAAATCCTTGCTCTTATGAAGCCTGTATTCTAAATAACAGTGATGAGTGATAAATAATTTGTCTGTTAGCAATAAGTGCTGTGGATGAAAAAGTCAAAGATGGAAGAAGTCACTTTATATGAGATGGTGACATTATATATAAATGTCATCTCAACAATAAGATGACATTTGATTAAAGATCCAAATGAAGTAAAGGAATGATCCATGTAGATTTCTGGGAGAATACCACTCCAGGAAGAGTTCTGAAGAATATCCAGAGTACCAGTGTGATTGGAGGGAAGAAAACAGAGGAGAGTAGTATGGTCAAAGAGATAGAGGGGCAGATGAAATGGGAAGTGTGTGTGTGTGTGTGTGTGTGTGTGTGTAGTACATGCATATATACAGACATGCACACATTTCTATGTATTTGAAGTAGAGCCAAAAAGATTAAATGCTGGTTTTCGTGTGTGTATGAGAGAAAGAAAATTAAATATGACGTCAAATGTTTGGCCTAAGCACCTGTAAGAATGGAAGCTATTACAGAGATGTTGAAGGCAATTGGGTGAGCAATTCTGGGGGGGAGCTAGATGTTCAAGTTACAGATATGTTAAATTTGAGATTCCTATTCAGTGTCAAAATGGAGCTATTGAACAACCAGTTGCAGTTGTGAGTCCTCCTTGAGGAAGCGTTACTAGCCGGAGATGAAATCTGGGAGTTGTCACATTATGAATTGTATTTAATGCCATGAGACTGGGTGAGTTCACCTTCAGAGTCCATGTAAAATGAGAAGACAGATGACCAATTTTGATATTGGTTGACATTTAGAGGCTATGAATATGAGAGAGAAATTACATTGTTTGAATCAAGAAAAAGAATTAGAATATAAAATCCAAAGGAATAGAGGATCTTAATATCCTTCAGACAATATTTTATGACAATATTATGTTTTGCAACTACACTTTCATAAAAGATACACGGTAGAGTTCATGGAGATAATGTACTTGAATAAGGGAAGAGCCTTTGGCTTTACCAATGAACCAAGAAGAATATAAAGTTGATATTATTTTATGAAAATAAAGGCAATGAACAGGGATACATATGTTAATTCTTGGCATGGAATTAGGTCAAGAGCACATGCCAACACATCATTTCCAAGAGGTAAAGATGGAGAATTTGTTATAAATATCCTTAAATGGTCAATGGATAGTAACGAAAAGGAAAGTCTGTTTACAAATTTCCCTGAGTTATTCTTCTTATTATTAATCTTGCAGGCAATAGGAGGTCAATTTGTTGAAGAAATGAAAGTGTTCCTTGGCTCTAATCTCACAAAACGGCACAAGAACCCTGGTATATATATGCAGATAATTTCCTAATATACACAGCAGACCATAGTAATAACACAATTTTTTACATAAAGTGCTAATCTTGGGAACACTTTCTATACATTTATAAGACAGAATTATTTTTATCTTCATTCATCTATTTCCCCTGTTTACTAATATTAAGAGAATTTCATTATATTAAAGCTGAATTTACTACATGTTAATAGCTACATACTAATAGCTGAATCTGGTACATGTTCTTAAATTCGTGCTTGTGTTCTAAGTTTTATATAAATAACATTTTAAATTTTTAAAAATAGGGAATGATAAATAAGTATACATTTTCTCAGATGATTTCATGTTGAATGCTCAAGTGAAAAAAAGCTACTGGGTGTGGGCAGATAAGGTAATGATCAAATATCATGTGCTTTTCCTCAGCTTTTTTTTTTTTTTCATAACGTTCAGGTGAGGGCCATAACATGAATGAGAGGAATGCAGCATTTGCTGTCAGACTTTATGAACATAAACCTCAATGCTAGGGTGAATAACGAAAACTCGTTTGTAATTTAAGTAATGCTCTGCAAGCTGGATGTACAAAACTTAGGCAAAGAAATCTAAATTATATAAATCAAATGAACTACTATTGGCAAAAGTATATATTTCACATGAATTTAAGAGAAGCTAATGGCTTATACACCCTTGATCTCATTTTACCTTGTATATTTTACCATTTAGGACTAATTTAAAGGGTACAAACTTACAGTTATTAAATAAACAAGTCTTGGGGATATAATGTACAACATGGTGACTATAGTTAATAATACTGTATTGTACATTTGAAAGTTGCTAAGAGAGTAGATCTTAAAAGTTCTTATCAAAAGAAAAAATTTGTAATTATGTATGGTGATGGATGTTAACTAGATTTATTGTGATCACTTCCCAGTGTAATATACAAATATCGAATCTGTATACCTGAAACTAGTAAAAAGTTATATGTCAATTATATTCTCTATGAAATAATTTAAAACAAAATTGAGCATATTATTATCAACATAATTATAGCTCAATACATACGATTGACCTTTATATATAGACAATTTTTTCCAGCCTTATTGAGATGTAATTGACAAATAACACTGTGCAAGTTTAAGGTATACAGTGTGATGATTTGATATCATATGTATTGTGAAATGATTACCACAATAATGTAAGATCTACTCTCTTAGCAAAGTTTAAGTATACAATACAGTATCAGTAACTGTAGCCACTATTCTGATGTCAATCCTCCCATTATACAAATTTCTGATCCTAATAGTGCTTCCTGATTATTTGCCATTAAAAACTTCTTAGTGTGGTGATTACCCCTTCATGAGGAGATGTCCTTGAAATAGAAGCCTAATTTTCATCTCTGTGTCACACTTCTTCTGCTTCTTTTTTTTAAACATGTTGAGATACCAATGATATCAAAGAGAAATTTAAGTCAAACTGATGCATTTGGAGGAGTTAAAATTTTTACCTGAACACCTGTATCTATCTTAGTTTAATTAAATCAGTATTTAAAACAGCATTCAACCATAGATCTTAAAAGGATCATTGAATAAAAATTCATTACTTTCCTGCAATTATATATATTTTCATATCTTGGTGGGACAAACTCATTTCAAAATAGTGTGTATGTCCACTGACTTTTAAAATAGGGTATGTCTGGTAAATAACATCATGACATACTTTGCTTAATTTATTTAAAAATCCTTGTTTTAAATATAAAGAATATTTGAGTGTGAAAGAGCATTATTTAATTTTCTTACAGTTAAAGATGATGTTTGTTTTATTAGCAAATTGTAACCATTCTAAATGTATTTAAAGTTAGTAAGCCTCAAGAACATTTAATGCAATTTAAACATAGACTGGCAATCTCTACTTTATTTATTTATTTATTTGATATTTAATACAAACTTTATTTATTTATTTATTTAAACATCTTTATTGGAGTATAATTGCTTTACAATGTTGTGTTAGTTTCTGCTGTATAACAAAGTGAATCAGCTATACATATACATATATCCCCATATCTCCTCCCTCTTGAGTCTCCCTCCCACCCTCCCTATCCCACCCCTCTAGGTGGTCACAAAGCACTGAGCTGATCTCCCTGTGCTATGTAGCTGCTCCCCACTAGCTATTTTACACTTGGTAGTGTATATATGCCAATGCTACTCTCTCACTTCGTCCCAGTTTACCCTTCCCACTCCCCATGTCCTCAAGTCCATTCTCTACATCTGCATCTTTATTCCTATGCTGCCCCTAGGTTCATCAGAACCATTTTGTTTTTAGATTCCATATATATGTGTTAGCATATGGTATTTGTTTTTCTCTTTCTGACTGACTTCACTCTGTATGACAGGCTCTAGGTCCATCCACCTCACTACAAATAAATCAATTTTGTTTCTTTTTATGGCTGAGTAATATTCCATTGTATATATGTGCCACATCTTCTTTATCCATTCATCTGTCGATGGACACCTACGTTGCTTCCATGTCCTGACTATTTTAAATAGTGCTGCAATAAGCATTGTGGTACATGACTCTTTTTGAATTGGCATTCTCTGCTTTAAGAAGTCAAGTATGATTCTTGTGAACTAACCTGTGATATAATCGGTGAGAAAGCATGGCCTACATATGGCCACGTCTTAAATTTCAAATAGAATCAAATCCCTAATTGTTACTTTCTTCTGTGAAGACAGTTGCTCTCAACAAGATTCTTTAATTCGGAAGAGAAATCGTTCTGGAAAAAGCTCTAACTGATTTTAAAATGTTTTTTGGAAGAAAAATTGGTTTAAATTACTGGCACTAAATACATTTGGGTCTGCATGTCAAATGCATATACAGACTTCATTCTTGAATGGCTAAGAGCTACATACATATAAATAGAACTAAAAGGATAGAATTTAAGACTCCAACAGAAGTGTCATCTATGGGTTTCTTAGCACAGCATTTAATCCCTTTTTCTGTTAATGAGAATTCAACTTCTTTGGAACACTGCCCCTCTTTGTCACATACTCTTGGACCATCAATTAAAGTATTGACCCCTTGCGGCCAAGATATGAGCTTGTGTCAACTTTGGCTGTTTCAATTCTTTCACCTGGGTATGTGAATTTTGAACAGAGTGCTGTATAGCGTGAAAAGAATTGGAGATGATACAGCTCATATGCCAACACCCCATTGACTGTACTTTTGTTCCTGTTCACATTGCTGGATTTTCCTTGGTCCCTCTTCTTTCTGAGACCTAACTATTAGGTCTTCTTTCTGAGATTCCACACTGCCTTGCATACGTCTAATAAATTCTTTTTTGGCTCTACTTAGCCAGAATCAACTTCTGTTACTTACAAGCAAAAATCTCTGGCCAATGAAAGCTCACAAAAATGATAAAATATTATATGTTAAGAAAAAAAATAAATGTTTCTGTGGGGAAGTAATACTAAATAAGTTAGAATTGGCAAATAAAATGTGCCATAAATCTTAAGTTGGAAAGTACAACAGGCAGGCAGGTGATTAATGAATAAACTGTAACAACCTAGCAGGAAAAAAAATTGACAGTTTTTATTGCTTAGCTGCAACTATTAGAAATTACATTAGTTCTACAACAAAGAGAAAACTGAAATGGAGATACAGGTGTAGATGAGG
This sequence comes from Eschrichtius robustus, assembly GCF_028021215.1. Taxonomy (NCBI): domain Eukaryota; kingdom Metazoa; phylum Chordata; class Mammalia; order Artiodactyla; family Eschrichtiidae; genus Eschrichtius; species Eschrichtius robustus. The sequence continues at coordinate 68,904,972 of NC_090836.1, forward strand.
TCAAGCTTGGATATTCTTTCACATTGATCCCAGAGATTCTCCTAGAAAAATTCCCCTGATCAACTTTGTTGCCCCCCAACAGGACTATATATTTTGTTTTGCATATGTTCTAAGCTCTTTTGCATTCTTTAATGCATTTTTAAGCTGAAATTGGGCAGAGCTTGTGGTTACTATGTTTTCTATATCTGGTAGAGTGAATCCTGCAGAATTTTTATTCTGTTAACACGTTGACTTCATTCCAGTTAATAAGCACACATACATACACACACACACACACACACACATTTAGTGGCAATTTGATCTCTAAGACTGCTCTCAATGATTAGGTAGCTGCTGTTGAGACATAATTTCAAATGAATTGGGGGTCTCACAAAGCATAATTTACACAATTATACCATTAGAAAAATATTATTTTACTACAAGTCTTTTCTAAAAGCAACTCTACCTCTTTCTTCATAATCTCATGATATAGCACTGGTACTATACCATCCACATTTTATTTTTAGTTACATAAACTTCATAAACCTAAGGACAACATGGCAGAACTATAGTAGCTCTAATACTCTTCAATGCCAATCTATGTAAATTCTTTATGACAAAATTGATGTCTGTTTAAAACCCAAGGTCTTTATACAATTACAGAAGAGATTTTAGCACAGTAGTCAAATAAAGCATTCTACGAAGACTTTGACGTGCCTAAAAATAAATGCACACAAAAATTTAGTGAACTATGGGAGACTGTTGAGCTCAGGCTCTGGCGTGACGTCAGAACTGGGTTCACCTCTCAGAGTGTGTCAGAGCCAAAAGACACAACCAAGGCAAAGAGTGGGATAAGGAGGGCTTTATTACTTGCATTTTCCCAGCACCAGTTATTGAAGAGGCAACTAACTGCAGAACAACCATATGGAAAAGACAGAAACCTACCAGAAAAGATCTCTACAACTAAAGATATAAAGAAGGAATGCCAATGAGACAGAGTCAGCACTACCCACCACAAGTCCCTCCCATCAAGCCTCTTAGATAGCCTCATCCACCAGAGGGCAAAAAGCAGAAGCAAGAAGAACTACAATCCTGCAGCCTGTGGAACAAAAACCACATTCACAGAAAGATAGACAAGATGAAAAGGCAGCGGGCTATGTACCAGATGAAGGAACAAGATAAAACCCCAGAAAAACAACTAAATGAAGTGGAGATAGGCAACCTTCAAGAAAAATAATTCAGAATAATGATACTGAAGATGATCCAGGACCTCGGAATAAGAATGGAGGCAAAGATTGAGAAGATGCAAGAAATGTTTAACAAAGACCTAGAAGAATTAAACAGCAAACAAAAAGAGATGAACAATACAATAACTGAAATGAAAACTACACTAGAAGGAATCAATAGCAGAATAACTGAGACAGAAGAATGGATAAGTGACCTGGAAGACAGAATGGTGGAATTCACTGCTGCACAACAGACTAAAGAAAAAAGAATGAAAAGAAATGAAGACAGCCTAAGAGACCTCTGGAACAACATTAAACGCAACAACATTTGCATTATAGGGGTCCCAGAAGGAGAAAAGAGAGAGGAAGGACCTGAAAAAATATTTGAAGAGATTATAGTCGAAAACTTCCCTAACATGGGAAAGGAAATAGCCACCCAAGTCCAGGAAGAGCAGCGAGTCCCATACAGGATAAACCCAAGGAGAAACACGCCGAGACACATAGTAATCAAATGGGCAAAAATTAAAGACAAAGAAAAATTATTGAAAGCAGCAAGGGAAAAATGACAAATAACATACAAGGGAACTCCCATAAGGTTAACACCTGATTTCTCAGCAGAAACTCTACAAGCCAGAAGGGAGTGGCATGATATACCTAAAGTGATGAAAGGGAAGAACGTACAACCAAGATTACTCTACCCTGCAAGGATCTCATTCAGATTCAATGGAGAAATCAAAAGCTTTACAGACAAGCGAAAGCTAAGAGAATTCAGCACCACCAAACCAGCTCTACAACAAATGCTAAAGGAACTTCTCTAAGTGGGAAACACAAGAGAAGAAAAGGACCTACAAAAACAAACCCAAAACAATTAAGAAAATGGTCATAGGAACATACATACTGATAATTACCTTAAACGTGAATGGATTAAATGCTCCAACCAAAAGACACAGGCTTGCTGAATGGATACAAAAACAAGACCCATATATATGCTGTCTACAAGAGACCCACTTCAGACCTAGGGACACATACAGACTGAAAGTGAGGGGATAGAAAAAGATATTCCATGCAAATGGAAATCCAAAGAAAGCTGGAATAGTAATACTCATATCAGATAAAATAGACTTTAAAATAAAGAATGTGACAAGAGACAAGGAAGGACACTACATAATGATCAAGGGATCAATCCAAGAAGAAGATATAACAATTATAAATATATATGCACCCAACATGGGAGCACCTCAATACAAAAGGCAACTGCTAACAGCTAGAAAAGAGGAAATCGACAGTAACACAATAATAGTGGGGGATTTTAACACCTCACTTACACCAATGGACAGATCATCCAAAATGAAAATAAATAAGGAAACAGAAGCTTTAAATGACACAATAGACCAGATAGATTTAATTGATATTTATAGGACATTCCATCCAAAAACAGCAGATTACACTTTCTTCTCAAGTGCACATGGAACATTCTCCAGGATAGATCACACCTTGGGTCACAAATCAAGCCTCAGTAAATTTAAGAAAATGGAAATCATATCAAGCATCTTTTCTGACCACAAAAGTATGAGATTAGAAATGACTTACAGGGAAAACAATGTAAAAAAACACAAACACATGGAGGCTAAACAATACATTACTAAATAACCAAGAGATCACTGAAGAAATCAAAGAGGAAATCAAAAAATACTTAGAGACAAATGACAATGAAAACATGATGATCCAAAACCTATGGGATGCAGCAAAAGCAGTTCTAAGAAGGAAGTTTATAGCCTACCTCAAGAAACAAGAAAAATCTCAAGTAAACAATCTAACCTTACACCTAAAGGAACTAGAGAAAGAAGAACAAACAAAACCCAAAGTTAGCAGAAGGAAAGAAATCATAAAGATCAGAGCAGAAATAAATGAAATAGAGACAAAGAAAACAATAGCCAAGATCAATAAAACTAAAAGCTGGTTCTTTGAGAAGATAAACAAAATTGATAAACCATTAGCCAGAATCATCAAGAAAGAGAGGGAGAGGACTCAAGTCAATAAAATTAGAAATGAAAAAGGAGAAGTTACAACAGACACCGCAGAAATACAGAGCATCCTAAGAGACTACAAGCAACTCTATGCCAATAAAATGGACAACCTGGAAGAAATGGACAAATTCTTAGAAAGGTATAACCTTCCAAGACTGAACCAGGAATAAACAGAAAATATGAACAGACCAATCACAAGTAATGAAATTGAAACTGTGATTAAAAACCTTGCAACAAACAAAAGCCCAGGACCAGATGGCTTCACAGGTGAATTCTATCAAACATTTAGAAAAGAGCTAACACCCATCCTTCTCAAACTCTTCCAAAAAAATGCAGAGGAAGGAACACGCCCAAACTCATTCTATGAGGCCACCATCACCTGATACCAAAACCAGACAAAGATACTACAAAAAAAGAAAATTACAGACCAATATCACTGATGAATATAGAAGCAAAAATCCTTAACAAAATACTAGCAAGCAGAATCCAACAACACATTAAAAGGATCATACACCATGATCAAGTGGGATTTATCCCAGGGATGCATGGATTCTTCAATATACACAAATCAATCAATGTGATACACCATATTAACAAACTGAAGAATAAAAACCGTATGATCATCTCAATAGATGCCGAAAAAGCTTTTGACAAAATTCAACACCCATTTACGATAAAAACTCTCCAGAAAGTGGAAAAAGAGGGAACCTACCTCAACATAATAAAGGCCATATACAACAAACCCACAGCAAACATCATTCTCAATGGTGAAAAACTGAAAGCATTTCCTCTAAGATCAGGAACGAGACAAGGATGTCCACTCTCACCACTATTAGTCAACATAGTTTTGGAAGTCCTAGCCACGGCAATCAGAGAAGAAAAAGAAATAAAAGGAATACAAATTGGAAAAGAAGTAAAACTGTCACTGTTTGCAGATGACATGATACTATACATACAGAATCCTAAAAATGCCACCAGAAAACTACTAGAGCTAATCAATGAATTTGGTAAAGTTGCAGGATACAAAATTAATGCTCAGAAATCTCTTGCATTCCTATACACTAATGATGAAAAATCTGAAAGAGAAATTAAGGAAACACTCCCATTTACCATTGCAAGAAAAAGTAAAATACCTAGGAATAAACCTACATGAAGAGGTAAAAGACCTGTACTCAGAAAACTATAAGACAGTGATGAAAGAAATCACAGATGACACAAACAGATGGAGAGATATACCGTATTCTTGGATTGGAAGAATCAATATTGTGAAAATGACTATACTACCCAAAGCAATCTACAGATTCAATGCAATCCCTATCAAATTACCAATGACATTTTTTACGGAACTAGAACAAATCATCTTAAAATTTGTATGGAGACACAAAAGACCCGGAATCGCCAAAGCAGCCTTAGGGAAAAAAACGGGGCTGGAGGAATCAGACTCCCTGACTTCAGACTATACCACAAAGCTACAGTAATCAAGACAATATGGTACTGGCACAAAAACAGAAACATAGATCAATGGAACAAGATAGAAAGCCCAGAGATAAACCCACGCACCTATGGTCAACTAATCTATGACAAGGGAGGCAAAGATACACAATGGAGAAAAGACAGTCTCTTCAGTAAGTGGTGCTGGGAAAACTGGACAGCTACATGTAAAAGAATGAAATTAGAACACTCCCTAACACCATACACACACAAAAAAACTCTAAATGGATTCGAGACCTAAATGTAAGACCAGACACTATAAAACTCTTAGAGGAAAACATAGGAAGAACACTCTTTGACATAAATTACAGCAAGATCTTTTTTGATCCACCTTCTAGAGTAATGAAAATAAAAACAAAAATAAACAAATGGGACCTAATGAAACTTCAGAGCTTTTGCACAGCAAAGGAAACCATAAAACGAAAAGACAACCTTCAGAATGGGAGAAAATGTTTGCAAACGAATCAACGGACAAAGGATTAATCTCCAAAATATATAAACAGCTCATGCAGCTCAATATTAAAGAAACAAACAACCCAATCCAAATATGGGCAGAAGACCTAAATAGACATTTCTCCAAAGAAGACATACAGATGGCCACGAAGCACATGAAAAGCTGCTCAACATCACTAATTATTAGAGAAATGCAAATCAAAACTACAATGAGGTATCACCTCACACCAGTTAGAATGGGCCTCATCAGAAAATCTACAAACAACAAATGCTGGAGAGGGTATGGAGAAAAGGGAACCCTCTTGCACTGTTGGTGGGAATGTAAATTGATTCAGCCACTATGGAGAACAGTATGGAGGTTCCTTAAAAAACTAAAAATAGAATTACCATGTGATCCAGCAATCCCACTACTGGGCATATACCCAGAGAAAACCATAATTCGGAAAGACACATGCACCCCAATGTTCATTGCAGCACTATTTACAATAGCCAGGTCATGGAAGCAACCTAAATGCCCATCGACAGATGAATGGATAAAGAGGATGTTGTACATATATACAATGGAATATTACTCAGCCATAGAAAGGAACGAAATTGAGTCATTTGTTGAGACGTGGATGGATCTAGAGACTGTCATACAGAGTGAAGTAAGTCAGAAAGAGGAAAACAAATATCGTATATTAACGCATGTATGTGGAACCTAGAAAAATGGTACAGATCAACCGGTTTGCAGGGCAGAAGTTGAGACACAGATGTAGAGAACAAATGTATGGACACCAAGGGGGGAAAACCATGGTGGGGTGGGGATGGTGGTGTGCTGAATTGGTCCATTGGGATTGACATGTATACACTGATGTGTATAAAATTGATGACTAATAAAAAAACAATTTAGTGAACTATGAAAATTAAAAATCAATACCAGAGGGAAAAAATTTACTACTTGGTCACAAACAGCATTCTGAATATTTTGGCGATCAAAACAAAGAGGAGAACATGATCACTTTTACCATTCAGGGTCTCAACCCCTGTGAGCATAGGCAATCGTGAGAGCCCTGCAGAAATGTGTCTAAAGGGCCAGTTGCTGCTCAGCTCACACTTACTGGTCCCATGAAGAAATGCAAACTCTAGTCACCAGATTACCCAAGTTTTTAGAGAGATTAGAATTTCAGACTTTATGTGAAATCTCCCAAATTTGAAGTTTAGAAATTAATCCATAGTTAGTAGATTAAAACGAAAAATTAGCTCTGGGATCAGACTGCTGGAGCTTATGCCTTGGCTTCATCATTTACTGTTGTTTTTCCATGGACACGACAATCACTCTCTCTACACCTCATCTGGAAAAACAATAATAATATCAGCTTCATAGAGGTTTTGTAAGGACTTCAAGGAGATAATGGAGTGTCTGATAAATTATAAGAATTTAATACGTTAGCCATTTTTACTATTTAAAACAATATGTAGTAAAACCAAAATATATCTGTAGTGATAGATATAGGTCACTAGTTTAGATCTGTGATTTATAATTGTTCTTACTGTCCAGAAGGGAAAACATATCTGTTTTTCAGAGAAAACTTTGTCTATAGCATTTATCTCTAAAATAATATTTTTTCATGCAAAACTTCACATAGATGTTGCAATGTATAAAATAGGTATAACCTAGACAGAGTTCTGTGGTATGACACACCTTCACTCTCTCCCCCAACTCCTATTTTCCAGCAAAGTTTAATCTTAACCAAAAATCAAGTGGTATCTTGAGCCTTGCAATAATATTAAAATACGCTATACAGCAATCAACAATAAGAACTTGATTTCATGTATATCAACCTGTTTCTAATATAGACTTTCTCTAAACAAGATTCACTGTCCATCAAGTCATATGAGAATTCTCATAATGTACATATAACATATACCTTACTCCCAAATCTAAACTGGCTAGATCTGGGATTAAACTTGCAAATATATTTTAAGATAAAGGTAACAATGCTTCTGTAGTTTGCCTCAAAAAAAATTTTTTTTAATTCTTCATTTATCAGCAAAGGATTGTCTAACATCACAGAACCACAGGAGAGAAAGAGCACCTATCTCACTTCTTTATGAAACTTCAGCTTCCCAAAGCAATATCCCTTAAGAAATAGTTACTGTTTTTTCTTCTCCTTGCCTTCCCAAAGACAAATCAGTACACCACCTCAGGCAAGCTCTGGTTCTACAGAGTAACTTTTTATTATTCAAAATTTAGGTCTTGATATAGATGTTATAGGCTGCTTCATTCCAACCTGCATAAGGAAGATTTTCGTTCTGAAAAACCTGCCCACTTGATGCTTATCTAAACTGGTCTCGCTCCTTTGCCATGACATGATTTATTTCCAAATTTCTCTTCTGATAGTTCACAAAGTGCTTTGTGTCAAGCATAAAGGATACTAATTACCTCTTCAACTTGTCAGGTCTCTGAAATACATGAATTACATGTCCACTGGTATATAACACCAACCAACAGAACCTAGCCTGAGGATATAACCTTCTATCATCTGTGCCTAGCCTCAATTAAAAATTTAGTTGCACATGTGTACAGGTTAAAACATATAGGCAAACATGTTCAGGAACACAAAGGTTATGAATATGCTGTGCCTTTCCTTGGCTGCCTCATATTTCACTGCTCCACTAACTCTACACAACCTCTTTGAAACCTATAATTAACACTTTGAAATACTGACTAATTCACTGTACCCTTTCTGCCTACAGCTGAAAACATAAGAAGGACATGCATTGTCAGTTTACAGAAGATACACAGCCAAGATTGCACAAGCCACCTCAGTTTATAGTGATGATTAGTTGAAATGATATATGGCACATTTACAATTTGTTTTAAATATATAAAGTTAAAAGAATGTTAATAAATAAAATGTTAATAATTTGAATTTACTTTCATGAAAACAATGACCAAAGTGTATCACTCTGTAGAAAGCTGTCCATATTGAGGTACTTAGGAGAATCAATGAGACACAATCTCACCTATCAATACAGTCACCTATTCTTTCCTTGGTATTTTAATTCTAACACATTCTCCAGGTGTCCAAGAAAATAATTACTCTTCATAAAAATAATCATGTCATCACTTAATAGAATACAATTCCCTGTACACACTGAAAAGCTTCCAGTTGCGTGCATTAAGTTTTGCAAAAACATCTATTGTAATTCAAATTATGAAATATAAAGCCACTCTAGAATTTCTGTCTATAAAGCAACTCATTGAGAAAATTATTCATATTACAATGGGATAATCCCCCCCCCCGACTTAAGGTGCTTTATATCTGAAAGCACAAATTAGAGGATAAAATTAGAAGACACTTCTCAATGAGATAAATTATAAATGATATTTTCTGTTAATTTTATCTAAATTGTCAACTAAAATTTCTAAGATTGAAGCACATTTTAGGGAATTTCAAATTATTATTACTTTGCTTATTTTAAATATTGGAGCTATCTGAAAATATTAGAAAAAAAAAAAAGAAAAATATCACTGTTTCATATGAGAGTATTTCCAGTCATCTTTTGGCTTGGCTACAACTGTTTATCTCTAAATTTGAATAATCTTAAAAATAACACTAAAGATTTATACAATATCATCTTTTAAAAGATTGTATTTGACATTGTTAACAGTGATCGTTAATTGTTATACTTACTATGTTTCAAAATGACATTGTGTTATACCTGGCTGATAACTTGAAAGCTCTGTAGTTATAAGAAATGATAAAATGTTATTAAATTTCCTATATAATTAATTCAGCCTTTTCTCAGTTCATGTGAGATCAACTGTACCAAAATTAAATAACAATTTAGAAGAACTGCATAGGATAGGTCTAGATAATATATACATTAATTTCTACCTTGAAAAACAATAGAATAAAGTTTTTTCCCAAATTGGCTTAGAAAGTTCACAAATTTTACCATATTAGAATATTTTAAAAAATCAGTATGTTGAAAGTTGGCACTAGTAAAGACCACAGTTTCTGATCAGAATGTATTAAAGATAGAAACACTAATAAAATTAGAAAAATAAGCCAAAAATATTTCTTCATCTGAAAAGTTCAAAACTATTTACTCAATTATATAATTTTTAAAAACTGCAGAATATTTTAAACACTACATATCAGAACCTATTGATGAGAAACCAAACAGCTCTTGGAAGAAAAAAATCCTTAATATTCATAGTAATGAAGAAGAAAAATTGAAAATAAGGGAATTAAACATCCAACATATAAAGTTAGAGAACAAGATGATAAACCTACAGAAGAGAGAATAAAGTATTTGAAAATGATTAAAAAAATAAAGTGATGAATAAGGAAACAAATATTATAAAGCTGATAAGCCAAATAAAAGTCAGTAAGGTGAGAAAAAAAAAACAACAAAAGATAACCTTTTGAGTACTCTAATCAAGAAAAAAAGGGGGAGGAGAATGTATAAATACACAAAGTGAATAAGAAAAAATAACAAGTAAACAATAGGTACTATAACAAACCTTAAGACGATCCTTAAATGCTTTTTAGCAATCATACCCTACATCCTAATTCATTTTTCTTTCATTCTCTCAGAAAACTATTTCATATCTTTTCTTCTATCCCTAGCTTATCACCCATATTCATTCTCAACTTATTCCTTTGCTCCCTACTGCACTAAGAATACTGAAACAACCAGCAGAGAACTTTCACAGGCTCTCTAGCACCTCTACTGACATACTTTAACATCTCATTTACTATCACAAAAAAAAAAGAAAAAAACAAAAAACTGTGTATTCTCCTATGTAAAAAGCTATATATTCTCCCATTCCCAAAACCTCCTCAAAAATGTAACTCCTGAAAGTTCCCCCCACTCCTTCATACATCACAAATTTATGGAGATTATTTCCATCAGTACCGACAGTGTAAAAACATCCTGTTATTCTATCTGGAAGAAAAGAAAACAGTTATTTCTTTTGATTCCACTTTACCCATCAGCTACCACCCATTTGTATCTTCCTATTTATAGCAAAGTTTCTTGAAACATTTCTTTCTACTTGAAATCTCTAATTCTACTCAATTCATTTTCTCTGAAACTCAGTGAAACTGCCTTTTGCCCACCCTGCTTCACCAAAAATTTGCAGGAAATTTACAATATGCTAGATCATGTACAGTGCTGGGAATACCCAAAGTTTAATTAGATACAGGCTTTGCTTCTGAGAAATTTCTAATGTAAAACAGTCATTACTTTCCCTAGGATTATAAATATTTAAGATAAAAAATAGACACCATCAACTAAAACAGTTTTTTTTTTTAAAAAGTACAATGAAATTGTTACATTGTAGCTCCAGACATCCTGGCACTGCTAACTCTGATTGCAACTACCACCACTTCCATTGGCTAACATCACTGCCACCACTGCTATAAAGCTCAGTTAAATTCAGTTTTTGCCTTCAGAAGTCCTCCTTTGGATGCTAATCTGATGGCCTGGTGCTGGCTGCTCAAAAAATGCTGTCTTCTTTTTCATCCCCCTTTCTATTTTTCTTATTTGAACTCAGCAGTTAAAAGAAAACTATCTCTGGTCTGTCTGGGAGAACTAAGACTAGAACTGGAACTTTCCAGTGTGTCTGCATTTCTCCACATGACAGTGTGAAATACTTGAATTTGAAGGCTCAGTCCATTTTGCTGATTTTTCTTGGCTATGGATGTGAACCTCATTAACTCTTCAAAAATGAAGAATCTGCAGCACAGAGAGGTTGAATAGGTTCATGTAACTTGAAATCTACACTTCAAATTTCAGAGGCAATGCTTTTTCTTTGTATATCAAGGTCTAGAGTCAGTAGACCTAAGTGTCTAAGGTTTACAAAAGGGCTTTATTTTGCTAATATCTTAACAGGAAACAAAAAAAAAAACCCAACCTTTCCTTTTAGGACATTTCAGTTAAGTAAAAGATATATAAGTTTGAAATAGTACCAAAAGTTGTATACCAGTATATAAGTATACCCATGCAGACTGATAGTGTGAGAGTTCAGAAATCAGACTTTCTTAGTTAGAATTGGAACTCTGACATATACTACTTTGCAACCTGTAGAAGGTGAGTTAAACCCTCTCCATATCAGTTTCCTCACCTGTAAAAGAGGAATAATAGTACTTCTAGTCCATAGGGTAGTGGTTCAGATTGATTGTTTTATATGTAAAGTCCTAGAACTGTGTCTGGAACACAAGCTCTTAAACAGTAGCTATCATTTCTGTTTCTGATTCTAGTCACTAGTCTGAAGAGTTTGTAGTGCAGGGGTGCATGAAGAGCAGTTATAAAAGATTTCAATTATTAAAACCTATGTCACAACATGATATGAGGAATATAAGTGAATATAACTTGGAATTTGACCATATAAAAAGTTAAGAGAAACTGTCATATATGTAAAGGCTCAGAAAATATACCACCACTCAAATATCTTTCCTAGAAAATTTAGTTAAGATTACATTCCATCTGGCCAAGAGATGAACCCAAAGGTAAAAAATAGAAAAATGAGTAAATGATGTATACAGGAATGATACAAACATTCAATTAAGTGTTCAGCAGCTATTAAATGCCCCTCATTTAATAGGTCAGGTCCCAACTACTGCTGTTTTGCCTCTCCTTAATTGAAAACCTGAATGCAAGTATAGACAATATATGTTGAAGTATTTATAAAAGTTTCTAATAATATAGATTTATGCTAACACAGATGGGGAAGTTCAGTATGGGAAAAGAGCAAGAACAGAGAAATATCCAGTTCTTCTACTTTATAGCATGTGCAAAAGTGATACAATTACTCTCCTAATCTTGCTAAATAAAGAAATATAGATGATTTTTTTTTCCAAAGAAAAACAGGATTCACTAGTTTAATTACAAATAATTTGTTTTTCTTATATATACTGCAGAGAATAAAGCAAGGAAACCCAGTTCAACAGCCAAAGCGAAAAAACAAAGGCAAAATCAAAGAAAAAGGAAAGAAAATTTAATGACAGGAAAAATTGCTCATAATATGTTTAACGAGACAAGTAGCATATAAAATTACATATAGTATGATTCTAATTTTGAGAAAAGCATCTCTCTACTTGTGTAAGAGATGATAAAGGTCTACTTAAATTGAACTTTAAATAATTGTAGGTGTAGATATCTGAACATTTTCTGCAAAGCACAAAGAAAGCAATATACAAGAAAACAACTTCCAAGAACAGACCAAAATTGGACAAGGTCAGTATGGGACTCAAAATGGAAAATCAGCAAAATACGTGTCACAAACTTGTTGAAAATCAGCTCAGAGCATCAGAAAAAAATTCTCTTAGTTATATCTGATCTTCTGTTTTTGACAAATCTCTTACTGAAGAGATGTCACAAATTAATATAGCAATCCCTTTGAGGCCTCTGTATATTAGGATTATATACATTATATTTAAGTTTATGATGATGATAGAAAAAAATTCTGGTTCTAAAGTATGTCATCATTCTTAAGAATCATTTTTTTATTTAATAAACTTTCAAGTTAAATAATTACTCCAGAAATGTAAAACAACTAGTATCAAGTGTTTAATATTGTTCTTGACTATCTTTGACTCTAAAACCTTAAGTGCTTTAAAAGAGATTTCAGTCAAGATGGCGGAGTACAAGGACGTACGCTCACTCCCTCTTGCAAGAGCACCGGAATCACAGCTAACTGCTGAACCATCATCGACAGGAAGACATTGGAACTCACCAAAAAAGATACCCCATATCCAAAGACGAAGGAGAAGCCACAATGAGATGGTACGAGGGGCTCAATCACAATAAAATCAAATCCCATAACTGCTGGGTGAGTTACTCACAAACTGGAGAGCAATTATACCACAGAAGTTCACCCACTGGAGTGAGGGTTCTGAGCCTCCCGTCAGGCTTCCCAACCTGGGGGTCCAGAAATGGGAGGTGGAATTCCCAGAGAATCAGACTCTGAAGGCTAGCGGGATTTGATTGCAGGACTTTGACAGGGCAGGGGGAAACAGACACTCCACTCTTGGAGGGCACACGCAAAGTAATGTGTGCATCAGGACCCAAGAGGAAGGAGCAGTGACCCCATGGGAGACTGAACCAGACCTACCTGCTGGTGTTGGAGGGTCTCCTGCAGAGGCAGGGGGTGGCTGTGGCTCACCACGGGGACAAGGGCACAGGCAGCAGAAGTTCTGGGAAGTAATCCTTGGCGTGAGCCCTCCCAAAGCCTGCCACTGGCCTCACCAAAGAGCCTCTAGGCTCCATGCTGGGTCGCCTCAGGCCAAACAACCAACAGGGAGGGAACTCAGCCCCACCCATCAGCAGACAACCAGATTAAAGTTTTACTGAGCTATGCCCATCAAAGGAACAACCAGCTCTACCCACCACCAGTCCCTACCATCAGGAAGCTTGCACAAGCCTCTTAAATAGCCTCATCCACCAGACAGACAGCAGACAGACAGCAGAAGCAAGAAGAACTACAATCCTGCAGCCGGTGGAATGAAAACCACATTCACAGAAAGATAGACAAAATGAAAAGGCAGAGGACTATGTACCAGATGAAGGAACAAGATGAAACTCCAGATAAACAAATAAATGAAGTGGAGATAGGCAACCTTCCAGAAAAAGAATTCAGAATAATGACAGTGAAGATGATCCAGGACCTCAGAAAAAGAACGGAGGCAAAGATCAAGAAGATGCAAGAAATGTTTAACAAAGACCTAGAAGAATTAAAGAACAGAGATGAACAGTACAATAACTGAAATGAAAAATACACTAGAAGGAATCACTAGCAGAGTAACTGAGGCAGAAGAATAAATAAGTGACCTGGAAGACAGAATGGTGGAATTCACTGCACGGAAAGAATAAAGAAAAAAGAATGAAAAGAAATAAAGACAGCCTAAGAAACCTCTGGGACAACATTAAACACAACAAGGTTCGAATTATATGGGTCACAGAAGGAGAAGAGAGAGAGAGAAAAGACCCGAGAAAATATTTGAAGAGATTATAGTTGAAAACTTCCCTAACATGGGAAAGGAAATAGCCACCCAAGTTCAGGAAGCACAGAGGGTCCCATACAGGATAAACCCAAGGAGAAACACGCCGAGACCCATAGTAATCAAACTGACAAAAATTAAAGACAAAGAAAAACTATTAAAAGCAGCAAGGGAAAAACAACAAATAACATACAGGGGAACTCCCATAATGTTAACAGCTGACTTCTCAGCAGAAACTCTCAAGCCAGAAAGGAGTGGCACAATATATTTAGAGTGATGAAAGGGAAGAATCCACAACCAAGATTACTCTACCCGGCAAGGGTCTCATTCAGATTTGACGGAGAAATCAAAAGCTTTACAGACAAGCAAAAGCTAAGAGAATTCAGCACCACCAAACCAGCTCCACAACAAATGCGAAAGGAATTTCTCTAAGTGGGAAACGAGAGAAGAAAAAGACCTACAAAAAGAAACCCAAAACAACTAAGAAAATGGTAATAGGAACATACATATCGATAATTACCTTAAATGTGAATGGATTACGTGCTCCAACCAAAAGACACAGGCTCGCTGAATGGATACAAAAACAAGACCCATATATATGCTGTCTACAAGAGACCCACTTCAGACCTAGGGACACATACAGTCTGAGAGTGAAGGGGTGGAAAAAGATATATTCCATGCAAATGGAAATCAAGAGAAAGCTGGAGTAGCAACACTCATATCAGATAAAATAGACTTTCAAATAAAGAATGTTACAAGAGACAAGGAAGGACACTACATAATGATCAAGGGATTAATCCAAGAAAAATATATAACAATTATAAATATATATGCACCCAACATAGGAGCACCTCAATACATAAGGCATATGCTAACAGCTATAAAACAGGAAATTGACAGTAACTCAATAATAGTGGGGGACTTTAACACCTCACTTACACCAATGGACAGATCATCCAGACAGAATTAATTAGGAAACAGAAGCTTTAAATGACACAATAGACCAGATAGATTTAATTGATATTTATAGGACATTCCATCCAAAAACAGCAGATTACACTTTCTTCTCAAGTGCACATGGAACATTCTCCAGGATAGATCACATCTTGGGTCACAAATCAAGCCTCAGTAAATTTAAGAAAATTGAAATCATATCAAGCATCTTTACTGACCACAAGGCTATGAGATTAGAAATCAGTTACAGGGACAAAAACATAAAAAACAGAAACACATGGAGGCTAAACAATACGTTACTAAGTAACCAAGAGATCACTGAAGAAATCAAAGATGAAATAAAAAAATACCTAGCGAGAAATGACAATGAAAACACGAAGATCCAAAACCTATGGGATGCAGCAAAAACAGTTTTAAGAGGGAACTTTATAGCAATACAGTCCTACATCAAGAAATGAGAGAAATCTCAAATAAACAATATAACCTTACACCTAACGAACTAGAGAAAGAAGAACAAACAAAACCCAAAGTTAGAAAAAGGAAAGAAATCATTAAGATCAGAGCAGAAATATATTGAAACAAAGAAAATAAGAGCAAATATCAATGAAACTAAAAGCTGGTTCTGGGCTTCCCTGGTGGCACAGTAGTTGAGAATCTGCCTGCCAATGCAGGGGACACGGGTTCGAGCCCTGGTCTGGGAAGATCCCACATGCCGCGGAGCAACTAGGCCCGTGAGCCACAATTACTGAGCCTGTGCATCTGGAGCCTGTGCTCCGCAACAAGAGAGGCCACGATAGTGAGAGGCCCGCGCACCACGATGAAGAGTGGCCCCCGCTTGCCACAACTAGAGAAAGCCCTCACACAGAAACGAAGACCCAACACAGCCAAAAATAAATAAGTAAATAAATAAAAAATAAAAATAAAGGAATTCCTTAAAAAAAAAAAAAAAGCTGGTTCTTTGAGAAGCTAAACAAAATTGATAAACCTTTAGCCAGACTCATCACGAAAAAGAGGGAGAGGACTCAAATCAATAAAATTAGAAATGAAAAAGGAGAAGTTACAACAGACACCGCAGAAATACAAAGCATCCTAAGAGACTACTACAAGCAACTCTATGCCAATAAAATGGAGAACCTGGAAGAAATGGACAAATTCTTAGAACGGTATCACCTTCTAAGACTGAACCAGGAAGAATAGAAAATATGAACAGACCAATCACGAGTAATGAAATTGAAACTGATTAAAAATCTTCCAACAAACAAAAGTCCAGGACCAGATGGCTTCACAGGTGAATTCTATCAAACATTTAGAGAAGAGCTAACACCTAACCTTCTCAAACTCTTCCAAAAAATTGCAGAGGAAGGAACACTCCCAAACTCATTCTATGAGGCCACCATCACCTGATACCAAAACCAGACAAAGATACTACAAAAAAAAGAAAATTACAGACCAATATGACTGATGAATATAGATGCAAAAAATCCTCAACAAAATACTAGCAAACAGAATCCAACAGCACATTAAAAGGATCATACACCATGATCAAGTGGGATTTATCCAAGGGATGCAATGATTCTTCAATATACGCAAATCAATCAATGTGATACACCATGTTAACAAATTTAATAGTAAAAACCATATGATCATCTCAATAGATGGAGAAAAAACTTTTGACAAAATTCAACACTCATCTATGATAAAAACTCTCCTGAAAGTGGGCATAGAGGGAACCTTCCTCAACATAATGAAGGCCATATATGACAAACCCACAGCAAACATCATTCTCAATGGTGAAAAACTGAAAGCATTTCTTCTAACATCAGGAACAAGACGAAGGATGTCCACTATCATTTAACATCGTTTTGGAAGTCCTAGCCATGGCAGTCAGAGAAAAAAAAGAAATAAAAGGAATACAAGTTGGAAAAGAAGAAGTAAAACTGTCCCTGTTTGCAGATGACTTGATACTCTACATAGAGAATCCTAAAGATGCCACCAGAAAACTACTAGAACTAATCAATGAATTTGGTAAAGTTGCAGGATGCAAAATTAATACACAGAAATCTCTTGCATTCCTATACACTAATGATGAAAAATCTGAAAGAGAAATTAAGGAAACACTCCCATTTACCATTGCAAGAAAAAGTAAAATACCTAGGAATAAACCTACATAAAGAGGTAAAAGACCTGTACTCAGAAAACTATAAGACACTGATGAAAGAAATCAAAGATGACACAAACAGATGGAGAGATATACCATATTCTTGGATTGGAAGAATCAATATTGTGAAAATGACTATACTACCCAAAGCAATCTACAGATTCAATGCAATCCCTATCAAATTACCAATGGCATTTTTTACAGAAGTAGAACAAAAAATCTTAAAACTTGTATGGAGACACAAAAGACCCCAAATATCCAAAGCAATCTTGAGGGAAAAAAACGGAGCTGGAGGAATCAGACTCCCTGACTTCAGACTCCACTACAAAGCTACAGTAATCAAGACAATAGGGTACTGGCACAAAAACAGAAATATAGATCAATGGAAAAGGATAGAAAGCCCAGAGATAAACTCACGCACCTATGGTCAACTAATCTATGACAAAGGAGGCAAGGATATACAATGGAGAAAAGACAGTCTCTTCAATAAGTGGTGCTCGGAAAACTGGACACCTACATGGAAAAGAATGAAATTAGAACATTCCCTAACACCATACACAAAAATAAACTCAAAATGGATTAAAGACCTAAATGTAAGACTGGACGCTATAAAACTCTTAGAGGAAAACATAGGAAGAATACTCTTTGACATAAATCACAGCAAGCTCTTTTTTGACCCACCTCCTAGAGTCATGGGAATAAAAACAAGAGTAAACAAATGGGACCTAATGAAACTTCAAAGCTTTTGCACAGCAAAGGAAACTATAAACAAGATGAAAAGACAGCCGTCAGAATGGGAGAAAATATTTGCAAACGAATCAACAGACAAAGGATTAATCTCCAAAATATATAAACAGCTCATGCAGCTTAATATTAAAAAAAACAACCCAATCAAAAAATGGGCAGAAGACCTAAATAGACATTTCTCCAAAGAAGACATACAGATGGCCAAGAGGCACATGAAAAGCTGCTCAGCATCACTAATTATTAGAGAAATGTAAATCAAAACTGCAATGAGGTATCACCTCACACCGGTTAGAATGGGCATCATCAGAAAATCTATAAAAAACAAATGCTGGAGAGCGTGTGGAGAAAAGGGAACCCTCTTGCACTGTTGGTGGGAGTGTAAATTGATACAGCTAGTATGGAAAACAGTATAGAGGTTCCTTAAAAAACTAAAAATAGAACTACTGTATGACCCAGCAATCCCACTACTGGGTATATACCCAGAGAAAACCATAATTCAAAAAGACGCATGCACCCCAATGTTCATTGCAGCACTATTTACAATAGCCAGGTCATGGAAGCAACCTAAATGTCCATCGACAGATGAATGGATAAAGAGGATGTTGTACATATATACAATGGAATATTACTCAGCCATAAAAAGGAACGAAATTGGGTCATTTGTAGAGACATGGATGGATGTAGAGACCATCATACAAAGTGAAGTAAGTCAGAAAGAGAAAAACAAATATAGTATATTAACATATATTTGGAATCTAGAAAAATGGTACATATGAACCGGTTTGCAAGGCAGAAATAGAGACACAGATGTAGAGAACAAACGTATGGAAACCAAGGGGGAAAGTGAGGTGGGGGTGTGGTGGGATGAATTGGGAGATTGGGATTGACATATATACACTAATATGTATATAAGAACCTGCTGTATAAAAATAAATAAATAAAATTCAAAAAAAAAGGAGATTGCATTTTAAAGGTGCAATGGTATAAAATTTAAGTTATGCAAAATGAGTAATTCTAGAGATTTGCTATGCAACATTGTGTTGTAGTTAACAATTCTGTATTGTGCACATAAAAAAAATTAAGATGGTAAATCTCATGTTAAGTGCCCTTACCATAAGAAAAGAAATTTTTAAATAAATAAATATATATAAATAAAATAATTAAGGAAACCTGTATTTAAATCCTGCTTCTGATACTTACCAGTAGTGTGAGAGAGAAAACATACTTCTCTGAGATTTTTATCTTACTATACATAAAACAGAATTAAAGGGACTACTTTCAGTACTCTTGCTTTCTTTTTTTTTTTTTTTGATGAGATTGTTTTAATGCATAATGTTTCTTTTTTTCCCCTCAACATCATACTATTTATTTATTTTTTTTTTTAATTTTTTTAATTAAAAGAAGTTTTATTTTATATTGGACTCTCATGAGAACAAAATAAAACAGTTGAAGGAGTCAGTTAATATAGTACTTGGAAATTTGTGATCAACATGCTTCTTCTTTTCCCCTATTCCACTACTCTGAGATTTTTGCTCTTGTTCTTTATTTGCATACTTCCATCATTGTCAAACTTTTGTCATATATAATCATAAATATAGGTTTAATCATCAGTCACCTCAAATAAGCTAAGCATTCCTTGAAGGCAGAGGCATCTTTCATTTACCTTTTTCATTTCTATAAGTGAAGTACAGTAACACCCCAGGATAACCTACATGCCTGCCCTTTATGTTCCCTTACTACTAGTCACATGCCTCTCTATAACATAGACATTTTATTATAATGTTTTGATTAGGAATCTGTGTCTTCTGAAAATATGCAAAATCATCGAGGGCAGGAATAGTGTCTCTCAGCTTGAAAATGATCAGTATTTGTCCTAGATAAAACCATGGTCTCATGTTACCACTGTTTTCTATTTAAGGTGCATATAGCACTCAGATCTGAGAATACTGTGGTGAAAATGATAGGTGCTCTCCCTGTGCCTCTGGTGCTCACAGTTTGATTTTCTCTTTAACCCCAAGTGAACCTCTTCAAACATCTAACAATCGTTAACTGCAGATAAAGCCAGGCTCAGCACTGCATTAGTAGTTTGGGGAGATACGGAGATATAAGATAAAATCTCTATATTCTCAGAGAATGCATTTGGAGAAAAAAAAACACATGAAATGACACTGAGCAAGACAGCATTAATAAGAAGTTTAGGCTTGTAATTTAAGTTATGAGGCAGACAGTGGAATATTAGGAGGAAGAGAGGCAGATTTGAAATCAGATTTTGAAATATAGTAAGAAGATTAATAATTTATTTTCCATATTAGTGTTTTCCAAATCTAATTATATGAGTTACCTGAGGTGATTATTAAAAATATGAAATTGAAATATCCAGAGAAGATGATGTCAATGTCAACAAGCACTGTGATTTCTTATTTTCAGTGAAGTGTTTGAAAACTGTTCTAGAGGACTAGGAGCTGTGAAAAAATATTTTTCTAACACCTTCATTGAGAAATAATTTAAATACCATAAAATTCATCTGCTTTAAGTGTACAATGCCATGATTTTAATGGATAGAGTTATATAATCATCACCACAATACAATTTTAGAATATTCCCATTACCCCAAGATCCCTAGTGCTCACTTGCAGTCACTTCATTTTCCCACCTCTATCCCTAGGAAACTATTCGTCCACTCTCCATCTCTATAGCTTTGCCTTTTCTAGGTATTTTATATACACGGAATCATACTCTATATGATCTTCTGTGATTGGCTTCTTCCCCTTAGCATAATGGTTTTTAGTTTCACTTATGCTGTAGTATCAGTAGTTTGCTATTGGTGTTGCTGAATAGCATTTCATGACATGGATATACAATATTTTGTCCATACATTTGCCAGTTGAGGGATGTTTTTTCCACTTCCATTTTTGGCTATTATGAATAATGCTGTTATGAACATTTGTAAACAGACTATATGTGGTCATATGTTTTCATTTCTCTTGGGTAGATTTCTAAGAATGGAATTTATGTTTAACTTTTTTAGGAAACTGCCAAAATGTTTTTGATAGTGGCTGTACTATATTGGATGCCAGTCAGCAATTTATGGAAGTTCTAGGTTCTCTACAACATCATTAACACTTGATATTGGCTGTCTTTTTGATTATAACATTCTCGTGGGTGTGAACTGCAGTCTCATTTTGGTTTCAGTTTGGAATTCCTAATGACTAAAGGTGTTGAGTAGATTTACATGTGTTTATTGATATCCACTTATCATCATTAGGGAAACGTCTATTCAAATTGTTTGCCCACTTTTTTAATGTTCTGATATCTTAATTTTTTCCAGCTTTATTGAGATATAATTAGCATATAACAGTGTGTAGGTTTAAGGTCTACAATATGATGATTTGATTATATTTAAACATCATAAAATGATTACTGCAGCAGGATTAGTTAACACCTCCATCACATCAAATAATTACTATTTTTTCCTTGTGCTGAGAGCATTTAAGTTCTACTCTCTCAGCAATTTTCAGGTATGTAATACAGTATTATTAACTACAGTCACAATGCCGTACGTTAGATCCCCAGAAAGTATTCATCTTATAACTTGAAGTTTGTACCCTTTGACCAACATTTCCTTATTCTGCCTCCACATACTACCTCTCCACTCCTGACCCCAGTCCCTGGCAACCACCATTCTACAATCTGTTTCTATGATTTTGGCTTTTTTAGATTCCACATATAAGTGATATCACACAGTATTTATCTTTATCTGACTCATTTCACTTAGCATAATGCCCTCAAGGTCCATCCATGTTGTTGCAAATGGCAGGATTTCCTTCTTTCTCATGACTGAACAGTATTCCTTTATGTATATATCACATCTCCTTTATCCATTCATTTGCTAACAGACACTTAGGTTGTTTCCATATCTTGGCTACTGTGAATAATGCTGCAGTGAACATGGGAATGCAGATATCTCTTTGAGGTCCTGATGTCATTTCCTTTGGATATATATCCAGGAGTGGATTGCTGGATTATATGATAATTCTATTTTTACTTTTTAGAGGAACCTCCATACTCATTTCCATAGTGAGTGTACCAATTTTGTTGGTGCTGCAACTTGTCCACTGGAAACTTGGACTTCCACAAAGGCTCTCTTGATTATTGGTGATTGTCTAAGGCACTGTTCTCCAGTGGCTTCTGGACCCCAGCCAAGAGGGGCTGGAGACAGTTCACGGGCCACTGCAGGGTCCACAGCTGGGACCAGGGTCTATATGTCTATTACTCAATACACAGTGGGTGAGACTCCTCCCAGATCTCTTGGCATATAGTGCTGAACCCCACAGCTTCTACAAAGGCACTTTAATCCATGAATGGAATGCCAAATTGTTGTTGTTGAGGGGGCAGTATGAGTGAGGAACTATTATTAGACTATGTTGTTGACATCACTTTCTGTTTAGGAATATTTTAATTATCTTATTATTGAATTGTGAGAGTTCCTATTATATCCTGAATGCAAGTCCTTTATCAGATAAATAATTTGGGAATGTTTTCTTCTAGTTGTCTTTGTCTTTTCATTTTTCTTTATGGTGGCTTATAAAGTATCCATTTTTAGATTTTGATGAAGTCCAATATATCAATTTTAATGGATTATGTTTTTAGTGCCACGTATCTTTGCCTAATCCAAGGTCTCAGAGATTCTCTCCAATTTTTCTTCTTCTAAAATGCATAGTTTTGCTCTAACATTTAGGTCTCTGGGCCATTTTGAGTTAATTTTTGTGTATGATATGGGGTAAGAATCTAAATTAATATTTTTATGTGAATATCCAATTATCCCAGCATTTTTTGTTGAAAAGTCTATATTTTCCACATTAAACTGTCTTGGTATATTTATTAAAAATCAGTTGGCCATAAATCTAAGAGTTTTGTCTGGTACTCTCTTGTCTTCCATTGTTCTATCCTTATGTCTGTGCTTAATCTATTTTAAGGATATGTTTATCCTTAAGCTATCTTGATTACAGCACTTTTAGAGTAAGTTGTGAAATCAGTAACCGTAAGTCCTTCAATTTGTTATTATGTTTCAAGATTGTTTGGGCTATTCAGTGTTCTTTGCCTTTTCATATACAATTTAGAATCACCTTCCTCCTTCCTGCAAAAAAGCCTGCTGACATTTTTGATAGGAATTGTGCTCAGTATATAGGTCAATGTGTGCATATGTGTTATCTTAATTTTGAGTCTTCCAAAACATGAACATGGAATGTCTCTCCCTGTTTAGATCTCTTTAATTTTTATTAGCAATATTTTATAATTTTCAGTGTGTGTTTTCAGTATTCAGTTTCAGTACATATAAAGCTATGTATTTTGTTAAATTTATTCTCAATTATTTTGACTTTATTGTGGGTGGAAATGTTTTCTTAATTTATTTTTTTACTTTTTGATACTAGATAGAAACAAAATCAATGTTTGCATATTCATCTTTTATTCTGTGACCTTGCTGAACTAGTTTATTGGTTCTAGTAGTTTTAGAGGTTTTTTGTTTGTTTTTTGTTTTCTTTTTGTGGACATGGAAGCATTTTAAGAAAGGGAGTAGCATAGTCATATTAGAATTTTAAATAGATGATTTTGCAGCTGTGTGGAGGATGTATTAGAAGGAGGAAATGCTGGAGGAAAAGTGATGATTTTTCAACACTGTTGGAATAGTTAACTGACAACCAGAATCCAGCAGGAATATGTAACAAAATTAGGAATACATCAGAAAATGAATTAAGGAAGATAATTGATTACTATTTTTCACGGAACTGGGCATGTTTATTTTAAGAAAATTGCTTTAAGCTGTCTTTTCAATTAATTACATTATTGAGCTCATTAAAGCTCATAGCCTTCTGCTTCTAGTAATGGCATACTGCAAGCTGAACGAGCTTTGTTGATAAGAAAAACTACAAATGTTCCACATTAAAAAAAAAATTGGTTCACTTATGATCTAATACAATAAGAAAGATAGTGAAGAATTGAGAGTTTGGGATCAGAAGGCTAGATCTCAGACTTTTAGTTACTTTTTCCCTAAGTTTAGAGGGACTGGCTCAGCACATTGGCAGCTTCATGGGGCTAGAGGGACGAATTGGAGTCAATTCCTGACAAGATAGAATGGCCCTGGTGAATCCTCCTCATTTGGAGTTGAGACTCTCAAGGGCTGTACTCTAGAAGGAATAACTCCTGGATGAAGGATCTTCCCAGAAATTATCTGAATGGAGGTGATTAAGGATCGCTACTTTTCCCAGCCACCTTGCCAAAATAAATAGATATTTTCTTCAGAGGAAGATAATATAATCCTATAACTAAAATGACTTCCACTAACAATTTTACAAATAAAATGACTGCCACATAGTCAAAAATAACCATGCATATGAGATGACAAGACAATAAGAATGAACAATAACAGAAATAGAAAACAACAGAAATAGACATAGGAGTTACAGATACTGAAGTTATCTAAAAGACAAAATAACTATACTTCCAGTGTTCAAGATGGTAAAAGACAAGATGGTAAATTTTCACAGGAAACTGAAAATTAAAAGAAAAAACAAATGGAAACTGTAGAATTGAAAAGGACAATAAACACAATAAAGAACCAAATAAATGAGCTCAACAACAAATTAGATACAGCAGAGAAAATTGGTGAATTAAAAAGGTAGGTACAAGTAAGATTCCTGATAAATCATAAAGAGACAAAGGGATAGAAAATAAAGAAAGGGTATATGAGGCATAGAATACAAAATGAGAAGAATAAGCATACGGGAAGTAGAATTCAAGAATGAAAGGAAAAACAGAATTTGACGGTAGCAATGCTTTCTAAAAATGAATTAAAATTTTCCCAAAATAATAAAAGGCATTAAGTTACAGTGTCAATAATACCTATGAACACAAAACAGGAAAAAATAAATACATTTTATTGTAAGATCATCATAGTAAAACTTCTTAAAAAAAAGAAACATTCTTTAAAGCAGCCAAAAGGAAAAACAAAAAAACATACAATTTATTCTCAAGGAGGCAACAATTAAATTGGCTACTGCCTTCTCAATAGCAACAATGAAGTTCAGAATAAAATGATATGTTAAAAGTGCCAAAAGAAAATACCACTAACCTAAAATTCTATATCCAGCAAAAACATCCTTCAAGAATAAAGGTAAAATAAAGGCATCTTCAGAAAGCCCTAAGCTGAGAAATTACTTATCTTTAGATCTACACTAAAGAAAATATCGAAGGCTGCTCTTCAGGTAGAATAAAAATGACCTCAGATGTAAGATCTGAGATCCAGAAAGAGTGATTAGTAACACAAGTGGTAAATGTATAAATAAATCTAAGGGAAATATTGCCTCTAGACAGCTACAAAATAATATCTTCACATCATACGCATGGAAATATAAGGTAGGAAAAGTACACATTAACATTACACTTTGGAAATGGGAGGGAAGTCTAAAAGGGCGGGGATATCTGTATGTGTATGGCTGATTCATTTTGTTGTGCAGTGGAGGCTAACACAACATTGTAAAGCAACCATACTCCAATAAAAATTAATTAAAAACAAACAAACAAAACAAAAAAAACAAAACATTACACTTTGGTACACTGAAGACGGATGTTGTAATTTATACATTAACTAATAGAAGAAAAGCAAGAGTGTAAAAGTGCCAGAGTAATAGAGGGAGGAAATTGAATGATAAAAAAACATAGTTAATCAATTCAAAAGGAGACATGAAATGTTAATAACAGAAATGCAAAACATATAGAGAAAATAAAAAGTCCTTAGTAAGACAGTAGATTAAGTACAAATATACAGGTAATCACAGTAAATATAGAGAGACCAAATAATTTAAAAAGAAAGATTGACAGACTGCATAAAAATAAAATCCAGAATAAAATCCAGAAACTATTTGCTATTTGTGATACATGTACAGACACAGACACATTGAAAGTAAAAGGATAGAAAAAGATGCACAGTGCAAACACTAACAAAAAAGAAATCTGCTATAATACTATTAAAATCAGACACAATAGAATTTATGAGAAAAGGCCTGTCTAGGACACTTCATGATGACATAAGGTTAAACTGGCCATGAAGTCAACAATGATTCAGCTGAATGCAACTAATAAAAGCCTCAAAACATATGCAAAAATTAATAGAATTGTAAAGAGAAACAGGAACTCTATAATCATAGTGGGAGTCATTAAAACTTGTGATTTATACCAATGTAGAACTTTAGACTTGGAATTGTAAAATGAAATTACATTTTTAAAAGAAAAGTTACATTTACTTAACAATGTTACTTTAAAAAATGTGATTTTAGAAATCACATCTTTTCTATGAAAAAGATGCTAGTAGATAAGTTTCTTCTATCTCTAGCAATGTAAACTGCCATGGAATATTTTGTACAGACTGAATATAGTTCATAAGACCACATTCTGATGACAGAATATATCAGGCAAGAACATCTTTAAATGACATTTTAAATAAGAATTGTTAAATAATATTTCCCATATATAAAATTAACAATGATAAAATAATATTGCCATTATTTGGAATTAATTGATCATTAGGTGAGAACTTCATCATGAAAAACTTTCAAATTAATAACCAGTATTTTTTTAACTTAGTCAATTAAAAATCTACTATAAGTCACCAAAACATAAGTGAATTTTCTAAACTCTAACAGGAATAGAAAAAAATTTGAGCCAAAATATATATCTTAAAGCAGCTTACCGTAAAAGTGGGCATAAAAAGAATCATAGGTAAAAATAACCAGAAAAATTAGTTTACTGTAGAACAATGTAGTGTCAAATTCTAATCATTCCCATTCTTCAACAATTTCCTCTAACATCAAAATTAACATGGGCTTGCAGTCAAAGAAGCATTTCAAAGCGGAAATCTTCTGCCAAAGAACTTGAGGAATAACTGTTAATTCTTATACCTGCCTTTGAAAGCAACCTGAGATCTGATCTCTTGAACACCTCCTGGGAGGGGTGGGAGGAGGGGATAAGAGCCAAGAGAGATGAGATTTACTTTGTTCCCATAGTACCCATTCCAAGTTCCAGGATAAGGGATCTCACTTTATGGGAGGCAAAAAAGAATTTAAAAATTTCATTTTGGGAGAAATGTGTCCTAATTCAAGGATCAAGAAAGAAATTACCTATTATTCAGAATCTCACTCAATAAATTCTGTCATGTTTGGGGGAAATTAGTAGACTTTTATGTAAAAAAAAATCACTAGAACCACAAATAAAACTTGGTTTAGAATACAAAGTATAATTTAAAATTCAAGTCCTATGTACCTTTGGCCTGCTAATCTTCAATAAGATTAAATCACATAATCTTTAAGACTGTTAAATAATCAGACAAGAAATTTTAAGGGCTTACTAAGGGCCATGCAGCATAAGCTAACACAGAGCTACTATTTCGTAAACTAAATTGCAGAGGTCAATACAAAGATGTATGATATAATTAGCTAGGGTGTGATAGTCATGTTTTAAAAGAATTCCACAACTGTAGTTCTAAACTCTCTCTCTTTTCCCAAACTACAGCATTTTTATGGTTGCTACCTAGCTTTGAGCCATAAGGCTCTGAAGAGAAATATCCAGGAAAAAGTAAATAGTGTGAATTTCAACGTCTTTGTTACTGAATCTAGATTTTCTCTTCAAAGATTAACAAAAAACAAATGAATCATATGCGTGCTAATATTAAGTATACCAAAGTACATTATAAAATTTATTGGAAAACTCAGGTTAGAAATTCATCTTGAGAATACTAATGGCTTTTTTCTCTTAATATTTATTTTTAGAGAATGAGAATGAGAGCAAGCAAAACAATAAATAAATAAACTGCTTCAAAAATAAAAACTAACTCAAACATTCTACTTTTATCTTTGTTTTTCCATAAAATGAAAGTCAGATATAGATGTCAAACAGTGGTAGTAGTTTTGTAACATCACAAAGCTATTTATACCATTTCTTTTATGAAAGCTGGCTTAATTTCGGAAGTAAACTCCTTAGTAAAAGAGCATGAAAAATGTGAAAAGAAATGAAATTTGAAGTCAAAAGAACTTGGAGTAATATCCTTATTTATACCTTCAAAGCAAGTCATTTACATTCTGATGTCCCATGCTCTGATTTGTAAAATATTCAAAATGCCACCACCTCTTGATATAAAACTCACTTCATTCTGGAAGGGGCTTTGAGGTGTAATATTAACACCAGACTCATATATACTATGACTTTAGCATTATAAACACTTTAGCCATAAGGCTTTATAAATTGTATTTGTTCTTTTGTTTTATCAAGATATTTAATATATGCTATCTAACATGTTTATGACTATATGACTTGCCATATAAGTACAAAATATAGAGAATGTGTTCAAAAAGCAAAGGAATAATTTTTGCTTTCATTTTATTATTTAGTTTTTTTGAACAACAACTAAATGCCAGATACTGTTGTAGGCAGAAAGCACAGCTGTGAACTGGTAAAAAAGAATCCCCTGGCTTCATGGAATAGAATCTAGTGAGGGAGAAAGAGATAATAAACAAGACAAAGAAATAAAATATGCACTGTGTTGGATGGTTGTAAGTGCTACGGAGTAAAAGCAGAGAAGAAGGACTGGGAGTATTAAGGAGGGGGCTATTACAATTTTAAATGAGTGATCAGGCATGGCCTCACTGAGAAGGTGATAGCTGAGTAAAGCCCAGAATGAGTTGAGGGAGCAAGTCACATGGTTTTATGGGGAGGCAACTTTCCCAGGCCTAGGGAAGAGCCAGGGCAAGGTCCCTAAGGCAGTTGAATGCCTGACATGTTGAAAAACAAGAACATCAGGATGGTAGGAGTAGAGTGAGTGAGCTAGACAATAGCAGGAGATGATATCAGTCGGATAAAGAGGAGGAGGCAGAGATGTTAGACCTCTGAACCAGTTTAAAGACCTGGGCTTTTACATTGAGATGGAAAAGCATTTCAGAGATTTGAGCGGATGTGAAACAAAATCTGACCTACCTTTTATCAGAATCAGGATCTCTCTTGCTGTTGTTTTTGCAGTAAACTGATAAGGTACATGGATACAAGCAAGGAGACCAGTTAGCAAAATTCTGATCTCTTGGAAAAGATGGTGACTTTTACTCTTAAGATGTAGTTGTAGAGGTGATTATAGTGGTTCAATTCTATACATACTTTGAAGATAGAACTGAGAGGCTTAACTGCTAAACTGAATACAGAATGTGAAAGAAATAAGACACCAAGGTTTTGGCCTAAGCCCACATAAGATTGACATTGCTATTAACTGAAATGCAGAAGACTAAATGAAGGTCATGAACGCAGTTTTGGACATGTTAAATTTCTGCATTTGACAGCATGAGTCTGAAGGTCAGAGGAAATGTCTGGATTAGAAACATAAATTCCGGAGTCATCAACATTTAGGTGGTATTTAAAACCAGGAGATGGAAGAGATCATCAATGGTGTCAATAGAGATAGAAAGAGAAAAGGTACAGGTATTGAGACCTGGAGTAATCAAGTATTAATGAGTCAGGAGGATGAGAAGTAACTAACAATAAAGACTGAGGAGTGACCAGTGAGGTAGGAGAAAAACCAGGCAAGTGAGCTGTCCTAGAGCCAAATGAAGAAAAGTACAAGAAAATTGTCTAATGATAAACAGGAACGGAGACTGAGAATTGATCACTGCACTTAGCAATATGGAAGCTATAGATAATGTTCGCAAGAGCATTTTAGATGAAGTTGATGCAGTGAATGCCTGAGTGGCATAGATTCAAGAGAAATGAGAGGAGAGAAATTAGAAAGAACAAGTATAGGAAAAAAAAATTTTAACTTTCGCTGTAAAGGGAAAGATAAATGGGGTGGTAGCTTGGTAGAGCAGGGTTGTTAACAGATTTTTTAAATGGGAGAAATATAAGCATATTTAATGCTATTCGTTATAATCCATTACAGATGGAAACATTGATGATGTAGGAAAAAGAGGGAAAATGTTTTGTCCTAGAATAGCAAGAGGGGAGGAGATCTAGAACACAAAAGAGGGAACTGGCCTATTCTAGGAACATGGACGGTTCATCACAGTAGAGAATAAAAGGCAATAAAATAACTAGAAACAATAGTTTCAGAGAATTTACAAATAAATATAATATTCAGTAGATTATAGGCATTGTATTCTTATTACCACAGCATATTCCTAGAAACCATAATTGGCCAAGGTCTTAAAATAAAAAAGTATATATATGTATACTGTAAACACAGAACCTGACACAGAGCAGGCCCTAAAATATTTGTTGAATAAATAATAATTCTGTATTAAATGACTATGAATAAATAAAGCTAAGGTGCATACCCTTTATAATCATTTGAAATTGGCAAAAGTATACAACATATTAAACAGTACTAGAATTCCATCTTTTATATGTAAGTAAACAGAAGCCTGAGAAGTTCAATGGTTTTCTGTCGTCACAGGGTTTGGCAAAATTGAAACTGAAATCCAGGTATTGTAATTTCTAGTGAAATACTTTTCCCTGAAGCCTATACTGTCTTGCTTATTAAATTAAAAAAAGGCATATAAAAAGGCAAATTCATGGTATCATAAATATGAGGATTTGGGATCCTTGAATAATTATATTCAGTATAATTATACCAACTCTAATAATCATTTCACATTTCATTAATAAGAATTTTATTTTAATAAAATTTTCCTTATTAGAACTTAGGAGTAGTCCTGATAAGTGCTTTCAGTGGCCCATGTCTCTTAAAGGTTTCTACAGAAGTTTAATACTTCTTTAAATCTAGATGAACATAATGAAGTAAAGAAGATGGCTTAGAATAAAACAAAAGTAAGCCATGAATGAAATTCTGTTTGAACAGGTTACTTAACCTAGTAAGTTTCAGTTTTTATCATCTCTAAAATGAGAATAATGATAACAACCACAATTGGAATGTTTTGAGGATTAACTGAGATAATACATCTAACCAGTTTAATGAAAGAGCTGGTTTCAGAAATGAATACTATTATATCTCCTCTGATTCCCTCATGTGAAGAAATTAACCCCAAATGAAATTTCAGCCAGATGTCTTAGCTTTTCTGCTCATGCTTAGAAAATAAACCATCTGTCCTTTTGTTCTGAAATTATGCAGTCTAACAATTTCATAGTTCTGGTTCAATATAGGGCTGCATAATATACTAGTTCTGAGCTCCTATCCAACCTAAAGATGTGCCATCCCCCACCCTTCACACGTAGTTCAGGCTTGTTTCAAGCTTTGAAGTAGGTCTGAATTGGAGGATGAGGGCATGGTGGTCTCTCTTTACTCTGACATCCCCCACCCATAGCAACAGTTTCTGACCCTTCTAAGAATCAGGGCCAGGGAAGGGGAAATTGGGGAGAAAGATCACAGTGGTATGGGCTGACCTAGTTGTCATCTATGATCAGGGCTTTCTGAATGGCAAATACACAATCAATGAGCCTTCTTCTGGGGCGTGTTTGTGGCTTTCTCAAAGAACCCCTCTTGTAGGTTTTTCCCCAGTTTTACTTGACTCGCTCTCAGTTTCTTCTCTGAAATCAATCTCCCAATTTGTTACTCATTGTTCACCATTTAGAAACCTGGGCTTCTAACAGTCTACTCAGTCTGTGGGTTTACACAAAGATAACCCTAAGTAATATCCCCTTTTGAGGGAACCATTTGCTCTTCAAAAAATTAATCTTTGTCTTGATATTGGAGGAGCTGCAGTTTATCTGAGAAATGACTCTTCAGTCTGCCGTAGAGGCAGGGGCATCTCCAGCCACGGCTGTGACTTTTAGACTTCAGCCTCTATATTCTCCAGCTTCTGGAGGAAACACATCAAGCTCAGAATGTTTCCCCTGAAGCCCTTCTCACTTGGCTAAGTTGAATAGGAATCACCCCATGCCTCATACATGGAGTAGGAGATTATGCACAGCAGACCAACAGCTATGCAAAACAGTTCTGTCTCTCTTTTAGTTTTACCAACCTTTGTAGAGTCTTAAAATAGAGTTTTACCTAATACTGGATTTATTAGTTGGATTATATGTTAGCACATCCTGCAAATAAAGTCTTGTACCTCACTTATTTAGCCTCCCCTCAAACAGAAAGACTTCCATTTTAATATCTGGATGCTTAAATAAAAACATTGCCTGGCATAGGCAGAGTGTTCAGAAATGTTAGCTATTACTATCATTCATCTTCTGTTTATTATTTAACATTTAAAAAGTGGCTAGATGAGGAATTGCTCACAGAAAAAAATTATGAGAAAAAAGTCAAAAAGACTTAAGAATGAAGACAATGTGGTGTCATAAAAGTTAAGAGAGTAAAATAGGTTTTTTTTTTTATTGTTTTGTTTTGGGAAGTAATTTTTGAGAAGGGAGTTAATCACAGTGTCAAATTTTGCAGTGAATTTTAATAAAACAAACCTATTGCATTCATCAATTGGTTACTGGTAGTGTAATTTTTAGCAAGGTGTTAGAGGAGAAGCCCAACTGCAGTTGCTCAAAAAGTGAATAGAAGATGAAGATATTGAGACAGTGAAAATAGACAAGTTGGGAAATAAAGGAAAAGAAAAGATAGATTGGTAGCTAAGTGGAGACACAGTGTTAAGGAACTCTTTTATTGGTATTGTACTTGCCATCATTTACTTTTAAGGAATAGATTTGAATATGTTACCAAAAAGCCAGTTGAGAGGGAGAGGGAGAAATTGAAGATGCTGGAGATAAAAAAAGTCAAAGGAGGAGATGAAAAGGAGGGGATCAAGGATTTGGAGGGAAGTATTGGTCTTAAACAAGAAAGGCAATGCTTAAGATTGGAGAACATAGGTAAATAAAGATGAGTATGGGTATAAATAAGTGTATGGGGGTATGTGGGAAAAGAGTGAGTACTGAAGAACAACATACCTTGTAGCCTATGAGGGGAATGGTTATGAAGAATTAAGGACATGGGAATTTCAAGATGAAATAATAGCATCACTTGGCACAAAGATGCCAAGGAACATGAAGAATGAAAAAGGATCACTAGATTTGCAAAACGTGTACCCATTGGTGGCATACAGGAGTGTAGTTTTAGGAGAATGGTGATGAGAGAAGCCTGATTATAAGGGTTAAAAAAGAAAAGAGAGGGACTTCCCTGGCGGTCCAGTGGTTAGGACTCCACACTTCCACTGCAGGAGGCATGGGTTCGATCCCTGGTGAGGGAACTAAGATCCTGCATGCCGCACGGCATGACCACACCAAAAAAAGAGATATAAAGAAAGACAAATAAAGGGTTATAAATAACAGGAAATAAAGGCTGCAGGTGAATACCATTTCATTTGGCCAGGGGAAAAATACCTAACTGGAAGAAAGAGAAACACATTAAGAAGAGAATAACTGGGCTTCCCTGGTGGCGCAGTGGTTGAGAATCTGCCTGCCAATGCAGGGGACACGGGTTCGAGCCCTGGTCTGGGAAGATCCCACATGCCGCGGAGCAACTAGGCCCGTGAGCCACAATTACTGAGCCTGCACGTCTGGAGCCTGTGCTCCGCAACAAGAGAGGCCGCGATAATGAGAGGCCCGCGCAGCGCGATGAAGAGTGGCCCCCATTTGCCACAACTAGAGAAAAGCCCTCGCACAGAAACGAAGACCCAAAACAGCCATAAATAAATAAATAAAAATTTAAAAAAAAAAAGAATAGAATAACTATAATCAGAGGTAGCAAAATATGCAGCATCTTTCTTTTTGACAGGCGCGAGGGTTATAACTCTTGTGTATGTGGTGTGGTGGCATTAGGTTTCATTGAAAAGGAAGGAGCTCAATCCAGATGTTATCTTCTTAGCACAACAGGAAGGGTGTTGTTTGACGTAATCAAGGGACATGTGAGACTGGCCTTTGAGGAAGTGAAGAATTTGGGAAAACCATTTAAGAGAGTGTAGTTAAGATTTTTTTTTTCCTTAAAGAATGATCAATCAAAGAACTTACAAAATTTGATAAAGATTGTGGAGAGTAAGGATTTTTAGTGCTTTCAACTTGTGCTGGTGTTCATTATAACCCAGTAAAACTGTGCAGTTAAGTTTGGCTAAGGATAATGATGATAATATCTATGGTAATAATAACAGCATCAAAAGCTGCATGTAACATTATTGAGCATGTACTATCTGTAAGGCACTGAATTGATCATTTGCCATGTTCCAGCTCATTTATTTCTCATAATGATCCTATGAGGCAGGTTCTATCATTATTTGAACTAAGTACTTTGACCAAGGTTATTAAGCTAGTAAGTAGCAAGCCCAAAAGATACCTAGGTAGAGCGCCTCTAGAATAAAAGTGACTTCTGTAACTCCCTGTAAGTTTCACTTAAATATTTTGTATTTTAAGATGTTAAAATATAAATGTATCCCTCTTCTCCACAAGTAGCCTCTTTTAACTTAATTCTTCATCAGAATATATACTGGCACATCCCAGTTTATGAAAAATACCAGGTGACATTTTATAATGTTTAGGGTTTCTGAAGCACATACATACACCTCCTTTTAACTACTCTTAGGGTAGATATCATCCCCTCCTTCCAATTAAGGAAACAGAGTTTCAGAGAAGTCAAGTTACTTACCAATGGTATCTAAGCTAATAAGTGGAAGAACTCCAATTCAAATTCAGATCTTCTAACTTAAGTCCAAAGTCATGGCCATTTAGTTCATTATCTGGCTATGTCCATTCTTTCTCCTCAACATTCTTTACATTAGCATGTCTTTCTTAGTTTCAAGGTTCACAATGCTATTTCAAATTCCCACACCTCACCAGAACTATTACATTATCACAGTAAGCTCTCCTAACATAAATAATGACCAAAATGATGGTAACTGTGTTTCATCTGTCTTTGTAATTTTGCCACGTGATGCTGCATTGCTTTGCACTCTGTCTCTGGGCTTGGCCAAGGGGTATTACAAAAAAAAAGAAAAAAAGAAAAAAAGACCCAAGCAGAAGCTTAAAAGTACTTGCTTGTTTCTGCTTTGCTCGTACTCCTTTGCCATCACCATGAAAACATGCAAAGACTAGCCTATTGAAGGATTAGACACACGAATAGAGTTGAGGGGCCCCTGTTGGTGCAGCTAAGGCCATCCTAGATCAGATAGCCAGTTAACATACAGTTGACTAAGCCAACTTTCAGCCAGCCAGTGGCATAGTGAGCCCAGCCAAGATCAATCCAAGTCAAGGTCAGCTGAATTCCATAAACCCATTATTTTGCATGACAATGAGGTTTTGCATTGTTTGTTACATAGCATTATTTTAGCCATAGATAACTGATACATGAGTATTATATAACCTCTCCTAGATCAAAATGGCAGAATATTATTCCTTCATTATTGCCTTATCATGTCACTAGTTCACTCAAACTTCTACTGATTACCCTGTATACAAATGTCTGTCCTTAGCTTTCACCACACATATGAACAGGCTGCAATCCTCCACTGTCACTATACAAAACTTCATTCCTACCCTACAGCCCTTCAACAAACAATCTGTTAGTTATTCTCCTTATTTAACTCCTATTTACTCTTCTCTTTTTAACCAGGTATACTGCTAGATCAACTGTCTCCTTTATGCAAATTAGGAACACCAAGCCTAGCCTGGAAAGCAGAACACAGGCTGAATTTTAATCCCCCACATGTCCTTGAGCAGGGTCCTCTCTGCACACCTATACTGTCTGATGCGAAATACCGTCTAGCCCTTTCTAACCTTTTCTTAAAAATATCTCTCTAATATCACTTTCCACATGAAACTTTCTGTAGTTAATAACATATCAGTATTATGGTGCAAATACTTTCAGTACTTCTATAATCTTCTGGTACTATATTAATTTGGATCCATTTATATCTATTTCCTAAGTTCTCTGGGAACCAAACTATGTTCCTTTTTTTCTATCCCCTTTACAACATATGTAATCATTTACTAATACACAGAAGGCCCTCAATATATGCTATATCAGGTGCTGAAAAGAAATTTTAAACTTTTATATCTAACGACTTTTTGCAATGGAAGTTTCACTCCCCTTACCTCTCCTTTAAATATTCTTAGTGAACATATTAGTAATTGGTAAATATTTGCTCTGTTTTCAAAAATGTTTAAGACTGTTTATTTTATCAGTATTCCTAGCAAATTATTCTAATACTCATTGACATACATATGCAGAAATTAGTTCATCTTTTAGCATTCTGGATGAAACAATGCAAGCATTTTCGTATTTAATGCCTCATAAATAAATGCCTCAATTACTTATATTACTTTCCTTAATCATCACAAACTACCTTGTGAGGTATTAGTATTAACCACTTTTTGTAGCATGTCAATTTGAAGTCCTGACTCAAGCTGATAATGTATGATAGAAACACATTACAAACCAGATCTTCCTATGTCAATTTTTTTCCTCTTTCTACATCAAAATGCATATACATTTAGTTTAGTTTTACTTTAAAAGCCCTCACTATGGACCCGGTACTCTGCTGATCCAGAGGGTTGTAGGTCATTGAGATATACTCCTGTTCTCAAGGAGCTTATAGTCTAGGGTGGGAAACAGACACATAAACAGATAATATAATGATAAAATGATAAGGGTAAGAAACACAGAAGACATGTATTTGGGAATTCAGAGAAGACTTCCTAGAACAGACAAAGTCTTGGCTAGGATGAGAAATGAACCAGACAAAGATATTGAGGAAGAACTTATGGGCAGAAAGGAATATGCTTGAAGGAAAAAGACTGGAATAGCATGATGTTTGTCAGGACACAGCAAGCAGTGTGCTATTATTCAAGCAAACAAAGTGACACATTTACAAAAGTGGAAATGTTAGGAGATAGAGCAAAAAAAGAAATTAAGGGTCACGTGCCAAAGAACAGAAAAGAATAGAGAGATCTGAGGATTATTTAAGAGAAGAAAACAGTATGGCCCAGTTCAGAGATGGGGAAGAAAGCAATCAGCTATGAGGACTCTCAGCTGTCTGGGTGAGGAGTTAGGGCAGATTTGGTCGAGTGGCAGGCAGATGATAACTGAGTTTGGGCATGTTGAATCTCAGGTTCCATGGAACATTAAATGGATCTGTGCATTAGAAAGGTAGAAAATCAGTGTATAGCTTAGAAACATCAGGCCTAGAATGTGGAATGAATTATCAGTCCTTGTTAAACACAGTTACACTCCATCACATAATGAAAAAGTAAACAATATGACTACAAAATACTTTTCATGGTTAGGATTGTTAAAATCACTGCTGCATGTGTTCATAAAAAATGTTATAGGAGAGAAAATGACTAAAGCAAAGCACTAAATCATCAACAACTAAAAACTATTGTATAGGCAATTGAAAACATGATATGTCATAAAGTTTGACTCTGCTTTGAATTCTATCCCATGTTTGCTAAAACAAATTTTACTTTTATGTTATTGTAGTAGTTTTCAATTTTACATACTTTATTTCTGCCTCAAAACTCACATTTATGGGAGTCATTTTCTCCTTCCAGGTAAATGTCAAATGCAATGCCACCAAACAGCGCAGGTACATTGCTCACAAAATATTTTAAAAGATTCAAAGATACCAATTAAAGAAGAATTTTATATTCCTCTATTACTTGCAAAAAACTTATAGCCCTAACGTTACAGATGAGGTTATTAAAAAATACTTGCTTTAACAAATGACAGGACCATCACTATCTTTAAGGACCTGTGGATTGCTAGGGGTATTAAATATTTCTAATAGTAGAATACAAATAAATATTGAAAAAATGTGTCAAACTATTTATAAAAGAGATTGGAACTATAACCATCTAAATGTACAGGCTCATAATCCTTAATCTATAATTCCAAAACTCAAATACTCTGAAAACTGATATTTATTTGTAAGTATATTGCAAACTTGATTGGTGGCAAAACCAGACCGTACTAAGATGAGGTCATTTATAGTCTTTATATTTTCCACACAGTAGGAATATTCATAGAATTCTTTTCAGAAATATGAAAGTGTATAATTATAGGGTGCTTCCCAGAATCTGGCTAGTGGAGTGTTCCATAGTATACATTGTACACATACAGAAAATGGGGGAAACCCTAAAACACAAGGGGTTTAGATAAGAGATTGTGCACCAGTATAATTAAAATACAAAAATGTTTAACTTAGATGGTATTATAATCTAGATTTTCAACATAACTGAATGCTACAATTAAAATATTTTCATTCCTGTACTTTTAAGAAGAGATTTATCTACACAATATAGTTATGTATGAAAACATTTCCAGTTTTCTCCTTTCCTCCCAAATATCTTGTTCTAGTATTTTATTTTTACAACATCCTTATAAAATAGTCAACCATGTGTTTATAGACAGAGAAAAAAAATTTAAAAACCAAATTATTCTTAGAATCACCTTGATAGTGTTAAGATCCCAAATTCATAGCATCAGGCTTAAATAAAATATAAAAAGATAACTGTAGGAGGAATACATGTGTAGTCCTACACTTACGACCAAAGAGTCAACTTCTAAGAAGAGTGTGGGGAAATTGGGGAATACATGGCATTTATGCAACTCAATTATAAACTTCAGTTTTCTGCTGTTTTAATACATAATAAAAGTATGCTCAACTTACCCCCAAATATAATACAATCCTATATTTCCTAATGCAACACTCTGTCCACAAAGAGAAATGACTGCCCCATTCTGTGCTTGTCACAGAAGGTAATGAATAGTGTGATTGGTTCTGAGACCAATCCTGGTTAACAACATTAACCAACTCAAATAATCTTTGAGGAGAGTAAGCATGATGATAATCATTCTAGAAATCACCTTATGAAGAACAATTGCGAAGACTGAAATGTCTAGCTTCAAAAATATAATTCTTAGTGAAGATATGATAGCTGTCTTTTGAAATGAATCAACATATTCTATGTGATTAAACAAATTAGTGTACCAACAGGTTAGAGTTATTGGAAATATTATTGCATCTCAACACAAGGCAGACTGAAAATGAAAAGAACTGGGACAGGAGTTATGGAATTACCTAATGGGAATGTGACAGAGCATTCTAGGTGATCGTTTTTATTCGGAGAGTCTTGAATATCTCAACATCATACTGCAAGTTAATAGTATGGCTGGGTTTAGAATTTTATCAACTTTGATTATATAATTTTCAATGTTTATGAAAAGATATTTCCTACAAGACATAACTTCATGGAGAGAGGTCAACTCTTCAACATTTGCTATACTGTCTTTTAAGTAGAGGGCCAATCAAACTTGTATTTAAAAGAAAAATATAGTTTATTGAGGGGTGATTATTAAAAACGTCATTCATATTCTATGATTTTTCTCATACCTAAAATAAACACAATTATGCTATTCTTAAATAAGAGAATTGACTCATTATTAAATTTGTATATAAATTAGCTGAAAATCCTTAAAATGTTGTTTTTTCTATAAAATAAGACATATGACAATAATATATTAAAAATAACATTGTTATTTTTTATAATATTACTACATATAATAGTAATATTATTATTACATATACATATACATAATGCATATAACATGTTATTACATAGTACATATAAAATAATTCTTTTATAAATATTTACTTATAAAATAAAATTGTTAAAATCTAACAATTTTAAGTTTGTGAGAATAAAGCTGAACTTTTGCCTTTTCTCCTATTTCCAAAATATTTTTTTTTTAAAAGAAACTGGTCAAAATGTTGTTTTCAGAAGAGAGGGTAATACATCAATAAGTTCAAGAATTTTAAGCAGGTGTCAGGCATTATTAAAGAAAGACAAATAAAAAATATTGGACAGCAGACTTCCAAAGTACTATTATTTCCAAAGACAGACTGCATAACTGAAAATGTAAAGTACATATTTCCAAATGTCATAATAGTGTTTAAAAAGTAAGAAGGAGAAAACTATTCCCACATTCTTGTAATTAAAAGCTGATCAACAGGTAATTTTCCACCTCCACCAAAAAACAGATAAAATTTTCAAGAGAAAGACCAGATAGGAACTCATGTTTCAAATCCCCCACCACCGAAGTACCACAATTTTGTTTGAGGCAAGGTTGCATGTGAATTAATTATCTATTCTTAAGTTTTTCTCACCAAAATTTGCATATCATATCTACTAAGGGCAAAAGTAATTCTAAGAATGAGAATAAAGCAAAGCTTATTTAAGTCTTATCACATTTTCAGTTGCAGTAGGAAGGACAGAAGCTCCCAGGAGGCATACCTGTGGCAGGGCTGAATTGAGCTGTCTCTGGAGCGAATCTCTGTCATAGATGACATCCTGCAGTCTTTGCTGGGCAAGTGAAAGGCTTTCTTGGGTTTCCCGAAGGGTGTCTAGAAGACGATCCCTTTCATCTAGCATATTCACCATCAGCTGCTCAAAATGGGAGTCAGAGTCCGAGCCACTGCTTTGGGACCCCCTTTGGCTCATTGGGGTGTCCTCATTAATTGTGGGCATCACTTCACACATCATTGCTTAAAAAAAGTAAAAGGGAGGGAAGTCTTAGTAAAAAAATGATTTCCAATAATCCCACCTGACCCTCAACTCTCCAAACTCTTTGCAACTCATCAACCTAATTGTCTATTTCTCCTCTACCCACTGCCCCAATTCCAATGATGCTAAAAGTTTTGACTTCAATGAAATATGATTCACTGACTTCCTCCATCTAACATGCTTTCTCTTTTCATGACAGTCTAAATATCTCCTACCTACAAAACACAGCTTGATTTCACCTACTTCTCAAAGTTTTTTCATGATTAACCCCACCTAATTCAGTTTATAATAAGATGTTACTAAGCTTATTAATTGATCACCTTTCTTTCCCTGCAAGTTTACAAATCACTTATAGCTAATACCTCCATCTTACCCTTATTCGTTATTATGTTGTTAACAGCAAGCATAGTGTCTGGCATTTAACAGGTGGGAAGTAAATGATGCTTGTATTTAATAATTGAATGAATTAATGTTCATTCTGTCATTTAGAAAATCCCCAAATAATTGAGTATTCATTTTATATAAAAATTAGCTTTTACTTTTTAATTTTATCAATTAATTTTTTTCATACAACTAACTTAAAGCTTCTTGACTTTACAACTCCCATTTTATTATTGGGTTGGCCAAAAAGTGCCTTTAGTTTTTAAGTAAAAATAAAAGACACATTTTTCATTTTCACCAAGAACTTTATTGAACAACGTAGTTACCCTTTTGTACCACTACCTTCTGCCATTTTTTCAGGCAACTTCATAATTCCATCTTCCCAAAACTTTTTATCTTTTTGAGCAAAGAACTGTTCCAGGTGCCTTTTAAATGATTTTTTTTTAAAATTTTATTTATTTATTTATTTATTTATTTATGGCTGTGTTGGGTCTTCGTTTCTGTGCGAGGGCTTTCTCCAGTTGCAGCAAGCGGGGGCCACTCTTCATCGCGGCGCGCTGGCCTCTCACTATCGCGGCCTCTCTTGTTGCGGAGCACAGGCTCCAGACGCGCAGGCTCAGTAATTGTGGCTCACGGGCCTAGTTGCTCCGCGGCATGTGGGATCTTCCCAGACCAGGGCTCGAACCCGTGTCCCCTGAATTAGCAGGCAGACTCTCAACCACTGCGCCACCAGGGAAACCCCCAGGTGCCTTTTACAGTCTTCCAGGGAATTGAAATGTTTTTCCATTAAGAGAATTTTGTAAAGACCTAAGTAAATGGAAATCTGAAGGTGCAACGTCTGATGAATACGGCGGATGAATCAGAATTTCCCAGCCAAGCTGTAACAGTTTTTGCCTGGTCATCAAAGAAGCATGGGGTCTTGCGTTATCCTGATGAAAGATTATGCGTTGTCTGTTGACTAATTCTGGACTCTTTTCGTCAAGTGCTGCTTTCAGTTGGTCTAATTGGGAGCAGTACTTGTTGGAATTAATCATTTGGTTTTCTGGAAGAAGCTCATAATAGAGGACTCCCTTCCAATCCCACCAGATACACAACATCACCTTCTTTGGATGAAGACTGGACTTTGGTGTGGTTGGCAGTGGTTCATTTCACTTACCCCACAATCTCTTCCATTCCACATTATTGTACAGTATCCACTTTTCATCGCCCATCATAATTTGTTTTAAAAACGGAACATTTTCATTACATTTAAGTAGAGAATCGCATGCAGTCAAGGTTTTTTTCACTTAACTTATGTGGAACCCAAACATCAAAGTGATTAACATAACCAAGCTGGTGAAAATGATTTTCAACGCTTGATTTGGATATTTTGAGTATGTCGGCTATCTCCTGCATGGTATAACGTTGATTGTTCTCAATTAATGTCTCGATTTGATCGCTATCAACTTCAACTGGTCTACCCGACCGTGGTGCATCGTCCAGTGAGAAACGTCCAGCACAAAACGTTGCAAACCACTTTTGACACGTTCGATCAGTCACAGCACCTTCTCCATACACTGCACAAATCTTTTTTTTGTATATCAGTTGTGTTTTTACCTTTCTTGAAATAATAAAGCATAATATGCCAAAAATGTTGCTTTTTTCCTTCCATCTTCAATATTAAAATGACTACACAAAAATTCACCAATTTTGATAAGGTTTTTTTAAATGCACACTAATATGACAGCTGCCACATACAGTCTAACAAAATTGTTTTGAATGAAGTCAAAGATAACTAATTGCTACTAGAGCTAGCTTAAGGAAAAAAACGAACGAACATTTTGGCCAACCCAGTACTTTTATATACTCTCTTCCTGAATTCCTACAGTAGTCTACACAGAGTAGACAAGTGATTCTGACTGAATTTGACATATGCTTTATGAAATAGACTGAGATGCATAAATTTGTTTA
Source organism: Eschrichtius robustus (assembly GCF_028021215.1). NCBI lineage: Eukaryota > Metazoa > Chordata > Mammalia > Artiodactyla > Eschrichtiidae > Eschrichtius > Eschrichtius robustus. The sequence goes on from NC_090836.1 coordinate 68,947,858, forward strand.
GGTTATTATACTACCAATTACACTATTCCTTTGTTTCCTGTGAGCTGCTTTGTCTGGTTTCCATCCAAACAATACAAACTAACACTCTTTCAAATATTCCACAGAACAGATGCCATAAATTACATTAGCTAATGTATAAACTTCACATCCTAACTACTAATCAGGAGTCAGTCATAAAATAAATGAACTGTTCAGAATATTTTTAAATTATTCATTTAAAATAGAAAACACAGACATTAAGATGTAACATTGACCTATTGTGTAGCATTTTAAAAATCAGAAATTATCTTATTTTCTCTTTTCTATCTTATGTTTAAAAAAAAATCAAATCCATCTCAATTTCAGTTGTACTGAGGCCAGGAGCTGTTAATTAGAGGGCTTGGTTTTGCAGAAGTCTTATGTGGAGAAAGGCTGGTTTGGCTGTTGATCCTGGAGCGTTCTTTGGTTTTATAATACATTGTCAATTCATTTTTCTGCCTACATATTCCTGTCCTTGGGGAAAATATTTCTGATGATATCTTCAAATAAAATATCAAGACTTAACAGCTCAATAGTTAATTATTTTTTATGATTCTTGATATAAATTGGGTTACTGAGGAGAGAATTCAATTATCTGTGAATAATTTGGTCAGGGCCCACTGAAAACCAGGAGAAACTTTTTAAAAGATAAAGGAAAGTATTTTGTGACTGATAGCCTATACAAAAGAATTAAGGCGGTGGTAAATTTTAGAACAATTTAAGGTAATGCTTTGAATTATTGCTCATCATTCAAAACACTGGGCTCCCTGAAGACAAGAACTTGAATTGTTCAATTTCGTATTAACCCTAAAATGTAGAGCAGAGTAGATATATAGGATGTATTTAAACACAAACTCACAACACACACATGCACACACTCACACTCATACATTTGATATTATTGTTAACCACTTAATGGATGAAAATATATTTTTTGATTTTTTTTAACCTGAATTTCATTCAAACAATATCACAAAGATGGAAAAAATGAGACTCTTTTCTAACTGTTACAACTTTTCTTTACATTAATTAAAAAGGAATTGGAAAACAAAAAAAAAATGTTCCAACACATTTAAATATTTAAAGCAATTAGTTCACATGCCATGCATAAAATCCACATACTGAACAGCTGTGTCATTCTGAGAAATCATTATAAGGAGCCAATGTGTTTCTTTTTGACATTTAAGGTTAAAACAAAATACTGGGAGAGGAAATGGTAGCACAGTGACAAGCTGTGCCAAAACACTTGCAAGGTTTAAATTTAAGGTTAAACATTTTCAGAACTGTATTTTAAATCATATCCTTCCTGAAGAAAGCTATTAGCCCGCCTCTACTCTGAATTACCTATAACAACTTTAAATTCCAAGGAAAAACATGACTGTAGTGATTACCTCAGCTACAGTTTTCTTCTGAATATTCTACCCTAATTCTAACAAACGTCATCACCGTGAGACATCAGACATTCACAGACTTCAGGCTCTTAGATCAGTATAAAAGTTGGTCTTTGATTTAGTTAGTTGAAAGATGCTATGATGGGATTTAGAAAATCTACACTCAAAAGAACTTGATTCAATTCTACTCCCAAGGCATGTGAACCAGAGCAGATCACTTCATGTCTCCAAACTTCAGTTTTCTCTTCTGTAAAGTAGGAATAATAATGCAAGCATTTATTTTAGCAAGCCCATTGTAGGGGTCCAGTAGGATACCTGACTGAGAACAGATTGTAAAATTATAAAGGACTATTACAAATTCAAGTATTTATTTCTATTATAAAATGACCAACATTCATCTTTGCAGAAAGAATATTTTACCTTTATGATTCATTCTGCTTCCATGCCTAAAGGTTTAATTCCAATGGGTGCTCTAAACTTTTCAAATTTAATTGAAAAAAAAAATCAAGCTATGCAAAAGTTACTTAGGAAATAAGATGAATACATGCTTCTTCTTCCTCACAGTCAACCCAAATAAGTAAATCTAAAGTCTTCTCATCAAAATTAGAAGGAAAAAATTTGTCTGCAAAAAATAAGGCCACTTTCATGAGCTAACTTAGTTTCTTGCAATAAAACAGAATCTTGAGATTCTAATATAAATTACAAAATAGTTGTATATTCCTTAAAATATAGTATAAATTATTTCCTAAATGCACATTTTTAGGTATTAAAAGCTATTAAAAATCTGTATTCAATGTAAGAGTCAAACACCCTCTTACAGAATGGATGAAGTCTGAAGCAACTTGCGTAGTACAGAAGGCTATGGTCATTCAACCTCTAGTCTATTTCATATACCGCTTTTAACTTTTAGAATCATTTTCAATATTAAAAACTGCAGTGTATCACATAATTCCTGAAAAACCAGAAAGGGCATACTAACAATTTGCTTTGCTATTTGCCTTTTCGTCATCCCCTCCCCAAAGTCAATTGATATATGGATTATGTTATACTCTTCTAGATGTTGATGCCCCCTGTTCATTAAATTACTGAAAGTTTCAAGGTCTAGTTAGAGACATTATTTTATTGTGAAAAGAAACAAAACAAAACAAAACACCTAGTTGGTTTAATTATCTCAGTGCTTAAATTTAGCTTGAAGAATTTTATACCAGGAAAACCAACTCCCTTTTTTCTTAGCACATAACCTTGACTGTCTTCTAAATCCCTCAGATTTCAAAATAAAAGTTTTGAATGCCCACTGGAGTCATTACCCAAGGGGTTTCAAGATCCAGTGTGTTTCTTAGCAATATGTGCTGTTCAAACAGTACCTATTCAGATATGACAGTGCTACAAAAGGCTTTTTTTCTGTCAATGAATCACTTTATTCAAACAGATCTTTAGGATTTAGATCCTACTAGAGAAAAAGATGTAATTATTCTCTGTAGTCAGTTTCTTCTGCAAAGATTTAGTCTTAAGAACTGACCTATCTCCACCTCAGTTAACCCACAAGGAATAATTCGGTGAGAGAAATCCTAGCCATTGTCTGATTACATTACATGAATATTCCTCCTCCTAGTTAACTCTTTGAAGTCCCCTGTCCTCAGGAAATATTATTATCCCCTTTAATGGAAGTATTTTGCACTTTCTTTACCCCAGTGCATTTACAGCTGGCCAAAGAGCCTGCACACACCATACGGCGGGCTGGACAGTTCTCTCTCAGCCACACCCCCCCGCCACCACCCTGAAGAAGTTGACTTCGTGATTTCTGCACCAAAACTGTTCATCCTGCCCAACAGGAGACATCCAAGTAGGGAGAAGGTAGAGAAATAGGAGAAGGGAGAGGATGGGGACGGAAAGCAAGAGGTAGGGAACAGTGATTGACAAGGAGGGAATCTGCATCTCATCTTCCCTGGGGGCGGGGTGGGGCCGGGGTGGTGGTGGTGGGTGGGGGAAGGGGTAAAAAAATAAAGCCGGGGTGGGGGGGACCGTGTAACTCAAATACAGTTTCTGTACCTAATGTCTGTAATTTCGGGTCCTGCTTCTTCAATTGATCACTGACAACCGCAGTCTCCGGCTTGACGAGCGGGGAGGCTCACACCCGGCACTCGTGGACCATTTCCCTAGCAACGGGAGGAGAAAGGCAGCTTAGACAGTCGGGTGCCCCGGCGTCCTCTGGAACGTGCCCCGGCTGGGTGGCGTGGCAGCAGCTCGGCATCTTCCCGCGGCTCCGTCAGCAGCCAAAAGGAGAAGCGTCCATCGGAAAAATGGCATATTACAAATTTTGCTTTGGGAAGCAGAGCTCGGTTCAGACCATTGTCAAAGGGAGGAGAGGGGGAGGCGGCTCTTAAAGCAGCAGCGGCCCGATTGCCGGAGCAGCCGCAGCTCCCCGCGTGCTGCTGGAGACCCGGGGAGCCGGCAAGTGGGGACTGGGTTTGACTTGTAGAAACTGAACCAAGCGACGCTGCTCTCCCTCCGCCACCGGGCCACCCAGAGTGTGGCCCCCGAAACCTGAGCTTTGGGGAAAGGTGTGAGGACTATCTGGAAGGGAATTTCTCCACCCAGTCACCCGCCCGGAGCCCCTCTGGAGTTTATGGCTACCGCCAGGAGTTGGAAAGCTAAAGGGAAGCGAGTCCCCAGGGACTCGAGAAGCAGGGCAGGTCCCCTCCTGGCCCCCTGCCTATTTCCAAGCTAGGGTGTCTTATTTCACCTAAAAGAGGTGTTTCTTCTCCAGAAAGGCAAGCAGCCAGCCCCCCTACACCCAGCTTCGCCTCCTAGCCTCTCTGTAAGCCTCTTTGCTGTCGTCAGTTGGCCCGGAGAACCAACCTGCTGGGCGCCGGTGCGGATGCTGTAGCAGCTTCTCTCCTTACTTGCCTTGTGCTGTTGCGGCTGCTTCTCCTCCTGTCCCTCCACCTCCCCCCCGCCCCCCCACCCACTCCTTGGCAGCCGCCACCTCCTCTTCCTCTGAAACTAGGGCTTCCCCTGGAAGCTGCTGCAGTGGTTTCCACCGGCCCTTAAATAAATTCTGAAGTAATCACGTCTTTGCTCTCCTCCTCACGCACACCCGCTCGCGGATACACACGACTCCCCCAAAGCCGCTGCCGGCTCGCGCTGGTCCCAGTGCCCCAGGCGAAAGCAAGAACTGGGGATGGGCAGGTGTGAGAAGGGGGTGCGTTCTTCCTCGCCCGGGCTTCCCACACACAAAGGTCTCTACAGGAAGGCGTGTGTTGGCCCGCACTGCTGGGGCCGGGAACAGGCTTGGGGATCTTCTGCTCTCTGGCCTTCCGTGCTAGTCATTTCTTTCAGCGGCTTCCTGCTCCCAGGACCAGGGCATGGAAGTCTTGGTTGTAGAGACCTGAGGCAATCTAGGGTGTGGCGGCATCTGTCACTTCTCATTACCTCTCCAGCTCTTTTCCTTCCATTGCTTTGGCAATGAGAACTGTATGTTAAGTACTCCCTGCCCGAGTAAATTTCAGCTTTGAGCAAAGTCTGCTCCCTTGATCTTTTCCAGTTCCCCCATACCTATACAGCACTTTAGGTATTCTCCTTTCTTTCTGCCTCTGCTGCCCGTTCATATAGACCCATCAGGAATAGGGAAGAAGCAGAAGACAAAACCACTACCTACTCTAAGCAAAAAGGAAAGGTTTCAGTAAGGGAAATTAAGACATCCCAGTTTTAGTGAAAAGGAAGGTGGTATGCAGGAGGGAATTGGGAGAAGGGTCCAACATTGCGTATAATTTGGAAGTTAGTACAAATATCCTCATGACGTAGTGCAGTAAACCCAAAAGGTATGTTTCACTTTTGTGTAAAGCACATAGTTCAAAGCTAACTACAGAAATAGTATTCAAATACCAGCTCACTTACATTAAGTGCAGTATTCAGGAAACAGACTATTTCATTTTGGGGGCAGCATTTAATTAAGTTAATGACCTCACAGTAGGATGTGAGCTCAAGCTCACATGTTTAGCCCCACCTCTTCTAGACTGTTATTCAAATTCTGCATCACAGCATAAACCTATTTAAATTAAGTATAAGTGTAATATAAAGAGTCATTAGATGTCAACTGGAGCACTATCTCTCAAACATGATGTGCATACAGATCACCCATGGATCTTGTTGTATTGTTGATTCTGATTAGCTAGGACTGGGGTGGACCCTGAGATTCTGCACCTGTAACAACTACCAAATGAAACCACACTTTGCATAACAAGTATCTAGATCACCCAATTAAGCTACCATTTGATGTTGACTTAAATACTCTTAACCACAGGAAAACTCGTTAAGTCACGAGGCACCCCAGTCCATCTTCATATAGATCTAATTTAATAATAGCTTTATCTTACTAATCATATATCAGTACTCATAACTTTCACTCTCTGGAATTCCTCAGAAGACATAAAATGTTCTTTAAACCTCAGAAACCTTATTTTTTTTTTTTTTTTTTTTTTAATTAATTAATTTATTTATTTATTTATGGCTGTGTTGGGTCTTCGTTTCTGTGCGAGGGCTTTCTCTAGTTGCGGCAAGCGGGGGCCACTCTTCATCGCGGCGCGCGGGCCTCTCACTATCGCGGCCTCTCTTGTTGCGGAGCACAGGCTCCAGACGCGCAGGCTCAGTAATTGTGGCTCAGGGGCCCAGCTGCTCTGCGGCATGTGGGATCTTCCCAGACCAGGGCTCAAACTCGTGCCCCCTGCATTGGCAGGCAGATTCTCAACCGCTGCGCCACCAGGGAAGCCCAGAAACCTTATTTTTAAAGACAGTTGATATGTCTCTTTGTACAAGAATTCCTTCCTTATTAAGCCTTGGTTCTAGTTTCCTTGGTAATCAACATTTGCCAAGTACAGCCTCAAATGTTGTTAGTATTTCCAAGGAAAGTCTTGATTTGCCTGACTCCTATTCATATATCAAATGGAAGTATTAATTCTAAATATAATACCCACATATAATTGACTCAACAGAGTTAAAAGCTACCTGAGAGTTGAAATCATAGAAAGGAACAGTTTGATAATGGATGGCAGGAAACAGTCATGGAGTAAAGAGTATTTTAGTAAGAAGAAATATTCTTCATGGTCATTCTCTGCTTAGAAACTATGTGTTCTCACATTCTCACCCTTAACACCACTGCAAAGAGTGTAACTAACATTTAGGCGATGTAGTCATCCCCTGTACCAGATCTTCTAGTTTAGTGGATCTCAAGTTTAGTAAGCAAGGGAATCTCTAGAGGGCTTGTTAAAACACAGATTTCTGGGCCCCATGCCTAGAGTTTCAGATTCAGTAGGTCTGTGATATGGCCAGAGAATTTGCATTTCTAGTAAGTTCCCAGGTAATAGAATACTTTTAGGTCAGGAATCCCACTTTGAGAACACTAAATAAATAAATCTGAAGAAATTTGGGAACAAAATAAGTACAGAACAAGAAAATAGCTGATATTTTGCAGTTAAGGCAAAAAGGTCTCCCAAACAAATATAAAACGAATTATTATGCTGAGGTTATCTTCTACTCCTAATGGTTTCTGATAGCCAAGGATCAATGATTAAGATGAAATATGCTAGAACAGACTGTATAGCACAGAGAACTCTACTCACTGCTCTATGGTGACCTAAATGGGAAGGAAATCCAGGAAGAGGGGATATATGTATACGTGTGGCTGATTCACTTTGCTGTACAGCAGAAACTAACACAACATTGTAAAGCAGCTATACTCCAATTAAAAAAAAAAAAGATGAAATATGCTTACCTTCTAAAAAGTCAGCTGGGTTTAGGCAGAGGTAGTGGAACCCACCTCTTTTATTAGTTTTAATGCCTAACATCAATGAAAAAAATGTAATCCATAGAGGCATACAGTATCACTAGGCACACTTACTAATTCTTCTTCTGCACATTTTATTTCAAATGTGGTCTTTTTGTCTATATGCTCTTTTAAGGGGAGCATGTCATACAACTACTCTCATTTTTACTATGGTGGCCAGCCCTTCCATCTCTTTAGATATTCTGAATATCACATGGTATATTAGTAACATAATATAGTAATAATAATAAAAAGCACTGTTCTATTTAAACCAAGGACGGTTTTTTATGTCAAGGTAAAGTGTACTAAGATCAGGTGCCAAAGAAAATGAGTAATTAAGTATGGGCCATGACAGTAACAAAGATTTAGTAAGTTTCAGTAAGTTGCCTTTTAAGTGCAAATATAATTTTGAAGCAAGATAAAGCAAATATTTATAGTTGTAATAGACATTTTACTTTCAGTGTCACCTCATTTCAGCTATAGAGTTAACCGTTTATGAAAATATTTTGCCTATATTCACAACAGTTTTATTAACTGTTATGAGTATTATTCATATTCTGTTATTAATGTTAACATTATTGAAACAATTAAATTACATTTTCTTATTATGCTTACTGACATCATGCTTACTGTTGAATTTAAAATTTAAGATCGGTTTGAATAGATAATTTAATAACTCCCATCATACACTTTACCTACCTATAGTTTTGTGGGAACATGAAATTTATTTTATTTCCATTAAAAAATTCGGCCATGTAATATTATTACACTGTATTATTTAGAGCAGGCAACAAAACAATCCCACATAAATAATGGGTCACAGAGCCAACTGAAATTTATTTTTTACTTTTTCAATATTCCAAGGTGAGAATTGGTGAGTGGGCTGCTTTCTTCCATGCAGTAATTTAGAGTCCTTTCTTGTCTGATCTCTACCATTTCCTTGGGTTTTGAACCCAGATGGTGGGAGAAGCAGCATACCCACTTCTAAAATCCTTGGTCCAGAAGTGAAACATACTTTTCTCATATGCCACTGGTGAGAATAACTCACATGGCAGCATCCAATTACAAGAGAGCCTAGGAAAGTAGTCTAGCCTTAAGGCCAGAAGAAGAGTAAAGAGGATGTTGGTAAAAACTCATCCAGTTTCTCTCACGTACTGTTTGTGAAAGTGATAGTGGAAATAAAAAGTATGTAGACGATATGTTTAAACTTTCTGTTATATGTACATTTTAAAAAATAAATTAAATGCAATTAATTGGAATCAATGGTCATGCAATTAGTACCCAATTCTGTCACAGATAGTAAGCATTGTTTATTATATAGGTTTCATGTAACTTGTTGCGTTTATGCTACACATTATTCTTTTTACCTGTCTAAAAAAGCAAACTGTAGAATATGAAAGTTATATAAGCACATAGTTGCTGATTCTTGTGCTTCCACACAAATGTATAAGTATCAATTCTCACAAGATAAATTTTGTAAAAGGCTACATTAATCAGCCTTTATCTATGCATTTATATGAGATTACTGTAATACGTAGCAATTTGACAAGCAGTCGCTGGGATTTCAATTTATAACTAAGGAATCTTAGTGTTCTAGAGGAGCAAAAACTTAGTTATTTTTTGAAGTCAAAGTGTAATAAGAGAAGACAAGTTTCAGAGAATTTTATTATGTATCATTCAGTGTCTAACATCAAATCTAAGAGCAATATGAGGGCACTGAAAACAAATAAATTAGAACAGTGATACCTTATGAAATAACTTTTTCTCCTTTTCAAAGGAAAAATAATATTTCATGGGAAAAATCTATGTTCCTCTTTAGACTACTATGAGGTAAAATATTAAAGAAACATTCTAAATGTATTTAGCAGTTGTTTTTATCTAGAGAGGAGATTTATTCTAACACAAAGCCCCGTAATAAAGATTTTAAGTTTTGCTTCTGCTCCAATTCAGAGAACCATGCTTTGGAATTAAAGAATCATGGAATTTTATGCTGGGAGTTTTAATATAACTCCAATCTTACAGATGAGTCCTCAGTAGTACTAATTCCTGGGTTTTCTAGCTCAAGTACCTGAAGAAACTAGGCAGGTACAGCTTGACTTTTGATATCTACTTTTTGAATTTTCCTATTAAATATAAATCTTCCAGAACTTGACTCAGACTTATTTATGATTACCTATCTACTTTGATCATTGGTATCACTGGTACTAATCCAATTATTTCTTTGAATCAATTGGCAACACAAATAAACTGCATGAAGTTGAGATCAGTGATCACTGCTGTTCTTTGCATGAGAAATCATCGGAAAAAATAATCACCAATGTGAAAATGAGCTTTTCCTTAGTGTTCACCATTTAAAGACATGTGCAAGCAGTTATGGATAGTAAATTAAACGATGAAAATAACTGATATGGGTAATCCTCGTTTTAGATAGTTTAAAGATTCACAGAGCAATGAAGAATACAAATGTATGCTTTAGAAAGAATATGAATAGAAGACAGCATCTTCAATACTAAGAATAATTTAATAATAAGTCCTAGATAGTTAAAGTCATGTAGAAAACGCTCTTCAAAATGACAGTTACGTGTAATGTCTTTAGCAATTGAGTCTTATATTCTGCTCAGTCTTAGATGGGGTGGACTCAAGTTCATAGCCCATGAATATGAAGTGTGAGATGTGGAAGGGAGTTCAAGACCATGTGGGGAAATGGCAAGTGTTTTGGTATTTATTACTGAGTGAAATATTATTCCAACACTTAGTAACTTAAAACAACAGTCATTTTCTTATTTATTATGGTATCAGTTGGTCAGGAATTTGGAAAGTGCTCACATGGGTAGTTCTGGCTTGGAATTCCTCATGTGGTTGTGGTGTGACGGTGGCTAGACCTGGAAGAGGGGAGGTGTAGGCAGCTAAAGCAGCTGGGGCTGACAGGGGAGATCTCTTTTTCTCTCTTTAATCCCATGGCTTCTTTCTGTAATATTGCTAAATAGAATGATTTGGGCTTCCTCACAACATGGCAGCCTAAGGGCAGTCAGATATCACACCAAAGTCAAAAGAAGTAGTGAACAAGGCAGAAGCTCCTTCACTTTTTATGACCTAGCTTTTAAGGTCACATAGTGTCAATTCCACCATAACTCTATTATTGGATGACAGTCACAAGCCAACTTGGTTTCACGGGGAAGAAATGTAGACCCCCCACCTCTCAATGGGAGAAGCATCAAAAATCACATGGTAAGAAGAGTATTTTTGAAGCCATTTTTGGCAAATACAGTCAACCACACCATCTACCTTTGTGAGATGTACAGTTGCTATTAAAACTATTCAGTTATAGTAGATGAATAAATTTGTGGTTTGCAAAATATAGGCAAATGTTTTACATTTAAAATGTTTTAAGAATAGATTAGTAACTGGTAAGTAAAATGCTTGTTAGACATAGGCAGAATTCATGGGAATTGCTAAGTATAAAATAAACAATAGACAGAATAAGATGGAAAGATCAGAGATACTTAATACTCATGAAACATCTGGGTACCATATATTTATAATATGTAAATATATGTAAGAACAAATATACAAGAGTCTCTAAGTATTCAGGATACACAAGATACACATGAAAATTATCATTCATGAAGTCTTTATTTGGCCACCCATTGGTGACTTCAGTTATCACCCTATATGTCTTCTGCCCAAGTTACACATATAAAATCCATAGCTGTCCATTAGGCTAATAGGAGAGCTAGAAATATTGGCCAGGTGTATTTGTCCCTGCATCTCTCTAGTAAAACAAGTGTGTGTCATTTACCCAGAGCATCTTCTGCCTTTTTACCCCCAGCTCAAACTTTAACTCTGGTCTTTGTAAACACATCATCAGTGAGGACGGTTGATATGGCAGAATGAGGAACAGGACATTTGAACATAGATTACCCCAGTATTCAGATAGTGTGCTCCTTCCCCACTGCACCTTATCCCATCTGTGTTAACATATCTTATCTCTTTTCCCTTGTTTCTGTGTGTTTTTAATAGACTTGATAAAATGAGTGATTTGACTATTTTCATTTGTTTTGTGAGCTTTTCAATTCCATGGCCTCTGATATACCTTGCTGGTAAAGTACTTTGAGGCTCCCATTGCCTCAAGGTGATGTCCCATATGACACTTTATCTTGGGAAGTGGGAAGGGAAATTTTGGGTCCTTTATAACCCCAAATATTTTTTCCAGTGTTATCTCTCTGGATTGGGCTCACAACAAAAACAAAGAAACAAAAAACAGCAACAACAACAAAAAACCCTGATACTAACCAAGTGCCAGCCTACTGGATGTTCTCTGAAATCTTATTCAGCCACAGAATGCAAAATCATCTCACAGATATGTATGTTGTGGCAGACAACTATCATCAAATAATGCCAAACTGTAACTGGGTCCAGGTTAGGTTTGTATAGGGAAACCGTAACTGGACTCCTGGCAAGCTGGTGTTAAAGTCTCTTTAGGATCCTTTGAGTAATCTTCAAATTATGAAAACTGGCATATTACATAATTAAATTTATTTTAGTAATCATTTTAACGTGGTTAGTAAATATTTGTTGTGGTGTACATCAGTGTTTTATTTTCGTTTAATTTCCCAATGAATTTTAGAGTTTTGGGGTTGTAAAATGGGTCTTTGGGTATTGAAACTTATTTTATAGTATTATACATTTGTAAATAAGTGTTTTATTCATAATTTTAGGTGTCCATGCATCATCTAGGAACCAGCTGTGTAGGGAGTCAGGAGTCACACAATATGACAACAGATTTAATGAAGGTGATATAGGAGCACAGAAAAGAACCATCTAATCTACTTATGGGAGATCAGAGCTGAGGATGAGAAGTGTTTTCTAAATAAGTCTGTGAATAAATAGTGTGAAAATGTAACAGCAAGGGCAAATAACCAGAGGCAGATAATCTATAGCTTGCATAGGAAACAGGGGAAAGTGCCCATTTGGCTACTGTGTAGAGATGAGAGGCTTAGACTGAAAGAAAAGAATGAAAATCTAAGCACCATATGTGAAAGAACATGTAAATCTTGTTAGAGCTTAAAATTTATTGAGGGGAATAGGAAGCCCAGGAAAGTTTTAAATCAAGAAAAGTTAGAGCACATTTTGGAAGGGACAGGATAAAAATTGGGAACTAAGAAAGAAAGCAATAGGTAAGATATGAAGATTGAACCATCCTTCAGTGGGATACGAAGCAGGCAGGAGTGCATTTCAGTGAAAACAGAATGAATTCACTTTTGATCATGTTGAATTTTGTTATCTGACTGTGAGCCATCCAATTAGAGATATTCAAAAGGAGTTGGAAATGCTAATCTATCAAATGAGAAATCTGGGCCTATGATAAATGTTTGGAAATCATTAGTGACATTTGAAACAATGGAAGTGAACAATATTGACAATGAAGAGAGTATAGAATTAGACAAGATGGGGGTAGAGTCACAGAACCTCAATTAACACAAATATTTAAGAAATAATTCTAACAAGAAATACGCAGAGACAAGAGAGGAAAATAGGAGGGTATATGTCACGGATACCAGGGAAAGAGAACAAGCATTTGAAGGAAGAGGTGAGTGGTGACTAGTGTCAGATATTCCTGGAAATCAAGTATGATAAAAATTGGAAAACATTTTGTAGATTTAGCAATAGACATTACTAGAATATTTAGCAAGGGAAGTTTCACTGAAGTGATAATTGCAGAAAACAAATCACAATGGCTTAAGAAGATTACAGGTAGAAATAGTAGCTATCCATGAAACGTGGCTACTAATGGTGTGAAAGAGATGGAAGCAAGCTGAAAAGATATAATAAGAGTTCTTGTCTTGGGAGTCAGTAGTGCTCTAGGTGGTCATTAGGTGGGCATTAGAAAATTCCAGAATCCCCCGAAATTGTATGCAATCTTTGAAGTATATGCATAAGTGCGTTTCTTTGAGATGAATATTTATAGCATGAGATTCTTAAGGCAATCAGAGATCAAAATATTAGTAATCAGAGCTGTATATGAGGTATTAGATACCCATTAGTTTTATACACTATTTGTATAATCTTTATAACTTGCATAGACCTGAGTTTATATACAATGACAATATATTATTGTGACTGGTTTTTTTTGGGACAGGAAAACAAATCTCGTTACTTTATTATAATGCATATTGTGGTATATTTTATTACTGTTTGCTATTATTCACAATATTCCCTGAAGAAGATCATAAATCGCCACCTATTGCAATGCTCATTTCACTGCCCTTTGTGGAAGGAGTATGTGTCCCTTCCGTATTGACATAGACCTTGTCATGTTACTTGTTTCTGTTCATGGAATGTAAGCAGAAGTGGCCATGCCAAGACCTAACAGAAATGTGAAGAATCATCACAATTTGCTGTGGCTTTTTTCCCTCTGCCACAGATCCACAAGAGTTGCTATTCCTTCAGCCTGACTAGTACATAAGGATACTCTTCAAAACCGTATCTTTTCTAATATGTTCACATATCACTATTCTTTGGATATTGTTGCCATTTTCAGGTTTTTCCCCCTTTTCCATTCTATATAAGCAATGAAAAAGAAGGACTGCATCAAGAATTTTTTTTTTCCACAGAACAAGTATATATTGAATGATGACAGTATATTGCTTAATATTAACTATGCAGGAAGAAAACTGGGACCTCACTCCTTGGGCCCCTAAAGGGGAAATAAGACAAAATCACAACGGACTTAAGGATGAAAAAGTAAAATTATAAGCCAGTGAAATTTTATGCAAATCAAATGAGTAATGTCTCAAATTAAGTGAATATAAATTTGGTTTTAAATGTTCTTTGTGAGTTATATTAGGAGGGAAAAGTATGAGTAAATGGCTTGAACAAATATACAGACTTTATTTGGAGCATGAGAGAAGCAGAGAAAAAGGGTTAAATGATGAGAAGGATCATCTGACTGAGAGATGACCTGCATACAGAGGAGTGAGACATCTAAATTATCAGACATGAGATTATTAGCTTGCTCAAATAGGTGACCCTAAAATTTTAGTGATTAAGAAACCAAAGGACATTTAGAGTAAAGATCTTCTGGCATTATGTTAATTTTATATGGAAATAAATAACAGGGAGAGGAAGAACAAGAAGTTAAATTAGAAATCCAAGATGATACTTGATGCTTGGTTGGGAATTAAGATTATAGGGATTGGCAGTGTTAATCCAAGTAGCCAGAAACATTTTTCTGCTCAGATAATTTTTTGCTGCTCTTATTAATTTTATCTATAAATTTCATTTCTTTCATCCTATATATGCTTTATTAAGCATCTATGATATGCCAGACAATATTATAGATGCTGAGACTATAGCAGTGAATAAACAAAAGAAAACAAAACAAACCTGTGCTCATGGAATTTACATTCTAGTATTCATTCATTCATTCCAGAATATTTATTACAGATCTTCTTTTCATCAGACAATTCATCAGTATTATGGTTATAAATATCAGTTATTGTATGGTACTTTTCAAACCATAGACCCATAATGTGTGTGCGTGTTTGTGTGTGGAGAGAGAGAGAGAGAAACTTTTGACCCTAGAAGCATGTCACAAATATCTTACTTTTAAAATGCAGAAGACCTGAATATGTATTTTTCAAAAGTAGGCAGACAGATGGCCAATAGGCACATGGAAAGATGTTCAACATCACTAATCACCAGGGAAATGCAAATCAAAACCACAGGATATTACCTCACATCTGTCTGAATGGCTCTCATCAAAAATACAACAAATAATAAGTGTTGGCAAGGATGTGGAGAAAAGGGAACCTAGTGCACTGTTGATGGGAATGTAAATTGTTGCAGCCATTATGGAAAACAGTATGGAGGTTCCTCAAAAAATTAAAAATAAAACTACCAGGTGATCCAGAAATTCCTCTCCTGGGTTCATATCTAAAGAAAAATAAAACACTAATTTAAAAAGATGTATGAATCCCAGTGTTTATTGCAGCATTATTTATAATAACCAAGATATGGAAGCAACCTAAGTGTCCATCAAGAGATGAAAGAATAAAGAAGAAGCCATATACATATATATGATGAAATACTACTCAGCCATAAAAAAGAATGAAATTTTGCCATTTGCAACAACATGGATGGGCCTGGAGGGTGTTATGCTTAGTGAAATAGGTCACATAAAGAAAGCCAAATATCATATGTTTTCACTTATATGTGGAATGTGAAAAATAAAGCAAACAAATGAATATAACAAAACAGAAACAGACTCACAGATACAGTGAGAGAGGAAAGCAGGGAGGGGCAAGATAAGGGTAGGGGATTAAGAGTAACAAACTACTATGTATAAAAAAAATAAGAAACAAGGATGTAATGTGCAGCACAGGGAATATAGCCAAAATTTTATAACTTCATATGCAGTATAATATATATTGAATCACTATGTTATTCAAGTGAAACTAATATAATATTGTAAATCAACTACTTCAATAAAAAAATATACTTCACTTCTATATTCCTATTAAGTTACAGAGAAGCTTAAATACAAAATGTACTTCATTACAAAACTGTTCTTTATTTCCTCATTGCATTTGTTTTTTATCATGTGTGGTTTTTATGACTATAAAGATACTTACAGGTTATAATAAAGTTGACAAATTTGGAATAATATTTGAAAATTTTAAAAAACACAAAACTGTATTAGTGATTTCTAAACCCCTTCAGAACCTAAGGGCAATCAGTTTTAAAGTTATAGCAAAAAATACAATTCTCCTTTAATTAATTTCTGTTGAATTGGGTTTCAGTATTCTAATTAAATAAATCAAAAAAAAAAAAAAAAAGAAACAGAAAAAGTCAAAGAAAACAGAAAAAATATTCTTTGCTCTCTAAATATAAATGCATTAATTCGTTGAATATTTTAAATATTGTAAGTAATAATTATTTAAATTTGCCTAAGCAAATTATCAGGAATAAATCTTATAATCTCTTCCTTCAAACCTCTGTTTCTTTATAATATAAAATTCTGTAATAAGATAGTTATTAAAACACCTTAAAAATTACCTGCAATTAAAACTTAAGCATCATTTATCAGAAACTTTTAGACTGATTTTTTATTTCACTTTAAAGTTATTAAGGTCACAAATAAAAATTATTGAGTATTTTCAAATTTAACACTGAAATTTTTTGAGATTAATTGAATATATCTGTAAAGCAGATTCTGCCTTAGTGAGATCATTTGATATTTTTTTTTAATTTATTATCAATTAAGTATAGCACATTCAATTTGAAATGAATTGGCCTTGAAAATGGCAAATTTAGATATCAATCTATGCCTTCGTCTAATAATTACAATTAAATTTACAATGAAATTCCTGAAGATCATGTGCCTCTTAGTACAACTTACTGAGCTCCGACATCTCACTATGAGATATTTAAAAAGTAAAAAAAAAAATGATATTATGCAAAGTGATTGAATAAACATGTGAACATCACGTCAAGATACTCTTCATATGTTTCTCCTTTGCCTCAAACTTAATGTAGCCAAAACTAAATTTCTTTCTTTTCCTTTTTATTCCTAACTCCTCTCGGTGTCCCTTTTCTCTGTATGACATATCCATCCTCCCAATAACTAAGGTTCATAATTTTGGAATCTCCATTTAATTCTAAATTTTGATCCCGTACTTAATATGATACTAAGATTTGTTGAGTTTTAACTACAAAACATTCCTGTTTTTCTTCCTCTTTTTAACATTGTGACTCAATATTCCACTCCACATTATTGTAGAAGTCATCTGAGTTGTTTTTAATAATTTTGAAGGAGTTCAGCAAGTATAGGAGGAAGTCAGGATATAAAGAGAGTCTTGGAACTAAAAGCAGGCAGGGAGATGTACCATTGAGATATACTGATAAATTATACACAAATATTTCAGCAGGCAGAGCATCTGAATCATCATGTCTATACATAATAGGTCACAATCCAGCAGTCAAGTAGGGGCAAGTAGAATGCCTGGCAGCATGTGGGCTTTACTCATAAGTAGATAGAAGCAGAATTCCAGCCCATGAGAGGCTGAAAGAGCAAGGGAGGACATCTGCCCTAAGTAAGGAAATAAAATATAGTACTAAAAGCATCATCTCAGCAGACTGCCTGGTTTCAAGTCCTCTCATATGACAGCTGACCTTAGGCAAATTATTTAGATTTTCTTGTTTCCCATTTCATTATGTATAAAATTGGGATAAAATAGTATCTATATCATAGGATAAAGGAGATCATTTATATACAGAGCTAAATAAATGCCAGCTATTCTTAGCACCAGTAATGCCAGACCTGAGAAATCAGGCAAAACCTAGTATTTGCAGCTGAGATAAGAATTAGAGGTCACACACAGTAGAGCAAATTTGTACAAGCAGATAAAAGTCAGGGGTGGTCTTGATAGATAAACATACCTTGCTTTACCCTCTCAATTTTGAGGCTTCATCTAAAAAATACATAACTAAATTATATAGAATTTATGTTATCATTTAAGCCACCAATATACCATTTAGTTTATTAATGAATTTATAAAATACTTTTTAATATAGTTAATTGTCATTGTCTTTGTATCAGAATATAAGCATTTGAACAGTATGGAGGTTTCTTAAGAAACTAAAAATAGAGTTACCATGTGATCCCACTCCTGGGCATATATCCGGAAAAGATGAAAACCCTAACTTGAAAATGTACATGCACCCCAATGTTCATAGCAGCACTCTTTACAATAGCTAAGACATGGAAGCAAACTAAGCGTTCATCAACAAATGAATGGATAAAGAAAATGTGGTATATAGTATATGCCATGGAATACTACTCAGCCATAAAAAGAATGAAATAATGCTATTTGCACAACATGGATGGACCTAGAGATTGTCATACTAAATGAAGTAAGTCAGACAGAGAAAGACAAATGTTATATGACATCTCATATGTGGAATCTGAAAAAATGATACAAAGGAACTTATTTATGTAACAGAAGTAGACTCACAGACATAGAAAACACTTATGGTTACCAAAGGGGAAAGGGCAGGGAAAGGATAAATTAGGAGTCTGGAATTAACAGATACACACTACTATATATAAAATAGATAAACAAGGACCTACTGTATAGCACAGGGAACTATATTCAATATCTTATAATAACCTATAATGGAAAAGAATCTGAAAAAATATGTCTATGTGTATAATATACATAACTGAATCACTTTGCTGTATACCTGAAACTAACACAACATTGTAAATCAACTATACTTCAATTTTTAAAAAGCAAGCAACATCGAATTAAACTATCCTAAGGTATTATTTTTGCTTTGAAAAGGTGAAAACTTGTATGTGCTTAAATATCACTCTAATAATGCAGAAAGTGGCTGACAAACTGAATTTAAAAGAAAAAAAGTGACATTTTAGAATTTTAAACTGAAATATGCAAAGATAGATTGTTCACTTGAATAACTTTTCAAAATTGCTTTTCTCTAGGTCAAACTCAGGTTTATTTGTTTGTTTATTCCTCCTACTTCACCAAGATGTCACTTATTTGATGGAACATTATAATAGTCTCAGGCTAATTTCTGATACCATCAAGGATAGCAGTTATGAGAAAATATTTTCATCTCCAAATGTTGGGATTTTGCATTTTCTTAGAAGGAACCATTTTCAAAATCTTAAGTAAAATGTGGGCTACTAAAACTAATTACCTCACAGATACTACTTTTCCAAACAGGAGGCATATTATAGGAGAATCTCTTAAGTACTTTAAGATACTTTGAATATTTGGGTTCTTATTTTCAGAAACTGAATATTAAAATTATATTGGGATTAAAACTGGGAGTTAGTTTTCCTGATATGGGAAAATATAATTTAATTTAATTTCTCCATTTTACTGCAAGAATAAACTCAATATTCCTGTCAGTCAGTGTTTAAGAATATCATTATATCCTGTTATGTTTATTGCCATAAAAATTACATTTTAAGAATTTAAATGTGTAATTTATGTTTTGGTTCATTTTAGGAAAGACATTACATTATACTTATATCAAAAGCTCTAATTTTAATGAATAAATTATAATATTCCATACGAATGTACTCTAAATGTAAATTCAAATTGCACATAAGGCATTATGCACATTTAAAATTGGCTAAATAGTTGAAGATATGACTAATAAAATAGTTACTGTCATAACATTGTAAAATGAGCCTACAACTAAGGAATATTACTATCATTTATCAATTACTATCAATTACTATCATTTATCATTTATCAATTACTATCTCCATGAAATGTTCTATACCCAGTCTCTTCATATTATTTATAGTTATTTCCTACATGCATACTTATATTAGGTATTTATCTTGCTTTATATTATCTTACATACCCACATTACATTACTTGAAACGTTTCTGAAATAATATTTGTACTTATTTATTTTCTTGTCTTTTACTGGAATAATGTATTTACCATGTAAATTGAAGGCAGTGTTTCTGCCTAAAAGTCCTTCAGATGACTGGATTAATTGCTTTTCTGTAACCTCAAGGTTTGTTTAACTTATTCACGTGGGAAAACTATTCAAGACTCCAGGGTTGCAGTGATGTCATCTTCTTGAAAAACTTTAGAAAAACCTTTATTTGATGAAGGAAGGACACATTTTAGAAAGGAGTAACCACACTGGCCAACCTGGCTAAGATTAATAAAACACCACGAGCTTAATAGGCTGCGTACGTTTATGGGGCAGGCACCATGTGGGCATCAACAAGAGTAATCCAATATTCCCTTCCTTTGTCATTTACCTATTATAGGACAAAGGAACTCTACAGATGGACAAGGTGATTTAGTTTAGACTAATTTACAATGATTATTTTGTGATCACTTAGACAGTGGATGTTAGATGAAGTAGTTTGTCCTTTAGAAATTAGATCACGATATTGAGGATAACCTTTAGATGGTGACCTTTATTCCTTTCAACTTTGGGTAATTATAGATCTTGGTTTCAAGGTTAATGACGTTATATCCATTATACTGTCAGTTTTCTAAGATAAATCAATTTTAAATGATATGACTGTAGTGCGAATTTTTCACATCAGGAGCTATTCTGGCCATGCACTTCACAATTTAATTATTGTAAAAGGAAAACATGCTAAAATGTAGTCATTATATGACACCTTTAAACAGAGTGCTGCCAGTACACTTTCATTTAGATCTCTGAAAATGAGTAAAGTTACTTTAAAAAACTTTAACTTAAAAATGCACAAAACAGACAGAATAAAACAAATCGCTTGCTTATCTTTGAATCATAGATTAAAAACATTTACCTAGATTATATATATATAAACACACATGTATACACACACACACATTTTATATTTGTGGAAGATAAGAAAGCTAATTATATTGCATTTCTTCAAAGAATTTCAAGTATGATCAAATAAAATGCTCAGTAGTAGGTATAGTATGGGAGGCTTGAAATACATTTGTAAGTTTCTAACTCCTCCATGTGCAAACAATTTATTCACATGTAAGGAATTTGAGAATAATATATGATTTCCATAGTAAGACCAATTCTTGCCTACCACGATAAATGACACCATTTCATGATCCCATTGTGAACTAAAAAAAAAACACTAATCCTTGATAGTAATACTAACACAAATAATAATAAAACCTGTCCTATAAGGTAATCAGGCCATAGGTATTAAATTACTCTTTTCATTTTATACAGTGCTTTAGAATCAAAGCTAGAGCTAAAATAAAATGTTTACTCCTGTAATCTGCATCTCTGATTTGTTAGGAAATGTTTTCCAATACTAGACAATTAAAAAAATGGATATGGAAAGTCTGTAGTAGCTCAAAATAAGTCATGGAAATTTAAAAATGCCATGCTGAGATCTTTTTCAAGAAGTTATTTAACTGTTGGTCTTTAGATCATCATTATTATATCTCAGTTTAAAGAATGTATACATGTTTTTAAAAATCTGCCAAAACCTAACTTGGAACTCTGATACAGTATTCTAAAGGATAAGGTAGGAGGATTTTGTTTATTTGAATGTAATTTGATGAGGGTAAGGGCAAAATTATCGAAAAAGGAGTATCCTTTCCTGTGTCCATCAATGTTTGGCTGACAGGTCAAAGAAAACTTAATTTATTATCTTTGAATATTTTGCTCTGGGAGCTTTTAAAATTAAACTTCACATTACAACTATTAATTTAATCAATTATGTCACAGATCTATCCATCAATATAAATGATGTACAATTTAACTTCACTATCACATAGTATTGTTTAATATTATTTACCAAAGAAGCTAATTCTTTTTTTACGTATTTTTAGAACATTTACTCTCTTCCAATTAACATGTGAAGCTGGTGTATGCCTGAAAATTTCCCTGCCACTGAGTGAATTAATAGCATAATCTGTAATTTGCATCTTCAACATTTTTCCCACAGGTTTGCCGTCTTTATTTCTTTTTATACACAGCAACTTAACAATGAAAATATCTACAACAGATATGTAAATCACAAGTCTATTGATTGTAGCTATCCATTTTATACCACATTTTAGGGACCATATTATTTGAACAATAAATTTACCAGCAAGTAATTCAAGCAAAATGATCTCTACCCTCAAATAGCAACTGTAATCACAACGTTTAAGCATCAGTACTGACAGTTTGCCTTAATGTTTCATCATGCACTTCATTCTTCACAATAAATTGTAGTTTAAGTTAGAGGCATTGCTTTGGCATAGGAATCCATTTTACCTTTTGGAAATTAAGATTATATATTTAAATCCATACTCACATAAAGCTCAGCTATCTTCCTTTTGTATTTTATTCTGTCATTTTACATTCAGATTATCTTGATATCAAAAAGTCCTGCTGTTTTGCCTTTCTCCATTACAATAGGGAACTAACAATAGAAATGTTCAATGATGAAACCATGGTTACATTAAAAGTTCTGCATTAGTAAGAGATTCTATTAATTTGTGTTATGTCCATCATATGAGGCATATTTCAGTATTTTGAAGCAGCCTCTATTCATGAGGGAGATACAATAAGAGACAGGGTTTTCAAAGATCAACTATTTATATTAAACAATATCAGAGGCTTCTAAATAAAACAGAAATGAACAAAGTATACTCTTTCATTAACATGTGAAATAGCATTCTGCAGATAAAAATAATCATCTTATAAGGTTGGTGATAGCACAAAAGCAAAAGTACCGCTCTTACCTCTCATATATGAAGAAGATACTTCTTCATATCCATAGAAAACAAACACTATTTTCTCTAATATATTATAACTATACATTTTTAACACATAACATATATTTAGCAATTTTATTCAATGAAACAAGTTTCAAACTTTTGACTATTGTTCATTAGCTACAAGAAAAAATTATGTTCTTTATATTAGGAACTACAAGCAAAATAATCAAATGCACGTGCTAATTTTTGTTGTACATATATAAGTTGTTACATTTTAATGTGATATATATGTACACATTTATAGACAGATACTTCATATGTATAGAGGTAGACAGTATACAAATATATGCACAGATATAGATATACTTACATAATTTATTTTTAATTCATATATCTGTATTTTTAAATTAATGGCTTGATGCATAGTCTTCCTTGACATAGTCTGTGAACATACAAATATTCATATTTACATGAATCAAATAATTTAACAATAACAATCATAGGTATTATTTACCTAATAAGTGCACATAAAATAAAGATTGTGTTCTAAAGCCACACTTCTAAATTCACATTCAAGGTAAATTCCTTGATAGATAAACTAACCTTTAGTATTTAAACTCTCAGCTCCCTTATCTTTAAATTTAGGAAATTAGGATGACAATGACAATAATACAAACATCTACATAATATTTTCTATGTTCTGGACACTATATACGATATAAATATATACATATCAACTTATGTAGTAGTCTCCATCCATAGAGCTATTGAAGACTAAAATAGTTCATACAGAGTTCTTAGAATATGTGGTACATGGTGAACAATCAGTACATGTTGCCTTTCATTACTTTTTGGCTGGTATGTTACATTCATCCTCTCATTTAATTCCCATGATAGCCCAATGGAACAGACAATACCTGCTTTATTTAGAGATGTGGAATTAAGGCTTAAAGAAGTTAAGCCATTTTCCCATAACCACTCTTGTCAATGGTATAGCTGGGACTCAAGCTCAGACTCCAAAATCTGTAACACTAACTGTTTGATAATTTCTGTTTTACATAGCAGATATGAACACTGCTGTTTATCAACTGTTTATATTTTTACAAATCTGATAGTATTTTTATTAATACATCCATATATTCATAGATATATTGGCCTTTGGTATGTTATTTTCTTATATTTATTCATTATTAATGTCATTTTATAAACTTTTTTCCATTTTATTTTCTTTTCATATTACAAACACATTTATTTATTATAATTTTTACAAATGTAGGATTATACTATATTAATATTCTGCAATTTTATTTTATTTCCAAAATAATCTGTCCTATTCTCTTCATATCAGGATATAGAGATTTCCCTTGTTCTTTCTATATGCTAAATAATATTTCATTTTGTGAGTGTACCAAAATATATTCAACCACATTTTTCTTGATAGAATATAGAAAAAAAAATTTTTTAATTACAAATGACCCTGCAATAATCACCCTTCCACATACTCTGCACCTTTACAGTGTTTTTCATTTTCCATTGGACTATTAATCTTTTCCTTAACTAACTATGCGTTGTTTTGCATATTAAGGAAAACTGGCTCTCATCTGTTCCATTTATTGCATACATTTTTATCTATCATTGTCTTTTGACTTTTTTGATGTAGAGTATTCTCAGCTATTATGTAAAGAAATTCACTAATCTGTTACTTTAGGGGTCCTGTATTTCATGTCATGCTTATAAACAACATCCCCATCCCTTAGGGCATTTCTTTCCCCAGCCTGGAGGAGTTTTCTCACAGTCATGCACTGATCAGTATTCTCTTCAATACTCAGGGAATCCACTGCAGATCTCTGCAGCTCTCTTTTCAGGTGTTGGGATTTGCAGAATTCTTTCCACCTTGGTTTCTCCAGACCTCAGCTCAGACTCCTTAACTCAGGGACCATGGCCATCTCTACCTAGGTACCCCCTCCCTGTGCCACACAGCATGGAAGCTCCCTCAAGGCAAAAAGCTGGGAAGAGCTCACCTCATTTTTGTCATGTCTCTTAGGGATCACTGTCCTTCCTTGCTTTATGTCCACTGTTTTGAATACCTTTGATTTACAGATTTTGTCCATTTACTTTTTCATTGTTTTTAGGTAGTAGGGTAAATTGAGTCTCTGTCACTTCATCTTGGCCAGAAGCAGAAGTCCACACATAGGTTTTTGACTTTTATTATTATTTCCTAGAGACTCAGCAATTTTTTAATTTATTTTTTATTGAAGTATAGTTGACTTACAATGTTGTGCCAACCTCTACAGCAAAGTGGCTCAGTTATACACATAGAGACATTCTTTTTCTTTCATATTCTTTTCTGTTATGGTTTATCATAGGATATTGAATATAGTTCCCTGTGCTGTACAGTAGGACCTTGTTGTTTATCCATCCTATATGTAATAGTTTACGTCTGTTAATCCCACAATCCCAGTCCTGCCCTCTCCCACTCCCGTCCCCCTTGGCAACCACAAGTCTGTTCTCCATGTCAAGACTCAGCAATTTTGAAATTGATTTCCTTTCTGAACCAACAGAGCCCAACTATCTATCATTATTTTGTGTATCTCATTTTACATGATTATATTTTAATATATTTATTTATTGTATTTTATATATATATATATATATTTTCAATACATCTTTATTTTTTATAATTGCTTCACAATACCATGTTAGTTTCTGTTGCACAGCAAAGCAAATCAGCCATATACATACACATGTCCCCATATCTCCTCCCTCTTGAGCCTCCCTCCCATCCTCCCTATCCCGCCACTCTAGGTCATCGCAAAGCACTGAGCCGATCTCCCTGTGCTATGCGGCTGCTTCCCACCAGGCAACTATTTTACATTTGGTAGTGTATATACATCGATGCTACTCTCACTTCACCCCAGCTTCGCCCTCCCACCCCATGTCATCAAGTCCATTCTCTATGTCTACCTCTTTATTCCTGCCCTGCAACTAGGTTTATCACTACCATTTTCTTTCTTTTTTTTTTTTAAGATTCCATATATATGTGTTAGCATACAGTATTTGTTTTTCTCTTTCTGATTTACTTCACTCTGTATGACAGACTCTAGGTCCATCCACCTCACTACACATACAGTCTGGCCAGAGTATGTGCTCTGTACAATTTCTAGTGTTTTGAAGTTACTGAGAATTTTTCATTGTTCAGCTACAGTCACTGATGCCTCCATTATATTTTACTTATTCCATTGAAATGTGTGGAAGTCAGCAGTATGATTCTGGAATCAGCCTCCTCAAGACATGTTTTGGAGCTACAGTTTAGAAGAGATTCCTGAGTACCTTAGGGCCCTGTGAGCTGCATCTTCCCCCTACTTCTGTCATATTTGCATAGTCTGATGATTCTACTATAGTTCCCCAGATGTCTCCAATTCCCTTCATAGGGTTGGAGTTTTCCTCTGAACCTCTGTCCATGTAGCTGGTGTCACTCTGCCTAGTACTTCTAATTTCCACCCTCCTGAGAGTGGCTCCTTCTCCCTGATACCAGCCTCTCTTCATGTGCTCCAGGGAACTAGATGACCTCTAGGAATCAGAAAATGACCCTTGCCTGGCATGAAGCAATGCTATGGGCTAAGAGTTCCTGTTGACAAGCTCCGTCCTTTGGATATCATCACCATTTCCAGTTACTTCTTGTTCACAAGCACCCTTCATTCCTCATCTCCACTTTATGATAAATGCCCTCCTCTACACTAATTAATTTCCCTGCATTTCTCACTCCCAAGTTCACTTGAGATGGGACATTTCCCTTAATATGGTATAGTGTGGAAGAATTAATTATTCCACTTCACATGCCATACTGAATTATCTTTCAAGTTATTTTTTTCCGTTTACCTTTACATTGTATGGCTAAAGTTCACAGTGAAGAACAAACAGATGCTTTAAGAAAAGCTGTTTCAGTAATACAGGAAAAATTTTCTTTAATTCTATGCTAAGTCACTGAATCATTTTGTAATTAGGATTTTCAAAACCTAATTAAATGCATGTGACTTAAATGATGGGCTACAATTTATATTTTATATAGCACCTAGTCTATAATAAAAATAATAAAAATATCAAATTAATTAACAATGTATTAATTAAATAATGAATATGCAGAGTATGCTATTTCAAAAGGGTTTGGGGCCAGGATGGGTGGGTGTATAATTATCAAACTTTATGGCAAATGAAAATAAAATTTCACAGTTTCATAAACCCCATCCTTAGTGTTTACTCTCCTGTTACCACAAGTTTTGATAAAAAGAATCAATCTATTAATAATTATCAGAATAGGAATACACTAATAAGAAAATCTTTGTATATGGCTTCACAGTTTACAAAGGGTTTTCACATATGGATAACCACTATAATAAAAAAGAGAGTAAAACTAGTCAAAATTTATGCTTTTTTTTTTTTTTTTTAAAGATTGATTGATTGATTGATTGATTGATTGATTGTTATGTTGGGTCTTCGTTTCTGTGCTAGGGCTTTCTCTAGTTGCGGCAAGCGGGGTCCACTCTTCATCGCGGTGTGCGGGCCTCTCACTATCGCGGCCTCTCTTGTTGCGGAGCACAGGCTCCAGACGCGGAGGCTCAGTAGTTGTGGCTCACGGGCCCAGTTGCTCCGCGGCATGTGGGATCTTCCCAGACCAGGGCTCGAACCCGTGTCCCCTGCGTTAGCAGGCAGATTCTCAACCACTGCGCCACCAGGGAAGCCCCCGCTTCTTTATTTTACATTACTCTACCTTTTCTTGGAATAATTTAAAAAATTAAACTGAAGTCACACACTAAAACATTTTTTTATTTCAATTAAAAGGCATGTTTAATTTTGAAATCCATCTCTTATTCTCAAAGTGTCTGCAAATATGGTGTCTTTCATGTGCATTCTTTCACTGCATGAGAAAAATATTAGTTTCTTACCCACATTGTAAGTTTTTCACCACTACAAGTAAAAATCAGTTAAATTATGTTGACTCACTCTGATGGCAGGTGAAAACTGTTTCATTAAAAAATATTTGAACACATTGGATAAAACAAATAGTAACATTAATAATAGACTATATCATTAATAGTCATAGTATTGTTAAAATGCTATGGAGGATAGGATGGCTATATCTTTGTAGAAGAGAAATGTTATCTCATTCAGTTCCACTTGCAGCAGTGAAATATCGAAAAAGATAGACTGATGTTTGTATTGCTACCCAGTGAGAAAGTCACAATCTTATAATACAATATAGTGATTCTCATTTTTAGATTTTTACTAGAGTCACTATATCATGTACCTTAATAATGAAGAAACCTTTATTTTATCAGCTATAGCATATAAACAGATATTGATTTCTTTCCAGTAGTGGCATAAATAATAAAAGGATGGAATGACACAGCCAAATGTAGGCAATAAACCCAACCTTTATTGAGTTACATTGTTATGTGAGAAGTGAAGTAATGACTGAATTGAACCAAAGTTTTAAACAGATGAATTCTTTAATTATATCTCATTATAGCAGCAGTTTCACTGGTTTTCAACTCTTTAAAAACATTTTTTTAAATCCTAGAAGGGTTTCAGATGTTCTCATCCAGAAACTGTAAAAACTATAAGACAGAATGTTATTTTCCATAAAAACATTTGGAGGCAAATTTTATTGAGAGTTAAGATGATAAATGAAAGCTTATTATTTTGAGCCAGAATTATATTTATCTGAGCACTTTAATAACATCCTTGTTATAAGTTCCAGGAATATTTTGCATCTCTAAGGATGATCACTCAATTTCCACTTGAAAGTTCCAACCTAGTTATCACAGCATTTCATGAAACTTAAAACCCATTACTACCATGATCAGTCTTCTTAATATTTTCTCATTTATTTAATGTATTTTATAAGGAAATTCATTTCAAACTACTGAAGCCTTGTCTTCATAGCTTATTATTTTATCCCTTCTTAATAAGAGTACTTTTTCTGTTATTTCTGTTAGTTCTAATTCACTTTAGGTTTGTTTCACACAAGTAAAAATGAACTTTTTATAAAATGTTCAAAATTCATTTAAATTGGTTTCAAATGTATGCCGGTACTCTGGAGCTCTCACCATGTTTTGTTCTACTGATCTTCTTTCTCTCTTTTTTTTGTTATCAACCTCTTGCTTTCTTATGACTCCTTATTTCAAACATATAAACCTGCTCAAGTCTCATCCACCTTTTAAATCCTTCCTAGGACCCATCTACTCTCCCAATTACTACTCTAGATCTCTTCCCATTTACAGCCAATCTCCTGATATATTCATCTGTAATCTCTCCATTTCATTAGCTCCCACTCATTCTACAACCCACACCAATATCCTCTAGCTAGTGTCAACTTTGAGCTTCATGTTGCTAAACCAAATGGGCATTTGACACTCTTTTTTATTTATTTATTTGCTTGTTTGTTTATTGGCTGAGGTGGGTCTTTGTTGCTGTGCGTGGGCTTTCTCTAGTTGCAGCGAGCAGGGCCTACTCTTCGTTGCGGTGCACGGGATTCTCATTGCGGTGGCTTCTCTTGCTGCGGAGCATGGGCTCTAGGCATGCAAGCTTCAGTTGTTGTGGCTCGCGGGCTCTAGAGCGCAGGCTCAGTAGTTATGGCGCACGGGCTTAGTTGATCCGCGGCATGTGGGATCTTCCCAGACCATAGCTCGAACCTGTGTCCCCTGCATTGGCAGGTGGATTCTTAACCCCTGCACCACCAGGGAAGCCTTGACACTCTTTATATAACCAGAATGACAGTATTTCTTGGTTTGCTCAGGAGACACTTGAATTATGCTTGCTGTTGTTATGGTGTCACATCCAGTTTTATATTTGTCCAAGACTTTTCATTTTTTAGTAAAATCTGACTTTTAACTCCTGCATTAAGTATGGCAAGTTGTATTCAGTAAACTGCTGTTTTGAAATGTCCACCTTCTGCTGTGACCTTACCTAGCCTGTGAAAAACATGAGCAATGCCCAGACTTCTCATTTTAATAATAGTTTAAACATTATTATTATGATATTATCATACTAAAATATCCCTGGACAGACTCTCATATTGGCTGTAGATTAAATTTATATTCACAACATATTTGAACAGACCAAAAGATAGAGATAGCATGATTAAGTCTCATTATTTCTCCCTCTCCAAATAGGATGTTTAAACTCTTAGAAAACATAGTATTAACGGAAACCTCAGAAGCGTTGCTTTGAAATACTCAATGTTTTATAGCACTTAAAAAATCATTTCCAATGTTTTTTTTAACCTCAACTTTTTACCTATACTAGATACTTTTCTTTCCCTTACACACACACACACACACACACACACACACACACCCCACACAGAGTAAAAGGCTCTCTATTTGAGTTGTTTTTGGCTTTTTATGCTTTACTACCGATTTCCTGTAGTTGAAGAGCTGAATCACTGCCCACTCAGCTGCCCACTCAGGACAATACTTCTTAAAAATATTCATCTCCTTGTCAGAAACGCTGGTAGATACATTGCGACTTGCCCAGCTCATCTTTATTAGAGTTGATTAGAGTTAGAGCAAGACATGCTTGTCGACTTGGGTATTTGTCCTTGAGTGTGCTGTGTTTAAGAGTCACTTTCAATACTCAGAGAATACTTGTTATTCTCAGTATCTAAGTTTACAGTCCTGGAAACTCCAATCTCTTTCTCTAAAGACTTATAAAGCCATATTAATGCTGCACAGATGCATTAAAGAAGCTGAATTGAGATATAGGGGGAAATGTTACTGTTTTCTCTTTTGGCCAGAATCTTCAAGGCCCCATTTCAAACATCTCATTTTGATTTCTTAAGCAAAATCCAGATTCTTCACACTTCCATTTCGTTTCCTACCGAGAAACATAATTATTCTGACTAAACTTCTTATATTTCCATTCATCTAATATGTCTAAAGTTATTTTAAAATACGGACATCTTAAATGATTTTTTAATTTAATTCTCAGAAAAGCCTCCAATAATATGTGAATATTATACAACTTTTGAAAAAATAAAGTATTTTTTAAAAATATCTTTAGAAATTTAGGAAACACAAACAATAAAAACTACTGAAAATATACGTGACTGCACTTTGACAACTGTAAAGTACTAAGCAAATGGAGACTAATACAGTTATTATTATTACGCTATTAGGCACTAAGATTTGAATCTTTTCTACATCTGTATGTAGGAGGCCAAGAGTAAGGGGAGGACTAAGAATCTGGAGGGGAGCATATCCTGAGGTACATTCTGTGGATATTACATATCTGGGAAATGGTCGGGATAAAGCCCTGTGTGGCCTCCCTTAGCTCTGCAGCTAAGATTCATGCTTCAATTGCCACAGCTTCTTTGGCCCTGTTTTATTAAATTCAAAACTAACACCAGGGTGTAAAGTTGCTAGGGAAAAAATTTGGAAAGGTACTTATTCACAGCCCCAGTTGGTTTTCTATGGATTAATAAGTAGCTCGGTGCAATTTAATTCATTTCAAATCAATGATGCTACCAATCTATCTGGAAGAAAATTATGCTCATCTCTGTTTAACATTGGTGAGTGAATTACCTATTTGTACTGCTTGCTCCCCCCAGTACTTAAATGTTTTTAATTTTAGCGTAAACAGAATTATCTGTCTGTACAATTCTGGCCTTTAGCACATTGTTAAATTTGTGCAGTAGCTTTCTAACTTTGCACAGCCACATCTGGTGTCTTGGGGCAACTGCTGTCAAAAGAACCTGCCTAAGACAATGATTTCACTGTGGTGCTTTTGGCTCAGAAAAGGTCACTAGCTTATGAATGTCACAGAATATTTTTCTTGGACTTCTAAAATTCCCTAGTAATCATCCCTATCAATCATCTGGCAAAATTATATGCTATATTGTAATACTGATTGTGTGTGTGTGTGTATGTGTGTGTGTGTGATGTATTTCCAATTATATTCCAAGCTGCTTAGGGACAGAGAAATTGAATTTTACTTCTGACTTCTGGCTATTCTTTAAATCATGCCTGCTGTGTTATAAGAACATTATATATCTCATATATCTAATTACATAGCACCTCCTGCTAGGTGTTGTTTTCACCATCTTATATGAGGGAAACTAAGTCACAGAAGATGTGTAACTTGACTAAGTCCCCACTCCTGAGTAGATGATAAAGCCACTTTTAAACTGAAAACCCTTGGCTCCAAAGCCCTCTCTTCATACGACAACATACTGCCTTTAGTAATTTGTTTTTGCCTTTAATGATATTTGGCCTCAAGAAAACAAAATTATCAACAGGGTGATACATACTGGATGAAAGAAAAACCACTGAGATCGCTGCTACCTTCTCTGTTTGCTTATTAGAGCTAGGTAAGAGAAGCAAAGTGAAGAATCATGAAACTGATGGCAGGGAAAACATTCAGCAGGACTGGGGACACTCTGTATTGCTCTTGTATGACACATGTCCCCTGATTCAGTAAAATATACAGAAAGAGTAATAGCCTGCCTTATTTAGACACCAGTTTTAAGGTAACTGAGGAGAAAAAAAAGCCACAAGGAGAATTGGCACCTGTGCAGTAACATTCTTTCCAGACTAATGAAAGAAGTAAAAGAATCTTTAGGACACCTTCCTTGAGTGTTGAAACTCATGCAGAGTAACTTTTCCAACAGGAGGTGCCACTGGCTGCTGGGAATTTTTGATGGTCATTGTCCATAGACACGTGGAAGGCAGAATGTACAGAAATAGTACTTTCCTATGTCCAGACTCTAAAAAAGGAGGAGGCACTTCAACAAATATTCCCTTTGTGTCTATTGAACGTTTTGCCTGATTTCATGTGCACTCCATTACCAAAAAATATCTCTTCATCCCAGTGGCAAAAGAGTAGAAATCTTTTTCATTCTGGAAGGTTGTAGGCATGAATTCCTTAATTTAAAAAAGGAATCTTTTAGTAATCAGTTTCTGTGCTACCTAATCAGCCCTTGACAACCAGACAAAGACAAAAAATTAACTTTTGGGGGTAGAAGATATAACACAAAATTAGTTATCTGTCATTTTTAAAATGTTGGAATTAACAACATTTAAAGTTCATGACTTTGAAAACTCTGTCGAAAGTCTAAACAAAACATTACATCAAGATTCTCGTTTTGACACTCAGGTTCTCTGTAGAAATCATCTTCTCCCTTTTTCACCTGCCAGGACACTGGCATCCCTCTCCATTATATCAGTTCTCGCCAATGATAATTTTAGCAGTAAATATACATGCCTTTGTGAATGTACATGTTACAAGAATTTTACATGCATACAAAATTGTAGACATCTTGAAATTCTTTTGATAGTAATCTTAGGTGAAAGTCTTTCTTTTGTGGGAAGGAGGGCAGGAGTTATCATCTGTCAGGGATAGTAGTTCAGTTAATTTTATCAATTTCTAATGCTATAGAAGAGAAAACATTAGAGAATCAAGTGGAAGAGGAAAGATTAGTGGTATACCATAATAAAATATGTTTTTTAAACATAATAGTACTGATAGTACCCTCTGAAGGTACAACATTCACTTTTTTTTCAAAAAGAAATGTCAATATAAAAGATAGGCAATTATTACTTTTACTGTTCATTCTTATCAGTATTCTTTTTGCTGGACACAATAAAACCACACTTCCTCTTAAATTATGTAATGGAGAGGGAAGAACAAGGACATGGCTAAAGTACATCAAATAAGATAAAACCTACTTTGTAAATACAAAATAACAAGTGACCTTCTATATTACCAATGTAATTTAATTAACAGTATGAATATGATGTAGCAAAAAAAAGACTAATTTTCAAAGGTAAGCCCAAGTCAAATATATTGTGGTATAATTCTCACATGTCTACATTTTAGAGAAGTATAGTGGATTGGAAAAATATGATATAATTTTATTTGTTGTAATAAATACATTGCTATAGGGCTATAAATCATTTTTCTATTGTTAACTGAAAATGCAACCGAAAAATAGCATATTTACACTGTGCAGATATTAAGTTAGAATTGCAGGTAACCCAAGTGTGATGGGGTTCCCATGGTCAGCATCTCATTTATTTTTCCCATCCTGAGTAAGGAACTTTTTGCACACCCTTCCCCAAAGTACAATTCTAAAAAGCAACAACTTGCAATGTAGGTTTTACTGAAAATGGAGATTTACTGCAACCACATAGCAGAACTTCAGAAAAATCTTTCTAAGCACCTTCTATTCCTTCCTCCTCCTGTAGCTCTCTCTTTCCATACAGGCCTCTCTAGCCTCAGGACTACAGCTTTTCAACCTTTGGAATCCGCCCTCAGGGTTCTTCTTCAGCAGAATGCAGTTATCCCTCAGCCTCTCAGGTCTTGCAAATTTCCTCATTCTTATCACCCAGCTCAGCAAACAACACATGTTCCTTATAAAGTTTTGGGAGCTTGAAATATTTAATATTTTCCTGTCACAAATGTATTTTTATTCACAAGTAAAAGAAATATCTGAAAATAAAAGATATTTAAGGATTGGAACAGGAGAGTAAAGGGAATTATAGCACAGATTTACAGGAACTTATGGGCACAAATTGATTAAATAGACCATCAAAAAAAGGTGGGGGGAGGAAGGAAATACTGATGAATGAGACAGAAAGAGTCCTATAGAAATTTTTATTAAGTTCTGCTGCATGGTACCAATGTCTCTCCAGTTGCAATACATTTTTATTAAAACTTATTTATCAAAAGGCACTATATAAAGCCAAGCTTCAGAGAGATGATATTTGTAATACTTATATCTAAAGAGAACTTTCATTCAGAATATTTCACATTCAAAAATATCCAACAAGAAAAAGAAGATAGATGACCCTTTCCAAAAAAAAAAAAAAAAGAAGATAGACAAATGACTTGATCAAGCTCTTCACAAACGAGGAAATCCAAGTTGCCTTTAGGTATATCGTTGCCAACAAATTTTGGCTCCCTGTGCACCGATGCTAAATAGAAATAAGGAGGCAGATTTGGAGGATAAGAAATAGAGAGTTTTTTTATTTTCTTTGCCAGGCAAAGGGAAGACACAGCAGGCCAGTGCCTCAAAAACTGTGCCCCCCTGTCCTGGGGAATTACAGGGGGTCTTATAGGTGGAACTCGAAATCCAGGGTAAGTGATAAAGATCAAAGCGGTGAAGGTATTGCATTCTTCTTCTTCTTGCAATATTTTAAAACAGTCACTGCTGACATCAGGCAGCCTGGTAAATGGGTCCCTTCATCTCTGGGTTATCTGTCTGCAACCTCCTTTTTGAAATGCAAACAGCTACAAGGGGTGATTTGCTACAAGAGAAATTACCTAAATTACATAGGATTAGGGGTGACAGGTTAGTTTGGTGAAGGACAAATCTAACTACAGACACTACAGATTAGTAACAGTTAAAATAAAACTAGGAGTGATTAACTCTTTCAGGCCAGGTTATGTTTCTTCTTTCTCTAGCCTGTTCATTGTTCGCTTTGTTTTCCTTGCTCTTAGTAGAGGGAAAATTTCATTTCTATTTTCACTTCAACATTGTGAAGAAGTGTTTCACATCCTTAATCATCAGGGAAAAGGAAAATGAAAACCAACAATGAGATACCACAATACACCCAAAAGAAAGCCTTAAAAAATAGCGAGCATAGCTGGCAATGCCAGTTGTCAGTGAGGATGAGGAACAATTTGAACTCTCATGTACAGCTGCTTGGGCAGAAATTGGTACAATCTCCTTGGAAAATGGTTTTGTAGTTTCTAACAAATCAGACTCTAATCATCTCTTCAATTCCACCCCCAGGTAGATACAATATACAATGTGCAGTAGAATTGTGAACAGAAACATGTAATATGAACACAGTGCTACATATTCATTACAGTACTCTTCATAATAACACTAAACTGGAAAAAAACCCAAATAACCATCAGCAGTAGAATAAGTAAATAGTGTTACGTTCTTAAAATGGAGTATGGAACAGCAATGATAAACAAAA
The DNA here is from genome assembly GCF_028021215.1 of Eschrichtius robustus. Classification (NCBI taxonomy): domain Eukaryota; kingdom Metazoa; phylum Chordata; class Mammalia; order Artiodactyla; family Eschrichtiidae; genus Eschrichtius; species Eschrichtius robustus. Next base: position 68,983,298 of record NC_090836.1, read on the forward strand.
TCACTGCTAGGGGGATTGGTTCAAGATGGTAGAGTAGAAGGACATGCGCTCACTCCCTCTTGTGAGAGCACTGGAATCATAACTAACTGCTGAACAGTCATTGACAGGAAGACACTGGAACTCACCAAAAAAGGTACCCCACATCCAAAGACAAAGGAGAAGCCACAATGAGACGGTACAAGAGGCACAATCACAATAATATCAAATCCCATAACTGCTGGGTGGGTGACTGACAAACTGGAGAGCAATTATACCACAGAAGTTCACCCCCTGGAGTGAGGGTTCTGAGCCCCCTGTCAGGCTTCCCAACCTGGGGGTCCAGCAACGGGAGGAGGAATTCCCAGAGAATCAGACTTTGAAGGCTAGTGGGATTTGATTGTAGGATTTCAACAGAGACTCCACTCTTGGAGGGCACACACAAAGTAGTATGCACATCAGGACCCAAGGGGAAGGAGCAGTGACCCCACAAGAGACTGAACCAGACCTACCTGCTAGTGTTGGAGGGTCTCCTGCAGAGGTGGGGTGTGGCTGTGGCTAACCACAGGGACAAGGACACTGGCAGCAGAAGTTCTGGGAAGTACTCCTTGGCATGAGCTCTCCTGGAGTCTGCCATTAGCCCCACCAAAGAGCTTATAGCCTCCAATGCTGGGTTGCCTCAGGCCAAACAACCAACAGGGAGGGAACCCAGCCCCACTCATCAGCAGGCAATCAGATTACAGTTTTACTGAGCTCTGCCCTCCAGAGCAACATCCAACTCTACCCACCACCAGTCTCTCCCATCAGGAAGCTTGCACAAGCCTCTTATATAACCTCATCCACCAGAAGACAGACAGCAGAAGCAAGAAGAACTACAGTCCTGCAGTCTGTGGAATGAAAACCACATTCACAGGAAGATAGACAAAATGAAAAGGCAGAGGACTATGTACCAGATGAAGGAACAAGATAAAACCCCAGAAAACAACTAAATGAAGTGGAGATAGGCATCCTTCCAGAAAAAGAATTCAGAATAATGATAGTGAAGATGATCCAGGACCTTGGAAAAAGAATGGAGGCAAAGATCGAGAAGATGCAAGAAATGTGTAACAAAGACCTAGAAGAATTAAAGAACAAACAAACAGAGATGAACAATATAATAAATAAAATGAAAAATACACTAGAAGGAACCAATAGCAGAATAACTGAGGCAGAATAATGGATAAGTGACCTGGAAGACAGAATGGTGGAATTCACTGCCACGGAAAAAATAAAGAAAAAAGAATGAAAAAATATGAAGACAGCCTAAGAGACCTCTGGGAAAACATTAAACTCACCAGCATTCCCATTATAGGGGTCTCAGAAGGAGAAGAGAGAGAGAGAAAGGGCCCGAGAAAATATCTGAAGAGATTATAGTTGAAAACTTCCCTAACATGGGAAAGGAAATAACAACCCAAGTCGAGGAAGTGCAGAGAGTCCCAGGCAGGATAAACCCAAGGAGAAACATGCCGAGACACATAGTAATCAAACTGACAAAAATTAAAGACAAAGAAAAATTATTAAAAACAACAAGGGAAAAACAACAAATAACAAACAAGGGAACACCCACAGGGTTAACAGCTGATTTCTCAGCAGAAACGCTACAAGCCAGAAGGGAGTGGCATGATATATCTAAAGTGATGAAAGGGAAGAACCTACAACTAAGATTACTGTTCCCGGCAAGGATCTCATTCACATTCTATGGAGAAATCGAAAGCTTTACAGACAAGCAAAATCTAGGAGAATTCAGCAGCACCAAACCAGCTCTACAACAAATGTTAAAGGAACTTCTGTAAGTGGGAAACACAAGAGAAGAAAAGAACCTATGAAAACAAACCCAAAACAATTAAGAAAATGGTAATAGCAACTTAATATCAATAATTACCTTAAATGTGAATGGATTAAATGCTCCAACCAAAAGACACACGCTCACTGAATGGATACAAAAACAAGACCAATCTATATGGTGTCTACAAGAGACCCACTTCAGACCTAGGGACACATACAGTCTGAGAGTGAGGAGATGGAAAAAGATATTCCATGCAAATGGAAATCAAAAGAAAGCTGGAGTAGCAATACTCATATCAGATAAAATAGACTTTTAAATAAAGAATGTTACAAGAGACAAGGAAGGACACTACATAATGATCAAGGGATTAATCCAAGAATAAGATAAAACAATTATAAATATATATGCACCCAACATGGGAGCACCTCAATACATAAGGCAACTGCTAACAGCTATAAAAGAGGAAATCGACAGTAACACAATAATAGTGGGGGACTTTAACACCTCACTTACACCAATGGACAGATCATCCAAAATGAAAATAAATAAGGAAACAGAAGCTTTAAATGACACAATAGACCAGATAGATTTAATTGATATTTATAGGACATTCCATCCAAAAACAGCAGATTACACTTTCTTCTCAAGTGCGCACGGAACATTCTCCAGGATAGATCACACCTTGGGTCACAAATCAAGCCTGAGTAAATTTAAGAATATTGAAATCATACTAAACATCTTTTCCGACAACAATGCTTTGAGATTAGAAATCAGTTACAGGGAAAAACACGTAAAAAACACAAACACATGGAGGGTAAACAATACGTTACTAAGTAACCAAGAGATCACTGACGAAATCAAAGAGGAAATCAAAAAATACCTAGAGACAAATGACAACGAAAACATGGTAATCCAAAACCTACGGGATGCAGCAAAAGCAGTTCTAAGAGGGAAGTTTATAACAATACAATCCTACCTCAAGAAATGTGAAAAATCTCAAATAAACAATCTAACCTTACACCTAAAGGAACTAGAGAAAGAAGAACAAACAATACCCAAAGTTAGTAGAAGGAAAGAAATCATAAAGATCAGAGCAGAAATAAATGAAATAGAAACAAAGAAAACAATAGCAAAGATCAATAAAACTAAAAGCTAGTTCTTTGAGAAGATTAACAAGATTGATAAACCATTAGCCAGACTCATCAAGAAAAAGAGGGAGAGGACTCAAATCAATAAAATTAGAAATGAAAAAAAAAAGAAATTACAACAGGCATGGCAGAAATCCAAAGCATCATAAGACACCACTACAAGCAACTCTATGCCAATAAAATGGACAACCTGGAAGAAATAGACAAATTGTTAGAAAGTTATCACCTTCCAAGACTGAACCAGGAAGAAGTAGAAAATATGAACAGACCAATCACAAGTAATGAAATTGAAACTGTGATTAAAAATCTTCCAACAAACAAAAGTGCAGGACCAGATGGCTTCACAGGTGAATTCTATCAAACATTTAGAGAAGAGCTAACACCCATCCTTCTCAAACTCTTCCAAAAATTTGCAGAGGAAGGAACACTGCCTAACTCATTCTACGAGGCCACCATCACCTTGATACCAAAACCAGACAAAGATACTACAAAAAAGAAAATTACAGACCAATATGACTGATGAATATAGATGCAAAAATCCTCTACAAAATACCAGCAAACAGAATCCAACAGCACATTAAAAGGATCATACACCATGATCAAGTGGGATTTTGCCCAGGCATGCAAGGATTCTTCAATACATGCAAATCAATCAATGTGATGCACCATATTAAGAAATTGAAGAATAAAAACCATATGATCATCTTAGTAGATAGAGAAAAAGCTTTTGACAAAATTCAACACCCATTTATGATAAAAACTCTCCAGGGCATAGAGGGAACCTCCCTTAACATAATAACGGCCATATACAACAAAACCACAGCCAGCATCGTTCTCAATGGTGAAAAACTGGAAACATTTCCTCTAAGGTCAGGAGCAAGACAAGGATGTTCACTATTATTCAACATAGTTTTGGGAGTTCCAGCCACAGCAATCAGAGAAGAAAAAGAGATAAAAGGAATACAAATTGGAAAAGCAGAAGTAAAATTGTCACTGTTTACAGATGACATAATACTATACATAGAGAATCCTAAAGATGCCACCAGAAAACTACTAGAGCTAATCAATGAATCTGGTAAAGTTGCAGGATGCAAAATTAATGCACAGAAATCTCTTGCATTTCTATACAGTAATGATGAGAAATCTGAAAGAGAACTTAAAGAAACAATACCACTCATCATTGCAAAAAAAGAATAAAATACCTAGGAATAAACCTACCTAAGGAGGTAAAAGACCTGTACTCAGAAAACTATAAGACACTGATGAAAGAAATCAAAGATGACAGAAACAGATGGAGAGATATACCATATTCTTGGATTGGAAGAATCAATATTGTGAAAATGACTATACTACCCAAAGCAATCTACAGATTCAATGCAATCCCTATCAAAGTACCAATGACATTGTTTACGGAACTAGAACTAAAAATCTTAAAATTTGTATGGAGACCCAAAAGACCCTGAATAGTCAAAGCAATCTTGAGGGAAAAAAACGGAGCTGGAGGAATCAGACTCCCTGACTTCAGACTATACCACAAAGCTATAGTAATCAGGACAATATGGTACTGGCACAAAAACAGAAATAGAGATCAATGGAACAGTATAGAAAGTGCAGAGATAAACCCACACACCTATGGTCAGCTAATCTATGACCAGCCTTCGATGGTACAACCCATGTGGTACATTAAGCCTGTGTCCATGCTGGTGAAGGGAACAGCATTATTAAAACTCTAAGAGGGAACAAATGGCATTGTCGAGGAATATGAGTCATCAGATTTGTTCAAAATAGAGGCTTAGGAAAAGACATAGAGGGTTCTAAGATCATGATCAAGGAAGTCTATTGGGCTCAGGTCCTGGAAGATCTATAATAGTCATTAAAGAAATCGTACTTTTTAAGAAAGTTAATGTGATTGGAATAAAGAAAGACAAGCCATTCCAAAAAATCACTTATTTTGCAGGAAAGGAAAAAGGTATCATTCTCCCCACAAACACACACAAAAATGCTACCTTAGAAAAGACCTTCTACAGGACTTTCAAAACAAAGGCGCCTGTAAATGCACAGTCACATCCTGAGAGTAATCATTTGATGGCGGAAGAATTAGATTGATGCTTTCTTTCCATCACCATATTATCTGGAAATCCAAAATCTAATTTCTAATTTTAAGAAGATGGTATGTAAAGTTTAAAGGGCATTTTAAGGGAGATGAGTAGTATCACGAGTTATACTTAATAGTCACTGAGGCTTATCTGAGGGACTGCAGAAAGCTTTGGTTCCCACACAACCCCAAACAACCAAAATCTTTTCAACTCTCACCATGGTGGAGAGCTCGTTATTTCCTGACATCCTGAAGACTTACCAGTTTTTTACAGCCTCCTATGAAAATGAAAAATCTACTAATAAAGGAAGTACTACGTATATTTTATATATAGATAGATAGATATTTTAAAAATAATTAACTAAAATCCTCCTAATAGCAGAAGAGGAAGAATAAGGATCCTCAAAGTTTGTGGATGTATATATTAAAGTGGTCATGTCAAAGGACAACATTTCTTTGTATTATCAAGCTCTATCTAAAAAGCCATGATAACTTTATATTCTACTGTACAGTATATCATATTCATCTTTCTTTTAATGTGCACTTTAATATTCTAAATTACTTAAAATTTGCTTATCAAAAATTTAAAGCAAATATTTTAAATTGCTTAAAATTGAGTAAAATTGATGCCGTAAAAGAGGTATCCCATGAGTTTCAAACTCTGATGTTGCCTACTCAATTTTGATTCTTTCCTTCTGTCTTACATCACAACTCTGACTTTGTTTGTAGTAGCAAAGTGTCCATAGAAATATCCACCACCCTAGACCTTCTCCCAGTCAGGGGAAGCCATGTGACCCATAAAGAGCCTAGTAGCTGGAGATTCTGGAAAAGTTATTATTTTTCTGGAAAAAATAATTGAGAGAATCAGCTGTAATCAGCTTGTTGGCTCTTACTCTTTCCCTTTTTCTTGCCTGGAGCATTGACATGAGGCCTGGAGATGGGACAGTCACTTTAAGCTTGGACTCATGGACAAGTATACACAATGAACAACTTAGTAAGAATCTAGAAGAAGCCTGAGTGTCACCAGTGCTGTGACTGCCATTGTTGTCCAATGGAAATTTCTGTGTTGTTGTGTGCTGCCCAATACAGTAGCCACTGTCCTCACAAAGTTATAGAGCATTTGAAATGCAGCTAGTAAGACTGAAGAATGAATTTTTAATTTAATGTATTTTAAAATTTAAATAAGAGCCATGTGCGGCTAGTGGCCACTATATTTGATAGCACAACTAGATTATATCTCTATTTAGTTGACTATGTAGGCAGGTTTCTTTAACATGCAATTGACTGGACTCCTAACTAAATATACTGTGTTTATTCCAGAGCTTCAAATTCTCTCTTTTACCTCTTGGCACACACACACATACACACATCTAGTCTGAAAACCTTTCCCTTAAATTACTCTCAGATCAATGCTTTAGTGGGATTGACCTACAGGTAACTGAGATTTTCTTTAGACTGGGACACAGGATAGAGCAAAAAATGGAAACATGGAATACTGAAAAGAGAGAGATTTACCATGAGCAAACTCCAATACCTGGGTGTGCCTCTTTCCGAATGTAATCAAGCTTCTTCATCTGCATTTCTCAATGCAAGCAACTAAACAATGCAGAAGGATATGTGTTCCTGGGAGGTTCAGCCTTTCCTTCTCAAAGAAAACTGGGGCTCTGCTTCTCCACAAGGGATATGTCACAGCTTACATGTTATGCTGCTCTGATTTATCTCACTTCATATTCAGACACGGTACCTCTTCTGACGTGAGTTTGTTTTATATTGGGGCAAAAGAGGATAATGCATAGGCAGAAAGCCCTGACTGATGGTAAGCAATACAAATATGTTCAGTTTCTTCTTGTTTCTGAATCATTCACACAGACCAGAGGAAGAATAGAGATCAGTGTCACAACCACCAGAAGGAACAGAAGGTTAACTTTGGACAATTGAAAGGGCAAGAAACAATGTGTAAAAAGATCTTGTCTTTGAAGACTGTGAAAATAGAAGGATCTGAGTCTTGGAATCCCAATCATAACCATAAATATGGCTTCTGTGAAAAGGAGGTATTAAGGACATTGCTGTGGTGGTCATTTTCATCCTAGGTTGCTAATGGAAATACAGCCTGATAGTGTTTCATACAGAGAAATTGTTAGGCACCCTTTGTAAAAAAAAATGCCTTTGTGTATTTATGAAATAAATTATTACACACTTTCATTTTAAACATTAGAGATTTAGAAACTACCCTTACCTAACTATGGCCTTAATGTGTATCTGATACTAACTGAAACCATGTTATTACATTGCAATTGCTTATTTTCAATCATAAGGTTTCATTTGATATACTCATTATGTAAGAAATATTAGAGCATAAAAACATCTTAAAAGTTTTTAATATTTTTTTTCAAACAGAAACTATGACAAATAGTCATAACTGGACTTATGAGAGTGTGTTTCTTTCCAACAAACACATTTCTGGACCTGGCTGGCTCATTACAACATGCAACTAAAGGAACTTAAATAAATGAAGAAAACATACCACTCTCTGACATGTAAATTCTAAATCACTTAATGATATACTGAGATTTCAATTATACTGGAAATAATAGTGGGTAGATATAATAAACCCAAGGAAAATGTCAAAGCCCAGAAAGAAATCCAGAACAATTAAATAATTTGCTTTAAAGGCTTCCTTAACTATAGAGTGAATAGCAGCTTACTTGACATCTATTAGCCACTTAATAAATAATGATAGCAAAGACTTATTGAGTACTTACTATGTTCCAGACCCTGTGCTAACCACTTATATTTATTGTCTCATTTACTTCCTTTAATCAATTGTTATAAAATCAAATATGATCAAGGCAATATTTTTTTAGCTTTATGAAGGATTCACATTATGTCATAGTGCATCAAAAATATATTTCATATTAGTTTGTAATCATTAGCTATAATATGATTAATAACCTCCAATGAGGTAATGAGTATATTAGAAAGAATTTTAAACTGTAAATCCACAAGATTAACATCCTTGCATCCACTTTGGGCTCTACCACTGATTTATCAGGTATATGACTATGAGCAAGCCACTGAAAATACTCCTAACAATTTGTCTTGTAAGTTTTGAAAAATTGTTTCAAGTAAGTACAAAATAATAACTGAGTGAGGAGGAGGAAACAAAATAGAAGATACTCTTGAACCAAAAATTGTTGATCCAAGAGAGCAGGAACAGGACTTCATTATGTGTGCCTCTTAAAGATAAGTGAAGTGGAGAAGGAATGGAAAATGATTCAGATGGTTTTCAGGACCAGTGTAACTTTTATCTGGATTTTCATGAAGAAAAGCATAGCAACTATGTAGGGGTGGTTGGAAACAATAGAGCAAAATGGTAAGAGAGGGAAACCTGTCAGAGTCAACTTACAACCACTTATCATGTCTCACAAAGACATCACACAGCTGGGTTCCATGAAAAGGAATAGACAGGAAAAAGTACAAAGCATGGGCAAGAAGCAGGCAGAACTTTTGCATTAGCTTGCCTGAAATCACGGACTGCAAGAACAGTTCTCAGGGAAATGGATTGAAATGAGGTGTCACAGTCTTTAAATCTTTGTAGTTTGTGTAATATTAGAATTCTTAAACAAGTATGGCTTTTGTCTTATGTTGGTGACTAATACTTCTCAATGATTGACTCATCCACCGCCTCTGCTTTCTCTTCATATTACCCATGAAATCACAAGTGTCCAAGTCTCCATGGCCCTAGAAGGGAGAGTACTAATTCTGATTTGCCAAATTGTGGGAGGTATTTCCTCTGCTACACAGCACATGTGCCACATTCTGCAAATACTCAGAGCTGCTCTATATTTTGGTGGATGAAACAAACACCACCACACAGGGAAGTCATGAGTTTGAGATTCAGGTAAAATCACATGGATGGTGCCCTTGAAACAACAGGATCTGTACCAAAACTGAACCTGCTTTCTTCAGTTTTATGTCATTACTATCCCTCTCTATAAGCATTTGCCCTGGACACTATGCACCCACGATGTAGTTTGGCCAACTGAGAAAATTTCCAAACAGGGATGTCAGTCCTGGGACATGAATGGCACTGTATGTTGGGGCAGCCATTCTGAGGCTAGCAAAACAAATACCATTTATTTCAAAATATCCGGGGGGGGGGGGGGAAATACCATCCTTCAGTGTTGGAAGAACAGGCAAAATGAGAAGGACAAGATAATTCCTTAATCTTGCAGAACCACACTGGCTAAAGGCTGCCAGACAGGAGAAATTTGTACATTGAACTGTCCTCAAGCTGAAGATCTGAGGGGAGTGTTCTAGCAGCATCCAGGTGGACCTGAAGATTCCAAGGAGAAAATACACATCTTATCTGTGCTGAACAGCAAACTACTAAGTTATAGTATTCACTATTCAAGAAAAGGAAACTAGAGGAAGTGTTAAGGGAAGGAAGTGGCCTTAAGCTAATGAAAAAACTATTGCAGGGTGTAATGGGGACATTGCCTTAAAAATGTAGCAGAAAGTTGACTCTTGAAATGTAGTCCCACAAGAAATGTAAGAAAATGTTAGACTGCATTTACTATGTGTTATCACTAAAATATAAGAACAATACATGCTATCTGAAATAAGAAAAAAAAAGGAGGAGAAATAAAATGGAGACAAACTGGCAGGATTATAGCTACATGGCATTTAGAGTTTGAAAATTTGCATTCAAATCCAGGCTTGGCCACATCACTTATTAACGCTATGATTTTACTTTGTTATTTAGCATTATAGAATCATAAGCATCCTTGTAGATAACAAAGGAAAACTAAAACGGTGCAAAAAATTTACAAAGATAGTACAAAAATGCAAAAAGAAAAGTAGAGGATAGTATCTGTAATATAGGCTTAATTAAAAACTTTAATAAGAACTACTGAGGATAAATCAACATATGATATAGCTACAAATTTTTAGCTATTTGAGAAAAAATAAACTCATATTTTAACCTTACACCATATAATATAATAATGCCAAACAGTTTGAAGAATTATATGTGAAACATACAACTACAAAAGAACAAGATAGAAATATAGGGGAACATGTGTGTATGATCTAGGGGAGAGAGATAATAAAGTTTTCTAAGCACAAAATCATGAAATAAATCATAAAGGAAAAATTAATCTGAATGTATTATTATTAGATATAATTATCTATTAAAACAAGACCACCATAAAGAAAATCTAAGCATGGAAATTTAAGCAAACTACCATATATAAAATAGATAAACAACAAGGATTTACTGTATAGCACAGGGAATTATATACATAAAAAAGATATGCATAGACAACTCATAGAAGGAATATGAAGGGCTAATAAACATACAAAAATTTTCATCCTCATCATGAATTGCTTAAATTAATATTCTGTATTACCTGTCAAATTCACAAAGACTAAAGAATAATAGCGTGGGTGAAAGTGTACAAATTAAGCACTCTTACACCTGCTGGGAGTAAGGCCCAGAACAACCCTTCTGAGAAACAATCTCACGTATTAAAAAATAATCTTTAAAAATATTACATACCCTTTGACCTTGTGTGTTACTTCCTGCTATTCTATCTAGAGGCAATAAAAATCCTGACAAAGATTAATGTACATGTATATTCATTGTGGCATTACTTTTAATAGCAAGATATTGGAAACAACCTACATGTTCAGTGTTTGGAAAATGATTAAAAGCACATTGGCACATCTATCTGCTGTTGGGAGAATGGGTAGGCATAGATTTAAATCCCGATTCTCTCCTTTATCTGTGACTTTTTCTGAGTTACCTAACTCTTCTTAATCTTTGTTTCTTCAAATGCAAAATGGGGTTAATAGTATCTATTCCAGGGTATTTTTTCAAGAGTAAATATGATGATGCTCTGCACATATGCAATATAAGAATGTTGTGCTTAAGAAAATTTATCAAAATAGTGTTTGTGGAATCAAATTTTATGAATTTGTATGAACATTTTTGAAGAAAAACTCATCCATAAAATTCAGGGTATTATTTTGTTTGTTCCTTTCTGACCTTGATTCTATTGCTTGTTTAGGGTGCTTTGCTCCCTCCCCATGCCTAACCTGAACTTGGAGCCTAGATTCCATGTAAGCTGAGCTCCATTAGGTATTTGCCTGGGAGTTATCACGGCAAAAAAGGCTCCTTTCCCAAAAGTAGAAACAAATTTGCACCCTAGTGGCAGGACTGAGGATGTTGCCCCCAAGGAAGCTTTTGGAATTGCAGAAGCCTCTTTATCACCAAGCACTGTGTAAATAGGTTGAGTAAAGGGGTCACTTAATAGGAGATTTTCCCCACTGGTTTGTGGGATCCAGGCAACACTGTTTGGTACACAGAGTGTTGTGACAAAAGCTATGTGACAGGCTGGGAGACACAGAAACACAACATCAGATTACTCAGGTTTTCTCCACTGCCAACTGAAAGGGAAATGCACAACCTAAAAGTTGCAAGTTGAGTTTTATTCAGGGACCTAACTTAGGGCTATAGCCTGGGAAACAGCCTCTCCAATAGCTCTGAGGCTACTCCAAAGAGGTAAAGGAGGAGCCAGGATATTTATGACTTTTTTTGCTGGAAAAAAAAAATGTAGTCCAACATCAAATGATTACTGCTAATCACAAAGAACAAACATCTCAAGATAATGATTTTAGTGCTTTATTGTGTGTGGGAAGATGCCAGAATCTGGGTTCATAGAAATTATTCCTTAGATATGCATCTTAAGTATCTAGGGCTGGTATCCATAGCACAGAATGCTTCCTGTTTTTCTCCATCCTGAATTCCCCTCAGGTGCACCGTCGCAGGACAACATTAGCAGTGGCTAATGGCTTGATCCATGTAGAACTAGAATGGTGGCCAACATTCTTTGTTTACTGTACCCACATACAAACAAATAAGACTCTACAGACAGAAAAGGTGAGACCCTCATATGTGGTAAGGTAGTGAATTTAAAGTAATTCTTCAATAAATAATATGAAGTATTAAAATTTACCAAGCCTCTAGGTGCTACACGTGACTCTTCGCACATCCATTCATGAATTCATCCAGTAGTTACAACATCCCTGTGAGTTGGTTCTGTTATTAAAACCATTTTATAAAGATGGAAACTGAGACAGAGATGATAAATGACTTATCCAGGGTAATACACCTAATATCTGTCTGAGCCAGGACCCAGATCCTGGGAGTCTGACTTCAGAATCTGAGTTCTTCATCAATGTGCAACTGTCACTCATTGATAACTTCATTGATAATAATAATAATAATAATAAATAATGGCCACCTTTGAATGTTTACTATACACTAGGCTCTGTAATAAGTACTTTATAAAGCTTATCTCCTTCATTCTTCACATAATGAACTCTGATATACATGCATTGTATCTTCTAGCACAATTTGTAATCAAATCACAAAGCCTGAGTTTGCAAACCTCTCAGCTATACCTCCTTCTACTGGAGCCAAAGAAAGTCAAGATAATACCTCTAGTGATCATAGATTTGGGAGTAAAGAAAAAAAATTAAGAATAAATATACATTCTTACTTACACATTGAGTTGGGGGAACATAGAATTTGTTCCCTGGAATCCTGTCTGTTATTTATACAAATGCTAAAGATCTTTGTGTACTTTCCCAATTACAGAAGTTTAAGAATAAGCTACCATGTAGAATCTGTGGTTGATGAGACACCAAAAATTTGTTTACCCCCAAATATCTCCTAGGATTACCTACTCCATATATGATATTACCATTAAAATTATTCCTCCTAAGAAGGCATACAGATGGCCAAGAGGCACATGAAAAGCTGCTCAACATCACTAATCATTAGAGAAATGCTAATCAAAACTACAATGAGGTATCACCTCACACCGGTTAGAATGGGCATCATCAGAAAATCTACATACAACAAATGCTGGAGAGGGTGTGGAGAAAAGGGAACCCTCTTGCACTGTTGGTGGGAATGTGCATTGATACAGCCACTATGGAGAACAGTATGGAGGTTCCTTAAAAAACTAAAAATAGAATTACCATATGACCCAGCAATCCCACTACTGAGCATATACCCAGAGAAAACCATAATTCAAAAAGACACAGGCACCCCAATGTTCATTCCAGCATTATTTCCAATAGCCAGGTCATGGAAGCAACCTAAATGCCCATCGACAGATGAATGGATAAAGAAGATGTGGTACATATATACAATGGAGTATTACTCAGTCATAAAAAGGAACGAAATTGGGTCATTTGTAGAGATATGGATGGACCTAGAGTCTGTCATACAGAGTGAAGTAAGTCAAAGAAAAACAAATATCGTATATTAACGCATACATGTGGAATCTAGAAAAATGGTACAGATGAGCTGGTTTGCAAGGCAGAAATAGAGACACAGATGTAGAGAACAAATGTATGGACACCAAGGGGGGAAGTGTGGGGGGTGGTGGTGGTGTAATGAATTGGAAGATTGGGATTGACATATATACACTAATATGTATAAAATAGATAACTAATAAGAACCTGCTGTATAAAAAATAAATAAATAAAATTTAAGAAAATTAAATTTAAAAATAGAATTATTCCTATAAGGTAAGACAGTACAGGTCCCCTAAGAATCCTATTAAAATGTGAATGTATTACCTGATCTAGTAATTTCCTATGGCTGCTGTAACAAATTACCACAAATTTGCTGGCTTAAAACAACACACATTTATTTTCTTAGAGTTCTGGAGGTCAGGAGTCTGAAATCAGTTTCACTAGGTCAAAATCAAGATGTTGCCATTGCTGTGCTTCTTCCAGAGGTGCTAGGAAAGAATCTATTTCCTTGACTTTTTTAGCTTCTAGATCTCTATTCCTTGAATTTTTTGGCCCATGGCCCCTTCCTCTATCTTCAAAGCCAGCAGTGTAGCATCTTGGTACAGTGGTCACATTGCTTTCTTCTGTGTCAAATCTACCTTTGCTTCCCAATTTGGGGTTTCATTTAGAGCCCATTTGGACGATCTAGGATAATTTCTCCATCTCAAGATCTTTAATTTAATTACATCTGCAAAGTATATTCTGCTTCACAATGTCACAAAGGTCTCAGGGATTAATACTTAGTTATCTTTGGGGTCCATAATTCAGCCTACCACACCTGAGAAATGTGAGAAATATGACCACTTTCAGTGAATAGCAGATAATGAAATAAGAGCCTAAAAGAATGAAAGGCAAAATAAATGCACACTATTTAGTAGTTACAGTAGGTGATAAAACTGCTCGGTTCCATTCAGAGAGCCACAATAAAATGAAGGTTTGAGGTTACTAAGTACAAACTTGGGGGGCTATGATCTGCTATTCTATCCTAAGATTAACTTTTGAATTTTAAAACTTACCTTTAAATGTTTATCCTGTAGAAAATTGGAACCCTCATACACTACTTGTAGAATGTAAAATGTTACATCAACTTTGGAAAATAGTCTGGTAGTTCCTCAAAATGTTAAACATAGAGTTTTCATATGACCTAGTAATTTCACTCCTAGATATATGCCCAGGAGAAAGTAAAACATAAGTCCACACAAAAACATGATCACAAATGCTCATGGCAGCATTTGATTTATAGTAGGCAAGAGTAAGAAAAGTAAAATGTAAATCAACTGATGAATGGATAAATAAAATGTGGTATATCCATACAATGGAATATTATTAAATGGCAATGAAGGAAATGAGGTAGTGATAAATAGTATAACATGGGTGAACCTTGAAAGCATTATGCTAAGTGAAAGAAGCCAGTCACAAAGGAGCACATACTGTATTGTATGATTCCATTTCTAGTAAATATTCAGAGTATGCAAATCCATAGAGATAGAAACTTGATTGATGATTGCTTAGGACTGGAGGAACAGTTTGGGGGGAAGTGATGAGAGATTGCTCATAGGTACAGGGTTTCTTTTGGGGGTGGATAAAAATTGTGGTGATGGTTGCATGACTCTGTAAATCAACTGAAAATGATTGAATTGTACCCCCATAAATGCATGAATTGTAAGTTATGTGAATTATATCACAATGAATCTCTTATAAAAAAAATACATGTCTTGACTTTCACTTATATCAAAGCCTACAATGTCAATTAGTCCTAGACTATTTAGAATAAGAATCACTTAAATTTTAGAGTTGAAAGAGACATTAGGTATTTTACATTCCAATCTCAGTTTATGTATCATAAACTACAAAATAGTCACTCTCTCTCCCCAGATGACATAGCTAGATGTTCAAACTGTTCTTTAGTACTGAGGATTATTTTCTCCCACCTAGCACTCATTTTGTATGGTTAGTAAACACTAACCATAACTGTAGTTCCAACAACCTTGGTTTATGTACACTTTAAGGAGAAGAGCTCCAAAATCCTGATGATACGTGAAAAAAACAAAAAAACAAAAAAACTATGTGATGTAATTTTTTTTAAAAAACTTGCTTCTGTCCATTTTATTCAGATCTTGGCTCAACCACTTACTCAAAGGCATTCTGTGAATACTCAATAAAGTAGTTTAATATGTACTATTGTTACCAAGCTCAGGTCCAGTTGCTTGCCACTCAAAAGCCAATACTCAAGCAACAAGTGTTGGTAGAAAGGAAAGGTTGCTTTATTCAGGAAGCCAGCAACCTGGGGAGAAGGTAGACTCATGTCCAAAGACCAACACCCCCTGTTGATCAGGGGGAAAGAGCTTTTAAATGGAAATTTCAGGGCTGTATAGGCAGAGCGAGAAAGCTACATGCAGAACAGCACAGTCAGCTCTGACAGTTATCTTGAAATTAGTCATATGGTGGTCTGATCAGCATCATCTTGATTGTTTTAAGTATAGTTAATCTTCAGTTCCAGAGTTGGTTTGTTCCCATTTCTTTGAGGCCAGTTCTCAGAACTGTGGCAGCTTATGTCATGGCTATAGTCAGGTCATCATGTAGTTAACTTCTTCCACCTGTGAGGGTTTCAGTATCTACAAAACAGCTCAAAAGATATGGCTCAGAATATTACCTGGAAGGAAGGATAGCCCTCGAAGAGGAACTAAATGTCCTTGACTTTGCTTAATGACTAAACTACTATTACTTTGCCCTGTTTGACTGCTTTTTGTTTGTTTGTTTGTTTCTGCATTTCCTCACTTCTCTGATTAAATTTGTTCTTTGACTAAAGTTTTTCTGCAGACAAAAGGCATGCTGAGGACATGGGAGGGGGGGGGGTCTGTCCTGGGAATACCCCATAGGGCCTTTTACCATTTCACTATATTTATTTGTGTATTGTTCATTTCTCTTACCAGAATATAAGCTCTGTAGGGTAGGATCTTTTTCGTTGTAATACAACCTAAGTTGATTTGGTCATGCACAATTTTCAAATTTTTATTTTTTTAGTTTTATATTTGTAGATTACAGCAATTGGCAAAGAGGTCTGGGGTGGCCTGGCCCTTCTCCTCTGTATTCCTTTTCTTCTCCCAGCTCTCTGTCCGTTCAGGGACACCAACCACACTTTGCACAAAGGGCAGATGAAACAATGTTCTGTCATAGTTATGGTCATCTTCAGGCAGCAAGCTGTCACCCTGCCTGAGGCTGACTGTAGGACACAAGATTCATGATTTGCTATCTTTTAATGCTCTATTGTGTAAAGGAAGGAAGTAGTTCTAAGACATTTTAACGAATGGATATTTCTTGAATATTGCTAAGTTCTCCACTAATCCCCAAGTGTAATATTCATCATAATAGGCAAGAGCCACACTTTTCACTAATATAAATCCTCTTCTGAAGTCCAGTATGCCAACTAGAAAACCATTTGTTTTTCAACACATTGATATCTGAAGCCCTTATTGTAACCACCACTAAAGCGTTGGTCCTATAAAACAATGGAGATTGACCACCCTAGACTGTAACTCTTGATTACACCAGCTAATGGCCTCTAGTTATTGGCTCTTAAACTAATATCATGTTCTGTAGGCTGAACATTTTAAAGTATGGTTCAAACATCTTTGCATCTCTCTCATTTGCTATTGTATTCTCATCACTTAGAACTTTGCCTTAGCGTAGAATAGATGCTCTATAAATGTTTCCTGAATGGATAATGTCTGCATATTTATCTAAAAGTTCTCAAAACTGTCCATCATGAGTCTTATTTTAGGATATTTATTTTCTTATGAGACCTTAGTTTCAGAAGTTGGTTTTAGGCATTTTCTGCCATAGAAATTGTGTGAATTACATATATCCCTCCATTTACACAAATTCCTTTCCTTATTTATTAAACATATACCAGGTGTCTATCCTTGTACAGTAAATTGTTTCATACAAACTCAAGATGCCACCTGACCCTTATCCTCAAACTTCTCATCCTTCCCTAGTTATAGTGCATAATCAGATATAATAACTGTAGCAATGATGAAGAACTTTACCTAAAGAAAATAAAAGAGCTAAATATGACGTTCTCCTGAATAAGTTCATCCTCATTCATGAGTTTTGCCTTTCCCTTTTTATTTTTGTATACCTTTGGATGTGGTGACCAAAGGATTTTTTCACCGAGGCTCAAGTAGAATTTCAATTGAAAATCAATTGCTTTTGTTTCCTGGGGAAAAGTTAACATTGAACACCTTGACTTTTTATAATAACTTAAAATATTGTCAGCTTACTGTGGTTTTGACTAAGAATTGTTGTCTCAGTCATGAAGAAACTTTGCCATGATAGATCAGAATTAGTTTTTAATTACACGAGATGCTACATAGCATGTAAAATGGTATAGTTACTAGTTAATGGTCTCTTTATCCCAAATCATAAACATTTACTATAAATAAAGCTTTATAATAGAAATGTAATTTTTAATCATGAATGTAAATAGGGAATGGTATTTTCAAAGTTCCTTTAAGTTTGAACTCATGCCAAAAGACAGCCGTATATCAGTGTGGCAGATGCTGGCAGTTGGCTCACTCACAACTCACTGGAAACCTCTCTTCCTTCCTTTTCTGTAGAAACTGGGAAGCAAAATACTCATTACTCCAGTCTCTTTACAACCTCCTTACAGGATTGGTCAGGATATAGAGTTTTGGCCAGTAGAATGTAGAAGGATGCCCATTTCCTGAATGAAATGTCAAAATCTCTTGAAAATTAGGCTTTGCCTTTGACCTTCTCTTATCACCTTCCTCATCTCTAGAACATGAACTTGATAATCAGAAGTTCAGAGCCTTCGTAAGTCAGGGAAGAAAATGTATGTTAAGGGTGGAAGAGAAGGATAGAAGAAGCATGGTTCCCTGAAGACATTCTTGAGTATCTCTGCTAGACCTGTACTATGTAACCTCCAGATTTTTGATCATGAAGAAAATTAACAGCCTCATTATCCTAATACAGTAAATATCTAATATAAATAGTTGCAGTGATTGAAAAAGGTAGTTTTAAAAGTGATTTTAAAGACAAGACTGAATTCTTCCCTTTCTTCCTATCACAGAAAATATGACAAACTGGAGGATGTTTTTATTATATTACTTTTAGGCATCAGAATAACAGAATTTTCTGTTAAGTTTGGACTCTATGTTGCCATTTGGTAGTATAGCCTACATAATTTAACTTTTTTTTGTTAAATATGTATTTAAAACAAAATAAATCAGGTATGTGATTTGAGAGTTATGCTGTAAGTTATGACAGAGTGCTGATAAAAATGTAACCTCACATTACTTTTATTAATATGCATAAAAGTTTCAATACTCATATAGGTATTTCTTCTTGAACTTTGGTCATGAAAGTTTTTTTTATCCCAGGAAAATAAAATTCATAGTTTCAAAGGGTACTAACAAGGGGTGGAGCAGAACTTTTAAGTTAAAAATATCAATTTTCTATACTTTTAAAGTGCTTCAGGATCTGTTTTCATCATTTTTCTGTATTCCATTCTGAAAAGAAGGGTTATGACCAAGATAAGGGAAAAAGAAAAGCTGCTAAAAGATACAAGCTTGTGTATCATGATTAATATTTTGCAAATGATGACCCACATGCATTTTAATTTCCCCTTTAAATCATGTTTGAGTTTTCCATCTCCCACCTCCAGGACTAAGCCAGGAAGTTTATAGCTCCTGGGAAGGAAAGGGTAGGATTTTGTTCTTTTTAGCAAGAACACTGGACATGAAGAACCAGCTCTATGGAGAGAAAAAAAAAAAATTACCAGTTTGTTTAATCTCCCACTTAACATTCTGAAGAGTAGTAATAAAGTACACAGCCATAGCAAAGAGAAGATGCCTCTTCCTCCTGTGACAGCTAGGCTTTAAGGCTCTTTGTTCTTAGTAGAAAGAAATTAGGACATAGAGAATGGGGATAAGCCAGTCCTTCTCTGTCCTGTGGGATTGTAGAAGCAAGGAGAGAGAAGAAAGTGAAATTGGCAAAAGTCCTCCTCTGATTTTTCTTTCCAGTCTTTGACATGGAAAGAAGAGTCAGATAACGAGAAAGAGAGAGGACGTCCTGGTTCATTTCCTTTTGGATTACAGAATAAAACTATCTCCCAGGTGTTATCTTCTCCCACATCAATCTTGGGGTTCCTATAGCAGAGTAAGTGGTCATATGACATAGTTAGGCAATAATGGTAGGGTTTGACTCCCCAAAATTCTTGCGTAAATTGATGTGGGACCTGGAAGATAGTGAGGGTGCTGGCTGCTAGATTCTGAGAGTCGTTTCAAGGTTACTTAGGCAGGTGAACTACCCAAGTGGGGAGTCACAGAAAGTGCTGAGATGAGACTAAGTCTGTCAGGAAGCACCATCATGCTTTAACCAAACTGAAAGGAAATGGATTATCGGTGTTACTGGTCTCTGATTTCAGACCTAACTCTCGGTAGTATTGCTACAGGTTTGTGCCCTACAAAACTGAATTCTGATTAATTCTATGTCAAGCAATGCCCATCATACATATTGAGAGAGAGAGAGACAGAGATAAAGAAAGGCAGACAGAGAGAGAGGAGGACGGAGACAGAGAAACAGAGAGAGACTCCCTGGGCAATTTTATAATTTGATAATTGGAAGAATTTGTTTACAGATTAGTTTCTGGCTCCATACATTTCATACATTTTAGACTTTTTTTTTCTCCATCACTACCCACATACTTCTGGTCTCTGATGCCATAAAACATGTTCATATGATATTAAATCCTCTTGTCCTGCATCCTCATGTCATGAAGTAGGGTGAATTATCGCAGTAGACGGTAGTAGGAGTAGTTCTGGGAAGCCATTGCTACACTGAGATAGCTAGCATAACAGAACTCTACATGACAGTACTCAGTGACCTTCAAAAATATATCACCCTTGACCCAAACTAAACACAGTCCTAACATTTTCAATGGAACCCCAAAATACCAGCAGCCACTTTCCTTTCACTCAAGATGAGGAAAAGTGCAATGGACGTATTGTTGGAGTGAAAAATATAGCAGTCTTAACTAATTTATAGTATTACTCTTAAAATTCTTATAAAAAATCAACAATGCTAAAACATTGCAAATAGTGCACAGTAAATACTCTTCTGAATGGAAGACTAAAAATATATGAGAGACTAAACATTTAGTTTTCTTGTGTATGTCTCTTGATTAAATTATCTTCATGGAAGAGGGTTAAAACTGGATAAAACTAAAATGTGAAATTTCCCCCACTGAATGGTGGATGCAAGGTCAGTAAAAAAAGAGAAACAGATTTGTTATTAAAAACTACGTTTTAATCTACATTCAAACTTTAATGTGAATTTTTTTTACATTAAATATATACACATTTTGAATAAGCTTCCTGCCCTACATCTTATCTCTATTGAAATCTTCCTCTTTCTTTAAGATCTGACGTACTGCCACCTCTGATTTGAAGCCTTCCCTGATCACTAGGGAGAACTGAACTCACCCAATTATGAATTCCAGTGGTACTTGCTTTGTGCATTTCTTATTTCCAGATACTAATTACCTACCACTTTATATTTTAGTTATTGGTTTATATGCATTATCTCTAGGATGATCACATGATTTATTGACCTAACAAGGCCACCTTTGAAAATGAAAGGGGCATCTCATTAATTAAGCCAGGAACACAGGTATAAATTCAGACTGCCCTGAGGAAACTGGGAAGGACGATTATTCTTTATCTCTCTTATTTGAATGAAAGCTTTTGAAGCACATAGATTGGAGATTTGAATTATTTTTCCTTTAAGGAACTTAGTAATTTTCATTAAAATCACTAGAGAGGAGTTTAATAGAATTTGTTAGGTGATTGCTTTAGTTGTTAATTTTAGAAATTTCCCTTTATTGAATTATAGTTTATCTTTCTGTTTTATGGACAATCAAGTCATGACATGGACACAGTTCGTATGAACAACAATTTCTTAGAGGGTATAAATTAATAAAAATTGTTCAATAGCTGGTTCAATAAACACACACATATATGAGGTGTGTAGACATACATCATTATGAACAGACGGCACTCTGAATCATAGAACAGGTATTTCTCCTTTTTAATTTGATGGGCCACAATGCAAATTTTGAAAGATGTGGATTTCCAAAAAGGCCTAAGTCAACAAAATTTATTAGACTACAAGGAGGGAAATCGAAGTGGTTCATTTCCCATTCTGGAAAATTGTGAGTATTAATTTAAATATCTGGATCATTCATTATTTTAATTGATAGAGTTGACTAGAATGATTTCATATTTTTGTTATTAAAATAATGGTAACTTTTTTCTGTTTTATATCTCTAAAAGATTATATAAAAGAAATTCGAGAATTGTGAACAATGCCACATTGAATGCATTTTTCCCGTTATTTTGACTTCAGCTTAGATTTACATAAGACTCTTGGAATTTTCATGGGATATTTTTGGTAGTTTTTTTTTTTAAACATCTTTATTGAAGTATAATTGCCTTACAATGGTGTGTTAGCTTCTGCTTTATAACAAAGTGAATCAGTTATACATATACAATATGTTCCCATTTCTCTTCCCTCTTGCATCTCCCTCCCTCCCACCCTCCCCATCCCACCCCTCTAGGTGGTCACAAAGCACCGAGCTGATCTCCCTGTGCTATGCGGCTGCTTCCCACTAGCTATCTATTTTACATTTGGTAGTGTATATATGTCCATGACACTCTCTTATCCTGTCACATCTCACCCCACCCCCTCCCCATATCCTCAAGTCCATTCTCTAGTAGGTCTGTGTCTTTATTCCCGTCTTGCCACTAGGTTCTTCATGGCCTTTTTTTTTTTTTTTTCTCCTTAGATTCCGTATATATGTGTTAGCATACTGTATCTGTTTTTCTCTTTCTGACTTACTTCACTCTGTATGACAGACTCTAACTCCATCCACCTCACTACAAATAACTCCATTTCATTTCTTTTTGTGGCTGAGTAATATTCCATTGTATATATGTGCCACATCTTCTTTATCCATTCACCTGTCGATGGACATTTAGGTTGCTTCCACGTCCTGGCTATTGTAAATAGAGCTGCAATGAACATTTTGGTACATGACTCTTTTTGACCTATGGTTTTCTCAGGGTATATGCCCAGTATTGGGATTGCTGGGTCGTATGGTAGTTCTATTTGTAGTTTTTTAAGGAACCTCCATACTGTTCTCCATAGTGGCTGTATCAATTTACATTCCCACCAACAGTGCAAGAGTGTTCCCTTTCCTCCACACCCTCTCCAGCATTTATTGTTTCTGGATTTTTTGATGATGGCCATTCTGACCGGTGTGAGATGATATCTCATTGTAGTTTTGATTTGCATTTCTCTAATGATTAATGATGTTGAGCATTCTTTCATGTGTCTGTAGGCCATCTGTATATCTTCTTTAGAGAAATGTCTATTTAGGTCTTCTGCCCATTTTTGGATTGGGTTGTTCGTTTTTTTGTTATTGAGCTGCATGAGCTGCTTGTAAATCTTGGAGATTAATCCTTTGTCAGTTGCTTCATTTGCAAATATTTTCTCCCATTCTGATGGTTGTCTTTTGGTCTTGTTTATGGTTTCCTTTGCTGTGCAAAAGCTTTGAAGTTTCATTAGGTCCCATTTGTCTATTTTTGTTTTTATTTCCATTTCTCTGGGAGCTGGGTCAAAAAGGATCTTGCTGTGATTTATCTGATAGAGTGTTCTGCCTATGTTTTCCTCTAAGAGTTTGATAGTGTCTGCCCTTACACTTAGGTCTTTAATCCATTTTGAGTTTATTTTTGTGCATGGTGTCAGGGAGTGTTCTAATTTCATACTTTTACATGTACCTGTCCAATTTTCCCAGCACCACTTATTGAAGAGGCTGTCTTTTCTCCACTGTATATGCTTGCCTCCTTTATCAAAGATAAGGTGACCATATGTGCGTGGGTTTATCTCTGGGCTTTCTATCCTGTTCCATTGATCTATATTTCTGTTTTTGTGCCAGTACCAAACTGTCTTGATTACTGAAGGTTTGTAATATAGTCTGAAGTCAGGGAGCCTGATTCCCCCAGCTCCATTTTTCGTTCTCAAGATTGCTTTGGCTATTCGGGGTCTTTTGTGTTTCCATACAAATTGTGAAATTTTTTGTTCTAGTTCTGTGAAAAATGCCAGTGGTAGTTTGATAGGGATTGCATTGAATCTGTAGATTGCTTTGGGTAGTAGAGTCATTTTCACAATGTTGATTCTTCCAATCCAGGAACATGGTATATCTCTCCATCAATTTGTATCATCTTTAATTTCTTTCATCAGTGTCTTATAATTTTCTGCATACAGGTCTTTTGTCTCCTTAGGTAGGTTTATTCCTAGATATTTTATTCTTTTTGTTGCAATGGTAAACGGGAGTGTTTTCTTAATTTCACTTTCAGATTTTTCATCATTAGTGTATAGAAATGCAAGAGATTTCTGTGCATTAATTTTGTATCCTGCTACTTTACCAAATTCATTGGTTAGCTCTAGGAGGTTTCTGGTAGCATCTTTAGGATTCTCTATGTATAGTATCATGTCGTCTGCAAATAGTGACAGCTTTACTTCTTCTTTTCCTATTTGGACTCCTTTTATTTCTTTGTCTTCTCTGATTGCTGTGGCTAACACTTCCAAAACTATGTTGAATAATAGTGGTGAGAGTGGGCAACCTTGTCTTGTTCCTGATCTTAGTGGAAATGGTTTCAGTTTTTCACCATTGAGGACAATGTTGGCTGTGGGTTTGTCATACATGGCCTTTATTATGTTGAGGAAAGTTCCCTCTATGCCTACTTTCTGCAGGGCTTTTATCATAAATGGGTGTTGAATTTTGTCGAAAGCTTTCTCTGCATCTATTGAGATGATCATATGGTTTTTCTCCTTCAATTTGTTAATATGGTGTATCACATTGATTGATTTGCGTATATTGAAGAATCCTTGCACTCCTGGGATAAACCCCACTTGATCATGGTGTATGATCCTTTTAATGTGCTGTTGGATTCTGTTTGCTAGTATTTTGTTGAGGATTTTTGCATCTATGTTCATCAGTGATATTGGCCTGTAGTTTTCTTTCTTTGTGACATCTTTGTCTGGTTTTCGTATCAGGGTGATGGTGGCCTCGTTGAATGAGTTTGGGAGTGTTCCTCCCTCTGCAATATTTTGGAAGAGTTTGAGAAGGATGGGTGTTAGTTCTTCTCTAAATGTTTGATAGAATTCACCTGTGAAGCCATCTGGTCCTGGGCTCTTGTTTGTTGGAAGGTTTTTAATCTCAGTTTCAATTTCAGTGCTTGTGATTGGTCTGTTCATATTTTCTATTTCTTCCTGGTTCAGTCTTGGCAGTTTGTGCATTTCTAAGAATCTGTCCATTTCTTCCAGGTTGTCCATTTTATTGGCATAGAGTTGCTTGTAGTAATCTCTCATGATCTTTTGTATTTCTTCAGTGTCAGTTTTTACTTCTCCTTTTTCATTTCTAATTCTATTGATTTGAGTCTTCTCCCTTTTTCTCTTGATGAGTCTGGCTAATGGTTTATCAATTTTGTTTATCTTCTCAAAGAACCAGCTTTTAGTTTCATTGATTTTTGCTATTGTTTCCTTCATTTCTTTTTCATTTATTTCTGACCTGATCTTTATAATTTCTTTCCTTCTGCTGGCTTTGGGGTTTTTTTGTTCTTCTTTCTCTAATTGCTTTAGGTGCAAGGTTAGGTTGTTTATTCGAGATGTTTCCTGTTTCTTGAGGTAGGCTTGTATTGCTATAAACTTCCCTCTTAGCACTGCTTTTGCTGCGTCCCATAGGTTTTGGGTCGTCGTATCTCCATTGTCATTTGTTTCTAGGTATTTTCTGATTTCCCCTTTGATTTCTTCAGTGATCACTTCGTTATTAAGCAGTGTATTGTGTAGCCTCCATGTGTTTGTATTTTTTACAGATCTTTTCCTGTAATTGATATCTAGTCTCATAGCGTTGTGGTCGGAAAAGATACTTGATACGATTTCAATTTTCTTAAATTTACCAAGGCTTGATTTGTGACCGAAGATATGATCTATCCTGGAGAATGTTCCATGAGCACTTGAGAAAAATGTGTATTCTGTTGTTTTTGGGTGGAATGTCCTATAAATATCAATTAAGTCCATCTTGTTTAATGTATCATTTAAAGCTTGTGTTTCCTTATTTATTTTCATTTTGGATGATCTGTCCATTGTTGAAAGTGGGGTGTGAAAGTCCCCTACTATGATTGTGTTGCTGTCGATTTCCCCTTTTATGGCTGTTAGTATTTGCCTTATGTATTGAGGTGCTCCTATGTTGGGTGCATAAATATTTACAATTGTTATATCTTCCTCTTGGATCGATCCCTTGATCATTATATAGTGTCCTTCTTTGTCTCTTGTAATAGTCTTTATTTTAAAGTCTATTTTGTCTGATATGAGAATTGCTACTCCAGCTTTCTTTTGATTTCCATTTGCATGGAATATCTTTTTCCATCCCCTCACTTTCAGTCTGTATGTGTCTCTAGGTCTGAAGTGGGTCTCTTGTAGACAGCATATATATGGGTCTTGTTTTTGTATCCATTCAGCCAGCCTGTGTCTTTTGGTGGGAGCATTTAATCCATTTACATTCAAGGTAATTATCGATATGTATGTTCCTATTCCCATTTTCTTAAATGTTTTGGGTTTGTTATTGTAGGTGTTTTCCTTCTCTTGTGTTTCTTGCCTAGAGAAGTTCCTTTAGTATTTGTTGTAAAGCTGGTTTGGTGGTGCTGAACTCTCTCAGCTTTTGCTTGTCTGTAAAGGTTTTAATTTCTCCATCGAATCTGAATGAGATCCTTGCTGGGTAACGTAATCTTGGTTGTAGGTTTTTCTCCTTCATCACTTTAAGTATATCCTGCCACTCCCTTCTGGCTTGCAGAGTTTCTGCTGAAAGATCAGCTGTTAACCTTATGGGGATTCCCTTGTGTGTTATTTGTTGTTTTTCCCTTGCTGCCTTTAATATGTTTTCCTTATATTTAATTTTTGACAGTTTGATTAATATGTGTCTTGGCGTGTTTCTCCTTGGATTTATCCTGTATGGGACTCTCTGTGCTTCCAGGACTTGATTAACTATTTCCTTTCCCATATTAGGGAAGTTTTCAACTATAATCTCTTCAAATATTTTCTCAGTCCCTTTCTTTTTCTCTTCTTCTTCTGGGACCCCTATAATTCGAATGTTGGTGCGTTTAATGTTGTCCCAGAGGTCTCTGAGACTGTCCTCAGTTCTTTTCATTCTTTTTTCTTTATCCTCCTATGCAGTAGTTATTTCCACCATTTTATCTTCCAGGTCACTTATCCTTTCTTCTGCCTCAGTTATTCTGCTATTGATCCCATCTAGAGTATTTTTAATTTCATTTATTGTGTTTTTCATCGTTGCTTGGTTCCTCTTTAGTTCTTCTACGTCCTTGTTAAATGTTTCTTGCATTTTGTCTATTCCATTTCCAAGATTTTGGATCATCCTTACTATCATTATTCTGAATTCTTTTTCAGGTAGACTACCTATTTCCTCTTCATTTGTTAAGTCTGGTGTGTTTTGACCCTGCTCCTTCATCTGCTGTGTGTTTTTCTGTCGTCTCATTTTGCTTATCTTACTGTGTTTGGGGTCTCCTTTTCACAGGCTGCAGGTTCGTAGTTCCCGTTGTTTTTGGTATCTGTCCCCAGTGGCTAAGGTTGGTTCAGTGGGTTGTGTAGGCTTCCTGGTGGAGGGAACTAGTGCCTGAGTTCTGGTGGATGAGGCTGGATCTTGTCTTTCTGGTGGGCACGTCCACGTCTGGTGGTGTATTTTGGGGTGTCTGTGGCCTTATTATGATTTTAGGCAGCCTCTCTGCTAATGGATGTGGCTGTGTTCCTGTCTTGCTAGTTGTTTGGCATAGGGTGTTCAGCACTGTAGCTTGCTGGTCATTGAGTGATGCTGGGTCTTGATGTTGAGATGGAGATCTCTGAGAGATTTTTGCCGTTTGGTATTACGTGGAGCTGGGAGGTCTCTTGTGGACCAGTGTCCTGAAGTTGGCTCTCCCACCTCAGAGGTATGGCCCTGATGCCTGGCTGGAGCACCAAGAGCCTTTCGTCCACACGGCTCAGAGTAAAAGGGAGAAAAAATAGAAAGAAAGAAAGAAAGAGGCTATAATATAGTGATACAGACAAAATCTCACCCAGAAGCATTTACATATACACTCACAAAAAAAGGAAAAGGGGAAAAATTAATATATCCTGCTCCCAAAGTCCACCTCCTCAATTTGGGATGATTCGTTGTCTATTCAGGTATTCAACAGATGCAGGCACATCAAGTTGTTTGTGGAGCTTTAATCCGCTGCTTCTGAGGCTGCTGGGAGAGATTTCCCCTTCTCTTCTCTGTTCGCACAGCTCCTGGGGATCAGCTTTGGATTTGGACCCGCCTCTGCATGTAGGTCGCCTGAGGGCGTCTGTTCCCCGCCCAGACAGAACGGGGTTAAAGGAGCAGCTGCTTCGGGGGCTCTGGCTCACCCAGGCCGCGGGGAGGGAGGGGTACAGAGGAGGCGGGGCGAGCCTGCTGCGGCAGAGGCCGGCGTGACGTTGCAGCAGCCTGAGGCGCGCAGTGCGTTCTCCCGGGGAAGTTGTCCCTGGATCACGGGAGCCTGGCAGTGGCGGGCTGCACAGGCTCCCGGGAGGGGCGGTGTGGAGAGTGACCTGTGCTCGCACACAGGATTTTTGGAGGCGGCAGCAGCAGCCCCAGCGTCTCACGCCCGTCTCTGGGTCCCGCGCTGATCGCTGCGGCTCGCGCCCGTCTGTGGAGCTTGTTTAGGCGGCGCTCTGAATCCCCCCTCCCCGCGCGCCGTGAAACAAAGAGGCAAGAAAAAGTCTCTTGCCTCTTCGGCAGCTGCAGACTTTTTTCCGGTCTCCCTCCCAGCCAGCTGTGGTGTGCTAACCCCTTCAGGCTGTGTTCACGCCACCAACCCCAGTCCTCTCCCTGCGATCTGATGGAAGCTGAGCCTAAGCTCCCAGCCCCGCCCGCCCCGGCGGGTGAGCAGACAAGCCTCTCGGGCTGCTGAGCGCTGCTCAGCGCGGAGCCTCTGTGCGGGAGTCTCTCCGTTTTTTCCTCTGCGCCCCTGTTGCTGTGGGGTCTGCGCTGATAGCCGCGGCTCGCGCCCGTCTCTGGAGTTTGTTTAGGCGGCGCTCTGAATCCCCTCTCCTCGCGCACCAGGAAACAAAGAGGGAAGAAAAAGTCTCTTGCCTCTTTGGCAGCTGCAGACTTTTTCCCGGACTCCCTCCCGGCTAGCTGTAGTGCACTAACCCCTTCAGGCTGTGTTCAGGCCGCCAACCCCAGTCCTCTCCCTGCCATCCAACCGAAGCCCGAGCCTCAGCTCCCAGCCCCGCCCGCCCCGGCGGGTGAGCAGACAAGCCTCTCGGGCTGGTGAGTGCTGCTCAGCGCCGAGCCTCTGTGCGGGAATCTCTCCGCTTTGCCCTCCGCACCCCTGTGGCTGCGCCCTCTTCCGTGGCTCCGAAGCTTCCCCCCTCTGCCACCCGCAGTCTCTGCCCGCGAAGGGGCTTCCTAGTGCGTGGAAATCTTTCCTCCTTCACAGCTCCCTCCCACTGGTGCAGGTGTCGTCCCTATTCTTTTGTCTCTGTTGTTTCTTTTTTTCTTTTGCCCTACCCAAGTACGTGGGGATTTTCTTGCCTTTTGGGAGGGCTGACATTTTCTGCCAGCGTTCAGTGGGTGTTCTGTAGGAGCAGTTCCACGTGTAGATGTATTTCTACTGTATCTGTGGGAAGGAAGGTGATCTCCGTGTCTTACTGTTCCGCCATCTTCTCTCTCTCCATCCGGTAGTTTTTTTTTTTAAACTAGGTTTTGTTCATTCAATAAATATTGATAGTTTATTGTAATTCATGAAAAGTCGGTCATTCACTGTGCTACACCCTGGGGACAAAACAGTGACGATGATACATTTAATCCATTTAATCAGAAATGAACATCATTTAATTACATTTAAAAAATACTTGAATTCACCTCTAGTTTTATATTTGGGGTTGTAAAGTTTATAAATAGAAGTATTAGTTTTTAAAAATAATCACATACTAAGCTAAATACAGTTAAGACACATTAAGTGTATACATGATTTTTACCTGCATATGAGCACAAAAAAAATGCAAATATAGAGAATAATTCAATTAGGTTTCTTGCCCATCAGTAGAATAGTTTGTAAATTACCATACAGTCTTCTGAAAAAAACTTGGTTTTCACTGGAATGATGTTACACTCTGTTATAGTTGAACTTATCAGGTCAGATTGTTTTCTATTTTTTCCACAGTAGCAATTAATTTTACAGGTTTCAAGTTTCAGATTACTTTCTTTGGCAAAAAATACTCCTCCAGTTTAGTTTCTTATTGAATATCATGTTATAGGTAATATGACTAACATAAGTATATAATCTTGGAATTAGGCTCATATAAACAAAAATATATCAGAAGTAATGTATAAGTCAAGGTCTCAGCAAGATAAAGATGGTGTATTCAATTAGGATAAATTGAGGAGGGTTTATTAAAGAGATTATTTTTAAAGTTAGTAGTGTGGAAACCCTTGAAGAATTCCATAGGTAAATGGCTGGTGCACTAAATAACCAGTTTATCTGTCTTCCTTCCTTCTAATCATCTGTCCGAGATTCTTTACTGGCCAAATTCAATTGGAAGAGGACAAGAGAGCCTGCTGAGATGGTCAATATAGGTGTACTTTTCAGGAAGGAGAGTAGAGTGAAGAGTGAATCTAAAAAGACAAACAGAAGATATATGGCACTGTTCATCCTTTTGTTTCTCAACATACACTGTTGTCTTTGGCCTGAATGTGTTCCCAATACAGGAGACACATAGAGACCCACAGCATGTTCATTCAGTCATACTCCTATCTGACATCTAAAATATTAACCACGACCAGTTTTCATATAAGAAAGTGGGAGAAAAAGAGGTATAAAGAGTTAAATAATGTTAAATATGGCTAATTCACCACTTCCTTAGCTGGTCAAAAGACCTTGGTTGATGATTATAACTACCTTAATCCACAATACATTCCGTATTCTCCTTACCCTTAGCCAGTAAATTTCTGGACAGGGTTCCTTAGTGTGGTAAACCAAATCATCTTTCCTACAGAATCTGACACCTTGCATTGCCACAGTATTCCACTGATCAGGGCTATAAACAAGCACAAAGAAGTAAAAAGAGACACCCAGTGAACCTCCTGGATTCCAATAATAATCTTCTTTTTGCCCAATACATTCCAGCTAATGGGATCAGTAACCCCAGTTAGTTCTGTTCTTGTTGATTTAGAGACAGGAGAAGCCCAAAATGGCCAGGAGTAGATTTAGCCTCCAATTTGTTGGAATCATGAATGTATTTTTTTTGAGCAAATATTCCTTCTTGGGGTACTAGAACCCCCATACCTACCAAGTTCAAGGTTGCAGTGATAAGAAGAAAAATTCCTCAAAATGTTACTATATGTAATATTGAAAGGGACCACCTTCACTGTCATCTCTTGGTTCCCACATCTATCCATTCTGGGCATATATGAGCTGAGATTTAAGGCATGTATCACATCTCCTGTAAGCCTACTATGTTGTATTTCTTCCCCAAAATTGAGGTCCTTGATGGTATGAGTATGCAACCCTTAAATCCCATTAGGCTACTTCTTCTTTTATCAGTTTTCCATGCATTCTCAACAGGGGTACCCCCAAGTGGGGGATATTGGGTTTTGAGTGTAAAAACTCTGGAATATTATAATAGTATTTAATAGCAGGAGAAAGACAAGATGGGGGGTGGGTGCGATTAGAAAAGCAATGTCTAAAAAGATTCTATAGGAGATAGATAGCAAAAAAATGTTGAGAAACACTGAATTACTATGAAAAAAATATTGAGAAACACTGAATTACTATATACTTTCATTTAAAACACTATTTACAAAAGTACGGGTAGTATCTTGGAAAACCACAAAGGATAGTGTGATACCCTGAGGGTAGGTACCACCTGTATGTCAAAAGAGACAAGAAGGAGGAACAGCTAAAAGAACTTGGAAGCACATATTCATATTTAAATGACCAATTTGAGAGGAGATGTGACCTTTTGTTGAGAAAAACAGCCAGTTTAAAGAACCCCTTTGGGAAAGACTTCAGGGTAACAAGTTTCCTAACCTTACTTTCCTACTTTTTTCTGATCTCTTGCCACAGTTTCCAACTTTCTGTACTGGAAGCTATACAGAAAGGGTACCCATTGATATAGGCTATCCAGGTCAGCCTCCTAGGTCAGAGAGCAGAGTGTAAAAAGGTGGAGGGGTAAACAGATGCTATTCAACACAATAACATTTAAGGATAACCAACAAAAGGGAGATATTTTCTAAAATTTGTCTGTTGCTTTATTGAAAGTGAAAACATATGGATTAATCATTATGTTTGAAATACATTTCTAAATAAAATATTCTTGAATCAATCTCAGTCTAAATTAAGATGGGAAACAACTGATGAAAATATACTGAGACAATGGTATGATAGTGGATAAAATTTTCATAATTTCTAACAAAGGTATTACAGAGTTATTACCACCTTGAGTTCAAGGTAACCTTCATTATCACTTTTATATAGGATAGTGTATTCAGAAGTCTATGGAGAAAGTCTATAGAGAAGACAAATTTTGTCTAAAAATAAGAAGAGTTAGTTTGTTTTTTAGCCTAAGTATAACATATCAACATTGAGTTAATTAACCAATACTAAGTAAAAAAAATTCCTTTCCAAAACACCCCCTCTGTATGGTCTGGACACTTGATAGTCATACCTTTCTCAGTGTAGTGCATATGTCTATCCACAGTTACCAGGGGACCAGGGAATATCAGGAGGAACCCCAAGTGGATCATATGGGTTTCACATGCATTATTCCCTGCTCTCATTGTGTAAAACTGCCTTATAGCCTTCTGCTGGTTAGGGTCATAGCCTGATGGTTCTCAAGGAATAGCCTCATATGGTGGGCTCAGTACTGGCTTCTGTTCCTTAAAGTTAGACATTCAGAGGCAGCTGTAGCTAGATATACATTGGTAAAATACTTCATGAAATTGGGCCCATAAATAGCCACCATGTCTTCCATTTTGGCCACTTTTTTATTCTGCTCTTCATCCCATTTTGGGGGTGGTCACTGAAGAAAGCTGGCTAAGTCATTTTGTCTACTTCATTGTTCAGTGCCTCTTCCATGGTGGATGCTTTCTGGTGTAAAGTAAATACAAAATTTTTTACTTTGTGTCCTGTGCCATATGTCCATTTGCACACCTCTGTTAGGGATTTTGCCTCTGACCTTTCAGTCTTTTTTCATCCAAGCCTCTGACCAGTTGACCAAGACAATGGTCAGTAATATGGAACTATATATATATTCTTAACTCAGGTCATTTTTTGCTCACTGTGTCACATTGGCATTATGTCCATCAGTGTGGTTCAATATGGTTTATATGGGATTTCTCTGTAGCCCAAATCTTTTTGACTTTAGTTTGATACAGGGCAGGAGAGTTGACATAGTCCTGAGACAAAACTGTAAGTTAATTTTATCCATCCCACATGAATGCAAACTGTTTCTGACTTATTTTATAATTGGAATGTTAAAAAATGCATGTGTGAAATTAAAAAAACACATACCATATGCCAGAGGTATTATTAATCTGCTCTAGCAGTGACACAACAGCTACTATTGGAGTTACTACTTGGTAGAGCCTGAAATAGACTATGGGTAATTCTCTAATTTCTGCAACGACCACAACAGCAAATTAAATGGATATGTGATAGGACCCCATTACCTCTGCATCTCTTACGTGTTTAATGGTTGCACTAATCTTCATCATACTCCTCAGGAAAAAATATTGTTTTCTTGGATGGAGTTGAGGTTGGGGGAGTAGTTTCAAAGTATTCCATTTGGCTTTCCATAGTACATTAGCTCTTATACCATAGACCAGGGACTCAATGTAGAGTCACCCCTATTGCCAAGTACACCAATTCCATTTATGTGGTCAGGAATTGAGAAAATGAGCACTGAATTGGTGTGCAGACCCAGTGGATTCACTGTGGGCTAGACTTTCACCAAAACTCAATTTATTACCTGGCTCCCATAGGTTCTCATTTGAACAAGAGAGAAAGAAGGAGAGCAAGACAATGCTTTGGGTCTCTGGGTGTTGATGCCAACTCAGATTCTGTTTGCCATAGTCCTTGAAATGTTTGTGTATAAAGAAATAGAGAAGGAGCTACGGAAGGGTGGGAAAGTTGTCAGACTGTGTTGAAAATCAGTGAAAGAGAGGGAGAACTTTGGATGCAGACAAGGAGGTTCAGCAAAGCCATTTGTGCGCTTGAACCAAAGTTGGTCAACAGAGCCCTGTGTTTCCTAGAAGGGATCGACCTTAGCATTCCTACACATTTAGTCACTCAACAATCCTCTCACCTTTTGTTTAGAGAAGTTGAGTTCAATCTCCCTCCCCTATTACGATAGTCTTGAAGAAAGTCTTCCTTGTTTCTTTAACTTGTCTCATGCAATTTTCTTTACACATAGGCAACCACTAATCTACTTTCTATCTCTATGTATTTGCCTATTCTGGACATTTCATATTAGTGGAATCATATAATACTGAAGTGACTGACCTCTTTCATTTGGCATGATGCTTTCAAGTTCCATCATGTTGTAGCATGTTTCAGTACTTAATTCCTTTTTACTGCCAAATAATATTTCATTGTGATGGCTATAGCATGTTTAGTTTATTCATTCAGCAGTTGATAGGCATTAGGGTTCTTTCCGTTTTCTGTCTATTATGAATAAGGCTGCTATAAGCATTCATGTACAAGTTTTCTGTGGATATTTTTTTCATTTTTCTTGGGTATATACCTAGGAGTGAAGTTGCTGGATATCTTCTTATGTAATATTTAGAATAACTGCCGAACTGTTTCCCAAAGTGGCTGCACCATTCTGCCTTCCCACGAACAATGTATGAGGGTTCAAATTTCACTTTACCCTTGCCAACCCTTGTTACTATCTATTTTATCACAGCAAGTCTAGTGGTTTTAAAATGGTATTTCATTGAGGTTTTGATTTCATTTCCTAATGATTAATGAAATTGAGCATCTTTTAATGTGCTTATCTTCTTTGGAGAAATATCTGTTCAAATCTTTCACATAGATCTAAACTTTAAATGATCTTGTCTTGATTTTTCAAGTTTGAGAAGATTTTCAAAGAGACATTTCAATTGTCATTTTTGTGCAGTTATATATGTAGAAAAAACAACAAAAAAGAATTTCATGTGGATCATGAGGAAATAGAAACTTTTTTTTCTTTATTAGTCATGCTATTTATTTCTGGATCTCAACCAGTGTTGACTTAAACCATGAACCACATCTTCAAAACTTGAACTTGTTCTCTAAAATATACATAGAGTTGAAATGCAGACATTCAAATTCTTGGTTATTGAGTGTTATTTAATGTTCCTTTTTATAAAGCCAAGTATGCCCCACTCTAACAAATACTGGAATAAAAGACTCTACATTTACAAAACTAATACATTAGGGTAAAATTATATATACACTATAAAGTATTCTTTCTTTTGCCAAGAAAAGTAAGAAAGAAATGATTACAGGATTCTTTTAAAACATTTGTCCACTGGATTTAATCATCATCTGACTAATTGATAGTGAGTTTGTATGAGATATTTATGAAACGTAAAATTTTCTCCATAAAAGGAGAAAATCATGTATTTGAATAGTCATGTTCAAATAACAACATATGCAGAAATAAATACAAGTCAATCCTCCCAGTACAATTAAATCAGTTTAGCTAAAAGTGTATTACTATTCCTCCTGTAGTATAGTGAAAACAGAACTAGAGTTAGATTCAGAAGAATTGCGTTTGTGGCCTAGATGTGTAGCATAACGGTTGAGTGAACTTGGGCAAGAAAGGAGAAAATATTCGGCAAGCTTTAAAGTTTTATGCAAATATAAGGTGTTAATAGTTGTAAACCTGACAATTAAAAGGAATATAAAGAACAGAAGATAGCAGGGAAGCTCATCTAAGGTAGGGGGGAGCTATCTATCTATATGTGTATCTATATCTATATCTATCTATATAACATAACCAGACCTTATAATGACTTTTAAGTAGCTGATGATCAATCATACAGGTAATAGTTGACAGTTATTTTCCTTCTTTACCACAGACAGAACAAGAAATTTTGTAATCTAGGGAAATTAAAATAAAGACTTTCTTAAGATTTCCAAGCGTAATAACTAACATTCTGTATCAAAGAATGTTTCCCAACGAAATCAGAATATCTAGACTTGTATTGAAATAAACCTCTGTGAGATAACATGTTTTGAAAAGATTTTTAGAAACACAATAGCTTGTGGTGACACAAGAGGACAATTTTACACTTACTTCTGGAAAGAATTCTACAATAAGCAAATCTATGATAACAAAACTAACATTAACCTTCAGTCCCACCCAACAGCTGACCTGCTAAGTTTCTCTGGTCAAATTGCTTTCTCACTCTATAAACTATTTGCAAACTTCTCCACTCCTTGTATCCTATTCTCTGTGCCCCTCCCTGTCAGCAAATGATCTCCCTTGCTATTTGACAGAAGAAAAGAAAGAGGAAGTCATTCAGCTTCCTTCCACCAATCTTGCAAGCCTTTATGTATACTCATTCTCTTCTCTGTTCTTTCCCTTTCAATAGAGGTGTCCCTCATCACATCCAAGCCCAATTTTTCTATCTGAGCTTCTAACCTACACCTTCCTGCCCTCTCAAGAACCTCAACTCACACCACTGGTTATTATTTCTTTTTCCTTTACATTCAAATTTTCCCTTTCAAGTGTTTGCATTAAAGCATGATCAAGCCTATAATACAACAGACAACAAGCACAAAACCTTCCTAAATCAAACAAACTTTTCTAGCTAACAAACCATCTCCTTCCTGCTTTTGCTAAGAAGATATGGAGGAGTTTTGAAATTAAAAAAAAATGTTGTTGAATCTTAAAATCTACATAAAGGATCTTTTCAAACTGCATTAAAAGATCACAATCCTATCACAGTATTTTTCTAAAAGTTTCAACTGCTAAACTATAAATTTCCTAGATAATTGTTTGGAATTTTAACTCAAAATTTTTTCAATATGTGGTCAGATATACTGTGAATTTCCCATTCTTGCATATCATTTGATGAGTCTAGATATTCTGAAAATTTCCAATGACACATTAAAAAATCTGTAATTGCCCATAATAAAAATTGCATCTCACTGGTGCTTTCTCCAGTTTTACTGTGGAAGAATTTCTGCTAATGAAAGAGCACTGAAATAATATTATAATAAAATAACAAAGCCTTGCTTACTGTAATAAAGATTTATAGACTAAAACATGAACTGGTATTTCTCTAACACAATTAGAGTTCCCAAACAAAATTTATTGAAAATCCAAAGGACTTTGAATATCAAAGACAATTTTTTAAAAAGAAATTTTATAAGACTTACACCATCAGATTACAAGGATTACTATAAAGCTATAATAATTAAGAGAGCGTGATGTTGGCATAAAACTATTCAAATAAACCAATGACTAGAATAGAGAGTCAAGAAGTAGATTTATATATACTGAGTCATTTTATTTATAAATAAACATGCCAATGCCAGTCAGTGGAGAATGGGTAGCCTTTTCAATAAATGGTACTAGAAAATTAAATATAAATAAGAAAGAAAGAAATCTGTACTCTTATGTTTACCATAATAAAGAAGAAATTCAATTATGACTATTGATGCAAAAGAGAAAGGTAAAACAATAATACTTGTAGAAGGAAACATAAGAGTATATCTTCATGACCTCAGAGTAGGCAAAGGTTTCTTTAGTAAGACATACAAAAAATTCACTGAAAATTTCTAACTGTACAACATTAAATTATCTGTTCATCAAAAATTATTATCAAGAGAGTTAATAAATAAGACATACTTGAAGAAATTATTCACAATAAATATACTGGACAAAGGACTCATACTGAGAATATAAAGGACTCTACTAAGCAAATATTTTAAAAATCTCGATTTGAAAAAAAAACTCTATTTAAATGAAAATGGCCAAAAGACTGACCAAGCATTTAACAAAAGAGGATGTTCAAATAGTCAATAAGCATATGAAAAGTTTCACATCATTAATCAAAGAAATGCAAATTAAAACCACAGAATACCCACCACAGTGGCTAAAATTAAAATGAGAAAACATTCCAAGTGTTAGAACAGAGAGGGAGTAAGGAAAACCCTCATACATTGCTGATTTTAGTGTAAATTGGTACAACCACTTTGGCAAACTTTTAGGTAGTATTTAGGAAAATTAAACCTACATTTACCTTAGACCTATTATTTCTACTCTTTGATATTCCTAAGAGTGCATATGAGTTACAAATCATTTATTCATAGGAGCTTTCTTTACAGTACCCAAGTACTTGAAAAAACTTAAATGGCCATAAACAATAGAATGGATATATAGATTATGTATTATGCATACTTAGAGGAATACTACACAGCAATAAAAAAGAACAAATTAGCGATAACCACACATAAATAGATCTCACAAATGTTGATTGAAAGAACTCATGCATAATATATGACTCTATTTATACTAGCTTCAAGGATAGGTGAAACAAATCTATGGTGATAAATATGATAAATATCAGAATATTGGTTATCTCTAGAGGAAGGACCCTAGGATGGAACACAGAATGAGGGAATCTTCTGGAATTCAATATCTTGGTCTGAGTAGTGGTTATATAAATGTATTCATATTGAAAAATCATATATTAAACTTTCTCCAGCCATACACTTAAAATTAGAGCAATTAACTGTATAGATGTAGACTTCAGGTATAAAATAAACACACACACACACACACACACACACACACACACACTCACACTCAGACTCACACAAGAATAGTTATGATCAAATGCTCTGAAAACGTAGAGGAGAAAGTCATTACTTTTACTTGTGATACGTTCAGCTGAAGAGGTGCCCAGCCATCCTATCACATGCTTCATGCCCATGACTAAGCATAAGCAAGTCTGAAAAACACTTGGTCTGGTTAAATTTTTTTAGGCTGATACATAATGACGCCCTTCTATTTTCCTCATGCTTTGTGAGACTTTGCTGACAAGATCCTGAATCTTTTACAATTAATATTCTGACATGATGAATCACATTTGAAGATTGAAGGGTTTTTAAGGAAAATGTGTTTCTTTCTTCATAATGATTAATAACTTTATCCTGTAATACTAGTATTCTTAAGTTGTTACCTCCTTTTTCCTTCAGACTATGAAGCCTATAGTTAATCTGGATGTGGTTTTCAAATAGGAATGTAGTGTAGAGCTTGTCTTTTCAGTAACCTATAGTTTCCAGGATGCCTACCATTCTCCCACCTGCTCCCATATTTTTGACATCTCTTGAAAATGCTTATATAAGTTTATTTTGTTGCATGCTTAATTTTGTAGTACTAATAGGCTCCTAATTAAGTGATACAAATGAATGAATTGAACGTATTTCCCATAATACTTGATGTTAAAATTAGAGAGCATCTATGTACAAAAAAAGAAATAAAAATAAAAGATAATTTATTAACCTGATTACGTTTACACTTATTTTTCTGTATTGTGTAAGAAAAACTTTTAGAGCCATGAGTGTCAATTATCACGTGAAATATGTTGAATTTCTTAGATATATATAAAATCTATATGTTCTATCTCACATAAAATGTATGGCTTAATAAATCTTTTTCTTTGATACAATCAAAGCAAAAGGTTTTGCATAATAAAACAATTTTAAGAAAATAATTAAAACTATAAACATAATTTAAAGGATAATTATTCTTTTCTTTTAAAACATTACTCCTATTTGGTCATAATGTACATGAGATGAGTCGAAAGTAAGCAATACATTTTTAATTTGCAAGTTACTTCAAAAGTGATGATAAATTTCATTTGAATATCAAATATAATCTGAGTTTAGCAAAAATAATTAATCAACTCAAATATGATTTATCTTCAGCTTTGTGAGCCAACACAAAAATTCATGCATCCAAAATGTCATTCAGGATTAAGTATTATCATTTTAAAGTAATTTTTCTTACTATTTGTCCTATTTGTCTCCTTACCTCTTCAGACTGTTTTCTCTTTCAGTCAAAAGTTTAAAATATGATATTAGGATAGTATTAATTCCTAACATTTATCATACTTATTTATTACATAGCCAACAATCTTGCCAAGAAATAGAAATTAAGTAAAATTGATTTGAGCAGTGATTTTTAAGACTCTGGGCTTTGAAACATTCACTGACTACCACCATTGCATTCATATTCCGTGCTCCCTTTGGTTATGCCCCTGCCTATAAGTGATTCCTGTTCCCCTACACTGAGAGTCTGCTTCTTGATTATTTCTCTTTTGATGTTTGGTCTTGATGAGTGTTACTTTCATAAGAAGTGGAGAGTGATTCAGGATTCTCTGCTTAAAATGGGAGAGCAGGCAAGGAAGGAGATCTATAATCAAAATGAGGGGAAAATAGTAAGCTGAACCTTTATACTGACCTTCAGCTCACTATTTTTCCCTCAATCCAATCTATTCCCCAAAAATCATGTTTAAATGCAAATAGGATCATGTCACTTGAAAGGTCCTCAGTGTCTTTCTTTTGATTCTAGGATCTAATTCAAAATCCTCAACATGGCCTGCATCATTTGGTCCATGGCTAACAAAGCCAATGTTCTACAGGCTACATAGTTTTTCCAGAAATATACATTCAGCTAATTACTTGAGTGAAGTAAACTAATTGGAATAAAATGCGAGATGCCTTCCATATTCCAAACAATACCAAATAAAAATGGGATATGTGCCTGAACAACTCCTCCTTCTTTTCATGCAAGCTGTTACTATGCCTCATCCTGGTGGGCTTTTGGAATTAAAAAGTATTTAGCATAGCAAGGGTGTTATGGCTATGGAAATCTCTTCATAAATGGATGCTAAACAAGGAAATTCTTTAATCCTATTTTAAAACAAAATATATTTAAATGAATTAAGTCCATGATATTCTGTCATAAGATATTCCATTTTCAACTACTAATTTATTTGAATGGAAAGCTAAGTACATACATATCAAATATGTATATATTTATTGAATATATGTGTTTAAAGAATTGTTTCGCAGGCCACCTTTCCTTGCAGGTGTTCATAGAAGTATTCAAGACATAAAAGCTAAATATAGAACTAAATGATATTTGTTCATATCACCTATCAGTAAATATCAATGATTGAAATCCTTCAGAATTCATTCGAGATTAAGCAATCCTTTTTTTTTTTCCTTCCAGATATAGTTTGAAGTGTACCTTTAGCTATTCTCCTGTGACTAAAATTTTCAAATCTCTTTTTAGTGTTTGGTGATATAGACATATTTTCCAACATGGCTCAAAATGCATTTCATGCACTAAAAGTTTTCTATGGGTTTTAATAGGTGCTTTATGAAAAAAAAATCAAATATCAATATCATACTAGGAAAATTTGGGGTTAAATAAAATGAAATAGGTTTCTCTACTGCAGGACTTCTTAGACACTTTAATAGTCCAATATGCATTGAGATTCGATAATAGTAAAATTGTGTGCTGTAATTTTCAAAATTATTTAATCAAATACCTACTGAAAGAAAGAGAGCACTACTTCATGAAACTTTGAAAGGGCTGGCAGAAATGCACATTGATAGGTAATTTGCTTATTGTATTCTAACTTTCATAACTAAAACTAAATATTGTTTCTTCTGATGCTTCATTTAGTATCTGAATAGAATTATCTTGTAACATCTTTTCTCATTGAAATAACGTGAGAAATTGAAAGCATCTTTTGGTTCACCTGCTGTATTTTGGAAGGTCCTGTCTTAAACATTATTTCTTTTGTAAGACTTTCTCTCACCATACAGTAACTACATAGTCTATCTTCTCTCACATCACCATTTTAATTTCCTCATGATATATGTATCCTCCCATCTGCTTCCTCTCACTAGAATTATCTACTTCATTACTATAGTCCCAAAGCCTAGGCAGTGGTTGACACATAGTAAGTTCTCAATTAATATTTGTTAAATAAATGAATGAATTCTTTAGGGCTTTATGGCTTGTAGAAATTTAAACAAAATAGTTACACACATAAAAGCAGTATAAATCAGGATTAAAGGCCACATGCCCTACTAAAGGATATCATTTCAGTTAGTTAAAGTTTTACCAATATTTTAGTGAAAAACATCAAGCCAATAGTCATAATATCAAAAGACATGTGCCTCTGTGGAAAAGTCGTGAACCTGTAGCAACCCTAGCAGGTTGTTGTATGGGAACATAATGTTTCTCAATGCAATAGTTCACTCTTCTTTGAACAGTTCACCATTTCCTTTAAAGCCAGTTAACACTGAAAACTATGATATAACTGGACAATGCTGTATTTGCCATTTTTGGAAAGCCTTGACAATCAAAATTTAAAATATGCATTTAAAATACACAACCGCAAAGCACTTCACTTCATAAGAAGAAGCTTAGAACTTGGATATTTCCAATATACTTAGCTGTATAATGATTATCTCAAAAGATTCTTATTTATTTACTAAAAGAAAGAAAGCTTTTAAATATAAAAAAATTAATTACAAATGTTTGTAAGAATAGTTAGCAAAAAACCTCAAATAGAATTCTTTCATTCTACAATACTGTTATGTAAAGTTTTTTTTTTTTAACATCTTTATTGGAGTATAATTGCTTTACAATGTTGTGTTAGTTTCTGCTGTATAACAAAGTGAATCAGCTATATGTATACATATGTCCCCATATCCCCTCCCTTTTTCATCTCCCTCCCACCCTCCCTATACCACCCCTCTAGGTGGACACAAAGCACTGAGCTGATCTCCCTGTGCTATGCAGCTGCTTCCCACTAGCTATCTCTTTTACATTTGGTAGTGTATATATGTGAATGCTACTCTCTCACTTCGTCCCAGCTTACCCTTCCCCCTCCCCATGTCCTCAAGTCCATTCTCTGCGTCTGCGTCTTTATTCCTGTCCTGCCCCTAGGTTCTTCAGAACCATTTGTGGTTTTTTTTATTCCATATATATGTGTTAGCATACGGTACTTGTTTTCCTGTTTGTGACTTACTTCACTCTGTATGACAGACTCTAGGTCCATCCACCTCACTACAAATACATGACTTTCGTTTCTTTTTATGGCTGAGTAATATTCCATTGTATATATGTGCCACATCTTCTTTATCCATTCATCTGTCGAGGGACATTTAGGTTGCTTCCATGTCCTGGCTATTGGAAATAGTGCTGCAGTGAACACTGGTACGTGACTCTTTTTGAATTATGGTTTTCTCAGGGTATATGCCCAGTAGTGGGATTGCTGGGTCTTATGGTAGTTCTATTTTTAGTTTTTTGAGGAACCTCCATAGTTCTCCATAGTGGCTGTATCAATTTACATTCCCACCAACAGTGCAAGAGGGTTCCCTTTAATAACACAATGTTAAGTTATACTTGCCACAATAATATTTTAAGCTGTAGTTTCAAGTATGGAAATTTTTAGTGTTCAAAATATTGAATTATGTTATTTCTTTTTCAATATTGTCATTTGCCCATTAAATAAAATGGATTTTTAAAGTGAATCATTTTAGTTTTTAAATTTTTTTTTGTGCTTCTAATTACTCACTCGAAATTGGATTTGGTCACTATTTGAAAAAAATTTTAGTAATGGCAAGGAACATTTTACTTTCTGTTAATGCTCCATCTTGAACTGTATTCAACTTGAATTACAGTCAAAGCAAATTGCAAATTGCATAAATGTTTTATTCATAGTAAATAATTGTGTCCTTTTATCTGGGGAACAAAAAGCACACACAACAAAATAGTTTCTTATTTGCAGACTGATAAAATAAAGTAGAACATGTTATTATTAATGTGATCATTTATTTTATTGTTCAAACTGGGACAGTTTTGAGAGAGTAAGGGGACCTAAAATTAAATCACATAATTTAAAATATTTATTTATTGACTTTAAAAATTATTTTATTATTTGTGGTGGATATATAAAATAGTTATAATCATAACTATAATCATATGACCTTATGACTAAAATATACTAAAACATACACTAAAATATTCATAAAGCACTTTTTTCCAATAGCCCAGATTGGAAATTACCAAAATGTCTATCAAAATTAGAATGTGTAAGTAAATTTGGTATGCTCAC
The DNA here is from genome assembly GCF_028021215.1 of Eschrichtius robustus. NCBI lineage: Eukaryota > Metazoa > Chordata > Mammalia > Artiodactyla > Eschrichtiidae > Eschrichtius > Eschrichtius robustus. Next base: position 69,027,028 of record NC_090836.1, read on the forward strand.
ATAATGGAAATCTACAGAATAATGAGAATGAGTTAACCAGAACTATAAATATTAGGGAATATGGAAACATTATTATCAATATTTTGAGATAAGAAGCCAAATAAAGAAGACTACATAGTGTATGAGTCCATTTATATAAAATTTGAAACTGGCAAAACAGATCTATAGCTTAATAGCAAGTAGAGAGGGGCATAAAGAGGGCTTATGTGTTCTTGGTAGTGTTCTGTTTCTTGATTTCATCGTTGGGTTCAATTAGTGAAACTCTTTGGAGATGTACACATATTATTTGTGAACTTGTACACATAAGCTTCAATTAATAGTTTTTTTAAATCACTGATATACTCCCTATGCAAAATTATTCTTGGTAAGCATGCATAAACTTTACTGAGATCTATAAACGTATCTTATTCTAATGTCATGTCTTCTATCTTTCTGAGGAATAAATTGTCTCTCTTTTTTTCGTAAAGTGGTCTGCAAATTATCTTCAAAATTGCATTTATGGTTGGTACATTTGAAATGGTTGACGTGTTTAATTAAACCACTTCTAGAGACCGTAATCTTCTTTGAGGAAATAATCTCCCGATAGGTACTGAGGTAAAGGAAACTCAGAGAAGATTCTGGTAAATGGAGGATACTCTCACTTCTATTTTTTTATACTGAAATAGATAATTATTTCAACCCACATATTTTCAAATGTACTTGTCTTTTTTGCCTTAACTCAGAGAAACTTTTTCTTACAGTTTACAGCAAACTAAACAATAAATTAACTCTATATTTACTTTTCTAAATGTCACAAAATTTAGATGCTGCAAAATCATTAGGCTTCTCGAGTTAATTCAGTTTTGGCATAGAATGTAAGTTTATTCAATTAAGTATACAAATTCCTTCAAAGAGTCTTAAGACAAATCAATATATGATAATAATTACCCTATTTCAAAACTATATCTCATATACCATTTATGTTTCTATCATCTAATCTGTTTACTTCCTCCCTTGCTTTTGTAGGAAACAAATGAATTCCTGTTTGCGTCATTTTCAGTAATTGTAACTTACCAAGAATTCTAAAAGCTGTAGACTGTTATTGCATTATTTATTGGTTTTAGGCTTCCAAATGATTTTGGCCAAATGCAACCAATTTAGAACACAAATTCATAAAATAAACTCAATATTATTCTAAGGCACTTAATTTACAAGGTAGTTTCATCAAAGGCTCAACGTTTTAAAAATCTGGTTGCTGATAGGCAATGAAGAAAGAAAGCACATAATGCTATGCTGTAGTATCAGTATTTATTATCAGCTTCACTGTAAAATAGTTTAATTAGGTAACAGTGTATAATACAAAAATACTTGTGAACATGGACAATTTTATTTTGATTGGTAGAATATCACAGCTTGTTTCTACACAATTATAAATTTGTGTGTGCACCACAATCAAAATCAAACCACATTACTCCTCTGAGGGTTCTGAATTTGATAAGAAAACAGGTTTTCCATGACATTGTGCTCCATCAAAATTTGTGTTTGAATTTTCACTACAAAACCACAAATTTTATGTTCAATGTTGAATTTTTAAACTGAATTTACAGTAGTATTCATAACAATGTCAGGTATTTCACTTTGTACAAAATGAACTTCCCAATGCTTTACTTTGAATTCATGAAATGAAAGCAGTAGATTAATTCAACAACTGATTTTCTCTCTGAAGCATCAGATAACACTGATGAAAAAGTCATCGTTGATATGAAACAATTATCCTTTACTTGTTCCCAAAGTTCTGCTAACGGAGCAACACATTAAAAGTGGCTGTCTTACCTTTTGTACATGTAAAAGAAATTTGGGGAAAAATGTGAAATTAATTTAGAAGAGTAGTTATTTGCTCTAAATAAAAGTCATGGTTCGAGAGACATCCATAAACACATTTTCTACAGCTACGTGAGTTAATTATTCATCTTGTGGGGCACCATCTTCTTAAAATGAAGACTTACATTTGAAGTAGATGCTGATGCCTCTTAAGCAGATTTTATGACTTTTTACTTTCATGGGCCATTGATATCATCATGAGGCCCATGGCAGATGTTAAATGTAAGCAAACAAAATTTCAAAATGTTAACAAACATAAAATAAATGCATATTTTAATACTATGTATTTATATCAAATCATAAATGGCAAAACTGTAGAAACGAGACCATTCAGAATCTCTATGCTCTCTAAACCATGGGCCTCAGGCTCTTTTTCTTGCTCCCATTTTGTACAGCTAACCTATAATTTCCCACTGATAATGCTAACTGTTCTCACACAGCTTCACGTTATCTTACAGGCTGTGAATGGGCCATGACACAGCTGATGGTCACATCAGTGCCTAGCAGAGGCCCAGAAGGTCTTGCTCTTCATGCTGCCCATGAAGAGAGTTGTTTGTTCACTTGTGCCTGGAAAACGCAGTGGAAAAGAGATAGATTGATACTGGTTGTTTTTCCATTTTGTGTGCACTTTGAAGTGAAAACTCTGTGCACTGCACATGTATTTCAGATACTACTAGAAAATATGACGGTAAAAAATGGGCAGAGTGGAGTTAACCAATTGCATGTCAGTTTATTTTAATGCACTACTGGTAATAATTAAAAAGCAAAAACTCTGAGGCATACGCTAAACCAGATGAGATTCTAGGTCAATAGTCATAAACCAAGAAGGAAAGTTTTGCTGACTGTGATCATGAAAGAATTCTTAGAAGAGGTGGCACTGAATTTGGGATTTAAAAGATGAAGAAGTGTTTAACAGGCAGAAATGGGAGTGAAGATACTTGAGTCAGAGAGAATGGCTGTAGCAAAAACTCACGATCTATTTTACTGTCAATAAGTAAGGCAATTTTCTTGTTCTTTGTAGCAGTAACACAAAAGCTCAAGATATAGTCAAATCCCCTTAGAAACACTAATGCTTTTCATACCAATAAAATCTTCAGTACATTTTCTTGATACATCCCAATTGTGGATCATACCACTGATGGTAAAAGATGATTTCATTTATGTGAACACAGTGTTAAAAAAATTAAATCAAATACTGAGACAAATATTCTCTTCAATCTTTCTAATTATTTCAAAAGGAAAATCTCACTTTATTGCTTATTTGTCTTTATTTAACACCTTTCTAGATTTGATAATATATGTTTTTCAAGTAATAATTATCTGGAAAAAGTTTGCATACTTGTTAAAGTAAAAATTTAATAAATTTTATTTTAATTAATTAATTAATTAAACTGTTTTATTTTTATTATTAATTTTTATATTTTATTTGTAAAAATTGATGCTTTTTTATTTAAAGGCACGATATAAAGTTTTCCTTTAAAATAAATTTCTTTAAGTGAAAAAAGAAAACTTGATTTAAATATAGTATTTAGTAAATAATAGTTAATACAGTTTGCAAAACGGTAAAAATGTCAAAGGTCAAAGTGCCTAAATTTGGGGAAATAGTAATGTAATAGAAATGTAATAGTAATAGAAATAGTTCAAGATTTGAAAGCAATCTATAAAGAATATTCTAAATTCACCAACATAGTGACCAGGCATTTCAATGTGTCAAAATAAGGACCACTTAAATTTGTCTTTTACAAAGACATTGCTTTTCCAGATGTCCTATATAAAATCCAACATTCATTTAATTCCAAGATTTATCTCTATCTTTCAACATGTAGTCAACCTGGAAAATTTTAGAGTGGTTCATATAATTTTTCTTGAATATTTCCCATGAATTCTACAATTGTGATATGGTCATGTCTGGAATCTGACCTCTCCCTTCCAAAAGAACATATTCTACAGAAATTGGCAGGGAAATGTTATATAAAATATTTTTAAAGATTATTCAGTAAGTTAACAATTATGCTTGGCCATCAGAGTACTTTTAACTATAGTGTGTTTTTTTTACTACCTGCATAATAAATTTGGTTCATTTGGGTTGGAAAAATGTTTCTATTGTTTCTGAAAAAATTGGACATAAATGTATGGCTTTTATTCATTTAGTCAGACCTTGATGCATTTAAAAATAAGCTTAAGCATTGTATAGCAACCATTCCTTTATTTGCCATACAATATTAACAGCTTATTTAGAAAGGACCTTTTCAAATGATACCAAAAGAAAAAAAAAAGTTTAGTTATTGTTTATGTCACATGCATCGTTTCCTTGGTTAGATCAGAGATTGTGCTAATAGTTTAACTTTACATTGTAATTTATTTCTAAAAATTTGCCAAGACGCTGAACTCAGCCATTACTTCCATTCCTTTCTTACATCAGTTCCTACATCATGCCCTATGTTTCTAAATTAGGTTAAACATTAACTTGTAATCTGACATTCAGATAAGATTTACTGAACATTAATTATGAGTTGAAGTGATCTCAGAGCCTCAAAAATATTAGAGTGTTACAAAAACAGAAAGAAGCAGAGTCTCTGCTATTAAGTATAAATGCTAGTTAGGGAAAAACAAAATATAAACATGAGAAAACTAAGGGAATTTAAAAAGTAACTTGCAATTTACTATAAATTAATTAAAATAGTAGTTGAGAATTAAGAGATGGGAAATGAAAGGCAGCACATTCTCAGTGAAATTCCCAGATATACCACTTATTAGCTGTGTAATCTTGAGCAAGTTTCTCAACAATTCTATGACTCAATTTCCTCATCAGTAAAACGTGGATCACATTAACACATATTAGGCAGGTAGGTTAGCTGTTCAACTCTCTCCCCTTCTATGTTAGTCAGGTTTTGCTGGGCAAGATTTGCCCATCTATAGACTCCATTTCTCAGCTATCATTGTAGCCAGGTGTGGCCATGTTACTAGTTCTTACTGAAGGAATCTGAACAGAAGTAATGTTTGTCTCTTCTGGACCAAGATTATTAAGAAGAGAGTGTTTTTCCTTCATGCTTTCTTTCTGATTCCACCAGCTGATGGCAGGTGAATGTGGGCGTACCTCTGCCCATCTACCAGGAATAATCCCCTTTGACTATTTAACTGAACCATTGGGATGAGCCATTTGTTAAAGTAGATTACCCTACTCTGATACAACTGACCTAAGGTTGTTGTGAGGAACGATTGAACATATAGCGTCACCCGTGATGAAAGCTCAATAAATATTATCAGTAGTGCTTTTACTGTGAAATATTTCTGGATATTTGCTTAGTTGCCTTATCAATTAGTTCTTTCTATAAGATAGATGAAAAAATGTCAATCAACTCTAACTTGAGAGAATTAAACAACAAACCCAACTTTTTAAGCCCATGTTACCAGTATGCCATTTGATCCAAAAAGTATTTCATATTATCCAAAGAAAACAAGTTATTCTGTCAGTAGTGAATCTCCAGGGTTTTGCACAATAAATGCCTGCTCTTTTATGTTTATTATTATAATTATTTGATAAATGAACAAATGCATGATCCAAATTGATAATCATCTCCAAAACTAGCATGTAGTAATTCTATAGATTGGTCTCAGATAATGCATTAAAAATGACTGGATAGGGGGTTCACAATTGTTTTTCAGCCTTCATGTATGTAGAAGAGAGTCAATATGTAAAATAATCCAATGGTTAGTTTGACAAAGCAGTAACACTACATGTTTCCTGGTTGCTCTTTCAATGGAGTCTAATCAAATCTTCAGTAATTCATTTCACAATCAACAATCTATCAATTTTGCTGGATGTATTGTGTTGGCCAAAAAGTTCGTTCGGGATTTTCCATAAGATGTTTATATTGGCTAACCCAATACAAATCCAACCTCACGTAGAAGTTACTATTTGACAGCTTATATCAGACATGTTATTTCTTAGGAGTTTTCTTTGCCTTGCCTGTCATTTTCTTAGTCACTTTCAGAATATCTGTCATCAGTTTCTTGTTTTTCACAGTAGCATCCTTTTATGATAAGCCATCATCCTCCAGCTCCTTACAATCATACAGGATTTCTGTCATCCACAAACCAGATAATTTTCCACTGGTTCAGAGTATTTCACAACCAATTAATTGGCAAATGATCTCTACTTTTTGTTTTATTCTATAGGAAGTATTATAAATCCAAGCCACTGATACTGATTGTAAATTCAAATTAAGGATCTATTTTTGCACTGTAATGAACAATTTAAGTGCACCATATTTGCCACTTTGACACTTTTTATAAATTAAAAAAATAAAATTAAAACATTTCCCACAAATACAATAGTCTGAGCAAGGAAGACAATAGTCTGAGTAAATGTGGACTAAAAATCAGCATTGAATATTCTTTGTCCTGAGACAAAATTTGGGAGTAGAAGAACCAACTGTTCTCTATCAATGATCAAGATGGTTTTACCTGTAGATTTCCCAAAAAGATCTGCTTACAGAAGAATATATTTAGAATTGGATAACAATGTAAACTAAGGACCAATGAATATAAAAAGACAAATATAAGTCAGCAATTTTTCCAAAATCCTCTTGTAATTAATTTATAAATGAAGAAGAATTATAAATACCTTGGTAACTTAGCATTCTGAAATAAATAATGAACTTTCACACAGACATATTCAAGAGTGAAGATCTCCTGACCAATTATGTTTCTACTACTAGAGATGTTTCCTGAGAAATTTATGTAAACTGATTTATATTTATTATGATTGAATTCTCCATGCATAAATTGAATGACAAAATTGTGTTTCCCTTAAAGAAAAACAAAAGAGTTATATTTCTTAAATTTTGCTTCTTGAAGATTCTAAAAGAGGAATCCCCAAATCCTTTTTTATCATAAAATACAGGACCTGAACACACGAATAGTACAGCCCTCTGGTGTTGGCCGTGAATGTAATACATGTACTTTCATTTCAGTTGTGAGTCTATTCCATCTGATAGTGATTTACCTAAGGTAAATAAATGAATGCTGTTCTAAAACAAGAGGCCTAGAAGAGCTATATTAACTAATGCACTATACCTCTATTCAAACAGATTACCTCAGTCTTCCAGTTCTTACACGATCCAAAATCCAATTCCTTCCCCACATGAAAAAAATTGTATTACTGTATTCCTAACCGAATAATGTCCATATGTTATATTTTTTCAAAGTATTTTGTTCAGCATAACCTGTTCCTACTGAAGTCAAACGCCAGGAAAATCTACCTACAAGGGAAGCAATCATTTTAAAGGACTGCAGGTGATCTGGGTGGTTATTTGGCTTCCATTTACATAGAAAAATCAGGTGGAAAATTGAACACAACTAAATAGGAAAAGATATCTGTGAAGGGCCAGTGCTTCTGGATCCACTAAATGCTGTCATTCTGCCTAACTGGGCAGCTTTTGCTCGTCCATCCTTTCCATCGGAACTAGATGATAATGGCTAACATTTATTCACATGCATCATATGCCAGGTACTTTTCTAAGCACATTACATGCACTAAATTCCTTAATCCATACAGTAACCTATAAAAGTAGAGACTATTATTATCCTTCCTCACCATTTGACAAATAATGCTACCAAAGCTAAATATTACCCATATTTATAGTTAGTATATAATTTGCCATCCTTTTTGAGACACTTTGAGAATAAAAGTATAAATAATAAAGATAAGACAGCAAACATAAACTAGGACTATCCCAGGCACACCAAAACATATGGTCATCCCAGCCATATTTCATAATGCATTTTAAAAAATAGAAGTTATGCTACATGTTAATCATTGTTTTTCTAGCACTTAAATATCTACAATTCCAAATTTTTATTTCACTAGTTCCAAATATTTGGGACTGACTGTATGGTACCTACTAAGTAGCAATGTTGAGAAACAGTTTTCAGCTATGTTTCTGCAAATAAGCAGAAAAACAACTTGGCAGAGGAGTTAGGAAAAATACAGAGAATTTTACGTTCCCTTTAGATATATAGAAATTTCAAACTTTTAGCAAAATTGCTTAAGTCATTTCTTTAAAAGGGGTAATTGAAAAACAAATTAGGGTATTGTATGTAAACCTAAATCCATCTGCAAAGGTTAATTGTTCATCTCAGAAATGTCAACATGAAACAATACTAAAAGACATCATCCATTCCTTTAACACATTTGTTCAGGACACACATGGAAGCTAATATTTTAGACTTAGTCTAAATACTGCACTATACATAGTCTCAATTATTTAGAGAAATTGATTTAACTGACATTTATTGACTACCTACTGTGTGCCAAGCAGATAGGAATGGTGAGAAGAAAACAGTCAAATTCTACTTAAGGGTGTGTGGGGTGGGGGGAGAGAGAAAATGACTAATAATGTAAATAATCATATAGTCACAATGTATCAGATATTAATAATTGCTATAAAAATACATTATTGAAATAGTGACTGGAGGGTAGCAGGGTACTTTTGATTGGGTTATTAAGGAATTCTTTTCTCAGGGGTAAACATTTGAGCTGAGATTTTTATTCTAGGAAGGAATCAATCATGATAAGGTTGGGAGAAGCATACAATGCAAAGGAAAGAGCAGATTCAAAGTCCTGAGATAGGAAAAAATTTGGAAGGTGAAGAGGATGAAGAAGCCAGTGGGTTAGAGCTCAGGCACAGCAGGAAAGAGGGTATCAGGTGAGGCTGGGAAGTCAGTCCTGGCCATAGCACCAGTCTTCTGGACCCTGGTACTTGCTGTGGGTTTAATCAAAGTGCAATAAAATGCCTTTAGAGTTTTAATCAGCGGTACCATGAATTGTTATTCCTTTTAGACAGATCACTCTGGCTGCAGTGCAGAGTACAGATAGATTATAGGAAGGCAAAACGGAAACAATGATACCAACTAAGAGGTCTTCTAGGTAGCCAAACAGTGGTTTAGGTTTGGGAGGGGGCTTTGGAAGTGAGAAAAGGTGGATTGATTTGGAATGTATTTCAGAATTAGAACAAGCTAGATTTACTGGTAGACTTTCTGGTAAAGAAATTACAGCTCCTTTTTTTCTGACATAATTTTTGCTTAATTAATGAGATTAGTTTTTGCTGCCTTATTTTGTTTTGTTTTTTTTCACTTGTCACATAGTTAATGGATTTTGGGTGCTCAGTGAACAATCTAAAATTGTATGCAAAATAATCGAGTGCATTTATTAATATATACAATTTTGAAAGGAAGTCAGTTAATTACTTTTGTTGGGTAATCAGAGGTCCATGGCCCAGAGCAAGAGAGGAACTAGTGAGCTTATTTCCCTAAATATTTCACATATGCTTTTCCATTACCTATCTCCTTGTTTTCATCTCTTGCTACTCCTGTCTGGTAATTTACATTATAATAATACCAAGCTACCTCTTCTATGATATTTTTTTCTATAATATCTCTGCTCAGGCTGTATTTTCTTCCTCTTAGCACTTTTGGTTTATCAAACATTCCTCATCCTTCAAAATTTGGCTAAGATATAAACTTCTCCACAATGTGTTTTCTAAACTCTAAACTCAACTAACTTTTTTTCCCTAAATGTGCCTCAGACTTTTTTTTTCTTTGAATGTAAGTTTTATTGTGTGTGTGTACCACAGGTTCAATATATATGAATTATGTCAAATTGATTACATTGTTTTTCAAAATAAAAAATTTTTGATATTTTACATCAGCTTCATAATATAAATGCAGAAAAACTATATTATTTTTTTCTAAAGTTCAGAAATAGCCATTTTGCTCATTCAGTATACTATAAACTACCTCGGACTTATTGAAAGGACATTCTATGTTTAAATCTTTTAAATTTTTATCCCCTGTGTGGAGCATAATGCCTGATTTGTGATAGACAATAAAGGAATGTAGGTATTATTTTTATTTACAGAGTTCCCAAAGACTAAAATCTTCTTTTATATTGTTTACTGTTCATATATGAAATAATATATGTTGTGCTGTTCTTGTCTAGTCTTTCTACTTTTAACTCATATGGAGGCCCGGTATTTCTTCTTAATGTTTTCAATTTATAAATTTTTATACCTAAATACAGGCAGAGAAACTGTGCCTTTTATTTGTGGTTGTTTTGAGGCTTTAAAAATTAATTCTCAGACAATTTTGATATATTTCCTCTTTGGGCTGCCACCATAGTTTCTCAATATAACTTTCCAATGTAGACAATGTAAATAATCACAAATTTATTTAATATCGTTTGTATTATAATATGTATTTTAAAATTATAAAAGTATTGTAACCATATTACAAAATATGGAAAGAGGCAAGAAAAAAGTCACTTAGAATGCTACCAATTTAATACAACTACTGTGACGTGATGTTGTATCTCAAGCTAGGATTTCTTTTATCTTTTTACATACTTACAATTTCTACTCTCTTTTTCACTTAAAACTCCAAGGATTTTCCTTTTTGCTACAGATTCTTCATAATGTTTATTTTTAATAGTATGTAATATTCTTATATAAACTATTATTTATGTAAGAGTCCCTTATTAGAGTATATTTATGTATTTATTTTTATATCAGGGTTATTTCATTAGATAAGATCCACAGTACAGATATTACTGGATCAAAGATTGTTAACATAAAGATTCCTTTTAATACATAGTACCTAATATATTTCTAATACAGTTGTATAACTACATCACCATCAGTGAAGGATAAAACTACTTTTATATCACATTCTCCAGTATAAATATTATTTATTATATTATGCTTAATGAGTACAACAATAAATGCTTTTTCATTTTGCCTTACTTTGCATTAGTTTGATAATGACCAAGGTTGAATTTTTTAAAATAAATATTTATGTACTAATTATATTTCCTCTTTTGTTTGCCTACTTCTATTTTAGTTATAATTTATTTTTTCTCATTAATTTGTAAGAATTATTTATAAAACAAGCAATTATTTCTGCTATATTTGCAATTCTGTTTTAAAACTAGTTAACATTTATTGAACACTAATTGAACTAGTCTGTGTCATAACCACTGTGCCTAGGGGTTTACATACACTAGCTCATTAAATTTGCAAAGCTAGTTATGAGATAGGTGCTATTGTTAGTAAGGAAAAACAGAATCTAGATTAAAACAGACTCCAGAACTCTTACTATTGACACTTGCCTAGAAAAATCTAACCTGTTACATCTGACATATTGCTTTTGGGCTGTCTTTGAACATACTTAAGGCTTTGACTATGTAAGTTTATATTGTTCTTAATTTGTATTTTAGTGCCGGATTAGAAGAGGGTAAATACTAATTCTTAGTTATTTTCTGCTTAGTGAAATACATAGAAAAGATATGTGTTCCAGTGTTAGATCTTTGAAATCAAAAGTCTAAAAAGTATTGGAAGTATGTGTACAGAAGCTGGATACTTCCAGTGCGTCATCTCAGCTACATAGTCTGCAACATGAATAGTGCTCACTAGAGTTGGGGGTGTACAACACCACAATCGTACATTGTAACCCTGAATTGCTATAGCTTGGTATCTAACTACTAACTTAAAGATCAAATAAAATAAATATTTTAACTTGTCTACTGGGTACTTCTAGCTCTGTCTTCTGGAATCCTGGGCTCTTAAATGCTCACGGTACTAGATTGTGGCTACTATGCTATGTGCCAATATAAAGAGTTGTTTTGTTTCTCTTGAAAACATTTCTTAAACCAAATATGTGATCTATATATTAATTCCTCAGCGTAAATAGTGGTTTAATAATGAGCACATAGGAAGTCAGCATCACAGGGGTAAAAAATTCTCAGGGTCTGAATCAGAAAGACTGTAGAAATTCATGTTCTGTCATTTACTATGTGACCTTGGGCAAGTGAATAAATTTGTTTCCTTACATTTAAAATAGGGATCATAATAGCATCAACCTTCTTTCAGGTGTATTTTGGTGATTAAATGTGATATTTACTGTACCAGAAAATCAAGTTAAAGTGTTTAATAATGTTAGCTATTTATATAAAGTAAGGTCAGAAATGAGTATTAATCTCAAAACAGTGCCTTTAAGTAATATCTGGCGACTGTCAATATAGAGCTTTTTGAGTTTTATTCTTGGACCTCTGTATTAAGGCCCTCTGAGGTTGCCTTCACTTCACTGGATAGGCAACCCAATAAATTAGGCCACTGTAAAAAATACACACTTGACCTGGCTGTCAGTGAACTACAGGTTTTTTTCAGTTGGGAGAATGTTTTTTCCCCTCCCAATAACTGTTTTTCAGCTAAATCAAAATTGAAAACATAATTATTTCAGTTTATTTTCCAGATTGCTGAAAATGATGACTTCATTTATTATTAAGAGCGGCAGCTGGTAACATCTCAGAGCATGCAAATCAGTTAACCCACTATGATTTGGTTTTCTTCTCTCTTTTCCAGTGGGCTACAGCTTTCTTATTGATCCAAAATGTAGTTATGTTTAATATAAGAAATAATCAGCAAGTTGTTTATCAATATCAAACAGATTATGCACTGTGAAGATATAGAGAGTTTTGAGCTGATAGAGTAAGAGCTCCTAGTATATTATAATAACTCGGGTATCCTATATTTAATTTAAACATGAGAAAATACTTCTTTAATATGATAAATGATTTTAATGCTGCTTTGCTGACCACTGTCATCTGAATTAATTATATTATAATAATGGTCAATGCTAATTTTGGCTAACATCTCTAGGAAAAAAAAAATGAACAAACCCACCTTATTTTGGGGCATTGACTCCATGTGAAATGTAAGAGTATTTTTTAAAATATTAAAATATAAACGCACTTTAATTTAACTAATACTTTCAAATAAAGATGGAAATTTTTGCATAAAATTAACATACTTAATAAAATTATAAACCATTTCTTCATTAGAAATTTTTACTAACTCTTTAGTATGGCATTTATATTTTTATCACTAGAGACAATTTTTCATGTTCATTTTATCTAGTCCTTTTACAGTGTAAAGAACCAGGAAAGTGATAGAGTAAACTTTCTATCCCCTTATGGAAAGAATAAAATATTTCCCAGCCAAAAAACTTGGCTTTTCCTATTTATCATCTACCCTTTGATTCTAAAATAATTATAACTGTTTTTACACAATTTGCAGCATATTATTCATGTATTGCTAAGCACGTTTTGAAACATTAAACTCCTATTATTCTCCTGGAACTATTATGAATATTAGAGGTATATTTCATAAGTCTCTTCCAGTAAGAAAAATATGACTAATAATAATGACTAAAACTCTAGGCTCTTTCCTAAATTTTGCCAATTATTTGATCTGGATTTTATTTTTCGTTGGTTTTCTAGTACTGGCATTCATAATAGTATTTTTTAATTATTATTTTCAGAAGGTGTCATAGCTAAACAGTATATTGTCTTCACCATCATCATCACATTTGCCGTATTATGTCTATAGGATAAAATAAAATTATAAACCAAGATACTGCTGAATTTTAAAATACACATAAATTTTTTAAAAGCAATAAAATGAACATTTGCATTTAGAGAGCCAAATGAGAGTTCTTAGTGGCCAAAACATCCCAAATTAAATTTGACAATATTTCAAAGAAATTGATTTTTAAATATTATTTCATCATGTTAGTAGCTGTTTTCATTTTAATTCATCCATGTAGTTAATTACTCATTTCTACTTTTTTTCTAAATTAGTTCAAAAACCAGAGTATCTGGTGTCATTAAAATTAAACTACTTTTGTTTTTGACTACTTTTAAGGAGAGTACATTGCTGAACCAAATTCCCCTACCTATATGCTGAGAATACATTTCCACTTTTTGAAACCACACAAATAGGGTGGTATTTTGAACTTTTGGTATTCTGGATCACACTTAAAGATTTGTTAATTCTATGACACAGATACAACTTTATTCAAATAGCTTATTGAGCATGCTCCTATAAGAACTGAGACACCCAGGGCAGGGAAGTAAAAGATAATTACCCTGAAGAGTCCTAGGCCTTCTAATGAGACGAGAATAAAATGCCAGTTGAAGCACAACCAAGGGAAATATAAACAATTTCTCCCCAAATTCCAATTGGAACTTAAGTGCAGAGAATTAGATCCATGGCTTATTATAAAATATCATATAGTTCATGATATACTATTAGGATTGGTTCATATATAGTCTTCTTTCTGTCTTATTTTCTTTCTTTATAAAAACAAACAGTACCATAAATCCAACACCAACTAAAAACTATAACATTAACCTTAATTTATATTTACTATGCATTCCTTTCCTAATCAAATCTGTATTCTGAGTTTTATATTTATCATCACCATATGTAGTTTGTTTGAACCTGCATTTTTCACTCAACATTTTTACTAAGATTCATTGCATATTTTCCTATACTTGACTATTTCCTACTATTCCTATTTCTTGACTTTTTTAGACACCTTACATAAGTAGAATCATGCAGTATTTTTCCTTCTGTGACCGGCTTATTTCACTTAGCATAATGTCCTCAGGTTAATCCATGTTGTTGCAAATGGCAAGATTTCCTTCTTTTTAAGGTCGAATAATATTCCATTGTATGTATATACCATATTTTCTTTATCCATTCATCTGTTAATGGATATTTGAGTTGTTTCCATATCTTGGCTATTGTAAATAGTGCTGTAATGAACATGGGAGGGCAGATATGTCTTTTAGATTCTGATTCCAATTTCTTGGATATATACCGAAAAGTGCTATTATGGGATTATATAGTAGTTCTATTTTTAATTTTTTGAGTAATCTCCATTTTGTTTTCCGTAGTGGCTGTACCATTTAACAGCCCCACCAACAGTCTACAAAGGTTCCATTTCTCCACAATCTAGCCAACACTTGTAATCTTTTGTTTTTTTGATAATAGCTATCTTAAAAGATGTAAGGTGATAACTCATTGTGGTTTGATTTGCATGTTCCTGATGATTAGTGATGTTGAACATCTTTTCACATACTTATTGGCCATTTGGATGACTTCTTTGGAGAAACATCTATTCAAGTCCTTTGCCCATTTTAAAAATTGGGTTATTTGCTTTTTTGCTATTGAGTTATAGGAGTCCCATATGTATTTTGGATTGTATATATCTCCTAGTGCAAATATGCTATAATTTCTTTTGGGTATATGTAATTTGAAGTGGAATTATTGGAGAGTATGTGAATGTTCTATATCACAACACAATGTCAAAATGATTTGTGAAATGGTTTATTCATTCAGCAAGTATTTATTGAAAAAATATTGTGAGAAGCATCATTTTGTATCCATAATATATTAATGAATGAAAATAAAGGATATTCCCTTCATAGAGTTTACATTTAGGTGTAGACTACAGATGATACATATAATAAGTAAATTACAGAGTTTGCTAGAAGGTGATAAGCATTATGGGGGAAAAAGTATAATAGGTTTAGGAGTATTGGAAGGACTGTTGAGCAGGGACAGGGAAGAATTTAATTCCATTGAAAATTTAGTTGAGTAAGAACTTAGTACCTGTTTTCATTAGCCAAAAGAAATTCGAAGAGGATTTTTGCTTTTATGGAAAAAGCCAATACGTACTAATGTAGGTCTTTCACAAAAGTGAGATGGACTAATGTGAAATTTCAGAAAGTGGAGGATACCTGCACTTGAAGATTAAGCAGAAAAGGATTTTCTAAGAAAATGTATATGGTGTGTAAAGATACATAGAAGTCAAATATAACCCCAACACTTTTAGCCTGAGCAACCAGAAGTTTGAGTTGCCATCACCTAAAATGACAAGTCTAGCAAGAAAAGTTCGTTGAAGAAAGACCAAGAGCGTAGTTTTGGGTGTGTTCATACATGTTTAAAATATCTATTTGGCATCCAAGTAAAGATGTCGGATATACAGGGTTTTTTTATATTCTTTTCCATTATGTTTTTTTTTAATATTTATTTATTTGGTTGCGCCAGGTCCTAGTTGTGGCATGCAGGCTCTTCGTTGCAGCGGGCGAGCTTCTCTCTAGTTGTGGCGCGTGGGATCAGTAGTTGCGGTGCACAGGCTTAGTTGCCCCGTGGCATGTGGGATCTTAGTTCCCCGACCAGGGATTGAATCTGCGTCCCCTGCATTGGAAGTCAGATTCTTAACCACTGGACGACCAGGGAAGTCCCTCCATTATGGCTTATTATAGGATATTGAATATATCAATAGTTCCCTGGGCTATACAATAGGATCTTGTTGTTATCCATTCTATATATATAATAGTTTGCATCTGCTAGTTCCAAACTCCCAATTCAACCCTCCCCACCCCCTTCCCCCTTGGCAACCAAAAGTCTGTCTCTATGTCTGTGAGTCTGTTTCTGTTTTGTAGATATGTTCATTTGTGTCATATTTTACATTCCACATATAAGTGATATCATATGGTATTTGTCTTTCTCTCTCTGACTTATTTGGCTTACTATGATGATCTTTAGATCCATCCATGTTGCTGCAAAAGGCATTATTTCATTCTTTTGTATGGTTGAATAATATTCATCTTCTTATCCATTCATCTGTCGATGGATATTTAGATTGTTTCCATGTTTTGGCTATTGTAAATAGTGCTGCTATGAACGTAGGGATGCATGTATCTTTTTGAATTATAGTTTTGTCCAGATATATGCCCAGGAGTGGGATTGCTGGATCACACAACAACTCCAGTTTTAATATTTTGAGGAACCTCTATATGTTTTCCATAGTGGCTGCACCAACTTACATTCCCACAACAGTGTAGGAGGGTTCCCTTTTCTCCACACCTTCTCCAGCATTTGCTATTTGTAGACTTTTTAATGATGGCCATTCTGACCAGTGTGAGGTGGTACCTCATTGTAGTTTTGATTTGCATTTCTCTAGTAATTAGCAATGATGAGAATCTTTTCATGTGCCTATCGGCCATCTGTATGTCTTCTTTGAAGAAATGTGTATTTAGGTCTTCAGCCCATTTTTTGATTGGGTTTTTTTGTTTGTTTTTTTTTTGTTATTGAGTTGTGTGAGCTATTTCTATATTAAAGAAAGTTTTATACTCTGTTTGAGACAGAGGAGTTTGGAGTTTGAGAGTGAGTTCTTAGCAGGAGATATAAATTTGGGAAAAGTTAGAGTACCCTGGATAAGACTATAAGGAAGTGGTTGTATGTAGAGAAGAAAATAGAACCAAGAGCTGACCCTTGGGACATTCAAACCTTAAAAGTTCACAAGAGGATGGACTGTAAAAAACAAAGAGTGATTAGAGAGGAAAGAAAAAGATCAAGAGTTTAGTGTCCAGAAAACCAGTGACAAAAGTATATTAAGGAGTACATAGTGATCAACTTTGTCAAATGCTGCTAAGGGGTCACATAAAATGAGAACAGAATTGACCATCTGGGTATAGCAACACACAAGTCATCGGTGTCCTTTCCAAGAGCACTTTCACTGGAGTAGTGGAAGTGAAGGCCTAATTAAAATGGTATAAGAGAGAATGGGAGGAAAGAAATACCAGTTTATAACCCCACCAGCGATATATGAGATCCTACATAGAATGACAGAAATAGTCATGTCATTTACCAAGCTTCACTCAAGTTACAACCATCCTCAACTTTTCTATTTATATTATCTTCCACATTTACTCAGCAACTCTTCTATTAATATCATCTTCTGCATTTGGTGACTAATTTTTAAATCTCTTCCCTACACTCTATCCTCATTCACTTAACTTCTCTTATTCATGCTATTGAAATAGCATCCTCTGTGGTCTTCCTGCCTCATCCCCATCCAACCTCCACATGATTTTCTAAACCAAATCTGACGTTTAATAGATTCTTTGGCCCCCCTACATACCATAGACACACAATTTTAAATGGAAATCTTTGTTACCCCTCATCAACTTACTTAAGATTGAGCAACTTTATGTGGAAATTTGCCAGCAGCCTTGAAAAGAATAAATAACAAGAACATTTATTGGAATAAGTTGTTCCTGACTTCGACAAAAGGGAGTAAGAAAAATTGCATAATACATTATACAGGATAGTAAAGTCCCTGAGACTTCTTCTCAGAAATGAGAACAACATACAAATCGAGTTAAGGTAAGATGTCAGGGGCATGCCAATTAGTACTTTTGAGGTAGTAGAACAAAGAAAAAAATAATGATAATAACAAAGTGGGCTAAGAATGGAGGCTCATAAATGTTTATGTGAGGAGTCTGAAGGTATTTTTGAGAGAAGACTAATATTGTTAAGCCTTCTTTCCAGTATCTTGTCCCATCTGGGTTAAATATACCTTAAAGCAATCAATAAACTGATGTAAGCAAGCTATTTGTTAATTTGTTTTTTATTAAACCACAGGATCTGAACGGGCTCAATACTGAAATTTCAGAATCTCTTGATGTATTGGGTTCCCATGACCTTGGATTATTACTACTAGGAGACTCATGGAAATTTGAAAATCCCACTCTTCTGCTTAAAACCCTGATTATAGGATAAAGTCATTACTCCTTTAGTGAAATGAAAATCCTTCACATACAGTAGCTTCCTTCTCTTTTTAGGTACTATCCTTTATACTCTGTATCAGCCAGTGTCCATCAGGAAATGGTACACTCACACAGCTGATTATAGAGAGTTTAATAGAAGTGTCAAATATATGTTAAGTATCATAGTGAAAACAATTCAGTAGAATAATTGCCAGAAACACTATCATAAAAGCACTGATAAAAGTTTGTAGTTGGTTTATGAGGTTTTTTATGTTTAAAAAAAATTTGCCCAATTGAGATGCAAATCCAGTTTGGGGCAAGGCATAAGTATCCAATTCAAACACAAATCAAAGTTGACAAAGCACAATGCAAATTAAAAATGAATAATCAAATTAATAAAATTGTCCAGATCTGTTATTAGGCTCAACATTTTAATAGACATAACCATACTCCTGTCCTTGGCAACCTCCTTAATTTTACTGGATAATTGGTTCTATAGAAAAGGATATCAGTTAATATTTGGGGACATAGTTTATTTTGGTTTTGATGAGAAAGGAAGTGGGAATTGGACTGTTTATTTTGCCACCCAGGGTTGGCCTTGTAAAATCTGGGCTGTATAATTTAGTACCAGCTGGTAAAGGTGAGCTCCTGCCTGATTAGAACGGAAGCAATGCTTTTGTGATAAACCGACACACTTTTATTCATATTATTGTACTAAATAGACCTTTGAGGTCAGCAGGGCAGAGCATGTTATGATCCCTATTTCACAGCGAGGAATCAGAGACTCAAAGTGTTTGCAACTAGTTAAGTAACCCACGGATTATTTACAGAAGAGCTAGAATGTGAACTTAAGTCTCCTAAAATCAGACTCCAGAAGTCTTTCATGCAATTCAATTTAATCCAGTCAAGCAGCCATGAGTACCAGGTACTGATTGGTGTTCATTCAAAGTTAGATGAAAAGGAATTCTATCCTTTAGGAATGTATAATCTGGTTTGAGAAAAGAAATCTACAAATTTGATAACATAATTCAGAAACTCATTCTGAGACATAAAATTTTTAAAATATAAAGCCCTATATATAGAAACAATGGAAAACCACTGTGATTATTGTGTGCAGATAGGGATTGAATGCAGTAAACAATGTGTGGTAAACTCTTTCTAAACTGGTTTTCTCCGATTGACTGTCAAGCTTTTCCCCAAATAGTTTATAAAACACTGATTAAAACATTCTGCATTTTGTAAGCACTTCCTCTGATATGTTAAAGTCATATAGTGCATACATGAAAATGGTTTTATACAAATTTAGAGGAGCATATAATTATTCATGTTACTTGGTGTAAGTACTTACTTGAAAATTAGATGGAATTCAGGAATATTCCTATAGTGTAGTAAAATTACCTTTGATATTTTAAACCTTAAATATCTGTCATTATGCTTTTCAGGGCCTTTTATGGCCTAAATATACACTACTATGTCTTAAATATATGTGCATTCAGGATGTGCAAATATTTTAAATACTAAGGTACTCAAGGAAATCGTAGTCATTTTGTTCCCTCCTCCACCTCTTAAAAAATTACTTAAATATGATACTAGAACAAAAACTGATTATTTGGTATATTATAGTATTCCTTGGAAAAAGTATAAATATATCAATATATTTTTATCTTTTTCTAATGATTGTTAAAATTTGAGGGAAATGTAGAAATGGCGTTGAAAACCATATTTTTCCTGAAGCTTCACCACTAGCTTTACCTTGATCAACAGTGAGTTAACCGTGCAAGGGGAGTAGAAGTATGAAGTAAATGTATATTAATTATGTTGAGTATAACACTGTATGCTGAGAGAAAAATAAATATAAGTGTAATGATAACATTTATAGATTGTTTACCATCAACAACACAGTGTTTGCTAAAGGTGTCACACATATAATCTCATATTTTACATACAGTTGTTTACTATTTTCTCCTTTTTATAGTTGAGGAAACTGGGTCTTACAGAAGTTAAGTAATATATAGGCAGTGGATATGGGATGAAAACTCAGAATTTTCTAATTCTAGCAGCTAATTTTCATGCTTTGATTTCACCACCTTAATATCAGGGTAATTATCTTTAACATTGGAAAAATAAATAAATTTTAAGAAAAGAGTTTTTCTTTCCTTAGAATGCTAGAACTAACATGAACTAATTGATGATACACAAAACATTTTTTTCTTGCCATCTGTTTCTTGGATAATTTTTGGCTGATAGACATCATTTTATTTCATTTTACTATTTAAAAAAAAAATAATAAAATGTCCAGTCCTAGTTTTAAAATATTATTTTCTTATGAATGCCTAGCAGTTCTTTTCTCTGGTAGGATTTAAGTTTTTCTTCTGATCATACCTTCTAACTCTGTCTTCTCAAAGAAAACATGTGCTATCCATCAAATATTGCTAGAACAAATGAGGAAAATAGTTAGTTCATGAAAATTACATTTAAAAATTAAGTTCTGATTCCAAATTATCATAAAAAATTTTATGGAGCCATTTAATAAGAAATGCTTATGTCTGTTCCATTACTCCCTAAAAAATTCCTGAAACCCTCACAGATAAATGACTAACCCTGAAAGACATTAGGATGTAAGGAGGATTTCAGCTAAAGTTTTCAAATTCTTTAAACGGAAAAATAAAACAATATAAAGGAAAGAATATACTTTTTTCTTCTTTTATTATTCTAGGAAATACAACGACATAGAAGCAAAACAATGTGGATGGGATTTTTAAATGTAAGTAATGAATCATGTCAGCACTAATAAGACAAAGGATCTCAGAATCTGTTTGCATCTTTTTATCGATGAAACCAATTACTTTGCTTTGCCATGCGTGGTTTGCTCATTTTTTTAAAAAAAATGCAGGACTTTTTAACTCTTCCTTAATTTCAAAATTATGCCTTCAGTGAAAACACTCTTCTGTAAATTTCTGTGGCAAAGTAGGATTTATAAAATCTTATGAAACTTGAAGACAGTGGGCAAAAGAAGGAACCAAAGATTATTGGCACTGTGCTAGAATCCTTAAAATCATTTCTCCATTTGCAGTATGCATTATTTTCACCATCCTGAAAATGAAGATGAGGAAACGAAGGCCAGAGAAAGAACATCTAGAACAATAGAGCAAATATGCTGCTTTCTCAAAAAAGAAGAGAAAGCATCATGTTGTCCACTAGTAGTATGCACACGTGTAATTTTTGGAATTTGCTTTCAAGCCTTGAGTGTGTCTTTGAAATCTTTGGCTGGCATTCTTCTTAACTTTTATACTTGGATTCTTGACCTCAAGCTCCTGACTTAATTTTTTTAATAATCTAGTGGTCTCTGCCATTATTAGGTAAACACAAACATGATTATGTATTAATTTGACTAAACTAACTTTCAAACTGTATCAGAAAATATCTTAGATTCAAATTGCATTCATTATATTGTGAAAAAACTAAATATTTAAACCTTTTTGCAGTTGTCCTTTTGTTTCCAATGTCAGAAGGTCTACAACATAGAGACAGGTATTCCTGCAGGAATTTTACCATAAGAGCTACATATTTCCAGGATGCATTACTCACTTATGTCACTCACTGTTTCCCTCATTTAGCTACACTTATGCTTCAGTGGCTTGCATACTTTCATGGGAACAGCAACAAAAAATAATTTTACTGGATGATTTGAACTTAACAGATGAGCTGATCAGTGAAGAGAAACCGTCTTCTCTTTTGTAGAAGGTGCATTAAACATTTGTTTCCATCTAACACATAAGCTTTTAAAAGGTATCTCTATTTCCTGTTTTTCTATATACATTTTCTGCAGTTTCTC
The DNA here is from genome assembly GCF_028021215.1 of Eschrichtius robustus. Lineage (NCBI taxonomy): Eukaryota > Metazoa > Chordata > Mammalia > Artiodactyla > Eschrichtiidae > Eschrichtius > Eschrichtius robustus. The sequence goes on from NC_090836.1 coordinate 69,049,182, forward strand.
ACACATGAAACATTCAACTAATTGTTAATACAATTCAATTTAATATCAGTAACTAATGGTCAGGATACTTTGAAAGTGATATACCATCTTTAAAGATGCTTTTTTATGTTATTTTGAATAAATAGTGGCAGTTTTATTAGTTACTATAGCAACCTGAAATTCTATTTAAAAATGCGACATTCCATTTTCTCAGAAGGCATTTTAATTAAAACATACTCAAGTGTTTACTGAAATGAATATCTAATCTCACCATCATAGCAGGAGAGCATATAATACATATGTATTGCTGTGTCTGATAATACAAGGAGTACATATCACTGAAAATGAATTGAATTCGGAAAAATGTCTTTTTCTACCTGATTAACTTTCTTGTTAATTAGGTTTCCTTAGTGCTACCACTACTACCTATAATTTAATAATCTTACACTTTGACTTACTGACTATATTGAACTTGCTGTTACTTGAATACCAGATACTATTTCGTATTTCTTCTCCTTCACCCTGAGTCTTACAAGTTCATAAGTTAAACAAACATCTTTTATCTTCAAGACTCAACTAAGATATTCTTCTTTAGGGTTTTTAAACCAATTTCCCCCTTAGGAAGAATTGCCCACTCCTCTAAGTACCCCCAGTGTTTTTTATATTGGTCATGAATGTTTTATATGTATTTAATTCTGTTTCCTCTTCACTGAGTTGGTATGTCTCAAAGGCAGAGCTACGTTTGTTTCCCAGCATCTAATCCTAGCACTCAAAATAATGGACTCTCAATAGTGAAATTAATGCCTAATGTATACATGCATGCAAGAATGAATGGAAACAAACCAAATCACAGATGGCAATGATTTATAAAGGCACATATTTGAAAGATCTCATGAAAAGATGAGAATAAATGTTATATATCTAAGCTTTCACTGTCTCAATTAAACTATTCTCTTGAGCTGTATACTTATTGCAATTTTTCTTAAAAGTTGTTCCTGTGCAGTTTAGAACATACTATTAAGAGAAAAGGATAGTTATAGAACAGCATGTATAACATGATATTACATAATATGCTATATTGGAAATCGTGTGTGTGTGGGTATACTTAGAGATCTTGATAGGGTTTATTAAAGTATTAGAGTGGTTACATTAGGGTGTTACAATTTTATGCCATATTTTGTTTCAATTTTTAAAGTTTATTTGAACTTCTAGATTGATCATATAAATTTATTTTTTAAAAATCTGTTCCCTAAATGAAAATATGTTATCAATTATTCATATTAAATGAAAATATATTAGTAAAAATGCATATGTGTGCTAGAATTGAATAATTAAAAATGATAATGCTATTTTTCTATATGAAGGAATTACACTTGTCATTTTTCCTCTTTTTAAAATATATTTTTCCAAATAATTATTCAAGTATAAATTTTTTTCAAAATGAGAAAACCATAAACTTTAAGATTAACAACAACAAAAACCCCAGAAATAAAGTGCCTTACCATGTTTGAAAACTCTCCAACTGGTGACTTCCAAGATTTTTTTAAAAAGGCAAAGAGTAATGTCAGGTAAAAGAGGAAGCATAGCACACCAGTATTTCAGATTATTTTGTAGATTCTAACAATAAAAGCTCCAGGAGGTAGTGATGACAAATGTCTGTATATAGTTAATGTTTCTTCTGCTTCGCACATTGTGTTTGCAAGTGGCTAAGTGTATTGATAGACCATTGTTACAACAGTCCAACTATATCCTAAATAGAACACTTCCCAGAAGGCATAGTTGGTTTCACATGATATAAGGTGGTCTTTAATTATCTTCTCATAGTAAAAAAAAAAAAAAAAAAGATCCAGCGCTAGAGCGGTACATGGCCCTAAAAATGGTTGTTCTGAGGACATTAACCAACAATAACACTGCCGTGAGGATATTCAGTCGTAGATGGAATGAAATTGAGACACAGAGTCTGTGATTTCCCCACTGACTATGATCATCAGGAGGCTGAAACGATCTCAGCTTGGATACTAGTAAATGTAGAAGTAAATTGTCTTAGGAAAAAAGATTTCCCAATTTGTGTTATGCTAGATTCTCAATGGATAAGGTGAAGCTATAAAGTCTATCAAAGATCACCAAATGTGAAAGAAGTGAAGCCACTATAAGTCAAAGTCAGATGAAACAATGAACAAAAAGATTTAGATGTTCAACTATAAAGATATTGAATTGAAGATATTAGAATAGCTACATATCAATTATTTTCAAACAGTTAGTCTGCAGAAAGTCCCACAAGCAGAATTTTGTTTTTGCTTTTTGTCTTAGTACTCAATACAGTATGACTATGAGATAATTCATTAACCTTTTGCAATACATAAAAATATTCTCTCCCTCTATACCACTGGCTGTTAAGATCATGAGACACCATCCCTTCCTACCTATGTAACTTATATTTATGTATATTAGGTTATTAGTATTACCCTATTTTGCCACCTTCTAGTTTTAAAGAGAATGACTTCAGCACCATAACACTCATTCCACCATTTCCCCAATCTCTAATTATTTTTGAAGGTCACCAATGTGTATTTTATATAATTCCAAAGACATTCTCTCAAGTTTTTCTACTCATTTCCATCTAGATGTGAAGTTCTCCTGGACTTTAATAATGTTTCAGTTCTCATGGTGTCAGAGCTGCAGTATGATCCTCATGGATATTGAAAAAAGACTACCAACCACTCAAGATCACACTTTGTCTCCTAAGCCCTGAGATGACACTGTATATTCTCTGTATTCCGAAATCACATTGAAAACATTTACCTTCACTTTTTAATTGTAGGACTCTTTTTAGAGATTTCAAAACTAGTAAATGGAAGCAAGTTTGAGCATAAACCATCTTGTGCTCTCCTTCTCCACATCCAATTTTTCACTTCCTCCAGACACTTCTCACAAAACTTCTTCTCTCTCCCCCACATTAAGTAACATCTTGTTCCTGATCATATATCACTTTAAAATAAGAAAGTTAGTTCTAAACAATGATAAAGTTCAATATTGTTAGCAACTTGTATGTCATAAGAACTGCCTGAAAAATCAGAACACCCAGGTGGTATGTCACACTGGTATATACCTGCTGAATCATACAATAGAAGTAGTATAAGCTCTAGTAAATTTAGGTTTCATCTTAGGGTGGCTTGAGCAGGTTGTCAATATCTTATCCTGCATAGTTTTCTTCTCATCATTGTTGATGGTTCAATATCTACCCTCCAGCGTGCTGTCAAAAATAAGCACTCAGAAGTTTTTGATACTTTGATGATAAGTGAGTTATAGTTCTAGGGAAAAAAAAAAAGTTACAACTTTATAGTATCTGCAGAAGTGGAAGCATTTTTTAGTTGGGTCAATTTTATAGTTTTATATATTCTGTAGAAACAGAAGTCTAACACTCAAAATGGCCACTGGCCTTTTATTCATTGCCAGACTAATGTGTGATAAAATAACTTTCTCAATTCCAAGCATCATGGTGACTGATAGAGTTATTTAATGACTGGACATCAGCTGGCATGAAAAGTCTGACATGGGCTATTGCCATTGTCACATTGATTTATGATATAAGCAATTGTGCAAAGTAGACATTTAAGATTCAAATATCACCCTAAACACAGAAGAAGAATAGAGAGACAATACATCCATGTCCTTTATTTCTAAGACAATTTCATCATATCTTTTTTGGACTAAAACCGTATCTTTTGCTACAAAGGCAAAATTGCAAATGCCAAAGGGTTTTGTGTGTGTGTGTGTGTGTGTGTGTGTGTGAACATATGTACATACAGATACTTGCATACAGTAAGAGTTTGAAACAGCCCTTGGGAACTAACACATTTCTGTATATATGCAAACTGTTTGAGAGGAAGGCAGGAAATAGGAACAAGTTTCTCATATTTCAGCATTACAGATGTCCTAATACAAGCTCAGGATACCCAGTTACCCTCGTTGCCTCCATTTTTTCTTCCTCTTTACTAAGCTAAATTAACTCCATCATCACCCAAATGTATCCAGTACCACAATTAAACAAGCATGTAGAAAAAGACGACATAACACATTTTCCATTTACACTTCTTGCTCAACAACCAAAAATTGGCTTAAGCCTAGAATCCAGTATAAAATTTTAATATGAGGGTTAGGAAAATGAGTATGAGAATTAATGAAAGAGATTGCAAGTGGTAGCTGGAAAATGTATGGAGACATACTGTCCTAGCACCTCTGCTATAATTTTCAAAGTATAAATACTGGGACAGAAGAGAATTCTTTTTGCCATTGGATAGAACATAAATCTTTAAGAGTTGAAAATATCATCACCTCTTTTACCCAACTCCAAACCAGCAGCAGTAGGATTATTATTAAATTATGTTCCTCTGCAAAATTCTGCTCATATCAAATATTATAGGACAAACTTAAAACTTGATCCCTAATATACAGAGATTGGGCTACTTATATGCCATCAGTAGATCATGCACATTGAGTTCTCCATTCAGAGGTCCAGAGAAATTTGCACTGATTAATACGGCATTTCATATTGCTTTTGCAAATGACATTCTCTATAGCATTTAAAAATTTACAAGTATATTAATATATATTTAAATTATTGAATTCTCTGTAGGAGATAAATAAAAATACTTTGCTCTGTTGAACCAATTAAGAAAACAGAGATGCAGAAGACCTAAATAACTTGCAAATTGCATGTAGATAGTAAGTGAGAACTATAATTCAGATTCTGTAATTTCAAGTTGCATAGTTTTTCTCTATGCAATGTTATAATTACAGAATAGCTTTTAAACATGAAGATAAAATGACTAACAAGGCCATGTGAGCACTGAAACTAATTCATTCTAAGAGAGAAACTACAGAGAAAACCAGACTGAGCTTAGAAGCTTAAATTTTTCCCCAAAGGATGCATTCAAAAAAAAAAAAAAAAGAGGACAGCTAAATGCAGATGGATATTAGAAGATATTTATTTATTATTATTAATTTTTAAATTAATACATAGTGAATTATTCACAGAAAAAATTATATGATTTATTGGATTTGTGCCAAAAAAAGTGTGTCAGGAAGATAGATGAAATTAAACAGTAGAATGTTTATATAATTGATGTTGGCAAATGGGTACAGGGGAGTTTATTAATCTATTTGATGAATGTTTGGAAATTTTTCATAATAAAATGTCTTAAAACTCAAAGTAATACAAATCTATGCCAATAAACTTGAAGACTTAGGTAAAAGGAGCAATTTTTCCTAGAACATATCTTATCAAATCTCATTTTTAAGAAATAAAAATCTCAAAAGATATAGAACCATTAAAGAAATGGAATCAATAGTTTAGAATCTGCACACATACATACCTAAACCTACTGATCTCAGATGTTTTTGCAGGTGAAGCCTATTTTCAAGAAACAGATAATTTCAATTACATGCAAATCCTTTCAAATAATCATAAAGTGAGTATACTCTCCAATTCACTTTATGAAGCTAATATAGTGTTGATATCAAAACCAGAAAAGGGCAATATGAGAAAGGAAATTTATGGATTAACCTTATATATTACATAGATGAAAAATTCTAAGTAAAATAGCAGCAAATCTTATTCAGCAAAGCTTAATACAAGTAATCAAAAAAGTTTAACATGAGAAAATATCTTCATATGCTTTTCTTTAGTCATAAGGGGAAAATAAAATTTTAATTTAAAAGAAGAAAAATAAGTAAAAATGATTAAATATGCATTTATAGTAAAATAAGAATAATAATAGTAATAATAATAATAATAAACTGTCAGGAAACTAGGAATAGAAGACAGTCCCTTAAGCTGACAAATGTTACAATACAAGCCCATAACAAATACCATACGCAATGGTGAAATATTATGATGGTCCCTTTTATACAAAAAACAAGAGTATAACACAATCAACACACTTTTACTAAATATTTTTCTGGAAGTCCTAACCAAATACAGTAAAAAGAAGTAATTTTATGATGATTAGAAAGAAAAGTATAAATACTCCACATCCTATACAATATGATTGCCTAACTAGAACATTCACACAAATCTACAAAGTTATTACACTTAACAATAGAATTTGGTAAGTCTGCTACAATTTAGTAAAAGGATTGGCAAACTACACAGCCTGTAGATCACATCCATTTTGCTGCCTGTTTTTCTAAGACCCGTGAGCTAAAAATGATTTTAAATGTAAAAAATTTCTTAGCTTTTTGGTGAGAACAGTTGCTGGATTTTGCTCCTTGGCCTACAAAGCTGAAAATATTTGCTAACTAGACTTTTATAGAAAGATTTGCTAACCCCTGACTTAGACCCCCAAATAAAATCCATTTACAAACACAAACAATTAGAAAATGTAATTTATAAACATCATTTTAAAAAGTTAATATATAGGGTAAGACTAATATATCAAAAGAAGTGTTGACTTTTGTAGAGAAAATTATAAAACTTTGTTTAAAGGCATTAAGATTAGCATGCAAAAAAATATAAAGAACTCCTACCAATCAGTTTTAAAAAGTCAAATATTCCAGTACAAGAAATAGACAAAAGCACAGGAAACACAAATGGCCTATGAACTTTAAAAAAATTTTATATCTATAGTAATTAGGGAATTGCATATTAAGACTATAATGAGAAACTATTTTACAACTATCAGGTTGGTAAAATTTATGTTTGACAACGTCGAGTATTAATGAGGATGTAGATCAAATAACATTCTAATATTCTGGTATAATCACGTGGAGGAAAATTTGACAGTTTCTACTGATGTTAAAGATATGTATAATCAATGCCCCAGCAATTTCATCACTGGAAATTTACTCTAGATAAACTCATGTTTGTTTGTAAAAGAGGGTGGATTTGTACTAGAACGTAAGCCTCAGGAGGATTGGTAATTCATTTTCCTCTTGTATCTTTGATGCTTGATAAATATTTCTTTAATGAATGATAAATGAATGGAATAAAATCAGATGCCAACTAAATGTCCACCAACAGGATAATGGATTCATTTTGATATAGTCATACATAAAAATCCATACAAAAGGAAAAATAAGTGAACTAGAGCTACATGAATCAATAGGATGAGTCCCAAGGGCATAATTTGGGGTAAAAAACAAGTTGTAGAGGGATACATACAGCGTAAATATAAAATACTAAATGTACAAATAATACTATGTATTTTTTAAAGGTAGAAACATAGTACAAATATAAATACATTTATGAACCTGGTTTTCTCTGAAGTTTAATAAAGAAGGTTATGTTGGGGAAGAGCACATAATGAACCTCTGAGGATATTTTTTAAGGCTATGTATTTTATTCTGGGTAATTAGTAAATAAGTATTCACCATATTATCTTATAAACTTTTTCCTAAGTCTAATATAGTTATTAAAAATAAAATAATAGCAGTGAAGTATTCTGGGAACAAAGAAGACAGTTATTAAAAACTTGAGCCATAGTATTTGTTTGGCAGAAGATGAAATGCAAAAACAGGAGGCTTTTTTTGCTATGCTCTCTGCCCTGGGCATAACTGCTAAATGGAAATCAACTTCCTGAGTGTGGAATATGAGTTTGGGAAATTAAATGTTAGTCTAATCATAAAAGGTCTTGAATGTCAAGTTAAAGAATTTAAACCAGTTTCTGAAAACACTGTACATTTTCTAGCAAGGTGATGACATGCTCAAAAAAACATTTCAGGATAATGTGCTGAGCAGCAGAGTTTATATACAGGGAAACAATATGGAGACCATTAACATAGTCTAAATGTTATGTTATGAAAACCTGAACATACACCAAAAAAAAATAAGATTTTGTGACCAATCATGAAGGAAATAGAAAAGCTAAAAATGAGTTGAAGTTTTTGCATCAAATTGAAGGGGTAAAAAAAGAAAAAGATGGCAGCATTCTTTGGATAGGGGGCAGTCTAGCTGAAGGGTTCACATTGGAATTTTTTTTTAAATGGTGAGTTGGTTATTTAAGTGCTAAGTTTTAGTTTACCCGACTTACAGAGAGCAGACTAGATCTAGGTAGCTGTCATAATTGAGGAGTACCACAAAGAACAACTGTACCCAGACTTTTATTTCTCTTTTAGTTGATGGCTGAAAATGTTAGCTTATTATGTGAGAAGAATCATTCTATAAGCTTTACATTTGATTCTCTCAAATGTACTACGAGGTAGTATATCAGTTTGTTAGGGCTGCCTTAACAAAGTACCACAAACTGGGTGGTTTAAACAACAAAAATGTATTGTCTCACAGTTCTGGAGGGTAGAAGTCTAGAGCCAAAATATCTCAGGTTTGGTTTCTTCTGATGGCTATTAGGGAGACTCTGTTCCATGCCTCTCTCCTGGCTTCTGGTGTTCGTTGGCACTCTTTGGTATGCCTTGGCCTGTAGACTCTGCCTCCATCTTCCCGTAGCATTCTTCCTTTGTCCATGTCTGTGTCCAGATTTACCCTTTTGATAAGGACACCAGTCCCATTGGATTGGGGGCCCACTCTACTCCCGTATGACATCATTTAAGTAATTATATGTTCAGTGACCCTATTTCCAAATAGGGTGATATTCTGAGATACTGGGGGTTATGACGTCAATATTTAAATATTTGAGGGACACAATTCAAGCCATAACAGGTAAGTTTTAATTTATTCCAAATTTTTACAGATGATTAAACTGAGGAAGAGAAGGGTTAAGTTTATTGCCAAAGACCACTCAGGTAGAAAATGGTGGAGGCGGACTTCCCTGGTGGCACACTGGTTAAGAGTCTGCCTGCCAGTGCAAGGGACACGGGTTCGAGCCCTGGTCCGGGAAGATCCCATATGCTGCGGAGCAACTAAGCCCATGTGCCACAACTACTGAGCCTGTGTTCTGGAGCCTGCGAGCCACAACTACTGAAGCCCGTGCACCTAGAGCCCGTGCTCTGCAACAAAGAGAAGCCCCTGCTCACTGCAACTAGAGAAAGCCCACGCACAGCAACGAAGACCCAATGCAGCCAAAAATAAATAAGTAAATAAATAAATAAATCAAAAAAAGAAAAAGAAAATGGTGGAGGCAAAATTTGCAGTGAAGCTGTCTGCCTTCATATGCCATTCTTTAATTTAGAAGTTAAATAAGATGTGGATGGACCTGGAGACTGTCATACAGAGTGAAGTAAGTCAGAAAGAGAAAAACAAATATCGTATATTAACGTATATATGTGGAATCTAGAAAAATGGTACAGATGAACCGGTTTGCAAGGCAGAAATAGAGACACAGAGGTAGAGAATAAACGTATGGATACCAAGGGGGGAAGTGGGGGGTGGCGGTGGGATGAATTAGGACATTGGGATTAACATATATACACTAATATGTATAAAATAGATAACTAATAAGAACCTGCTGTATAAAAAATAAATAAATAAATTAGGAAGTAAAAAAAAAATTTAGAAGTTAGAATGAATAAAAAAACTGCCTTTGATAGGAGGTTGTCTTAGTGTATACTGGACATACTAAGAATCACATTTTAGGAAAAAAGTGATAAATTTGTCCCAAAAAAGTGTGAATGAAACATGTGAACAATAGGTACCAAAGGGTGAGGGTGAATAAATGGATACAATGCAGAAACCTGGCTCTCTCTGCATCAGACTCACTTTGCCAAACAGCCATTTCCCCCAGGCCTCCTCTGAATATATTAACTTCTTCGCAAGTCGTTAAAGTCAATGGGAATATTGCAGATGGGGATGTGAGAAATAGTTCAAGTCTTGAAAGAATTAGAGACGTTGGAAGTTTATCTTTGTATAACTCAGTTTGCTTTAACTATAAAATCTTATCCTTAAATATCAAAATGTAGGTAATTCTAAAGATCTATTCTAAAGCTCTACCCCTATTTCAGGCCCCTATTGTTGCCCATTTAAGATACTTCCAGATTTTTGTATTCTAGATAATGCTGTGAGGAGCATCCCTGCTACTATATCATAGTCTATTTCACGTTATATTTTTAGAAAAAACTGCTATACATGAAATTGTTCAAGGTATATATAACTTCCAAGACTCTTGGTATATATTTTGCAGTTGTCCTCAATTTTCCTTGGAAAATGTCTCAGTATGAAACATGCCATCTGGTCTCAATACCCTTTCACAGTCTTATCTCTCATCAAAGTTATTTTTCAAGCATGAGTTTACTTATGGCTCCCTGAACCTACCGTGTGCTTTTTCTGTATCCCTTTGCTATGTGATAATATATCCTTCTAAGTCCAATTCACAGTTATTGCTTTTTTGGGGGAAACTCTCCTATTCTCATAGCAATATTAATCTATCCTTCTCCTGTGCTCCCTCTGCAGTTGCCTCAGATCATTAAACAGTTATCACATTGTACTAGTTACTGTCTTTCTGTCAATAGCTGTCTTTCTGCCTGGCTAAGGTGGTAGCTCCTTATGAACAGGAACCTCCTCAGCAACTAGTGTTAAGTAACATGGAATCAGATTTTAGTAAATGTTTTTGAATGAGTAAAAAGAGCATATACTCTATTTCCTCAAATTAGACCTATATTCTCTGACCCAGTTTTTAATCATCCCTTATGGCAGCAAATAATTCTGATAATGGCTGACTGTGGTAAATCTCAGTTCCAAAATTACATGAGACAAAATTCAAAAAGTTGAATAGATTTACAGAAAGAACTACATGGGAATTTTAAGTATGAATTTAATACACATTTTATTAATGGCTGTATGAATGGTTACCATTTAATCATGTTTACTCTTAGAGCAATGTCAAAAAAAAAAAAAACTAATTGCATGCGTCTTGAAGAGAAAACAACAGATTTCAAAATTGTTTTTCATGAAAAGCAAGAAAAGCATGAGAATTAAAAAGCACTTCTGAGATCAAGGACCCTAGAATATTAAACATATGTTGGTCTTCTTTTAAAAATACGCATATTTAACCACATATTTCAAAATCTGCAATTTATTCAAAAGAGTTCAAAAGCCAATGTGAGCATCTTTTTAACCTGCTGTTTGTGTTCATCACAGGTCAGGGAATTTTTACCCATTAACTTTAAAAGTAAATTAACTCTCTTGTTTTTTATGAACTCTCATTTTAACTCTCCTCTCCACAGCCTGATCACTCAGACTTTTATAGACATTTGGTACCCATTGCTTATAAGTGCATCCCTCATGAACACTTACATATCCTATATATGACCTTCACTTAGAACTCTCCTCCCCACTTGGGCATTAACAAACCAATCTTTGTTAACATGAGAATGAAATTATTAATCTTTCCCATGATACACGTCTGCTCTCTGCCTGGAAATTTTGTAGAGTTTCATAAACCAAAAAATGTCTTTATTTTTGGGAATTTGATGACATAGCAAGCACTTTGGGAAATCATTTTCTGTCAGGCAAGGCTTTGGACATAGCCTAAAGAAGTGGTCATAAATTCAACTTCTATAAAGTAGTCAGACAAGTAAGACAATGAGCAATGCAGATATTGTGTGACAAACTTCAGTGTGAAAGCCCCATCCTGGTAGCCCCACGGCTGCTTTATTCCAGAAGATTTTTGTCATGCAGGGTAGCAATAATGGAGCCCAGAATCCCAAATTTCAGTTTGCTATGAAATGAAACATTTTAAAATTGTTGTTAAATAATTTAACATTTTTGAAACATCATGTAAGCCAAGGAAAACATGACTTCAAGCAGGATGTGACAAGTGGGCATCCGGTTTGCAACCTCTGTGACATAAATTGTGTCAAAAATATTCTGCCTTTGGGACTAGAGGCTGTACCTCCTAATCCAACATGCCTTTTGGAGTTCAGAAAAGTTCCAAGTGAAGCATTCAAGTTAGGAATCCATTGTAGCTCCAGATCAGATTATTCATAACTATCAAGAAATAGGAAGTTTGAATCTTTTGGAAATGTTCAAAGTTTGTTTTCATGGAAAAATCCAAGAAAAAAAAAAGCTTTTGCTACAGAAATTTTTAAACAGTAGGTAAGAGACATTTTTCAAAAAAATTGGTGAGGCACATTTAGCGTGATTTAAATTATCAATTTACCCAGCCCCTGCTTAAATTGTTATAAGTAATTTTCATCTTTCCCAAATTATATGGCTATATTTTAATTGGAAATGAAAGAGATTTAATAAGTGTTATGTAATATTCTTAGGAGTTCATACCAGTTTAATCATTAGTGACATTATTTCTTTTTCTTTATTTTTATTGAAGTATAGTTGATTTACAATGTTGTATTAATTTCTGCGGTACGGCAAAGTGATTCAGTTATACATATATATACATTCTTCTTTGTATTCTTTTCATTATGGTTTATCACAGGATATTGAATGTAGTTCCTTGTGCAATACAATAGGACCTTGTTGTTTATCCATTCTATACATAATAGTTTGCATCTGGTAACCTTAAACTCCCATGCCGTCCACCCACCACCCCCCTCTCCCTTGGAAACCACAGGTCATCTGTTCTCTATGTCCGTGTGTCTGTTTCTGTTTCATAGATAAGTTTATTTGTGTCATATTTTAGATTCCACATATAAGTGATATCAAATGGTCATTGTATTCATCTTTCTGACTTATTTCACTTAGTATGATAATCTCTACTTGCATCCATGTTGCTGCAAATGGCATTATTTCATTCTTATGTATGGCTGCGTAGTATTCCATTGTATGTAGGTACCACATCTTTTTTACCCAGTCATCTGTTGATGGACATTTAAGTTGTTGCTATGTCTTGGCCACTGTAAATAGTGCTACTATGAACATAGGGGTGCATGTATCTTTTTGAATTATAGTTTTGTCCAGATATATGCCCAGGAGTGGGATTGCTAGATCATATGGCAAACTCTATTTTAAGTTTCTTGAGGAAACTCTATACTGTTTTCTATAGTGGCTGCACCAACTTACATTCCCACCAACAATGTAGGAGGGTTCCCTTTTCCCCAAAGCCTCTCCAGCATTTGATATTTGTAGACTTTTTAATGATGGCCATTCTGACCAGTGTGAAGTGGTACCTCATTGTAGTTTTGATTTTCATTTCTCTAATTATTAGCAATGTTGAACATCCGTTCATGTGCCTGTTGGTCATTTGTATGTCTTCTTTGGAGAAATGTCTATTTGGGTCTTCTGCCAATTTTTTGTTGTTGTTTGTTTTGTCTTTTGCCAGTTTTTTGATTGGGTTGTTTGTTTTGTTGTTGGTGAGTTGTAAGAGCTGTTTGTATATTTTGGAAATTAAGCCCTTGTCAGTCATATCATTTGCAAATATTTTCTCCCATTCTGTAGGTTGACTTTTCATTTTATTTATGGTTTCCTTTGCTGTACAAAAGCTTGTAAGTTTGATTAGGTCCCATTTGTTTATTTTTGCTTTTATTTCTCTTGCCTTGGGAGACTGAACTGAGAAAATTTAACTAATAAATTTAACATTATTTAACTAATAAATTTAACTAATAAATTTATTTAACTAATAAATTTAACATTATTTCTTAACACTAATAAATACAGTCCTTACAAATTACCCTTTATTTTTCATTTAATTTCATTTTTTCTGTTATGATAATGAATAAAACCTCACTGCAGAAAATATGTAAATGAAAAAATTAATTAAATATGTTTAAAAAGTAATTATGAATACTCTCTATATAGAAATTTCCAGGTTGAATATAGGTATACATATACAAATATGGACATTGTTTTAGGTCAATAAATATGGATACTCTCGAACAATGACCCTCGAACAATGTGAGGGTTAGGGACACCAACACCCTATGCAGTTGAAAATTTGCATATAACTTTTGACTCCCCCAGAGCTTGACTATCAATAGACTACTGTTGGCCAGAAGTCTTACTGATAAGATAAAGTGTTAACATAGCACATATTCTGTATGTAATGTGCATTATATGCTATATTCTTCTAATAAATTAAGCTAGAGAAAAAAATGTTATAAGAAAGTCATAAGACAGAGAAAAAACATTTACAGTGCTGTTTTTTTTATTCCCTTTGTTTTAGTCCTCTTTGCCAAGGGTTGAGTTCATTATTATGGCAAATTTGTCATCATTGGTCTTTATTTTTTTTTAAATGTTTAGTTATTTATTTTCTTATTAGTCATCCATTTTATACACATCAGTGAATACATGTCAATCCCAATCGCCCAATTCATCACACCACAACCCCATCCCCGACACTTTCCCCCCTTGGTGTCCATACGTTTGTTCTCTACATCTGTGTCTCAATTTCTGCTCTGCAAACCGGTTCATCTGAACCATTTTCTAGGTTCCACATATATGCGTTAATATACCACATTTGTTTCTCTCTTTCTGACTTACTTCACTCTGTATGATAGTCTCCAGATGCATCCACATCTCTACAAATGACCCAATTTCGTTCCTTTTCATGGCTGAGTAATATTTCATTGTGTATATATATATATATATATATATATATATATATATATATATAATCACATCTTCTTTATGCATTCATCTGTCAATGGGCATTTAGGTTGCCTCCATGACCTGGCTATTGTAAACAGTGCTGCAATGAACATTGGGGTGCATGTGTCTTTTTCAATTATGGTTTTCTATAGGTATATGCCCAGTAGTGGGATTGCTGGGTCATATGTTAATTCTATTTTTAGTTCTTTAAGGAACCTCCATACTGTTTTCCATAGTGGCTGTATCACTTTACATTCCCACCAACAGTGCAAGAGGGTTCCCTTTTCTCCACACCCTCTCCAGCATTTGTTGTTGGTAGATTTTCTGATGATGCCCATTCTAACTGCTGTGAGGTGATACCTCATTGTAGTTTTGATTTGCATTTCTCTAATAATTAGTGATGTTGAGCAGCTTTTCATGTGCTTCTTGGCCATCTGTATGTCTTCTTTGGAGAAATGTCTATTTAGGTCTTCTGCCCATTTTTGGATTGGGTTGTTTGTTTTTTTAATATTGAGCTGCATGAGCTGTTTATATATTTTGGAGATTAATCCTTTGTCCGATGATTGATTTGCAGATATTATCTCCCATTCTGAGGGTTGTCTTTTCATCTTGTTTATGGTTTCCTTTGCTGTGCAAAAGCTTTGAAGTTTCATTAGGTCCCATTTGTTTATTTTTGTTTTTATTTCCATTACTCTAGGAGGTGGATCAAAAAATATCTTGCTGTAATTTATGTCAAAGAGTGTTCTTCCTATGTTTTATTCTAAGAGTTTTATAGTGCCCAGTCTTACAGTTAGGTCTCAAATCCATTTTGAGTTTATTTTTGTGTATGGTGTTAGGGAGTGTTCTAATTTCATTCTTTTCCATGTAGCTGTCCAGTTTTCCCAGCACCACTTATTGAAGACACTGTCTTTTCTCCATTATATATCTTTGCCTCCTTTGTCATAGATTAGTTGACCATAGGTGCGTGGGTTTATCTCTGGGCTTTCTATCCTTTTCCATTGATCTATATTTCTGCTTTTGTGCCAGTACCATATTGTCTTGATTACTGTAGCTTTGTAGTATAGTCTGAAGTCAGGGAGCCTGATTCCTCTGGCTCCGTTTTTTTCCCTCAAGACTGCTTTGGCTATTCCAGGTCTTTTGTGTCTCCATACAAATTGTAAGATATTTTGTTCTAGTTCTGTAAAAAATGCCATTGGTAATTTGATAGGGATTGCATTGAATCTGTAGATTGCTTTGGGTAGTATAGTCATTTTCACAATATTAATTCTTCCAATCCAAGAATATGGTATATCTCTCCATCTGTTTGTATCATCTTTAATTACTTTCATCAGTGTCTTACAGTTTTCTGCATACAGGTCTTTTGTCTCCCCAGGTAGGTTTATTCCTATGTATTTTATTCTTTTTGTTGCAGTGGTAAATTGGAATGTTTCATTAATTTCTCTTTCAGATTTTTCATCATTAGTGTATAGGAATGCAAAAGATTTCTGTGCATTAATTTTGTATCCTACTACTTTACCAAATTCATTGATTAACTCTAGTAAATGATAATGAATTCTCTGGTAGCATCTTTAGGATGCTCTATGTATAGTATCCTGTCATCTGCAAACAGTGACAGTTTCACTTCTTTTCCAATTTGTATTCCTTTTATTTCTTTTTCTTCCCTGAATGCTGTGGTTAAGACTTTCAAAACTATGTTGAATAATGGTGAGAGTGGACATCCTTGTCTCGTTCCTGATCTTAGAGGAAATGCTTTCAGTTTTTCACCATTGAGACTGATGTTTGCTGTGGGTTTGTGATATATGGCCCTTATTATGTTGAAGTAGGTTCCCTCTATGCCCACTTTCTGGAGAGTTTTTATCATAAATGGGTGTTGAATTTTGTCAGAAGCTTTTTCTGCATCTATTGAGATGATCATATGGTTTTTATTCTTCAATTTGTTAATATGGTGTATCACATTGATTGATTTGCGTATATTGAAGAATCCTTGCATCCCTGGGATAAATCCCACTTGATCGTGGTGTATGATCCTTTTAATGTGTTGTTGGATTCTGTTTGCTAGTATTTTGTTGAGGATTTTTGCATCTATATTCATCAGTGATATTGGTCTGTAATTTTCTTTTTTTGTAGTATCTTTGTCTGGTTTTGGTATCAGGGTGATGGTGGCCTCATAGAATGAGTTTGGGAGTGTTCCTTCCTCTGTAATTTTTTAGAAGAGTTTGAGAAAGGTGGGTGTTAGCTCTTCTCTAAATGTTTGGTAGAATTCACCTGTGAAGCCATCTGGTCCTGGACTCTTGTTTGTTGGAAGATTTACAATCACAGTTTCAATTTCATTACTTGTGATTGGTCTGTTCATATTTTCTGTTTCTTCCTGGTTCAGTCTTGGAAGGTTATACCTTTCTAAGAATTTGTCCATTTCTTCCAGGTTGTCCATTTCATTGGCATAGAGTTGCTTGTAGTAGTCTCTTAGGATGCTTTGTATTTCTGCGGTGTCTGTTGTAACTTCTCCTTTTTCATTTCTAATTTTATTGATTTGAGTCCTCTCCCTCTCTTTCTTGATGATTCTGGCTAATGGTTTATCAATTTTGTTTATCTTCTCAAAGAACCAGCTTTTAGGTTTATTGATCTTTACTATTGTTTTCTTTGTTTATATTTCATTTATTTCTGCTCTGATCTTTATGATTTCTTACCTTCTGCTAACTTTGGGTTTTGTTTGTTCTTCTTTCTCTGCTTCCTTTAGGTGTAAAGGTAGATTGTTTATTTGAGGTTCTTGTTTCTTGAGGTAGGCTTGTGTAGCTATAAACGTCCTTCTTAGAACTGCTTTTTCTGCATCCCATAGCTTTTGGATCATCGTATTTTCATTGTCATTTGTCTCTAGGTAGTTTTTGGTTTCCTCTTTGATTTCTTCAGTGATCTCTTCATTATTTAGTAAAGTATTGTTTAGCCTCCATACGTTTGTGTTTTTTACGTGTTTTTCCCTGCAACTGATTTCTAATCTCAAAGCATTGTTGTCGGAAAAGATGTTTAATATGATTTCAATATTCTTAAATGTACTCAGGCTTGATCTGTGACCCAGGGTGTGATCTATCCTGGAGAATGTTCCGTGTGCACTTGAGAAGAAAGTGTAATCTGCTGTTTTTGGATGGAATGACCTATAAATATCAATTAAATCTATCTGGTCTATTGTGTCACTTAAAGCTTGTGTTTCCTTATTAATTTTCTGTTTGGATGATCTGTCCATTGGTGTAAGTGAGGTGTTAATGTCCCCCACTATTATTGTGTTACTGTTGATTTCCTCTTTTAGAGCTGTTAGCAGTTGCCTTATGTATTGTGGTGCTCCTATGTTGGGTGCATATATATTTATAATTGTTATATCTTCTTCTTGGATTGATCCCTTGATCATTACATAGTGTGCTTCATTGTCTCTTGTAACATTCTTTATTTTAAAGTCTATTTTATCTGGTATGAGTATTGATACTCCAGCTTTCTTTTGATTTTCATTTCCATGGAATATCTTTTTCTATCCCCTCACTTTCAGTCTGTATGTGTTCCTAGGTCTGAAGTGGGTCTCTTGTAGACAGCATATATATGGGTCTTGTTTTTGTATCCATTCAGCAAGCCTGTGTCTTTTGTTTGGAGCATTTAATCCATTCATGTTTAAGGTAATTATCGATATGTATGTTCCTATTACCATTTCCTTAATTGTTTGGTGTTTGTTTTTGTAGGTCTTTTTCTTCTCTTGTGTTTCCCACTTAGAGAAGTTCCTTTAGCATTTGTTGTAGGGCTGGTTTGGTCGTGCTGAATTCTCTTAGCTTTTGCTTGTCTGTAAAGCTTTTGATTTTTCCATTGAATCTGAATGAGATCCGTGCTGGGTAGAGTAATCTTGGTTGTAGGTTCTTCCCTTTCATCACTTTAGGTATATCATGCCACTCCCTTCTGGCTTGTAGAGTTTCTGCTGAGAAATCAGCTGTTAACCTTATGGGAGTTCCCTTGTATGTTATTTGTCATTTTTCCCTTGCTGCTTTCAATAATTTTTCTTTGTCTTTAATTTTTTCCAATTTGATTACTATGTGTCTCAGCATGTTTCTCCTTGGGTTTATCCTGTATGGGACTCTCTGCGCTTCCTGGACTTGGGTGGCTATTTCCTTCCTTTCCCATGTTAGGGACGTTTTTGGCTATAATCTATTCAGATATTTTCTCTGGTCCTTTCTCTCTGTCTTCTCCTTCTGGGACCCCTATAATGCGAATGTTGTTGCGTTTAATGTTGTCCCAGAGGTCTCTTAGGCTGTCTTCATTTCTTTTCATTCTTTTTTCTTTATTCTTTCTGTGCAGTGAATTCCACCATTCTGTCTTCCAGGTCACTTATTTATTCTTCTGCCTCAGTTACTCTGCTAGTGATTCCTTCTAGTGTATTTTTCATTTCAGTTATTGTATTGTTCATCTCTGTTTGTTTGTTCTTTAATTCTTCTAGATCTTTTTTAAACATTTCTTGCATCTTCTCGATCTTTGCCTCCATTCTTTTTCCAAGGTCCTGGATCATCTTCACTATCATTATTCTGAATTCTTTTTCTGGAAGATTGCCTATCTCCATTTCATTTAGTTGTTTTTCTGGGGTTTTATCTTGTTCCTTCATCTGGTACATAGCCTGCTGCCTTTTCATCTTATCTATCTTTCTGTAAATGTGGTTTTTGTTCGACAGGCTGCAGGATTGTCTACAGTCTCTTTTTTTGATACCATACGTTTACATTCTCTGTTTTCAAATTGAATCATCTGTCAATACCTACATCAATATTGTCTTATATGGTACAAAACACTGTAGTTGTTCTACATATTACTAATACTAGACATCAAAAATGAAAAGATAATGTGAAGTGAAATTTCTGTTTATTTGCAAGTATGATGATTCATGCATTGATAATGAAGAAGCAGTAATATGATTTCTTTATGATAGCCTGGTGTAATGGATATAATTGCTTCAAGGTAGCCTAGCCTATACACTAATGAATGAATTGTTATAGAACTTTTTGACATACAGTATTACAGTCAAATTCATAGTACAGTATTGGATAAATTGTTACATTTTTAAAAAGACATTTACCTGTGATGGTAGGCTGACACACAATTTCTAAATTAAGAAAGAGAGAGGGACTTCCCTGGTGGTGCGGTGGTTAAGAATCCACCTGCCAATGCAGGGGACACGGATTTAGTCCCTGGTCTGGGAAGATCCCACATGCCATGGAGCACCTAAGTCCATGTGCCACAACTACTGAGCCTGCGCTCTAGAGCCCATGAGCCACAACTACTGATCCCACGTGCCACAACTACTGAAGCCCGTGCGCCTAGAGCCCGTGCTCCGCAACAAGAGAAACCACCACAATGAGAATCCCACGCACCATGACAAAGAGTAGCCCCTGCTTGCCACAACTAGAGAAAGCCTGTGCGCAGCAATGAAGACCCAACACAGCCATAAATAAATAAATAAATAAATAAATAAATAAATAAATAAATAAATAAATAAATAAATAAATAAAATTTAAAAAAAGAAAAGAGAGAGAGAGACACTACCTGAGAGAGAGATACTGTATAGTAATGTAATTCTTTGAAAGCGAAGTTATAAAACTGTAAGAAAACTAATACATATTAATTTTATATTAACTCTCACCTTATAGCTATGTAAGATAGACTGGTATATACATGTATTTTATGCATTCATGACATATCTAAATTTTTCTTAATTTTCTTCCAGTATTTCTAGGTGGTCCATCTATGATTCTTTTCAAATTGTTGTAAATCTCCAAAAGTTTTTCCAAAATATTTATTGAAAAAATCTGCATATAAGTGTGAACCCATGCAGTTCAAACCCATGTTGTTCAAAGGTCTACTGTGTATTATTTTTGGAAAGGGCGAATATCTAGATGTACCCTTAGTTTTAAATGAAGCTCCTAATTCATATACATTTAGAGATTTTCTGATTTTTGTACTATTATAAATATTACCTCAATATATATAAACTTATATATATAACATGTTTTGTTATTTATTTAGGATAAAATATGGTAAACTGAATTTCTGGACATTTTGTATGGACATTTTGAAGACTTTTTGATAGGTAACAAATTTTCCTACAGAAAATTCTTTGAATTTATATTTGCAACAGCAGTGTACTACGAGGGCTTATTTACCTATGCTGATATTACTCTTTTAATCATTGTCTATGCAATTTGTGAAAAACAGGATCTTGATATTGTTTTAGTGCTTACATCTTTGATTTTGTAACAATAAGACTTATCCTGTTATCTCTTGGCCATTATCTTTCTTGTTTTGTAAATCTTTTCTTTTTAGACTTGTCATCAAGTATTAAATCAAATCAAATATTTATTTATAGAACTTTATGTATTTAGATTGTTCATCTTGTGCATATCATACTTGATGCAACTATTTTCCTGAGATTAACATTTGTGTTTTATTGTTTATGTACTTTTTAATTTGTTTGTTAGTTTTTACCATACATGTCCTCTATGTGCATGTAATCTAATTTACCAAACTTCACATTGAATTACAGTCTTTGCAGAATTATCAGAAAAGATTTCTCCATCCCCAAAACACAAAAATGTTTGGCTGTATTTTTATAATAACTTTTATGGTTTTCTTTATATTTACAGCTAAATCCTCATCTTTCTGTAATTAATTTTCTTGGAAATTGTGAGGTAAAGTATATTTTTGCAAACTGTTAACCAGTTACCATCATTTCATTTACTTTTTCTAATACTTTAATTTCATTTTAAATTTAATTATTTCATTAAAATAGAATTTAGATGCTTTTAAAACATATAACCATTTTTCACATCAACATTATAGATAAATTTATCCATTTCCTACTGTTTTAAAACACTTTATCTAAAAAATACTCTTCTACAGTCGTTAAACTATATCCAGGTTGTGTGACTGTATGGCTTGATTCTTTATCTGCAGAGTTCTTCACAGGAGTGTTATAAAGATTTTGAGGCAAGACATGTTGCAGACTTAAGACAGTACTTGCCATATAGTAAGTGTTCAATAAATGCTAGCTATGGTGATGATGATGATGATGAAAGTGTTGTGTCAATTTCTGCACTTTGTATTCTATTCCATTAAACTCTCTATTCATGTGCATTGTAAAATATGACATGTGAAGTTCACCATTGTTATTGTTATCAACCCATATTTTTTTTGCTTATCTTACTCCTTTATTTGTCCAGAGGAAGTTAAGTATCACTATATTAAGTTACATGGTTAATGGTTTCCTCAGGTGTTCCATACATATCTTCTACTGGGCACATTGTGATAACTTACATTTCTCTAGAAAATTATCCATTACATAAAATATTTATAATTCATGAAAATGCTATTGAACATAGTAATCTCTTATAATTTAAAAATATTTTATGTGATTATATTTCATTCTGAGTCTAAATTTTGTGCATCTGTGTTTTCTCTCTTTAACATACTTATTTCTTCATTCAGTATTCTGAGTATTTAAAGCCTGTATAATTTATTTAATAATTGTAAACAAAATTATTTATTTTAACATTATTCTGTATGCTAATTAATTGTTGTGGGCAATTTAGATAGTGCAAAAGTAACAGTGGGTAAAATTATTGGTGCCTTAGCATGGATCAAGGCTGTATCACCAAACTGTACTACTAATCATTACATTCTTCACTGCCATGTATTTGCAGAAAAAAATCAGTTTCCCTTTAGAATGTCTTTAATGAAATAGTAAAAATTTTTAATTTTATTAAAACCTAACCGTTATTTTAATAGTGTATGCGGTAAACTGGGAAGTATGCATAAAGCACTTTTGCTGCCTGCCTAAACTACCATGGTAGTCTCAAGGAAAAGAACTTGCACAAATTGTTTGCTTTGAAAGCTGAAACTAGCTGCCTTTTTCATGAAACAACATTTTTACTTGAAAGAACAACTGGCAAGTAAACTGTGGTTATTCAGACTTAGGTAATTGGCAGACACTTATTTGAAAATGAACAGAGTAAGCCTGTCACTTCAAGAAAACAATTAACAGTATATGTTGCCAAAGATCAAATTTGATCCTCTGAGTAAAACTTAAAACACTGGAAAACTGCTATTTTTTTTAAGAATTTAATTGAGGCCAAATATTTGCTGCTTTTAACATGCCCAATAATTTCCATCTTTGTCTTACTTGAATAATCATTAAGTATTAGCACTTTATTTTTCTGCTTTCCACTCATTTTTATAAAATAGGTTTAAATAAAATATTCAAATCGTTGCATAAACCAACAATGCTTTACAGATAATAAAACAATCCAGACAAAACAGAACTAATGACTGACAATGACTTCCTGGAAAGTGTAGAGTAGACTTGTAGGTTCGATAAATTTTTCTTTATTCTTAAGATGAGTACTTTATCATTTTAATTCTACTTTCCTGACTGTTATACCCAGGCTATTTGAAATATCTAGACTCAAGCCTTTCCAGGTTCCCAACACAAAGATGAAAATATTTGGTACAAACACAATTTTTGTCCATTCCTTGTCATGTGCTAGTGGTCACATGTGAGAACAAGATAATTAGTAGTTAGGTTTTCCTTCAAGTAACCTCTTTGGAAATATTTTTCAAGACATTTAGTGAGAGATTTCAAATGTGGCAATTTGAAGTTTAAAAACAATCCAAGATAAATAAATGCAAGACTACAGGACCAAGTCTTATCAACACTACTAATGTATTCACTAGTTGAATGTTTCTTTTTTTTTAATTATTATTATTTTTCTGTGAATTTTATTTTTTAAAAATATTTTATTCAGGTATAATTGACTTACAATATTATATAAATTTCAGGTGTACAATGTAGTGTCACAATTTTTAAATGTTATACTTAATTTATAGTTATTATAGAAAAATATATCCCCTGTGTTGTACAATATATCCTTGTAGTATATTTATTTTATACATAGTAGTTTGTACCTCTTAATCCCCTACCCCGATCTTGCTCCTCCCCACTTCCCACCCTCCACGGGTAACCACAAATTTGCTCTCTACATCTATGAGTCTGTTTCTTTTTTGTTTCATTCACTAGTTTGTTTTATATTTTTAGATTCTACATATAAGTGATAACATACAGTTGTGGCTTTCTCTATCTGACATTTCACTATGTATAATACCCTCCAAGTCCATCCATGTTATTGCAAATGGCAAAATTTCATTCTTTTTTGTGGCTATATTTTACATATGTACCACATCTTCTTTATCCATTCATCTATCGTTGGACACTTAGGTTGCTTCCATGTCTTGGCTATTGTAAATAGTGCTGCTATGAACATTGGGGTGAATGTCTCTTTTCAAATTAGTGTGGAAAAATGCTATTTTAGGTGACATGGTCAAGGAGGTGCCCTTGGAAGAGTGACACTTGAGCAGATGCCTGAATGAAGCATAAAAACAAGTTAGGTGACTCTCTAGGAGGAAAGCTTTCTAGCCATATGAGGGGATCAAATAAGTATATTCATAATATGTATTCTCAGTTGTAGAAAATATAAATTATACACATCTCTTGAAGATTGAAAGCACACCTCTGGGTTTGTGGTACCCAGTGAACCATGACAGTAACTGAAAAACATTTTGATATGATAAAAACTATTTTCTCCTTTGTATGCATTGTGACCATGCCTAATGCTATATCGACGGGTCTCAGAATAGCTGGTAAGTTAGGTGTTCAGTACATCTGCAAGATGTCTGCTTCCACTTGATATGAGGTGTTCATTTATATCCTGATGTTGCTGGACTCAGAGCTGTCACAGGTTGATTGACAAGCTATTACCTGATCTCAAACTTTTTATACTTCCCAGCAATTAAACCATGTATAAATCATCTTGAGCTATGGGCTCAAATATAATATAAACTTGCATAATTTCCATTTCATATCTTTTGATAGCTTCAATAAAAACATATGTGAATAAGGGAAGGACTATGCACTAGCAAATTACAAAATTCCTATTGAATATCAAGTATTCAATAGGCAATTTACATATTTTATTCCATTTGTTTATCTTAACAACTCATGAAGTATTATTAGCTCCATTTTGCAAATGAGAAACTAGGATAGATGGAATTTAAGGAACTTGTACCAAACCATCCAGATTGTGACAGACAAAAAAATAATGTGAATCCAGAAAAGATTAACTCTAAATCCTATCTGCTTTCTAGCTTGCTTTCTTCATAAAACTAAGAGCTGCTTCTAAAGAAAATAATCTGCTTATGCTACCTCCATGTTTAAGAATTTTGAATATCTTTTCTACTGTCCTTGGGACTAAAACTAAACTTCTTAATATGTTTCACATACACCTTCAGAACCTAGCTCTTCACCTGCCCCTGACAGGCCAGCACTCTTCCTCGTGTGCCATATTCCCAAATATGAAGCACATTGCTTTTCCTCTAATATGTCATGTTCTTTCTCATGTCTTGGCCTTTATTATCAATTGAGTCATAGGCTGAGTTATAAAAACCAAGAAATCCAAATGGAGTGTTTTAAAGGTAAGATTTCTTTCAGGTTTTATTTGTTTTGGATTTCAAGCGTCTTTTATTAATGGTAAAAAGAATCAAGCAGCCTTTGTAAGCCCAACTCATGCTTCAGTCTTCTCACAAGACAGGCACAATATATTTGTTCATGATTAATAATTCTATATTATTTGTCTAGGGCAGTGCTGTTCAATAGACCATTTCGTGGTAATATGAATGTTCTATATATATGCACTGTGCAGTAGAGTAACCACATGTGGCCATTGAACACTTGAAGTGTAGCAAGTGTGACCAAGTAAATGAATTTTTAACTGTATTTAATTTTAATTAATTTAAATTTAAAGAGGCATATGTGGCTAGTGGCTTCCACATTGTAGAGCACAGATCTAGGGAAGTATGAGAGACAATTTAAAAAAAAAGAACAGAGAGACAGCAGCATAAGTATTAAAAAATTATAGTTTATTTCTTTCTCTCTGCTTCAATTCTAGTCACTGAAAACTCATGTTCTCTCTTTATTTGACCTTTTGTATCCCCAGGGGATGCAACAAAGCCAACTACTATTTCAAATAAATAATCATGTAGGGAGGAGACCACATTTTTTCTCAAAATTTTCCTAAGATACACATATTGCGAGGAAAACCTGATTATGTTGGGATATAATTTTAAATAAAGTCATGGATGTGATGTTTACTTTTATGTATCAACTTGGAGAGTGGTTTTGGATGAGATTGACTTTTAAGTCAGTAAAGTGTAAGTAACCAGATTACCCTCCATAGTGTGAGTGCGCCTCATCTAATCGGTTGAAGGCCTAAATAGAACAAAAAGAATGGCCTCCCTGAGCAGGAGCGAATTCTCCAGCAGACTATTTTTGGAGTTTATCTGTATCTATTGCTTTCCTAAGTCTTCATCTATTGGCCTTCAGATTGGAGCTGCACTGTCAGCTTTCCTGGGGCTTGAGCCTGCAGGCCCACATTATAGATCTGGACTTGCCAGTCTCCATAATTGTGTAAGCCAGCTCCTTATAATCTCTTGATAGATAGACAGATAGATAGAGATATACATATTTACATATATACACACATCCTATGTGTTCTCTTTCTCTGCAAAACTCTACTAACATGATGAACTTTTGGCATTTTAAATTTTCCATTGGTGTGTCTTCTTCAACATTACCCTTTCATATTTTATCATCTTTGTGATTATAGGCTTTCACCAGAGAATTCAAAAACAACAACAGATTTATGAAAAAATAAAAAAGTTATTAACTTTATAAAAAGATATTCAAGAAAGGAAATATAAATCACAATATACTCAACAATGAATAACATTTAACATTTACATAGCCATATAATCTAAGCACTGAATACTGATTAAGCTAAAACTTATGATTTCCATATTGAGTGGAAATCGTCAAAGCAGGGAATCTTAATTCCATGAGGAAAAAAGTCACATGATCTGATTAATAAAGTATTAATAAAGTTATTGAATTAATGAAGTTATTGAATTAAAAACAAAGTTATTGATCTTCTTATTGACTACATTTTAAGCTATTTTAATATCAACAAATTTAAATTAACTTTGGTTAAAAATCTTCCATAGATTTTCATTGAACTTAGACTTTTTAGATCTTTAAAAATGTAGCTGGATTAGACAAATTAAGATGAACACTCACAACAGTTAGCATAGCAGTCTTTATTTTACTCTGGAGTGGGAAATGTTCAGAATTAGACTCTCTGGAGCATGATAAGGCATTTCCTTATCCTAAGTGATCTGTGAACAGACTGAACTTTGGGCCATTTTTATCATTAGACTGAGGAACTGGAAGAGCCTTTAATTCCCAGAAGCAATTTTTGCGTGGTGTGATATTATGGGTACCTACATTTGTAGTTGTAGTCAGCTATACTAATTCTATGATGACATTAGGGAAATACTTAGCAAATGTTTTTGTAGGATTTTAAGCTTGTTTCTCTTGCCTATCCACAGAGAAATCCTACTTCACACACTACACAACTCCAGGGGAACCCTAAGCAGACCCTACAATTGTAAAATGTGGCTATGGGTCTGTCCACATCCTCAAACAGTTAGCATAGGCGGAAATGCGGCATTGGGTGGAAATTGGTCAAGGACACTGTATACTCCAGAGCTGAGAATAAGTGACAATTAGAAAGAATGGGGGCTTCCCTGGTGGTGCAGTGGTTGGGAATCTGCCTGCCAGTGCAGGGGACACGGGTTCGAGCCCTGGTATGGGAGGATCTGACATGCCGCGGAGCAACTGGGCCCGTGAGCCGCAACTACTGAGCCTGTGCGTCTGGAGCCTGTGCTCCGCAGCAGGAGAGGCCGCGATAGTAAGAGGCCCGCGCACCGCGATGAAGAGTGGCCCCCGCTTGCTGCAACTGGAGAAAGCCCTCGCGCAGAAACGAAGACCCAACACAGCCAAAAATAAATAATTAATTAATTAATTTAAAAAAAGAAAAAAAGAAAGAATGGCATTACTAGCTCCAAGAGATAAGAATATAGATAACAAAGTTTCCAAACAGAGTGGGAAAAAAAAAGTACGTTGTTGTTGAAGATACAAATCAATCTGGAAGATAATATGAATAAAATATGATTTTCAACAATTTTTGTATATAGAGAATATTGAAATTTCCAAAGGAATTTCTTATTCATCATCTTATCCCAAGACATCAATGACTTTTTTTGAGGTGAGATACTGTCACTGAGCCAAAAGGCTTGGAAGGGATACAAATTGAAAACAGCTGGTTGGGTTCTATGTACCAGGAGTGAAGAGATTTCTGACAAATTGCTTAACTATAAATCTGGAAGACAAATGTCATACGTAGTTGACACAGAAGAATTTGAATTAAATGAATTTGTGGAAAATAGGGGAATATGAAGCTTTTTTTGCCTTTTGTAGTCATAGTGGATATGAATGACAGAAATATAGATTCCACATGGATTTATTTGAAATGTCTCAAAGGACATTTGGCCTTAAACAACATCAGAGTTATTTAGAATCATGTATTTTGTACTGTTGATAAAAGTAAATGACTAGATTAAATGACCAAAACTAAAATTACTAATTGTGTAGTTTAAAAATTATAACTACAGTATGAAATAAATTACATAGTGTGGCTATAGAAATAAAATTGTATAATTTTCTTTTTAAGTTTATATCTTGACCAAAGGCTCTGGTCCTCCCTCTTTTGAATTTTATCTTCTTGGCAAAGAAGAACTTGTAGGACTCCCTGTAGACATCAGTGTAATTCTTATCTCAGCTCATTAAAGATCTTCTGGGATCCCATGCAATGTCTTAGAGATTACGTTTTGCTCAGGTGTGAGCTTAAGAGGAATTCCATACAGAAGGCTGCAGTGTTGATTTCTTCACTAGGGAGAATTTTTAAAAGTCATAAGTAGCATCATGTAGATTTACCTTCCTAAAAAAAATTATGCACAACGTTAAGTAGAACACAGAATTCGAAACATACCTTTAAATTAATTGTTGAATTCCCCATAGCTTTATATTTGGCCATTTGGATTTTGTGGCTACTGTCTCAATTAAGTAGAAGTGAGTTGCTTTGTATAGCAGTCTGAAGCTCAGATTGCTGACAGGTAATCACTGGCTATTTTTAGAATACTTGTTCTATGATTTTTCTTCTTCTTGCATCATAAATTGAGCTGTATTTGAACTACATTATTGTACACAGAGGAGTCACCCAGCTAACATAAAACAAAGTAAATATATTTTTGTTACTGCAGCAGTTTTAGAGAACACACTTGAATTTTTATAAAATGACAACAAATTAATCATGAAAACCCATGTCTTAATAAAGTTATTACTATATTACTTTCTGGTTATTGATGACACATTTTAACCTGGGAAAGGGCAGATGGATTTAGTAAAACGCTATACTGTGTGCTGTAGTAAATGCTAAAATGCTATACTGTATGCAAAACGCTATACAGAATTTATTGATGCCAATATTGAGAATAAATTTTGGTCTAATAATTAGTACATATTTATTGAGCATTAACAGTGTACTTAGAAATATACCATGTTTTACACATCTTATTTTCCTAGAAATAGTTTTATTAACACTATTTTTTTGGTCTCATTGTTAAATGCTTACTTTATCAGTCTGCGTACCTGCAGGAAATAGATGGCACACTCAAGTGGGTAACTGAGATTCAATGAAGGATAAGTTACAAGGGTGTAGGAAGGGTTGAAGGAATAAAAGAAACAGAACAAAAGCCTAGCAATTAAAACAGAAGACTTGTCCCCTGACGGGCAAGGACAGCTAGCAGTTACCAGACCTGGGGATCCTAGAACCTTTGGAAAGGTGTTATGGGACAGCTGTGACCTTAAATGGACAAACATAGCCACTATTGGGGTGCTTCAAGGGGAATAAATATAAACCCTAAATTTCCTTTCTCCTCTGAGTCTCTGAAAGTATTTCCCACTGGCAAATTTCTGCAAGTATAAAGCCAGAGGGCAAGGGAGTCCAAATTGGTAATCTGTAGAGGCCAGCCTCCCATAGCACAGAACATGCAGGGAAAGAACTTGAAGCAGACCTGGTAAAGCAAATGGAGAATATGCAGCACTATGTTCTTGGTACTCTTTTAGGCTCTTTGATATTACCAGTTCACAGAGAAAAATGCCTTCAGGCAGGGAGATTACATGCTAATGGGATGGTACATAAAATAAACAAAATAAATAAAATATATAGTATACAACAAGATGATAATAGCCATGGAGAAAAACTAGGGCATTGAAAGAATAGAGGGAACAATAGGAAGTGTAGAAGTTGGGGTAAAAGTTCTAAATTTTAAATAGGATGGTCAGGGAAGATCTCACTGAGGAAGTGATATCTGAGCAAAGACCTTAAAGAAGAACCTATACGGCCATTTGAGGAGAAAACATTTCAAGCAGAGGGACTAGCAAGCATAAATCTCTAGTTAAGGACAGGATACACAGGCATACTTCATTTTATTGCACTTTGCAGATACTGCATTTTTTTTTTTTTTTTATAAATTGAAGCTTCAAGGCAATCTTGCATTGAGCAAACCTATTGACACCATTTTTCCAATAGCATTTGCTCACTTTGTGTCTTTGTGTCACATTTTGGTAATTCTCCCAATATTTCAAAACTTTTTATTAATATTATACTTGTTATGGTGATCTGTGACCAGTGATCTTTGATGTTACTATTGTAATTGTTTTGGAACACCATAAATAACGCCCATATAAGATGACCAACATAATTGATAAATGTTGTGTGTGTTCTAACTGCTCCATTGACCAACTAGCAGTTCCTTCATCTCTCTCCCTCTCCTCGAAACCCCTATTCTGAGACACAACAATTTTGAAATTAGGCCAATTAATAACCCTGCAATGGCTTCTAAGTACTTAAGTGAAAGGAAGAATCACATCTTTCACTTTAAATCAAAAGCTAGAAATGATTAAGCTTAGTGAGGAAGGCAAGTTGAAAGCTGAGACAGGCCATATGTTAGGCCTCTTGCACTGAACAGTTATCCAGGTTGTGAATGCAAAGGAAAAGTTCTTGAAGGAAATTAAAAGTGCTACTCCAGTGAACACACAAATGGTAAGAAAGCTAAACAGCATTCTTGGTGATATGGAGACAGTTTCAGTGGTCTGGATAGAAGATCAAACCAGCAATAACATTCTCTTGAGCCAAAGCCTCATCCAGAGCAAAGCCTGAATTCTCTTCAATTCTGTGAAGGCTGAGAGAGGTAAAGAAGCTGCAGAAGAAAAGTTTGAAGCTAGCAGAGGTGGGCTCATGAGGTTTAAAGAAAGAAGCCATCTCCATAATATCAAAGTGCAAGGTGTAGCAGGAAGAACTGATGTAGAAGCTGCAACAAGTTATCCAGAAGATCTAGCTAAGATCATTAATGAAGGTGGCTACACTAAACAACAGATTTTCAACGTAGATGAAATAGCCTTATATTGAAAGAAGATGCCATCTAGCACTTTCACAGCTAGAGAGAAGAAGTCAATGCCTGGCTTCAAAGCTTCAAAGGACAGGTTAAGTAACTCTCTTGTTAGGAGCTAATGCAGCTGGTGACTTTAAATTGAAGCCAATCCTCGTCTACCATTCCCAAATAAGGCCCTTAAAATTTATGCTAAATCTACTCTGCCTGTGCTCTCTAAATGGAACAACAAATCCTGGGTGACAGCACATCTATTTACAACATGGTTTACTAAATATTTTCAGCACACTGTTGAGACCTATTGCTCAGAAAAAGATTCCTTTCAAAATATTACTGCTCACTGACAATGCACCTGGTCACCCAAGAGCTCTGATGGAGACATACAATGAGATTAATGTTGTCTTCATTCTGCTAATATAATATCCGTCAGAAGCCCGTGGATCAAGGAGTAATTTCAACTTTCAAGTCTTATTATTTAAAAAATGCATTTCTTAAGGTTATAGCTGCCATAGATATTGATTCCTCTGATGGATTTGGGCAAAGTAAATTGAAAACCTCTGGAAACGATACACCGTTCTAGATGCCATTAAGAACATTCATGATTCATGGGAAAAGGACAAAATATCAACGTTAACAGGAGATTGGAAGAAGTTTATACCAAGCCTGATGGATGACTTTGAGGAGTTCAAGACTTCAGTGCAGGAAGTAACTGCAGAGGTGGTGGGTATAGTGAGAGAACTAGAATTAGAAGTGGAACCTGAAGATGGGACTGAATTGCTACAATAATTCATAATAAGACTTGAAAAGATAAGGAGTTGCTTCTTATGGATGAGCAAAGACAGTGGTTTCTTGAGATGGAAACTTCACAGTGCGAAGATGCTGTGAAGATTGTTGAAATGACAACGAAGGATTTAGAATATTACATAAACTTAGTTAATAAAGCAGAGGCAGGGTTTGAGAGGACTGACTCCAATTTTGAAAGAAGTCTACTGTGGGTAAAATGCTATCAAATAGCATTGCCTGCTATAGAGAAATTGTTCGTGAAAGAAAAAGTCCATTGATTCAGCAAACTTCAATGTTGTCTTATTTTAAGGAATTGCCACTGCCACCCCAGCCTTGAGCAACCAGCATCCTGGTCAGTCACCAACCATTAACATGGAGGCAAGACCCTCCACCAGCAAAAAGATTACGACTCACTGAAGGCTCAGGTGATGGTTAGCATTTTTAGCAATAGAGTTTTTCTTAAGTAAGGTATGTGCATGGTTTGCTTAGACATGATGTCATTGCACACTACAATATAGTATGATTGTGAATTTTATAGGCACTGGGAAACCAAAAAAATCCATGTAACTCACTTTATTGCAATATTTATTTATTGCAGTAGACTGGAACCAAGCTTGCAATATCTCCAAGGTATGCCTGTATGTAGTATGTTAGTGAAGTGGTAAAAGAGCAAAAGAAAGCCAGTGTGGTTGCTGTGAAACAGCAAGGGAAAGCCTGGGGTGAGATAAGGCTGGCAAGGTAGGACTCTTGAAAGTCATATAAAATAATTCTGTTTTATTTTAAAAGCAAAGGGAAGCCATTAAAAAATCGAAAGATGAGGTTGATGTGGTGGTTAGCTCTACACTCGAGAAAGCTCACTCCAGCTGAAGTGAAAAGTGACAGAAATATGTTGGTATAGGAGGTGAGGAAAGGGGAAGGAAGAAAGATGTGGATGGTCCAGGCTGTGGCAATTATGTAGATGTCAAAGGATGCTAGCTTGGATGAAGGTGGTGGCAGTAAAAATGGAGAGAAGCAAAAAGGTTCAAAAAACATTTAAGATGTAAAAGTCACAAGTCATGGGAAAGCACTGGATAAGGAGGATGGTGAGGGAAAAGGAAGTGAGCAGGGTGCTGCCTTTCACAGGATTGCGTTTGGGTTTAATTCAACTTCGGATGTGTTGAGGTGCTTTCAGACACCCAGGAGAAGATGCCAGGTAAACTGTTGGTATTTGCTTTGGAGCTTAGATTACAGTCCTAGATCAGATATATGAGCTGTGACTCATCTAGCTATCTTCCTTCAGGTGATTAAACAAACAAACAACAAAAAAACACAGTCATAGATGTAATTGATAGGGAGAGCTTTGGTGGTGAGCTTTGCTTTGAATAACTTCAAATTTATTAGCAGATAGAGAAGAATGAGCTTGAAAAGGAAAAAAACATATATACATATAAATATATTTTTAAGTGTGTGACCTCATACAAAAATGAGCTATACTTTATGTTCTAATGATTAATTTAAGCATGAGTAGCTACAAAACTACAAATAGTATAAGGCTATATCTATAAACTGGTTCTAATATTAATGTTCAGTTTCTCATTGAGATGTAAACTGGACATCAGTATTTTCAGAAAATGGCCTCTTTTCCCCACTTCCACAACTTTTCCTCATAATCCTTTGTTGATTTTGTTCTTTCTTGTTTTTTTCCCTCAAACATTTGCAAATATTCTTTCTGTACCTAAATAAATCATTCTTTTGTTTTATAAAAATATATTTATTCCAAATGTCTTCAATTCCAGCATTTTGGTCATATCTAAGAGAAGGTAACCTTAGATTTGTCTTTTCTTTGTTCAAAAAATACAACTTATTTTTCCTTGCTTACATTTTCCAAGGGATTTTATAGAATTATTCTCCCTTAAATATTCTACCAACATATTCCCCTGTGTACTTTCACCCAGCTTTAAAAACAAGACAGCTTAAGGAGCAGCAGGTATAAAGTTTTAAGCCAAAAGAGACTAGAGCCTTTTGGAACATAAATTGCATATCAATTAGAAAAGAGAGAAGAGAACAATTTTCTGGTGGATTTTCTTCACTGAATTGCCTAAAAGAATTTTTTGTCATACAATGGTTGTTTATGCTTTGATTTACAATTTATGGTTATGCCAACCCTCCCACAAAGGATCCCTGGTAAACAGAATTCCTTTCAGTAGTTAACAGGCAGGTTTATTACTTTTTTCAACAGTTGGGCTGCTCCTGTCCCCTCATTATCTATGACAACAAATTGGCTGCTTACTCAGTTTAAGATAAAGAGTCCTCACATCATTTTACTGGTATATGGAAGCCTTAGTTTTATGAAAGTATAACTCTTTGAAGTAAAACAAAATGTACAATTAACCAGATTCTCTAGAGATTAAACGTAAGATTAACTTTGAATAGTGATATATCCCTAAATGCCTTGAAAACATCAAATACAAAATACATTGTTTTATGACATCTTCATTTCAGTCCAATAATTTGAATATTGATATAGCTGACCAAGATGGACTTTCCTTAATGTTCCCCTCAGCTTTACTAAACTTCAACCAAGTTTCTTCTTTAGTATATGCCCCTGATCTCCCTTCTTAGAACATTTACTTTAGAAAACTTGCACTTGTAAATTATTTCTATGCCCTTTGGAGATGTAAATCTTCTACAACCCAGGAATGTCCTTCTCAAGGACCTGGGATTCATTTCTCTGAAGTGTAATCATCAAGAAAGATATCACCCCTATCTCCCAGTTTCTGTGGGAGGGTAGGAACCTAACTTCTATAAGCATCAATTAGCCTATTCGCATTCATTGAGCCTCCCCTCCCACACCCCCATGTCCTTCAGTACTTTTCCACTTTTCATTTCAGTGGAGTAGAGTTCAATACTTCTGCCCTATTACAACAGTCTCTCTTTTCTGTTGTGATAGTCTTGAAAAAAGTTTTCATTGCCTGTTTAACTGACCTGGTGTAATTTCTCTTTTACTGAAAACTATATGAATATGTGGGTCAAATGGACAGAGATTCAATCCTAACTTGTAATGTAGCTTTTATTCACTCAGTTATACAGTGCATACACAATTGAATGGGGCTGTGATGCTCAAAATCTCTTGACTAAATTCATTCTTTTCTTGCCAATTTAGTACAGTTTTGAAATTAAAAGAAATAGCATGATCTTGGTCCACGCAGTTTTTCAAATATAGTTTCCAACACGTCTTTTATTTAAATTCTTGTGTTTAAATTCTTGCCACATTCATGACACAGCTTTTAAAATTATTGGATGCCATTTTTTCATGGATACCTTCATTTTAGAATTCTGTAAATTATCATTTGGATTAAAGATTAATAGTAATTTTAACTTCAGGTTGTTTGTCTTTCAAGTGACCGTATTTATTAAAAACAGAGGTTAAAATGTTATTAAAAAGTTTGGCAAGTGAAAGAGAAAGTATAGCATTGGGAAAAAGAACATGTTAGTATACTCCAAAATATAAATATAGTGATCAAATATTATTAAAATGTAACATGTTAGTATTTCCACTTAAGGCAATGAATGATTTTTTTCACACTTATCGAGTTATAATTGACAAAATTGTAAGATATTTAAATTTTACATCATGATGATTAGATATACATATACATGTGAAATAATTCCTCCCATCTAGGGAGGAATCATTTAACATATTTATCTTTTTTTTTTGGTGAGAATATTTAAGTTATATTCTCTTAGTAATTTTAATTATACAGTACTGTGTTATCAATTACAGTCACCATGTTATTCAGTAGAACCTTAGACCTCAGACATCTTTTAGCTGACAGTTTGTACCAAACTCTCCCTATTTCTCAAACATCCCAGTCCCTGGCAACCACTTTTCTACTTTCTGTTTCTATGAGTTTGACTTTTTATTTAGATTCCACGTATAAGTGATACCATGTAGTATTTGTCTTTCTCTTTCTGGCTTATTTCACTTAGCATAATACCCTTAAGGTCCATCCATGTTGTCTCAGAAAAGCCAAGATATGGAAGCAATTGGCAACTTATGAATTACAAAAACACAAATTTGACAGATATTGTCCATACTATGAAACTTCTGAAAACCTTGTAAAACTTCACCTTACATTACGAAATTATTTCAAATCAGAACCAGATTTTTAGTGGAATAAACACTTAGATTAATACTTTTCTCCACTGCACTTTTCCTCGCCTCCCACATCTACCATCAATTCTCTGCCCACCTCTGCCCTACTGTGTGCTCCTGTAGTCTGCCCTGTGTGGACTGCAGCCTCTGATTTCCAGCTGGACTACAGAGATGGAAGACACCAGCAGGGGAACAGAAGATGATGCTTTTCCTGCACATGTCTTGTCTCCACAGCTCTAGCTCCTTTCCTGTGGCCCATTCCCAGGGCTCCAGCTCTCAAAGATTCCAGCAACACTGTTTCATTCCCTGCCCTTGTTTTTTCAGGCCTAGGATAATACTCACTTCCATAAATCCCTTAGGCTTCACCATCCCTTGGTTTCCTTCACCCTGAACTCATCTCTAAAAACAATTCAGCCATTAAACTTTTGTCAGTTAACTTCTTTGAGGGTGCCATCTGTTTCCTGCTGGGTATATGTGTCATACTGATGCTACATATGAACTGAGTTCAAGTTCCTGTCTAGGACCATTGAGGAAATTAACATCACATTTTAAAATAAGGCCTGTTTTAAACATTTCTCTTCAAAGACAGTAAAATACAACTTCACAGTTATCTTTATTACCTTGTTATAAATTTGCATTAATAAAATTTCCAAACATACACAGCGGTAGAGTAAAATAAGCTCCTGTGACTCCCATCACCCAGTTTCAAAAATCCTGTATATTTTACTGTACTTGTTTCAATCTATCTTCCTTGCCCTTTTTGGGGGGCAAGACAAGTGGTGAGGGTGGGGATAGGGCTGAAGTATTTTAAAGCTAATCCCAGACAGCATATCATTTCACCCAATTTTAGTATACATCAAAAGCAAAGAAAGTAATTTTCTTAAAAATTCATAATGTCATTATTACTATGAACAATTAACAACATTAACAATTTCTTATTATCAGCTAAAACGCCTTTAATTGTCTGAAAAATATCCTTTTACATTTGCTTTTTTAAAAATTAGAATCCAATCCAAAGGGTCCATTCTTTGTATTTGGTATTGTATTTCCTAAATCATTCTCTGTCTGTCTGTCTCTTTTATTTTTTTAATATAGAAAAGTCTCCCCTCCTCCCACTCTATTTTTCTTGTCATTGCTTTTTTGAGGAAATTAGATTAGTTATATATGATCCACAGTCTGGTTTGGGTGATTATTTCCTGTGGCATTTCACACTGTATTCTGTTAGACTGGATATAAGTCCTTAAAAACTTGATTCAATTCAAGTACTTTGTTTTCTTTTTTTGCAAAAATATTTTATAGGCGATGCTTTCTTCATCATATTGCATCTCTTTGGAGGCACATATTGTCCAATTGTCTCAGTTCAGTGATACTGATTGATATGTAGTTTCATATGGTTGCAGTCTGATTCCTTCATTGCAAAATTCTCCATCAAGTTTCACCTAATGGTTTTAGCATCCATTATTGGCCATTGCCCAAATCAGTTCTTTTGTTAGTAGTAGCAAAAGAGTGTTTTCTAATTATGTCTTTACTTCTACATTTATTACGTGGAATTCTTCTCTTATAAAAGACAGTTTTCTCTACCTACTAGGGTCTTTTTGTTACCTAGAATTATAGTTTATGTTGGAAAGGTAGAATAATTGAGTAATTCTTTTTTTTTTAAGTATCATACTTTAAATTCAATTAGAATAATTGCTATGCTATCTATTTCTTGTGGTGTGGAGTGAATTTTCTTTCTCTCTCCTTTCTTTTAAATACTGTGATAAACTCATGACCTTTAGTACTCACTGTGTTTTAAACAAAGTCAGTCTTTTTTTTTTTCTTTTATGAGACTCACACTCTCTCATCTTTAGTCAGTGACACTTCCTGTGAACTTTGATATCACCTCATTTATTTTCTATAACTTACTTTCCAGCACAACGGGATGTCAGGCTTGTCTTGTACATTTCCTGACCCAGACTTGAAATCAGTCATGTTTACAAGAAGCCTCTTTTTTCTACTGGGAAAAGATACTTAGAGACCAGTATGTGAAAGCTAAAAGAGCTCAATACTAGTATGCTTTCATTGCCTCTAGGCCTTTTCAATTAACGGAGCTGGGGAATGTGTAAAGTTCTAAAAAGGAAAAACTAAAGTGGTCATACTGCTTTTTCCCATGAATTGCACAATTAGTGTTTTTATTTACTTCCTTTCTTTGATGTAATACCTGCATAATTTTACTTTATGCTAGAAAGCTCAGTTAACAACAAATAGCATAAGTTACAAAAGGTAATATTGATTTACTCCCTCCTGCAATATACATAGAATACCTGTGATTTTAAAATTGATTCAATACATACCCTTCAGGAAAGAGTTTTTAGGAGAAAAAACAAAACAAAACCCTCATTCTGTTTCGGTTAATAATTTATCTATATAACTTTCACTTCCAGCTACAGTGGAGTAATTGGTATCGGACGTGTTCTGTACCATAAATAATTACAAAACTAGACAGAGAATATGAGCCATGGTTTCCCTGAACTAAAGATCACAGATTGAAGTTAAGGCTAATGAAGTGGCTGCTAATTGCAAGGCTAATGATGATGATACAGAAGCCTACGTGGGGGTTCCTTATGAGTCTTTGATCAATAGCTGCACTGCAAATGCAAAGGGCAAGACCTAATGCTGCACGGCTGAATCATGGTCACACCATGATATTTCAGCTTGACCAAAGTGAAGAGGACTTCCTTACAAGGCCGTCACTCACTCAATTTCAGGTAAAATCCTTGAAAGCCAAATCTTAAGAGTAGGAATCATGCATAGAGTAAGACCACACCCTAGGAGTAAAAATATAACTAAAATAAACTGCCCAAAGAATAAAAGCTTCATGGGATCAAAAGGATCCACCGAACTGCCTTCCAGAAGCTCAATACTCTTTTTTTTTTTAAGAAGTCAACGTAATCCAGACTCTCTATAATGTACCATCCAGAGTGTTTCTCATAAAATAATTTATCTAAATATTTCTAAATTGTTATAACTTGTGTTTCTAAAAACAACAGACTTGTCTCCTATATCCCTATATATTGTATAACGCTTTTCCTGAAAATTTGCATTTTGAGCAACCTTAACATTTTTAACATTTTCTAAGACCTGTTCTGTCTTGGTTATTTGTTTCCATCATTAAAAAGGATGAGGGGAGGGGAGTGGAGTTACATATAATATTAGTATGCTTCTTTGTGCAGCAGTTTGTTTTGACTTCCAACAAAATTATTTTGCATTCTACTAACTTTATATATAACTCTTTTGATGATGTACATATTTCTGAGATTTTTTTAATATTAATAGTAATTAGAGAAAGCAGAATAAGAGTTTCTTTTCTCCAGTTTATAAAGATCTCTCAAGTATTATCAAATCTCCCATGCACAGATAGCATCAGATATTTACCTGCTAACAATGCAAAATTTTTGTTAAAGTTAAGCTGTTGATTTATAAATGACCATACACACTAATAAAATGGCAGAATACACAACTGATTTTCCTACTGTAGACAAATGAAAAAGAATTACTGATATTCATCACCACGTGGACAGTTACTTTCTGACACTGCACTATTTTCAAAATATAAGATATTTTACCTGAAATTCAAGACTTTGTGAAAATAGTGCTGGATTTTTTACATTAAACATATGGTGTGTTGTCATTTTCAAAAAAACATATAAGTAGTTATTGGGCATCAAAATTATATAACAAAATGGATGAATTAGCAAATTAAGACATATTTTGAACTATAAAAAGTACATATTAGTTTCTAAGTGCCCTCCTTAGGGATTGTCTGTTAAGTACCACAAGAGTGCCAATGTGGTCTTAAGTCCTTGAAAACTGAAAATAAAGAAAGCTTATAATAATTGTTTCAAACCATTATCATAAAATTTGCACCCTAGGAAAGATTTTAAAAACATATTAGTATTAATTTTTCATTAAAATGAATTTGAATGGGGTTTCTTGCGTGTAGTTTTCAATTATTTAGGCAATGATGAGTATGGAAAGAACAGGGAGTCTAAGGTCAGCCAGACCTTTGTTCTAAATCCTGACTTTGTCATTTCAATGTATCATATTGGGCAAAGAGCTTAATCTCTCTGTTTCTCAGTTTTCTTAT
The DNA here is from genome assembly GCF_028021215.1 of Eschrichtius robustus. Lineage (NCBI taxonomy): Eukaryota > Metazoa > Chordata > Mammalia > Artiodactyla > Eschrichtiidae > Eschrichtius > Eschrichtius robustus. The sequence goes on from NC_090836.1 coordinate 69,089,106, forward strand.
CAATACAATAGTCACACTAATGCCTTTATTTCAGGAGTTTTATGAGTATAAAATGTGATAACACAAGTAAAGTTTCTTTAGTGTGTGGAATGTAGTACGTATTCTGTAAATGTTGGTATCCTTCTTGTTCTTTTTCTATTTCTCTCTCATGAAATAAGAAAATTCAAAAATCAAACTTTTTCAGAATTTTCAGGGACTAGGCAGTTGAGATATATATTCATAGGTTATTAAGAACACTTTCGTTCTCTCACCATGATATGCCTCAATCTACTGCACTGTACTCGTATTCTCTGCCTCACCTCCATCACAAGAAATGAACTACTTGCATTTTTATCAAAGATTTATCTGTCACTTATGACTACATTCTACTGGCTTTATCATAGTCTAGAGTTCTGCTCCCATTATATCCCTCTCTGTCCCTCTCCTATATTTCCCTTTCCTCCTGAATTATCTTTCTTAACATATAATCATGCTCTGTTTTCTTCTTTCTCAAAAAACAAAAACAAATTTCTCTTGCCCCACATTCTCTTTCTGCACCATTTGTTTTCCTGTAAGCAAAACCAAAAATCTGCTATACTTGCTATACTCTAATCCCAGACCTCATCTAATTCAGGAATTGTTTTTATATCATACCTTCATATATCCAGTATCACATAATTATTCATTTCAATTCCAAGGTTGGATTGCTGGTTATTAAAAAGGGTTTCTACAAAGTAACCTAAAATGTGTTCAAATAATCCACACTAATTTCTCTTTCAAAAGAAAACTGTTTGAAAGTTCTTAAATCTTTGATGACTGTCATTATGTCTACTTTTATTAATTTCTTCTTCAGACTGAACATCTTCTTTTCTAACATTTTTCATATAAAATATAGCCTCCAAATTTTTCCTTATCCTAACACTAATTTTCTACATCTAGTGATATTTTTCAAGGCCTCTAATAATTTTTATTTTAGCTAAACTTATTTAAGAATGTTTTTTATTTTTTTAAATTTTTTTCAAAATGTTTATGAAAAATTTCAAACATCAATAAAGTTGAAAGAACTTTATAGCAAACATTCATATATCTACCATTGAATTCTGTCATTAAAATGTTTTATACTTATTTTACTACATATTTATCCATGTATTTATCTATCCATCAATCCATCTTATTTTTTGATGTAATTCAAAATAAATTTCAGACATCAGTACATTTCTCCCCAAATACTTAGGCATGCATATATAACTAGAATTCAATATTTTGCTCATACTTTTTTTTCTTTTGACATAAAAATGCACAAATCTTAAGTGTTTTTTAACAAAGTTTTGGCAAATGCAAACAGACCTGTGTAACAAAACTGCGATCAAGGTACAGAACACTGGCATCGCCAGCATGCTTTATCCCAGTCATTCCCCAATCCAAAAGGCAACCGCTGTTCTGATATTTTTTCCTGAATAGTTTAATTTTGCCTGTTTAGAAGTTCTTTTAGATGGAGTCAAAGAGTATGCACTTTTTCCTGGAAGGCTTCTTCTACTCAGCATAATTATTTTGAGAACTGTTCATGTCATTTGTATATTAGTACATTTTCCCTTTTTACTGTTGAATAGTATTTCATCCTATTATTATTATTACCATAGTCAGTTTATTTATTCTTCTATTAATGGACACCTAGGCTATTTGCAGTTTAAGGCTACTATGAATGAAGCTTCCATGTACATTATTGTACAAATCTTTTTATGAATATCTATTCTTATCTTTCTTGTGTAAATACCTAGGAATGGATTTGCTGTGAGACATTCCTCCAAGTGACTGTACCGTTTTCTATATAAACAATATATGTCAGTTGCAACTGCTTCACATCCTTACCAACAACGGTTTGCTCAGACTTTAATATTATTCAGTCTGGTAGGGTTTATAGTAATTCTAATTATCATTTCCTGGAGACTAATGATCTTCAGCACTATTTATGTGCTTATTGGCCAGTATTTACTATGAAAAGTTTGTTCAAATATTTTGCTCACTTAAAAATTGGATTGTTGGAATTTTATTATTAAACTATAGAATTATATATGTCCTGGATACTTGTTCTTTACATTTCACAGATATTTTCTCCCACTCTGAGACTTGCCTATTTATTTATTTATTTATTTTAACGTCTTTATTGGAGTATAATTGCTTTACAATGGTGTGTTAGTTTCAGCTTTATAACAAAGTGAATCAGCTGTACATAAACATATGTCCCCATATCTCCTCCCTCTTGCGTCTCCCGCCAACCCTCCCTATCCCACCCCTCTAGGTGGACACAAAGCACCGAGCTGATCTCCCTGTGCCATGCAGCTGCTTCCCACTAGCTATCTATTTTACATTTGGTAGTGTATATATGTCCATGCCACTCTCTCACTTCTTCCCAGCTTCCCCTTCCCCTCCCCATGTCATCAAGTCCATTCTCTACGTCTGCGTCTTTATTCCTGTCCTGGCCCTAGGTTCTTCAGAACCATTTTTCTTTAGATTCCATATATAAGTGTTTGCATACGGTACTTGTTTTCCTGTTTGTGACTTACTTCCCTCTGTATGACAGACTCTAGGTCCACCCACCTCACTACAAATAACTCAATTTCATTTCTTTCTATGGCTGAGTAATATTCCATTGTATATATGTGCCACATCTTCTTTATCCATTCATCTATTGATGGACACTTAGGTTGCTTCCACGTCCTGGCTATTGTAAATAGAGCTGCAATGAACATTGTGGTACATGACTCTTTTTGAATTATGGTTTTCTCAGGGTATATGCCCAGTAGTGGGATTGCTGGGTCATATGGTAGTTCTATTTTTAGTTTTTTAAGGAACCACCATACTGTTCTCCATAGTGGCTGTGTCAATTTACATTCCCACCAATAGTGTCTGAGGGTTCCCTTTTCTCCACACCCTCTCCAGCATTTATTGTTTGTAGATTTTTTGATGATGGCCATTCTGACCGGTGTGAGATGCTCTCGCATTGTAGTTTTGATTTGCATTTCTCTAATGATTAATGATGTTGAGCACTCTTTCATGTTTTTGTTGGCAGTCTGTATATCTTCTTTGGAGAAATGTCTATTTAGGTCTTCTGCCCATTTTTGGATTGGGTTGTTCGTTTTTTTGATATTGAGCTGCATGAGCTGATTGTAAATTTTGGAGATTAATCCTTTGTCAGTTGCTTCATTTGCAAGTATTTTCTCCCATTCTGAAGGTTGTCTTTTCGTCTTGATTATGGTTTCCTTTGCTGTGCAAAAGCTTTTAAGTTTCATTAGGTCCCATGTGTTTATTTTTCTTTTTATTTCCATTGCTCTAGGAGGTGGGTGAAAAAGGATCTTGCTGTGATGTATGTCATAGAGTGTTCTGCCTATGTTTTCCTCTAAGAGTTTTATAGTGTCTGGCCTTACATTTAGGTCTTTAATCCATTTTGAGTTTATTTTTGTGTATGGTGTTAGGGAGTGTTCTAATTTCATTCTTTTCCATGTAGCTGTCCAGTTTTTCCAGCAGCACTTATTGAAGAGGCTGTCTTTTCTCCATTGTATATTCTTGCCTCCTTTATCAAAAATAAGGTGACCATATGTGCCTGGGTTTATCTCTGGGCTTTCTATCCTGTTCCATTGATCTATATTTCTGTTTTTGTTCCAGTACCATATTGTCTTGATTACTGTAGCTCTTAGTATAGTCTGAAGTCCAGGAGCCTGATTCTTTCAGCTCCATTTTTCTTTCTCAAGATTGCTTTGGCTATTCGGGGTCTTTTGTGTTTCCATACAAATTGTGAAATTTTTTGTTCTAGTTCTGTGAAAAATGCCATTGGTAGTTTGATAGGGACTGCATTGAATCTGTAGATTGCTTTGGGTAGTAGAGTCATTTTCAAAATGTTGATTCTTCCAATCCAAGAACATGGTGTATCTCTCCATCTATTTGTATCATCTTTAATTTCTTTCATCAGTGTCTTACAGTTTTATGCATACAGGTCTTTTGTCTCCTTAGGTAGGTTTATTCCTACGTATTTTATTCTTTTTGTTGCAATGGTAAATGGAACCATTTCCTTAATTTCTCTTTCATATTTTTCATCACTAATGTATAGGAATGCAAGAGATTTCTGTGCATTAATTTTCTATCCTGCTACTTTAACAAATGCATTGATTAGCTCTAGTAGTTCTCTGGTAGCATCTTTAGGATTCTCTATGTATAGTATCCTGTCATCTGCAAACAGTGACAGTTTTACTTCTTTTCCAATTTGCATTCCTTTTATTTCTTTCTCTTCTCTGATTGCTGTGGCTAAAACTTCCAAAATTATGTTGAATTATAGTGCTGAGAGTGGGCAACCTTGCCTTTTTCTTGATCTTAGTAGAAATGGTTTCAGTTTTTCACCATTGAGAGCCATGTTGGCTGTGGGTTTGTCATATAAGGCCTTTATTATGTTGAGGTAAGTTCCCTCTATGCCTACTTTCTGGAGAGTTTTTATCATAAATTGGTGTTGAATTTTGTTGAAAACTTTTTCTGCATCTATTGAGATGATCATATGGTTTTTCTCCATCACTTTGTTAATATGGTGTATCACATGGATTGATTTGCATATATTGAAGAATCCTTGCACTCCTGGGATAAACCCCACTTGATCATGGTGTATGATCCTTTTAATGTGCTGCTGGATTCTGTTTGCTGGTATTTTGGTGAGCATTTTTGCATCTATGTTCATCTGTGATATTGGCCTGTAGTTTTCTTATTTTGTGATATCTTTGTCTTGTTTTGGTATCAGGATGATGGTGGCCTCATAGAATGAGTTTGGGAGTGTTCCTCCCTCTGCTATATTTTGGAAGAGTTTGAGAAGGATAGGTATTAGCTCTTCTCTAAATGTTTGATAGAATTCGCCTGTGAAGCCATCTGGTCCTGGGCTTTTGTTTGTTGAAAGAATGGTAATCACAGTCTCAATTTCAGTGTTTGTGATTGGTCTGTTTATATTTTCTATTTCTTCCTGGTTCAGTCTCAGAAGGTTGTGCTTTTCTAAGAATTTGTCCATTTCTTCCAAGTTGTCCATTTTATTGGCATATAGTTGCTTGTGGTAATCTCTCATGATCCTTTTTATTTCTGCAGTGTCAGTTGTTACTTCTTTTTCATTTCTAATTCTATTTATTTGAGTCTTCTCCCTTTTTTTCTTGATGAGTCTGGCTAATGGTTTATCAATTTTATTTATCTTCTCAAAGAACCAGCTTTTAGTTTTATTGATCTTTGCTGTCATTTTCTTCATTTCTTTTTCATTTTTTTGTGATCTGGTCTTTATGATTTCTTTCCTTCTTCTAACTTTGGGTTTTTTTTGTTCTTTTTCTCCAATTGCTTTAGGTGTAGGGTTAGGTTGTTTATTTGAGGTGTTTCTTGTTTCTTGAGGTAGGATTGTATTCCTATAAACTTCCCGCTTAGAACTGCTTTGCTGCATCCCATTGGTTTTCGGTCGTCATGTTTTCATTGTCATTTGCTTCTAGGTATTTTTTGATTTCCTCTTTGATTTCTTCAGTGATCTCTTGGTTATTTAGTAGTGTATTGTTTATCCTCCATGTGTTTCTATTTTTTACAGATTTTTTTCCTGTAATTGATATCTTGTCTCATAGTATTGAGGTTGGAAAAGATACATGACATGATTTCAATTTTCTTAATTTACCAAGGCTTGATTTGTGACCCAAGGTATGATCTATCCTGGAGAATGTTCCATGAGCACTTGAGAAGAAAATGTATTCTGTTGTTTTCGGACGGAATGTCCTATAAATATCAATTAAGTCCGTCTTGTTCAATGTATCATTTAAGGCTTGTCTTTCCTTATTTTTTTCATTTTGGATGATCTGTCCATTGGTGAAAGTGAGGTGTTAAAATCCCCTACTATAATTGTGTTAGTGTCAATTTCCCCTTTTATCTCTGTTAGCATTTGCCTTATGTATTGAGGTGCTCCTATGTTGGGTGCATAAATATTTACAATTGTTATATCTTCCTCGTGGGTTGATCCCTTGATCATTATTTAGTGTCATTCTTTGTCTATTGTAATAGTCTTTATTTTAAAGTCTATTTTGTCTGTTATGAGAATTGCTACTCCAGCTTTCTTTTGATTTCCATTTGCATGGAATATCTTTTTCCATCCCCTCACTTTCAGTCTGTAAGTGTCCCTAGGTCTGAAGTGGGTCTCTTGTAGACAGCATATATATGGGTCTTGTTTTTGTATCCATTCAGCCAGTCTATGTCTTTTGGTTGGAGCATTTAATCCATTTACATTTAAGGTTATTATCGATATGTGTGTTGTTATTACCATTTTCTAATTGTTTTGGGTTTATTACTGTAGATCTTTTCCTTTTACTGTGTTTCCCACTTAGAGAAGTTCCTTTAGCATTTGTTGTAAAGCTGGTTTGATGGTGCTGAATTCTTTTAGCTTTTGCTTGTCTGTAAAGGTTTTAATTTCTCAGTCGAATCTGAATGAGATCCTTGCTAGGTAACGTAATCTTGGTTGTAGGTTTTTCCCTTTCATCACTTTAAATATATCCTGCCACTCCCTTCTGGCTTGCAGAGTTCCTGCTGAAAGATCAGCTGTTATCCTTATGGGGAGTCCCTCATATGTTATTTGTTGCCTTTCCCTTGCTGCTTTTAATAGTTTTTCTTTGTATTTAATTTTTGATAGTTTGATTAATATGTGTCTTGGTTGTTTCTCCTTGGATTTATCCTGTATGGGACTCTCTGTGCTTCGTGGACTTGATTGACTATATCCTTTCCCATCTTAGGGAAGTTTTCAACTATAATCTCTTCAAATATCTTCTCCTTCCCCTTTTTTTCTCTTTTTCTTCTGGTACCCCTATAATTCAAATATTGGTGCATTTAATGTTGTCTCAGAGGTCTCTGAGACTGTCCTCAATTCTTTTCATTCTTTTTTCTTTATTCTGCTCTGCGGTAGTTATTTCCACTATTTTATCTTCCAGGTCACTTATCCATTCTTCTGCTCAGTTATTCTATTGATTCCTTCTATAGAATTTGTAATTTCATTTATTGTGTTGTTCATCATTGTTTGCTCTTTAGTTCTTCTAGGTCCTTGTTAAACGTTTCTTGTATTTTTTTCCATTCTTTTTCCAAGATTTTGGATCATCTTTTGTCTCATTACTCTGGATTCTTTTTCAGGTAGACTGCCTATTTCCTCTTCATTTGTTTGGTCTGATGGGTTTTTACCTTGCTCCTTCATCTGCTGTGTATTTCTCTGTCTTCTCATTTTGCTTAACTTTCTGTGTATGTTGTCTGCTTTTCTCAGGCTGCAGGTTCGTAGTTCCCATTGTGTTTTGGTGTCTGACCTCAGTGGCTAAGTTTGGTTCAGTGGGCTGTGTCGGCTTCCTGGTGGAGGGGACTGGTGCCTGTGTTCTGGTGGATGAGGCTGGATCTTGTCTTTCTGGTGGGCAAGACCACGTCTGGTGGTGCTTTGGGGTGTCTGTGAACTTATTATGATTTTAGGCAGCCTCTCCGCTAATGGGTGGGGTTGTGTTCCTGTCTTGCTAGTTGTTTGGCATAGGGTGTCCAGCACTGGAGCTTGCTGGTCGTTGAGTGGAGCTGGGTCTTAGCATTGAGATGGAGATCTCTGGGAGAGCTTTTGCCATTTGATATTACATGGAGCTGCGAGGTCTCTGGTTGACCAATGTCCTGAACTCAGCTCTCCCACCTCAGAGGCTCAGGCCTAACACCCAGCCAGAGCACCAAGACCCTGTCAGCTCATGGCACAGAAGAAAATGGAGGACAAAAAAAGGAAAGAAAGAAAGAAAGAAAAATAAATAAATAAAATAAAGTTATTAAAATAAAAAATAACAATATAATATTAAAAATAAAAAAGTAATTAAAAGAAGAAGAAAGAAAGAAGAGAGCAACCAAACCAAAAAACAAATCCACCAAAGATAACAAGTGCTAAAAACTATACTAAAAAAAAAAAAAAAAAGGACAGACAGAACCCTGGGACAAATGGTAAAAGCAAAGCTATACAGACAAAATCCCACAAAGAAGCAGACACATACACACTCACAAAAAGAGAAAAAGGAAATTAAAAAATATATATAAAAAGAAGAGAGCATCAAATCAATAAACAAATCTACCAATGATAATAAGCTCTAAATACTAAACTAATATAAACAGAAAACCAGAAACAAATTAGATGCAGAAAGCAAACCCCAAGTCTACAGTTGCTCCCTAAGTCCACCACCTGAATTTTGGAGTGATTTGTTGTCTATTCAGGTATTTCAAAGATGCAGGGTACGTCAAGTTGATTGTGGGGATTTAATCAACTGCTCCTGAGGCTGCTGGAAAAAATTTCCCTTTTTCTTCTTTGTTCGCACAGCTCCTGGGGTTCAGCTTTGGATTTGGCCCCGCCTCTGCGTGTAGGTTGCCTGAGGGCATCTGTTCCCCACCCAGACAGGACGGGTGTTAAAGGAGCAGCTGATTATGGGGCTCTGGCTCACTCAGGCCGGGGTGAGGTAGGGGTACCGAATGCAGGGCAGCCTATGGCAGCAGAGGCCAGCATGACATTGCACCAGCCTGAGGTGTGCCATGTGTTCTCCCGGGGAAGTTGTCCCTGGATCACGGGGCACAGGCTCCCGGGAGGGGAGGTGTGGACAGTGACCTGTGCTTGCACACAGGCTTCTTGGTGGCGGCAGCAGCAGCCTTAGCATTTCATGCCCACCTCTGGGGTCCGCGCTGATAGCCACAGCTCACACCCATCTCTGGAGCTCGTTTAGGCAGTGCTCTGAATCCCCTCTCCTCATGCACCCCGAAACAATGGTCCCTTGACTCTTAGGCAGTTCCAGACTTTTCCACGGACTCCCTCTCGGCTAGCTGTGGTGCCCTACCCCCTTCAGGCTGTGTTCACGCAGCCAACCCCAGTCCTCTCCCTGGGATCTGACCTACGAAGCCCGAGCCTCAGCTCCCAGCCCCCACCCGCCCCGGCAGATGAGCAGATAAGCCTCTCAGGCTGGTGAGTGCTGGTCTGCATGGATCCTCTGTGTGGGAATCTCTCTGCTTTTCCCTTTGCACCCCTGTTGCTGTGCTCTCCTCTGTCTCTCCGAAACTTCCCCCCGCCACCCCCCGTCCCCGCCCATGAAGGGGCTTCCTAGTGTGTGGAAACTTTCCTCTTTCACAGCTCCCTCCCAGAGGTGCAGGTCCCATCCCTATTCTTTTGTCTCTGTTTTTTCTTTTTTCTTTTGCCCTACCCAGGTACGTGGGGATTGTCTTGCCTTTTGGGAAGTCTGGGGTCTTCTGCCAGCATTCAATAGGTGTCTGTAGGAGTTGTTCCACATGTAGATGTATTTCTGTTGTATTTGTGGGGAGGAAGGTGATCTCCATGTCTTACTCCTCCACCATCTTGAAGGTCCCTAAGAATAATGTTTTAAATTTAATTAAAATTAAGTATTTTATGATTATCTTTAAAGACACGAATAAACTACACACTATTATCATTTTGTATGATAGGCTAAACCTAGGATAGGACAAAATCTTACTCAAAGTTTTGGTAGGTAGAATTCATTTTACCTATCCCCCAAAAAACTAATTTTGAAGTGTTTAAGTAATGGAGGTCAAATAAACATTGAAGAATTCATGTTGTAGACTTTTCAGGGTAAGGAAAATAGAAATATAAATCCAGTACAATGGTTTATTATTAATCAAATTCCTTTTATATAAAATTTTAACCAAAGTATTGGTCAAAAACAATGATAAAATACACAAAATTCATCCTTTTAAAAATAGTTTATCATGAAGAGTGAAAGTAGAACAAAACAAAGAAATGGGATAAGAAAAGAAGACAGCTAAGATTGTTCATATTGCCCATCAGAATCTATTCTGTGGGGTGAATCAGTCCATTTATCAGACTGACAAGTTGTTCAAAGGCTGTAGATATAGACAGACTTCCAGGAAGAGTTAGGAATTCAAATAGGCCAAATTCCTTTGAAGTAATAAATATCTTTTCTAGCCAGCAACCTCAGGTTGCTTTTGTACTTCCACATGATCTAAGGATTTGATGAAAAAGATGAACTGGGTTTCATTTTCATTCCTTTTGCAACTAATATACTTCTTTAAGGATATAGAGGTAACTTTTATGAATTCCATAGCAAAATATTAAAAAGTTTACAGAAGATTTGAGATAATATTTACTTTTACTTTCTGAGTCAGATTTCTTATTATAAAAATATAAAAGAGAAACCAAAATAAGCCAACACATATTATAGAGGGAATATAAAACTTTTAGAAGTCCAAACCCCATTCTAAGTTTAGTGTAACATGAAAAGATAATAATATATAATATATTCCTATTTTTAAAGAAAAGCATAAAATGCTTAGCTCAATTCATATTAAAACATACAAGTTCTTAAACAGGGTTAGCTAAAATACACATATGACTCCTATTAGTGATATAGAGAAAACTGTTGACAAACAGATTGATGTTAGTTTTCCTCTTTTTTTCTTCCAGCTTCACTTATGATCTTGTCTTTGTTTTTGGTGTTCTGAATTTTCACTCAGATGTGTCAGCAAATGTATTTCTTTTTGTTTTCCCTACTTAAGTTATGTTGAGTTTCTGGAATATGAGATAGTCTTGTTTCAGTTCAGAAAAATTCATAGCTACTATCTCAGGGACTATATTTGTTTCTTGAACCTGGGAGCTGCCAATGGTTTAACAACTTGCTCTTCCAAGTCAGGATGAGCTGGCTCCAACACACCACTGAATAGACTTTTAGGTGGACACTATTTTTCTCTCTTTACATTGAAGCTAATAGTTTACTTTCTTCTGATTTTAAGAAGAAAAGTCTACTGTTCAAAAATGACCATTGATCTGTACCTGATCTGACTTTTTCCTTCACCTGCTTTTGGTACTGTTTTCACTATAATGTGTTGAGGTATGGCTCTATTTTTTGTTTATTCTCCTCAGGAATGGACTGTGCTTCTTGAACATGAGGATTTAGGTCTTTTATCAATACTAGGAAACGTTAAGCCTTTATCCCTTCAAATATTGCTGTTTCTCATTCCATTTCATTTGTATTTACAGAATTCCTATTCAATACATGTTGAATCTCCCTCTATATTAATTTTTCAAATTTTCTCTCTTTAATTTGAAGTGCTGCATTTTAAGTAATTTTCTTCAGTCTATTTTTTATATTACTAATCTCATTTTATGTTGTGACTAACTGGCTATTTAACCCATCTACTGGGCTTTTAATTTCAGTAACTATATACTTTAATTCTGTAGGTTTTATTTTATTCTTTTTAAAATCCATGGATTTTTATAAAACATTGTCATTTCTTATCTTTGATTTTTTATTTTATACTTGTATATGTTAAACATACCTATTTAATGAGTACTTACATATTACTTATATAATAATACTTATTTAATAATAATAGATTATTTTTTCTTCCCAGAGTCCAGGCTGAGAAAGACAACCTTCCTTGTCATCTTCTTATTCTGCAGTGGATTTTTAAAAATCTTTATAATGATTGTTCCCAGCTATAGACAGGTATCTCACTATCACCTCCTTGTCAGTGTTCCAGCTCCTTTCCTTTCATGAAACTTAAAAACCTCCATCTCCAGTGGTAGGCTAGTGACCCAGACTTTGTTATTCAATCAGCATATTTTATCTTCCTTGCTCATAGTGATTGGTTAAGTGTTACTCCTATCATTCAAATACGAGAAATAAAACTTAATACTTGTTCTAAAATCAGAATGCTTGATATGTAGATTTTTTTTTTCTTAGTTTGTTTGCATCAGACTTGCTTGTGTGAGGTTTATGAAATCCTAAGCAGTGGAAGAAGCCAACAAATGGTGAGAATGTTTTTAATCCAGATGAAAGCAGATGTGAAAGATAAAGGATGGGAATCCAAAAATGTATAACTTTTTTTGAATCCCTGGGTTCAGCAGCACCTGAAGCTAGCATTGCCTCCAGATTTTCAATTTATGTAGTTTAAGACTGCTTGAATTGGATGTATGCTTCCTGAATATGAGTCACCTTTAGTACAACAGAGTAATAGCTCTTCCCAGTCTTCTCTTATTTTTCTCTGCCTGGCATGTGGTAGGAAGTATGAATTTGAATGTGAAAGGCAGAGAACAAGGAATAATTTAACTACTCCATAGTGAACACTGTGAAGTCCATCTGAGATATCCCTTAAGGACTGAAGGTTTAATCAACCAGCTATTGGGCATTCTGTTAGTAGACAGTTTTTAGCTGTCAGCTTGTATCAGTCAGGGTTCAGAGAAACAGAACCAGGAGAAGGTATATATGAAGAAAATGACTGCAAGAAATTGACTTACCCAATTATAGGGACTGGCAAGGTAAGTCTGAAATCTGTAGAGCAGGATATCAGGAAGGGCAAGCTTGACCTTTTGGGCTCAAGCTAAAGCTGCTATTCACATGTAGAATTTCTTCTTCCTCAAGGAAGTCACAGCTCTTTTCTTAAGGACTTTCAATTTATTGAATTAAGGCCAACCAGATTATCTAGGACAATCTCCCTTACTTAACATCAACCAAAATTACCTTCACAGCCACACCTATATAAGTAGTTGACTGCGTAACTGGGGACTGTAACCTAGTCAAGGTAATACATAAAACTTACCATCAAGTAGCCTTCTTTGAGAATCACCATAGTTGAAGAGAGTCTCCTCAACCAAGGCCATGGCTCCTGCCCAGAGTACCCTGCATTTAATGATCGGTCAGTGCAAGACTACTAAATCTGACACTCTTGCCCGAATTAAGGAAAACTCTGAAGGGTCATATCACATTCAGGATTTCTTTTGGAATTCGCTGAAGTCTTTGCTGAGACTGCATCACAGCCCAACTTCTCCCTTTGGCTGACCTCCTTTCTTGCTTTCCTTCCACAGGCATGGAAATACTCCTTAATAAATTTCACATACAAATCTCGTCTCAGAATCTCCCTCTTGGGGAGCTCCATCTATGACATGCTTCAACATTTCCTTTACTTATCTTTCTAAAACACACATGAAAAATACATTTTCTTCTAAAGCCTATCACAAAATAGTGTGCTCAATAAAGCAATATAAAGCATTACAGTTGGTTACCATGAATAGTGAAAATCTCTATGCGTAAACTTAGAATGAAAGATTGTCTTGATCAGCACCTAAATTTATTAGAATTGTACCATTGTTTTACAAAACAGAAAACATGATGTTCTTTTTAAACTGAAGGAAGACTATTGAATGAATTTCTTGCCACATTAGAAGTAACCAATATCTTATATCAAGATTCCACAAATTAGCTTGTGATGCTTTGTTTCGATCAATTTATTTATTTTTTTAACATCTTTATTGGAGTATAATTGCTTTACAATACTGTGTTAGTATCTACTGTATAACAAAGTGAATCAGCTGTAGGTACACATATATACCCATATCCAATCCCTCTTGCGCCTCCCCGCCACCCTCCACATCCCACTCCTCTAGCTGGTCACAAAGCACCGAGCTGATCTCCAAGCACTGAGCTGATCTCCCTGTGCTATGCGGCTGCTTCCCACTAGCTATCTATTTTACATTTGGTAGTGTATATATATCCATGCCACTCTCTCACTTCGTCCCAGCTTACCCTTCCCCCTCCCTATGTCCTCAAGTCTATTCTCCACGTCTGCGTCATTATCCTGTCCTACCCCTAGGTTCTTCAAAACCATTTTTTTTTTAGCTTCTTTTGTCTCCTTAGGAAGGTTTATTCCTATGTATTTTATTCTTTTTGTTGCAGTGGTAAATGGGAGTGTTTCCTTAATTTCTCTTTCACATTTTTCATCATTAGTGTATAGGAATGCAAAAGATTTCTGTGCATTAATTTTGTATCCTACTACTTTACCAAATTCATTGATTAGCTCTAGTAGTTCTCTGGCAGCATCTTTAGGATTCTCTATGTATAGTATCATGTCATCTGCAAACAGTGACAGTATTACTTCTTATATTCCAATTTGGATTCCTTTTATTTCTTTCTCTTCTCTGATTGCCATGGCTAAAACTTCCAAAACAATGTTGAATAATAGTGGTGAGAGTGGGCAACCTTTTCTTGTTCCTGATCTTAGAGAAAATGGTTTCAGTTTTTCACCATTGAGAACGATGTTGGTTGTGGGTTTGTCATATATGGCCTTTATTATGTTGAGGTAGGTTCCCTCTTTGCCTACTTTCTAGAGAGTTTTTATCATAAATGGGTGTTGAATTTTGTCAAAAGCTTATTCTGCATCTATTGAGATTATCATATGGGTTTTCTCCTTCAGTTTGTTAATATGGTGTATCACATTGATTGATTTGCATATATTGAAGGATCCTTGCATTCCTGGGATAAACCCCACTTGATCATGGTGTATGATCCTTTTAATGTGCTATTGGATTCTGTTTGCTACTATTTTGTTGAGGATTTTTGCATCTATGTTCATCCGTGATATTGGCCTGCAGTTTTCTTTTTTTGTGATATCTTTGGTTTTGGTATCAGGATGATGGTGGCCTCATAGAATGAGTCTGGGAGTGTTCCTCCCTCTGCTATATTTTGGAAAATTTTGAGAAGGATAGGTGTTAGCTCTTCTCTAAATGTTTGATAGAATTCACCTCTGAAGCCATCTGGTCCTGGACTTTTGTTTGTTGGAAGATTTTTAATCACAGTTTCAATTTCAGTGCTTGTGATTGGTCTGTTCATATTTTCTATTTCTTCCTGGTTCCGTGTTGGAAGGTTATACTTTTCTAAGAATTTGTCCATTTCTTCCAAGTTGTCCATTTTATTGGCATACAGTTGCTTGTAGTAGTCTCTCATGATCCGCTATATTTCTGCAGTGTCAGCTGTTATTTCTCCTTTTTCATTTCTAATTCTGTTGATTTGAGTCTTCTCCCTTTTTTTCTTGATGAGTCTCGCTAATGGTTTTTCAATATTGTTTTTCTTCTCAAAGAACCACCTTTGCTATGTTTTATTGATCTTTGCTATTTTTTCCTTCATTTCTTTTTCATTTATTTCTGATCTGTTCTTTATGATTTCTTTCCTTCCGCTAACTTTGGTGTTTCTTTGTTCTTCTTTCTCTAATTGCTTTAGGTGTAAGATTAGGTTGTTTGAGATGTTGCTTGTTTCTTGAGGTAGGATTGTATTTCTGTAAACTTCCCTCTTAGAACTGCTTTTGCTGCATCCAATAGGTTTTGAGTCATTGTGTTTTCATTGTCATTTGTTTCTACGTATTGTTTGATTTCCTCTTTGATTTCTTCAGTGATCTCTTGGTTATTTAGTAGTGTATTGTTTAGCCTCCATGTGTTTCTATTTTTTACAGATTTTATCCTGTAATTTATATCTAGTCTCATAGTGTTGTGGTTGGAAAAGATACTTGATACGACTTCAATTTTCTTAAATTTACCAAGGCTTGCTTTGTGACCCAAGATATGATCTATCCTGGAGAATGTTCCATGAGTACTTGAGAAGAAAGTTTATTCCATTGTTTTTGAATGGAATGTCCTATAAATATCAATTAAGTCCATCTTGTTTAATGTATCATTTAAAGGTTGTGTTTCCTTATTTATTTTCATTTTGGATGATCTGTCCATTGGTGAAAGTGGGGTGTTAAATTCCCCTACTATGATTGTGTTACTGTCGATTTCCCCTTTTATGGCTGTTAGCATTTGCCTTATGCATTGAGGTGCTCCTATGTTGGGTGCATAAGTATTTACAATTGTTATATCTTCTTCAAGGATTGATCCCTTGATCATTATGTAGTGTCCTTCTTTGTGTCTTGTAATAGTCTTTAGTTTAAAGTCTATTTTGTCTGATATAAGAATTGCTACTCCAGCTTTCTTTTGAATTCCATTTGCATGGAATATCTTTTTCCATCCCCTCACTTTCAGTCTGTATGTGTCCCTAGGTCTGAAGTGGGTCTCTTGTAGACAGCATATATATGGGTCTTGTTTTTGTATCCATTCAGCCAGTCTGTGTCTTTTCATTGAAGCATTTAACCCTTTACATTTAAGGTAATTATCGATATGTATGTTCCTATTACCATTTTCTTAATTGTTTTGGGTTTGTTATTGTAAGTCTTTTCCTTCTCTTGTGTTTCCTGCCTAGAGAAGTTCCTTTAGCATTTGTTGTAAAGCTGGTTTGGTGGTGCTGAATTCTCTTAGCTTTTGCTTGTCTGTAAAGGTTTTAATTTCTCCATCGAATCTGAATGAGATCCTTGCTGGGTAACGTAATCTTGGTTGTAGGTTTTTCCCTTTCATCACTTTAAATATGTCCTGCTACTCCCTTCTGGCTTGCAGAGTTCCTGCTGAAAGATCAGCTGTTAACCTTATGGGGATTCCCTTGTATGTTATTTGTTGCTTTTCCCTTGCTGCTTTTAATATTTTTTTTAATTTAATTTTTGATAGTTTGATTAATATGTGTTTTGGCATATTTCTTCTCGGATTTATCCTGTATGGGACTCTCTGCGCTTCCTGGGCTTGATCAACTATTTCTTTTCCCATGTTAGGGAAATTTTCAACCATAATCTCTTCAAATATTTTTTCAGACCCTTTCTTTTTCTCTTCTTCTTCTGGCAACCCTATAATTCAAATGTTCGTGCACTTAATGTTGTCCCAGATGTCTCTGAGACTGTCCTCAATTCTTTTCATTGTTTTTTCTTTATTCTGTTCTATGGCAGTTGTTTCCACTATTTTATCTTCCAGGTCACTTATCCCTTCTTCTGCCTCAGTTATTCTGCTATTGATTCCTTCTAGAGTATTTTTAATTTCATTTATTGTGTTGTTCATCATTGTTTGTTTGCTCTTTAGCTCTTCTAGGTCCTTGTTAAACGGTTCTTGTATTTTTTTCCATTCTATTTCCAAGATTTTGGATCATCTTTACTCTCATTACTCTGAATTCTTTTTCAGGTAGACTGCCTATTTCCTCTTCATTTGTTTGGTCTGGTGGGTTTTTACCTTGCTCCTTCATCTGCTGCATATTTCTCTGTTTTCTCATTTTGTTTAACTTCCTGTGTTTGAGGTCTCCTTTTCACAGGCTGCAGGTTCATAGTTCCCGTTATTTTTGGTGTCTGCCCTCAGTGGGTGAAGTTGGTTCAGTAACTTCTGGAGGTTTCCTGGTGGAGGGGACTGGTGCCTGTGTTCTAGTAGGTGGGGCTTTATCTTGTCTGTCTGCAGGGCAGGGCTGCATCCGGTGGTGTGTTTTGGAGTGCCTGTGAACTTAATATGACTTTAGGCAGCCTCTCTGCTAATGGGTGGGGTTGTGTTCCTGTCTTGCTAGTTGTTTGGCATGGAGCGTCAAGCACTGGAGCTTGCTGGCCATTGGGTGTAGCTGGGTCTTAGAGTTGAGACAAAAATCTCTGGGAGAGCTCTCACCAATTGATATTACGTGGGGCTGGGAGGTTTCTCATGGTCCAAATTCCTGGACTCTGCTATCCCACCTCAGAGGCTGAGACCCGTCATTCGGCCGGAGCACCAAGACCCTGCCAGCCACACGGCTCAGAAGAAAAGGAAGAAAGAAAAAAAAAACGAAAAGACAGAATCCTAGGACAAATGGTAAAAGCAAACCTAATCACAAAATCACACAAAGAAGCATACACATACACACTAACAAAAAGAGAAAAACAAACAAAAAATTTTTTAATTAAAAATAATATATAAATTAAAAATATAAATAAAAATGTAAAAAATAAAAAATATATATATAAAATAAATAAAAATTAAGTAAAAGGAAAAGAGCAACAAAACTAATAAACAATCCACCAATGGTAAGAAGCACTAAAATCTAAACTAAGATAATCATAAAACCAGAAACAAATTAGATGCAGAAAGCAAACCCCAAGTCTACAGTTCCTCCCAAAGTCCACTGTCTCAATTTTGGGAACATTCACTGTCTATTCAGGAATTCTTCAGTTGCAGAATTTATCAAGTTGATCGTGGGGATTTAATCTGCTGATCCTGAGGCTGCATGGAGAAATTTCCCTTTCCCTTCTTTGTTCACACAGCTCCTGGGGTTCAGCTTTGGTTTTGGCCCTGTCTCTGAGTGTATGCCACCCTATGGAGTTTGTTCCCTACCCAGACAGGACGGGGTTAAAGCAGCAGCTGATTAGGGCTCTCTTGCTCACTCAGGCTGGGGAGAGGGAGGGGTATGGTAGTCATAATTGGAATGCAGGGCAAGCCTGCAGTGGCAGAGGCTGGTGTGACATTGCAACAGCCTGAGGCACGCCGTGCATTCTCCCAGGGAAGTTGTCCCTGGATCACAGGACCCTGGCAGTGGCGTGCTGCACAGGCTTCCGGGGGCATGTGGGTAGTGACCTGTGCTTGCCCACAGTATTCTTGGTGGCAGTGGCAACAGTGTTAGTGGTTCATGTCCATCTCTGGGGACCGAGCTAATAGCTGCGGCTCATGCCCGTCTCTGGAGCTCACTTAGGTGGTGCTCTGCCTTCTGTGGGCACACGGGGAAGGAATCCCCTCTCCTTGTGCACCCTGAAACAATGGTCTCTTGCCTGTTTGGCAGGTCCAAACTTTTTCCCAGACTCCCTCCCAGCTAGCTGTAGCGCACTAGCCCCCTTCAGGCTGTCTTCACACAGCCAGCCAACCCCAGTCCTCTCCCTGGGGTCCGACCTCTGAAGCAAGAACCTCAGCTCCCAGCCCCCACCCATCCCAGCAGGTGAGCAGACAAGTGTCTCAGGTTGGTGAGTGCTGGCCGGCACCAATCCTTTGTGTGGGAATCTCTCTGCTTTGCCCTCTGCACCCCTGTTGCTGTGCTCTCCTTTGTGGCTCCAAAGCTTCCCCCCGCCCACCCCCATCCCCGCCAGTGAAGAGGCTCCCTAGTGTGTGGAAACTTTTCCTCCTTCCCAGCTCCCTCCCAGAGGTGCAGGGCCCATCCCTATTCTTTTGTCTCTGTTTTTTCTTTTTCCTTTTGCCCTACCCAGGTGCATGGGGATTTTCTTGCCTTTTGGGAAGTGTGAGGTCTTCTGCCAGTGTTCAGTAGGTGTTCTGTAGGAGTTGTTCCATATGTAGATGTGTTTCTGATGTATTTGTGGGCAGGAAGATGATCTCCATGTCTTACTCCTCTCACATCTTGAAGGTCTCCTGTTTCAATCAGTTTAAGTTCTGGTCTGCTGGAGTAGAAATGACCCTAATTTAATGTTGCCATTTTATTCAAATCTCTCAGTGCCTTTACTATAAGTATAGTAGCTTTATTATTGTTTCTATTTTTCATTTTCTAGAATGAAAGAAGAGAATTACTATTACTTTAAAAAATGAGCTTGCATATTGTTTCATCTTAGAGGTGATCGTGCATGAGTACTGTTCCAATAATGCTGATAAAATGGCAGACATATTTACATGTTCCTAAAAAAAGGCTAGAAAAATAATTGGGGTAAGTGACAACTTTTAGGCAGATGCTCTTAACTCTCCTGGTCATAATCACTATTAAATTGAACAAAACAATGAAAATTGGGGGGAGGGAGTATTTATATAATAAAAATTGGCAAATGCTATAAATCAGGGCTTTTCCCCAGATTGCTGGTTGTTCAAATTTATGCACGCAAATCCTAATACTCTCCCAATTACTCAAGGACTTTATTTTAGCAATTTTCTCTCTTTCTCCTTATTATTCAATTTTAATCAAATAAAAAATAAACAAAAAAGGAATTTAAAGAAAAATGAAAGACGACTAACTATACCAAGTTTACATTATTCTGTTCAAGATAATAAAACAGTTTTCAAACGTGGTGATTATATAACAAAAACATAACATATGTTCAGACATTAGATTGCATGTGAAGGGTAAAGTTGTTTTTGCTAAGGAGTTTGTAACTTGTGGAAAAAGTACCATATATCATTTATTTGGAGAATTACAACCAGAAAGGGTGACCTAATTTCTGTTTGCTTATCCTATCATGCAAAGAGTTTATTTTGTTTATGACAGGATACATTATGTGAACCCTTATTCATATTCTTCTCCCATACACCTCCCTTGTGTTCAAAACCCTCCAAAGGCTAGTTTTCTTTCCAAGGAAAAGCCTTCAATGGCCTTATAGAATGCAGCCTCTATGAGAAAAAGGGACTTTGTATGCTTTGCTTACTGCTATTTAATCAGTCTGTAGAACAGACCCTGGCACATAGTACGTGCTCATTAAATATTTTTACCAAAAGCCAACATTTAGGCCCAAATGACCAAAGCCTTGTTGGGGAAGATGTGGATCTCTTGTCATTTTCTTCTTTGATCATAGATTTTCTGTGGACATTATCTAAGCAATAATCATAATTGCACAATGGTTTCAGAGACTCAAGGTGTGTGTTCAGCCAACCTGAGAAAATTGAGTTAATCAATGAATATGCTGTCAAAAAGAACTGGTCTTTTTAATACCTAGAAAGTTTAATCATTTCCTGGAGTCTGCTAGAGAAAAAGCAAAGTGAAATTATTATATTAAAATAGATTGAGATAAAGATATAGCTTAAAAAAAGAAGTTTATACCTAGAATACTATTTCTTTGTAAATCAGAGTAATAGTAAAAGAGTGGAAGCTAGTATTTATCAAGTACTTATGATTTGTCTGATATTTTTCTAAGTAATTTGATTGCATTTTCTCATTTTTTACTCATAACAACTTTATAATATAGGTAGTTTTATTCGCCCATGTAAGAGCTAAGCTGAGAATTTTAGAAACTTGCTATGTCAGGGTTCTCCTGAGAAATAGAACCAACTGGATATACACATACATATATATTAAGAGTTTATTTTAAGAAATCGACTCATGTGATTGTGGGAGCTGGCAAATCTGAAATCTGTAGGGCAGGTCAGCCAGCTAAAAGCTCAGATACAAGTTGATATTGTAGTCTTGAGTCTGAAATCTAGAGGGCAGAAGGAAACTCAGGCAGAAGTTAATGCTTCAGTCTTAAGAGAGATTTTTTTCTCCAGGAAACCTCAGTTTTCATGGTTCTTTGCCTGGTGGATAACCTAAACATTTACTCCTGAAGGACCTGGGTGATTAATTTTCCTGCCAAAATTGGGTTATCATGGTTTTCCATTGACTTTAATCAAAGGTCATGGTAGTAATAAGAGAAGTCCTTAAGGGATATCTTGTATTCCAGACATAATTTTCCTTACCTTCATTGTGTAGTAGCCGTCCAATTTCTCTTGGTAATCAGGATCGATCACCCCAGCCAGAATAGTAACTTCCTTCCTTGCTTGTTGATTCAGAGGCATGAGGAGCCCCAAATTTTGCAGCTAGAGGTAACTGTGAGTGGTGTGACTTCCATATCCACCTCTTGACTTCTAGACTCATGAATTATGGCTATGGGGAAAATAGACCTTATATTGGATGCTGATTCAGAGCATATATAGCCTTCTGGAGAACATTGCTGCCAACCCTGCATAATATTACTACCTAACTAGCACTATAACTAAGTCCTCAAAAGGCTACTCTGCTGTTCTATCAAGCCAGTTGCTTCAAGAGGATGGGGAACATGGTAAGGTCAATGAATTCCATGGGCATAAGACCACTGCCACACTTAGTTTGTTGTAAAGTGAGTTCCTTGATCACAAACAGTGTGTGTGGGATACCATGACAGTGGGTAAGGCATGCTGTAAATTCTTGGATTATAGTTATGACAGAAGCATTGTGTACAGGGAAGGTAAGTTCATATTCAGAGTAAGTATTTATTCTAATAAGAATAAAGCACAGTTTCTTCCATGATGGAAGCAGTACAGTGTAATAAACCTGTCACCAGGTAGCTGGTTGTTCACCCTGGGGAATGGTGCCATACTGGGGACTCAGTGTTGGTCTCTGCTGGGGGCAGGGTAGATACTTAGCAGTGGCTGTGTGGTAGTTCTATTTTCAATGTTTTGAGGAACCTCCCCACTGGTTTTCATAGTGACTGCACCATTTTACATTCCCACCAACAGTGTACAAAGGTTCTATTTTCTTTACAAATTCACCAACCATTGGTTTCGTTCTGATTTTTTGATAATAGCCATCATAACATGTGTGATGTAATATATCATTGCAGTTTTGATTTGCATTTCCCTGATGATTAGTAGTGTTCAACACCTTTTCATGCACCTGTTGGCCATTTGTACATCTTCTTTTGAGAAATGTGTGTCTGAATGTAACTTCACCAAGAAATTCCTATTATGATTTTTGCATCTATGTATCGATTTTATCTCTCTCTCAAAATGCACCTAAAAGTTAATGGTAGTTATCCCTGGGTCATAGAATTATGGGTAACTTATTTTCTTCTTTATATGTGCCTATATTATAAATATTATATACAGTTAATATGTTTTACATTTTTATACAAAACACCAAAAGACAGTAAATATTGTGACTAGTTTACAATTTTAATACATATGATATAAGATAGTTGGCCAACTGTTAGGAAAATCATAAAAAACATACAATTTTAAGCACAAACTAAACAACAATAATAACTTCACATAAAAATAATATACTAAGCTGATGAGAGAAAAATCCAGTGACGATCTAAGCAAACTTTATGTAAGCTTTGTGTGAAAGGCAACGAATATGTCAACACAGCATTTTGTAGAAAATTAATGTGACTGTCAAAAAACTCTACACCAAGAGAACAAAAAGGAGATACCAACAAAATTTTATAACAATGTTAATAGGTAGTGTTAACTAATAGTAAAAGCAAAACAAACATATAAAACTGATAAAATAACTTACTTGTGATGTAGAATATCAGTAACTATTTCCTCAATCCATGTATACTCACTTACCTTTGAAGATGTCTCATTAAAGATTATAGAAATTAAAGCCATTCATAAAGTATTCAAGCACAGTAAGAATAAATTATGATAATTCTTTTACTGACCTTAGTAATGTTCCAATAAATGTTTGACAGACAAATTAGTCATTATTAATGATTAATAATGTGCAACCTGCTGTATTTCAATATTATATTGTATAATGATAAAATTGTATTGTAAATACAAGTCATATTATATCCAGCACAAAAATTATAATCTAAACAAGTTTAAATGTATTAAAATGAAAAATTACCAGATTCTCTTTTTGATAATGTAATACAATCTAATTCCACCACTCTGCCTGCTGAAGTCAACTTGTGAATTTTGAACACAATGCTTACCAGAAAATACATATGAAAGTAGGAGGAATTCTTAATGGGTAACAATTTTTATGAAAACAAATGTTATAAAAGAAATAGTGATCTCAAGAATTTATTTCTGAACTTACAAGGTAAAAATCCAAATAAAAATTTTAGTTAGTATTCCATAATAAGATTTACACATCTTCATCTTTTTCCCTCTCTCCAACTTGAGGGTCCAGCCTTACACTTGATCCATACAGAAATCTTTGTGAATCTGGGAGAGCAGACATGATCTAAGCAAATAATTTGACTTTAACCTCTCTAACCTTATAGTTTACTACCTCTCTTCAAAAAAATACCCAAGAAGTGTTATGCTATATTAGAATCTTGTGAATCAGAATTTAGCTGGTAAACCCACTTCTGGCTATAAGAGCTTGGACAAATTTCTTGGTGGAGTAATTTTCAATGTCTTCATCTTCATTCTCCGTATCTCTCCCCCCCACACACACACACCATCCATCTGTTTGTATTCAAACACTGTATCAGGCCCTATCTATATATTGTGATATATGTAGATAGTGCCTGCAACATAGTTAACACTCAACATCAGTCACTTACTCCTCTCTCACGTTCTATTCCACATACTCATTTATTTAAGCCATTTTCGTCTTTTAAGACCCAGATAAAATCCTTCATTTTCCACTTGAATTTTGCCAACACTCCCACATCATAGTAATCTTGCCTCACTTGCCAATTAGCATTCACTTTTTGACAATGTTTGCTGTGTTTGTCTTGGTATATAAATAATCACTCTCTGAACTCCATTCTAAGCATCTTGAAGAAAAGGTTTATATATTTTAAAATTCATATAGCTTAGTCTAATATAGGACTTAAAGTAATTGCTCAGTAAGTATTTGAGACTGAATTTAAAGAAAAGCTTACTTATTTGTACGAAAGGATCTATATGGAGCTTAGACCAAGATCTCTATGGTGCCCAGACCAAGGTCGTGTCTCTCTAGATTTACTTTCTTATTTGACTCACTATTTATTCAATGGTTTCTAAATATCAGCATAATGAAACTAGTTAACATTTACTGAGCTTCTACTATGAGCCAAGCCCTTTGCATGTATCATCTCATTTAATGATCACGGTAATCCTATGGGGATCATTAATCCCACCTGCAAATCAAAACTCATAGAGGTTAACAAAAATTTCTCAAGGGCCCTAGCAGTAAAGCCTGAATTAGATCTCAATCTGCCTGACCTCCAAGCCCAGGTTCTTCCCACCATACTGCAGTACTGAATTGTCTACTTATACTCTGGTTACCCAAGTCTGTTTTCATTCCAGGTTTCTTATAAGTGTGGTTTGCACAGACTTCTTAATTTTACAGTTGTGCAGCTCTGGGTCAAATGCACTTAAGTACACACACACACATACACACACACAATACACATTCCAAAAGGTAACTATTTGTTCTCAAAAACAGTAGAGTAATAAGAAGGTAAATATTTACCTGAAGATCCCCAAAGTTTACATAGAATTAGAACTCATAAGTATGCAAATTATTTGTACCAAACCCTTAGATTCTCATTCTCGTTTCAGCTAGTATTTCCTTTGCCATGCTGAGAATGAAAAATAAGCCAATTGCTGTACCTCATCCTTCTTCAGTGCTACTCAAATATCAACAGAAAGTTCCAGTCAAAATGAAATGATTGTTTGTGCTGTTTCCACATCTTAGTATCCAGTCTACTTTCAGGTGTGTGTGGGGGAAGTGGGGTTCACTGACCCTAGAAACCATCGTTTTTTTACCGTCTCCATAGTTTTGCTTTATGGAGAATGTTGTATAGTTGGAATCATACAGTATGTAGCCTTTTTAGACTGGCTTCATTCACTTAGCAAAATACATCTAAGGTTTCTCGATGTCTTTTTCTGGCTTAATAGTTCATTTCTTTTTATTATTGAATAATATCTCATTGTATGGATGTACCACAGTTTGTTCATCCACTCACCTATTGATGGACATCTTTTTTTCCAGTTTTATTGAGAATAATTGACATATATCACTGTACAAGTTTAAGGTGTATAGCTGAAGGACATCTTGGTTGCTTCCAATTTTTGACAATTATGAGAAAACTGCCATAAATATTCATGTGCAGGTTTTTGTGTGAACATAAGGTTTCATCTCCTTTTGGTACGTACATACATAGGAGCAGAATTGATGAATCATATGGTAAGACTAATTTAAGAAATTGTCAAACTGTCTCCCAAAGTGGCTGTACCATTTTGCATTCCCACCAGAAATGAATGAGAGTTTCTGTTACTCCATATGCTCACCAGCATTTGATGTTGTCAGTGTTTTGGACTTTAGCCATCTGACACATGTGGTAAGATGGAGTTTATATATATATATATATATCTTTGTTGCTTAAAGCATTTTTCAATGCTATCTTCACTGTTGAGGGTCTAAAAATACCTGTCTCTGCCATTATTTTAAAGCTCTAAGTTTCTGGGATATCTAGTCCTGTTATTTATTACTTGCAGAGCCAACAAATTCTTTTTTGAGCGCATGTCTTTCTGCAATTCCTGGGCAAATGCAATCAACAACAACCAATATATACATTGGCATTCTGTTTTCTGACTTCTTCCCCTCAAGCTAAGAGTTCTGTGTGTACATGATTTGCCTCCCAAGTTTCCTCAGGAGACAGATTTACCAAATATTTTCCCACAGGATAACATGAATTGTCACCACATAACATTGATCGCCTTCTTAACCACCAGCTGCTAAGCCAACATCATGTATTGCTTTTTAGTTTTTATGGAGGACTCCTACTACTCATGATCAATTCCTATATTAGTAAAAATAGCTAGTTTCTTCTTTTTTAAATGAATCTCCAAATCAGAGTTATTTAAAACAAAAGTTTATTTCACTCACGCTGCTTGTCTGTCTTGGGTGAGCAGGGAGGTTTTGCTCTACTTCATTCTCTTTTAGGGTTATAGGCTGCTGGAGATTCCACCTCCTGAAATGTTGTAGTTTGCCACAACAGGAAGAAAAGAACACAACAAACGATATCTCAGTTCTCAAAGGCTTCTACTCTCAGGCGACACATGTCACTTCTGCTCACACTTCATTTGCCAAAGGAAGTCATATGTCCATGCCTGTCATCAAGAAGGCTAGGACATACAAGCCTGCCCTGTGTCTGGAAGGAGAACCAGAAACATTGGTGGACCACACCAATTATAATCACAGCAACACAGGCTGAATTTAGGGCAAGAGTAAAGCCCCACTTCAAGTTATATTAAATACTATTAATTTTTTAAATTACAAATGTCTTTTCTTATCTCAATCTTGTTTCTCTAAGATAAATGTAAATGTATTAGGGTGAAACAGAACCAATGGGATATATATATATATGTATATACATATGAGATTATTATATATAATAATATAATTATTATTATATTAATTATAATCATCTCTTATACATATATAGGAGATTTATTATAGGATGGCTTAGGCTGCTATGGAGGCCAAAAAGTCACACAGTCTGCCGTCTATAAACTGGAGAACAAGGAGAGCTGGTGGTGTAATTCAGTCTGAGTCTAAAGGGCCAGGAACCAGCAGAGCAAATAGTGTAACTCATAGTCTGAGACCATAAGCTTGAGTAAAAGGAGCTCTGACGTCTGAGGGGAGCTCAAGAAGAGAGGAAAGAGAACTTGCCTTTCTTCCACCTTGCCCTTTTGTTTTTTAGACCCACAAGGAATTGATGATTCTCTCCCATATGGGCGAGGAGGACCTTCTTGCTAATCTATTCCAGAATAGATTGCTAATCTTTTCTGGAAACACCCTCACAGACATAACTAGAAATAATGTTTTACCAGCTATGTGGACATAGCTTAGCTCGGTCAAGTTGGCACAGAATCAACCATCACTGTAAACTATCCCTGACAGGTGCCCCACAGAAACTGTATTACCCACTATAACTTTGGTTTCTGCTCTAAGCGGAGGCCAAGTGCAATTACAGTAACAAAATTACACTTCTTTTTATCTACTTCCCTATATTCTAAAGGGTCTCCAACACTTTGCAATTTGAAAAGAGATCTTTAAGGAGTTTGCTTTTTTATTCATCAGAAAGGGCCTATCAAACAGATACAGTGCTGCAGGATGGTTTAATAATGAGATAAAACCAGACAGTATGAAAAAATTCAGGACCAGGGTAACCTATTAGACATACAATAAAATAAAGCCCATTTCTAGATAGTTGCTTCTGCCTGGCTTAGATTAATTTTCCAAGAGAATTAGGGAATAAGAATTGTTCTCTCCCTGATTTAAAGAAGAAAGTTGCAGAAAGTGAACACTAGCATTTTAAAAGCCTGTGTATACATATTTTTTCTAAAAAAAAAAAAACAAACCCAAAGGTGTTGATCAAACAGAGCCACATTTTAATTGTAGCAATGTAAATAAGCCACTTTGTTTTCAAACCCAAGATTATTGCTTTAATAGTCACGCTTAGTTTAAAACTTGCAGCTGTTAAAATCATAACTTATTTTAATAATGTTGTTTGTTCCAAAATAAGAAAATTGTGTCAGACTATTTCAATTAATTCACTTGGAAATGAAAATTAGAAGTAAACATTGAAAGATATTCCCAATTATTGTAATTCTTTATTCACACAGAACACTATTCTTAGAATTCAAAAGAACATCAAATACCTATTATCTGATTTTCTGTAGTGTGTGAGGCAGAATCCATATTGTTCCTTTCCCTGCAGAATAGAAAGGTTTCAACAGAAAAAACAAGTTCCTCTTCCTGAAAATGTATCCTTCCTCTTGTACTCTGGATCCTGCCCTCTCCCAAACTGGCATAAATTATCCACCTGTTCATTCATTTATCCATTCTTTCACATATTCTGCAAAATTGTATTGAGATACTACTATGTACTGAGCCGTGTGCTTGGCATTGAGAATACAATAATCCTAGAGAATATGCTTGAGAAAACAGGAGAAACTTGCCATAGAGTGGAACCTGGCAGTCGGCTCCTGTCCTCCATCCAGCTCCCCTTCTCAAACTGAAGCAGATCAAAGCTTTTGTGTCCTGGGGGTAAGAGAAGTATATAGAAGGTGGTTGGAGTCAGGCAGGTAAAATGCAGGCACTGCAGATTTTTATGTTTTCAGTTATTTTTCAGTCCGGGTCTCTCAAGGGCCAGATGACTAGGAATATTAGAATTGCAAGTGCTGTCCTGGAAGTCACAGCCAGATTCAGGTCCTAGAATCATCTTCATGCATATTTAAACCAGAGTAGAGAGCAGCTATAAGATGGTACCAAACGATAGCCAGAACAAATTGGATTTGGACCTTGCAGACATACCCCTGGAATTTAGGATGGTTGCTGTGCAGGCTTGGACTTCATTTCATTAATCTTGCTATAAAGTGACCCCTACATATTAGGTTATTTAATTTGGGGATCTGCTTATAATATTAGAGTGGGGTAAATTACCCAACAGGCACCTTTTTCCTTTGTGACACGATGCAAAGAAGAACAAAGGAATGAACGAAGATGCTGATAGTTCCAGCATTGGTGGTGGCAAGGAATTGAGGAATTTTCTATCTACTGAGTTCTATTTTCTCTGTGATTCAGGAAGCAAGTTCATCTGATGAGAATGGGGAAGCAAATATATTAAAACATACTCAAGTCTTTTACACCTTAAAAACAAAACAAAACCAAAACTTTCCCAGTCCCTATGCTTTTCCTTCCTCAACCTTCTCCAATAGATGCTTCTTTCCCTGCTGAGGCTCTTTAAACTCTTCTACTTCCCGACTTGTCCCTGGCTTTATTTTTACTTAATTTGTTTTACTTGTTTGCTTTGACTCAGCATGGCATAAGTGGTATCTGTGTCTCTCAGTTCTAAATTTCAGTTTATTAGAAACAAGAACCTGACAGGGCCAGCTTGGCTCAATTGGACCCACTAAGGCATTCAGCTGTGGCCAGAAGTCAAGTTATATAATCCTGGTGGCCATACCTGAGTATAGAGACTATTTCTGGAAATAAAAGAAATTGTTGTAAATCAAATAGCCAGAAAATGTGTATCTATGGCACATTCAACCTTTCCCATGGCCTCTGTGTTCCTAGTATTATTTATTTTCAGGAGGTTCTTTCTCAGTCTTTTTACTGGGCTCTTTTGCCTCGTCCTGAAATGCTAGTATTTTCCAGGATTCTCTTCAAGGTCCTCTTCTCTTCTCACTCTAGGACCCTCTCCTGGGTGATTTCATCCTTTCTCAGGGATACAATCATCACTGATCCAGTGATGACGCCTAAATCTATACCTCTTTTACAGATCTCACTCCTAAGTGGCAGGCTGTAAAACACCACCAAGAACAGAGCTGAGAGGTTGTAGAGCAAAATCTTGATGACATCAGAAGGGTAAAAACCCTGGATTTAGCTGGCCTGAAACTAGATCTGTCTCTGGGAAGTTTTGTAATAAGAATTATTCTTGCTTAAGCCAGATTGAACTGGTTTTCTGTTACTTACAAGTGAATAGTTATTTGACTGATTCAACGATATTGTTTTAAGCTGGTTTCTTCCTCAGTGCTTCCTCTTGCCATTTGTCCAGAGATCTTTTCTTGGTCATTTCTTTCTTTTTCTCCCAAGGTCAGGCTAATAGCAATCACAGAAAACATTCTTAATGCTCCTCCAGAAACATTCTGACTTTCTTATTATCATGATTTTCCTTTCCCAAATCAGCACACACATTCATACACACACTCAAAATGCTAGTTATCATTTCGCTCTTAATTAATAAACATTTCATTTGAGAATGTGTAGCTATCAAAGTTAATCTAAACACAGTTCTCTGTTTTCACTAGAGAAAGAGATAAGGTTTTAGCATGACCTGTAGTAAAACAAAAACTCAAGAAACCTGAGACTCGTCCCATTTATTTTGACAATAAAACTAGCTGGGAAAATACATGTTTTTAAAAGTATTTGTGCCTTTTTAGTTCTTCCCTAATAAAAATTATAATACCTACTCCTCATAGTGTTGTTACGAAAGTCTGATTAGTAAGAGCTGTGAAGTGCTTTGAACCATGAGAAATTGCTCTTTGACAATGACATCTTAAGAGAGGTTGATACACATTTAAAAGTAAAATTAGGTGATATTAAATGAACAAGATCGTAAAATAAATACACATATAAATACTTACCTATATGCCCTTTTTATCTTGAAATATACAAGAATATTTGCAAGAATATTTGTTCATCTAGACCATAATTTTGTAAATATACAAGAATATTTGTTCATCTAGACCATAATTTTGTAAATAAAACTTTGCAAGTTCTTTTCATGTATTTACAAATATAGCAAACTGCAAACTGTATGGAATTCATATACATTATAGCACTTCAACATGTGTACAAATGATTTAATTTAAAAGGAAAGGAACTCAGCCATTATTTAATACTATACAGACATATTTGTATCTTGACTGCATGAATATTGATCTAACCAGAATTGCAAAGTTGGATTGATCATAAATATATCTGGTTTCAGTATATAGATTTATTTTGTTTTAGATACTGAGTGCAACGTAATAAGAAGTTGTAAGCAGATCCAGAACAACGCTTTAGAATACTCCCAAGCGATTCCTAATGCATCAAGTAAAAATAAAATTCAATACAAATTAAAAATAGATAATACATTTTACTTCCAAAATATGTCTTGCCTATAGAGTATATCCCAAAGTAACCTCTCAATAAGACTTACAATCTTCATAGCAACATTAATTAAATATTAATTTTTTTTTAATTTATGTAAAATACTGTCAAAAAGAGAGCTTTTTAAAATTAGGACTGGATAATAATTGTCTTGCATTATAAACAAATCCTTCTTAAAACTAATTTCATTAAGCTAAATTTCTCATTGCTTTTAAACTGTATAGCTACCTTTAAAATAATTAATTCATAAGAATTCAGAAAGATAACACCGAAAGAACAAGTAGAATAAAAAATATATTGATGTAGTGGAAGAATAGAAAGAGACTGAAGTCTTAGTACCTGGTTTAGTTCTTGAATTAAATAGCTTTGTCGACTGAAAAAAAAAAAGTACAACCCAAAAGTTGAGAATTATATTTTATTTTGCAAACTTACTGAGGACTTAAGCCCAGGATACTGCCTCTCAGATAGCTGTGAGGGATTGTTCCAAAGAGGTACAGAGAAGCCAGGATACATAGGAGTTTATGATGAAAAAAAAGAAAGTAGTCAAACATCAAAAGATTACTATTAATCACAAAAACAGATTAATGATTAAGGTTAATGATTTTAGTGCTTTTCTATATATGGGAAGATGCAAGATTCTAAGCTTATTGAAATTATTCCCTTGATATGTACCTTAACTATCTAGGACCATTATCCTGCTTTTCTCCATCCTGAATTTCCCTCAGGGTACATTGTCAGGGGCAGCTGCAGTGGCTGATGGCTTTATGGCTGCAACATCCTTTTTTTACTGAAATGACAGGTGGCATTCTTTGTCCACAGTTGTATGACCTTGTCCTAGTCACATGCTTTCCTTGGGCCTCAGTTTTCTCACCTGAATAAAGAGGATGTGAGTTTTCATCAAGAAAACCTCTACTCATCCTAAGTTGCATTTTAAGTATGTCAGTTATTATTTAGTGCAGTAAGGAGAGGAATTAATACACAATGAAAGCACATGCTCAATCTTAGGTAACATTACCAAGAAAAATAAAAGATAAAAATTTTCCCAAAAGAAGTTCACTCGTCTTTTGAAATTATCAAGTGTATTTATGAAAGGATTAGCTCTAGTTTAATCTTAAGAAATGGGGAAATGTGCTTACTCACATATTGTAGATTATTTTTGATGTTCTGCTGTATTTTTCTTTACTAAATTATGTGCTTTTTTGTTATTCTTCCTCTAAATAGTTAAGAATTTAGAGATTTGGCCTATAGCTGGGAAAAATGGAAAAGCCCTAGGTGACCTAAAATTGTTTAGAATGCATTTGCATTCCACTTTAAGAAGGACAGTAAATCAAGGAAGAGTAAGTAAAAAGTGGCCTGGGGCAACTTTAACTGATGCACCAATGGTACACACAGGATTCACGAGCTGCTTTGTACAACTATCATTTTTCTTTCTATTGAAAAGCAAATGCTGCAGGATCCACTTAAACATTAGTTTTATCAAATCGATGCTGGATTTCTCTTTTTTCCTGGAGGCACTTATACTAACAAAATATCATTATTATTATTGAAGAAGCTGAGACTGGCTCTGTGCTCAAGATGCCAAAGTAATTTAGTCACTACCAAATGAATCGTTTGGCATCATACAAACATAGATTTATTTGGGGTAGTCAAAGTCTTTTGAAATTGTTCAGGAATAAAACATAATCCACCAGTCAAAAAGAAATGAAGTCAGGCTTTAGTGCCAAAAAAGGTTAGGACAATAGTCATTTGGGGATAGAGTAACACCAAGCTTACTACCAAGAGTTATTTTAACAACAAAGAAAGTCAATTTAGTCCATTTAGTGGGGGAAAACTCTAATGAAACTTTAATAATAGAAGAAATATACATCTCCAGGCTTAAGTGAGATACTCCATCAAATTCCTGGCAATGAATTTTAAAGCTACACTTCCTCCATACCTACTATCCTGCCTGTGTTCATTCACATAGTAATTATGAAACATCTACTGTATGCTAGATGCTTGCAGGTCATATGGAGGTGAAAAACGTAGCATCTGATTTGTAGGTTGATAATTGTTGTGACATGGTTATGCACAGTATGCTAAGAGATAAAAAGAGTGACATTTGGCTAATGTTGGAACTTCAAAGAGGATGTCCTAGAGAAGGAAATTACTGGCCTAAGCCTTAAAGACAGTTAGGAGTTTCTCCAGTTAAATAAGGGACATCTGTCTATTCCAAGGGAAAAGGACATCTTTCAGTAAATAATAATTGAGTCAGAAAACTTCTGGAAGATAGGTTACATGTACCAGAAGAGTGATAGATGAAGTTTCAGAGGCAGGGGTCAGATCATGGAGAGCCTTGTAGATTAAACTAAGAAACTTAAATTTTATTTTGAACACTGTGGCGAGCCATTGGAGGAATATAAAGAAACAGAGTAACAAGATTTTGATTTTTCTAAAACTATTTGTATGCAGAGTTTAATCTTCTATTCATACACTCAGCAAATATTTGTGGAACATCTGTGAGAATGTACTGTATCAGGAAATAAATATGCAACTATAAATCAGAAAGTCAGGGTCCCTGCCCTCATGGAGTTTATAGTTCCTCAAAAGAGATAGATAGCTAGTTGCTTATTACTTAAGAGGTTATTTCAATAAACATGGTGAGAAGTGATGTGGGGGGAGTCACAATTCAGTCAGTAGCAACAGGCGTTGTTGAGAAGATAGAGAAGAAGAAGTGCAAAATAGGAGTAAAAGTAACAGAATTTGGTTATCCTGATGACCTAAACACAGGTAAGATATTTAACAATAATTATGAAGCTGATAAAGATATATCTGTTGGGTGGCTACTCTTTGTCAGGCACTGAAACAGGCACTGTATGCTCATGAAAACTCTGTAAGGTATATATCATATGCTAATTTTATCAAAAATTAAGGATGTATAGATTTCAAAAATAACCTCAATACTTCGCAGCTCCTCCCCTTAAGAGATGAAGCTTATTTCTCCACAAGGCTTGGCCCTGTGGCTTTCTTTGACCCCTAGAAGGCAATGGGAGTGATGTCATACCAGTTCAGAGCCTGGACCTCTGTTTTGTGTGCCCCCTTCATCCATATGCCCATGACTCAAAGCAAACATTAAAGATAACAGGATGAATGAACAAAACTGGGAATGGACCCCAACCATGAAGCATTCCTAAATTTGGATTTGGTGGACTTACTTTCAGATTCTCAGAAAAGATCCTACTCTTTGCACAAGTTTCAAATCTCATATCTTTTGTTTCTGGGCACACTCCCCGCCTTTACCACCATAGCATTTCATTCTTCAGGCAAATTCAGAGACCATTTGGATCAGGAGAAAATGTTCATGCATGTGAATAAATCAAGATTTACTAGCATTTTTTAGGATTCTCTGCAAAGTTCTTGTACAAGTGTCTCTCATTGACAGTGAGCCTCTGATGGTGTTTCACAGACATTTTTAAATGTAATTCTCTGGTCATGTAATTGTTTACCATAATAACTGTGAAACAAGAATCATGCCACAGAGCCATTCATAGAAGAGTATATCAGAGCTAGAAGGGTAATTAAAGAAAATATATTGTAATTCCTTTCACAGATGAGAAAACTGTGAGGAGTTTCAGAAAACAGATGAGGTTCAGAAATACCGTCACCAACCCAAAGTCATACAGTTCATTAGTCAGAGGGGTAGAATCAAATACAGGTCTTCCGAAGTTCTGTCCAGTGCTTTTTCAACTATAAAAAGTACTGCTTCTAATTAATGATTGGTTAATAAAAGGGGAAACCAAATCAGGCACTTTCATTTCCCTAGGAAATTTTCAAGCCCTACAACATTAAAGTACAACTAAATGAAAAGAATCAAACAATGCAAGAGAACATGGGGAAGGAAACAAAATGAAACAGTCCTTTCTTAACAAGCTACATTTTCAACCCTTTTCTTGAGAAGCAAAAATCAATTTTTATATAGTTCATGAGAGAGGTAAAATTCAGTCGAGACTATTTTTAAACAAAATCAAATATTCAAGAGTGCAGTTAATACACACTTTAAAGAATTTTTTAAAAATAAGTGTTATAGAGCAATAATTAGTGCCTAAAAATAATCATTATTGAAATAAAATGATTGTGATTATCTTTCCCAAGGTCGTATGCCTGCAATAATCATTCTATGTTTTTAAAAATAGTAACAACTTTTGAAGTTTAAACAACTACTCCTATTTCACCTGAATTTTCATATATACAATTGAACTACCTAAAAATACAATGAAATGAGCTTTTCCTAAAATTCTCAAAATGGTGCATACAATTATCTCATTTATTTTTACAATGAGAATTTTTGTAGTTTTGCAATTGTGGGATGAAAAGTTTCAATGGCTCTTTGAAGGTTACTTAGAAGACCTGGAATAAATATAGAAATAGAAGAAAGCTGGTGATTCTGTAGGTGTACTATGGGATGCCTTCCCAGCCAACACTTCTCTGAGAAGCATTCCCAGACCCAGGCTCTGATAAACGGTTGAACTGCCCTCTTATGCACCTGTGACTTCCCTGCAAACACAATTGATGGGAACAAAAATGGGCATATATTCCAAAATAACCTAATCTTATTGTTTCTCTTGGAAATTTATGTTTTCTGATTCAGGGACTTAGTTTGTGGGTATTGATTCTTTGAGTTATAAGGTATTGTTCAGTTGGTGTTTAAACCGGTGTCATAGAAACCTAGAGTCACCATGAGCTACAAAGAGACTCATCGACAAGCTTGTCTATCTAAAGAGAAAGAATGAAGCCAATGTGCAGCACACAGCCTGAGAGAAATAACTAGGAGAGAGAATTCAAGTGTAAGAAAGAGAGAATAACAAAAGAACAGGAGGGAGGCTACTTATAAACCTAGCACATATGAAATTAGCTGTATTCTTTGCAACTGGGTTCTTTGAGAGTCCTCTGGTTCCTAAGTGCTTCACGGACATATCAGTTAGGATTGTACAGAGCTAATAAATTGGGTGCCTAGTTTGGAACCAATGGAGAGACAACCTTGGAAGCATAACAGAGATCAAATTGTCAGCTTTAATTAGTGATCAAATCTAAGTTGGAGAAGGGCAATCTTCTAATAACTTATCCTAAATTTGTCAGATTTACATACCCAGTCACAAACCTAAGAGGAATTCTGCAGGTCTCACCCACGAGTACCTGATCCTGAAGAAGAAGGCGTAGATAATATAGTTCTCTGTCCTCAGAGGGCAGGAAGCAGTGGGTGATCTGCATACATTCAATGTGTTCTTCCAAATTCACTAAATAATGTCATGTCTACTTCTCTGTGATATTAGGTCTCATCCAAGATATTCTTCTTTAATTAGCCTGGGTGTTACCAAGGCACTGGTACTAGCTAGAGCTCCCCAGGTGATTCTAATGGACAGCCCATCCTAGGAACCTCCTTTCTAGGGCAGACTTGCTAAAGAGAGGAGTGGCCATTGTCAACCTCCGAGGACTTCTTCAATCTCAGCTATAGGACTTGATCATTTGACTTATGATCTACCTAGGATGTGATTTTCCCTCTCAGGTGAGCACATCAGCATTTTTCTCAGAATTATCCCACTGCCATAACCAAAAGGCTCCAACCAAAATACCAATGGCTCCTTTTTGGACTATCTTTGATCTGATGATGGGTAAGATATATCCCACAAAAAGCTGCACAACCCATCCTAAAACTATTTTAATGTATCAGTCAAATTAACTCCAAGTGTTGCTCAATCCAATGTAGTACCCTTTACTATTTCCCAACCCAAATTATGTCAGTTCATGTCATTATAGTTCATCAGTTTCTGCAATAAGATTAAATGAGTTTAAGTTTACTAGTGATAAAATAACAACTAAGATAGGCTCCATATTTGAATATAAATCCCTTCCATTATTAATTCACAGGAAGATATGAAAAAAGCAGTCCAAAGAAATCTTACGTTTAAAATTGAAATAATTTATTCATATGAAAGAATTTAAAGCCTGATGAATTTAAAGTCCTACCCAATTTCTTATTCCATTTAATCTCTGCAAGAAGAGGTCTGGATACTTGCAGCTATAGTATCAGTTTTTGTCTACTGAGAAAACTATAAATCCCATAGCACCAATAAAGTTGAGCTTATCTCCACCAAAGTCTCCAATGTGCCTTATTTTTAAAAATGATATGTATCCACCATTATAGTATTATACAGAATAGTTTCACTGCCTTAAAAGTCCCCTGTGTCCCACCTACTCATCCCTTCTTTCCTCCAACCACCCCCTGGAGACTGCCGATTTTTCTACTATCTCCACAGGTTTGCCTTTTCACATGAATACCCTAGTTGGAATCATACAGAGCATATCCTTAACAGATTGGCTTCCTTCACTTACCACTATGCATTTAAGATTCTTCCATGTCTTTTCACGGAGCTCATTTATTTTTATTGAAGAATAAAATTTCAACATATAGATATATCACAGTTTGTTTATCCATTTACCTATTGAAGGACATCTTGGCTCAGGGTATTTTAATGTCCAGTCAGAGTTAAAAATCACTGCTGTAGACCACAGAAGAAATTCAATGGTTTTTGAAGGAAGGAGAACAAATGGGGAAAATATTTATTTTAGCTATGGTGGGAAGTCAGACACTCAGTGTCAGTGTATATTTAAACATACTTTTAAGAAACACTATCAGGAGAAAGTTCTCATTGAGGAGTTAATGTTTTTCACTAAATGTTTTTCATTTGGAGCTGGAAAAGCCACCTACTCATACTGTTTTCTCATGCAACATTTGAGCTATTGTTGCCTTCTTACAACTAGAAGTTTGCACTGCTACCAGTTCCAGCCACCATATGCTGTTTTACTCTCTCCCCATCTAGCCTTTAAATTTAATTCAATCCTTTCTAATTTATTTCTCTTTGGGGCTCTATGCTTTCACACTATTATGTCAGCAAGCATTTTAGTCCTGTGCTTTAGGTCGTTTAATAAGGGTAGAGACTTTTGAAATCTGTGGCATAAGAAAGGCTTCCTCTAGTCTTCTCATTTGTTTCAACTGGAGAATCACCGTCAGCATATTTCTAAGGTAGAACATCTCTGCTTTTTTCTGTACCTTGTGACCCCAGAGGCTTAGGATGGACCAACTTCTGTCAAGTGATCTTAAATACATTATCCTGTACAGCTTCAGAAAGTCCCTGGCCTTGTATGTCATTGCTCTTTTTGTTGTTGTT
This sequence comes from Eschrichtius robustus, assembly GCF_028021215.1. Taxonomy (NCBI): domain Eukaryota; kingdom Metazoa; phylum Chordata; class Mammalia; order Artiodactyla; family Eschrichtiidae; genus Eschrichtius; species Eschrichtius robustus. The sequence goes on from NC_090836.1 coordinate 69,127,060, forward strand.
TTTGTTTTCAAACAGCTTTATTGAGATTTAATTTGCAAACTGTATAATTTATCCGTTTAAAGTATACAATTCAACATTTTTCAGTATATTCACTAAGTTCTGCAACCATCGTGAAAATCTAATTTAGAACATCTTCAATCCCCCTGCTATATAATGCTGTAATGAGCATTCATATACAAGTTTTTGTGTGGCAAATGTTTTCATTTCATCTGAGTGTATATCTAGGAGTTGAATTTCAGGTCATGTGGTAATACTGTGTTTAAATTTTTGAAGAACCGCCATTCTGTTTTGCAAAATGGCTGCACCATTATACACTATCCCCAATGATGTATGAGTTCCAGTTTCTCCACATCCTCGCCAAACTTGTTATTGTCTGTCTTCTTTATTATAGCCATCCTAATGAGTGTAAAGTAGTATATCATTGTGCTTTTGATTTGATTTGCATTAATGATGCTGAACATCTTTATATGTGCTTATTGGTCATAAGTATATCTTCCTTGGAGAAAATGGCTGTTTAAATTATTTGCCCATTTTAATTGCATTATTTGTCTTTTATTATTGAAAAGTAAGTCCTTTTAAAATATCTGGATACAAGTCCTTTGTCAGATACATGATATGCAAATGTATTTGCCAGTCTATGAAACTTATTTTACTTCATTTTCTTGATGGTATCATTTGAAGCACAAAAGTTTTAGCTGATATAGTCCATTTTTTTTCTTTTAGCATTTGTGCTTTTGGTGTAGTACCTAAGAAACCATTGCCTAACTCATGGTTGTTAAGATTTACTCCTATGTTTTCTTCCAGGAGTTTTATATTCATAGTCCTTACATTTAGGTCTATGATCAATTTTGAGTTATTTTCATTTTATTGTACTGTGTTGTATTATATTGTATTTTTTTGCATGTGATTTGAGGTGGGGTCCCATTATACTCATTTGCACATGGTCATCCAATTTTCATAGCAACATTTGCTGAAATGACTATTTTTTCCACCATTTAATTTTCTTGGCACACTTTTCAAAAATAAATTGACCATATGTTTATAATTATGTCAGTACCACTGGAATAACTAACTGTCTTGATTACTATAATTTGCAGTAGGGTTGAAATCAGAAAGTTTAAGCCCTCCAACTTTGTTCTTCTCTAAAGAGTTTATTGGGTGTACACACATGCACACGCATGTGCGCACACACACACATCTTCTTTATCCATTCATCTATTGCTGAGCACTTGAGTTGCTTCCATTTCTTAGCTATTATGAATAGTGCTTCAATGAACATAGGGGTACATATACATTTTTGAATTAATGTTTTCATTTTCTTTGGATAAATTCCCAAGAGTAGAATTGCTGGATTGTATGGTAATTCTATTTTTAATTTTTTGAGTAACTGCTCTACTGTTTTCCATAGTGGCTGCACCAACTTATATTCCCAGCAACAGTACACAAGGATTCTCTTTTCGTCACATCCTTGTCAACACTTATTTGTTATCTTTTCGATAAAACCCATTCTGACATGTGTGAGGTGATATCTCATTGTGGTTTTGATTTGAATTTCCCTGATGATAAGTGATGTTGAGCATCATTTCATGTGCCTGTTGGCTGTCTGTATGTCTTCATTGAAAATACGTCTATTTGGGTTGTCTACCCTTTTTTAAATTGAGTTGTTTGGTTTTTGATATTAAGTTGTATGAGTTTTGTGTATATTTTGGATATTAACCCCTTATCAGATATATCATTTGCAAACATATTCTCCCAGTTAGTAGGGAGCCTTTTTTTTTTTTTTTTTTAAACGGTGAGTCTGATGGCTTTGATTCTGAACTCCCTGTCTTTTTAACAAGGAAGTCTTTTTTTTTTTTTTCAATTAATAGACTTTTACCTTTTTTTTTAAGTATTTGTTTTTTTAATTTATTTATGGCTGTGTTGGGTCTTCGTTTCTGTGCGAGGGCTTTCTCTAGTTGTGGCAAGCGGGGACCACTCTTCATCGCTGTGCGCAGGCCTCTCACTATCGCGGCCTCTCCCTGCGGAGCACAGGCTCCAGACGTGCAGGCTCAGCAATTGTGGCTTACGGGCCCAGCTGCTCTGCGGCACGTGGGATCCTCCCAGACCAGGGCTCGAACCCGTGTCCCCTGCATTGGCAGGCAGACTCTCAACCACTGTGCCACCAGGGAAGCCCCAGTAGGCAGCCTTTTAATTTTGTTGACTTTTTTCGCTGTGCAAAAGCTTTTTAGTTTGATATAGTTCCATTCGTTTGCTTTTCCTTTTGTTTCCCTTGCCTGAAGAGACATATCCCCTAAAATATTGCTAAGACTAATTTAAAAGCATGTACTGCCTATCTTCTTGTAGCGGTTTTGTGGTTTTAGGTTTTAAATTTAAGTATTTTATCCATGTTGAATTTATTTTTGTAAATGGTGTGAAAAAGTAGTCCAGTTTGATTTTTTTACTTGTAGCTGTCCAGTTTTCCCAACACGTATATTGAAGAGGATTCCCAACACGTGTCTTTTCCCCGTTGTATATTCTTTCCTCCTTTGTCATAGATTAACTGACCATATAAGTGTGGGTTCATTTCTAGGCTCTCTATTCTGTTCCATTGAACTATCTTTCTGTTTTTGTGCCAGTACCATATTGTTTTGTTTACTGTAGTTTTGTAGTATACTTTGATATGTCCATTGATGTAACTGGGGTGTTAAAGTCCTCCAGCTTGTTCTTCTTTCTCAAGATTATTTTAGCTATTTGAGGGTCTTTTGTATTTTCATACAAATTTTAGATTTGTTCTAGTTCTGTGAAAAATGCCATGGGTATTTCGATAGGGATTGCATTGAATCTATAGATTGCCTTTGGTAGTAGTATGGTAATTTTAACAAAATGAATTCTTTCAATCCATGAGCACAGTATATCTTTCCACCTGTTTGTATCCTCTTCTATTACTTTCATCAGTACCTTATAGTTTTCTGAGTATAGATCATTTATCTCCTTAGTTAGGTTTATTCCTAGGTATTTTATTCTTTTTGATGTAATTGTAAATGGGATTGTTTTCTTAATTTCTCTTTCTGATAGTTAATTGTTAGTGTACAGAATAGAAACAGATTTCTGTTAATTAATTTTGTATTCTGCAATTTTGCTAAATTCACAGATGAGTTCTAACAGTTTTTTGCGGCACCTTCAGGGTTTTCTATATATACTATCATGTCATCTGCAAACAGTGACAGTTTTACTTCTTCCTTTCCATTTGGATTCCTTTTCTTTCTTTTCTTTGTTTCTTTCTTTCCTTTCTTTCTTTCTTTTCTTTTCTTTTCTTTCCTTCCTTCCTTCCTTCCTTCTTTCTTTCTTTCTTTCTTCCTTCCTTCCTTCCTTTCTTTCTTTCTTTCTTTCTTTCTTTCTTTCTTTCTTTCTTTCTTTCTTTCTTTCTTTCTCTCTCTCTCTCTCTCTCTCTCTCTCTCTCTCTTTCTTTCTTTCTTTCTTTCTCTCTCTCTCTCTCTCTCTCTCTCTTTCTTTCTTTCTTTCTTTCTTTCTTTCTTTCTTTCTTTCTTTCTTTCTTTCTTTCTTATTTTTTCCTTTCTTTCTTTTATCTGATTGCTATGGCTAGGACTTCCAATATTATGTTGAGTAAAATTGATGAGATTGGGCATCCTTGTCTTCTTCCTGATCTTAAAGAAAATGCTTTCAGCTTTTCAGCTTTGAGTATGATGTTAGCTGTGGACTTGGCATATATGGCCTTTCTTATGTTGAAATGTATTCCCTTTATACCCACCACTTTTTTGAGTGTTTTTATCATAAATAGATGCTGAATTTTGTCAAAAGCTTTTCTGCATCTGTTGAAATAATCATGTGATTTTTATTTTTCAATTTGTAATATGGTATAACACATTGATTAATTTGCAGATATTGAACCATCCTTAGTTGTAGGTTTTTTCCTTTCATCACTTTAAACATATTGTTTCACCTCCTTCTGACCTGCAGAGTTTCTGCTGAAAAGTCAGCTGATAACCTTTTGAGAGTTTCCTTGTACATAACTAGTTGCTTTTCCCTTGCTGCTTTTAAGATTCTCTCTTTATCTTTAATTTTTGCCCTTTTAATTATAATGTGTCTTGATGTGAATGTCTTTGGTTTAATCTTGTCGGACTCTCTGTGTTTCCTGGACTCAGATGTCTGTTTCTTTTCCTAGGTTAGGGAAGTTTTCGGTTATTGTCTCTTCAAATATATTCTTTGCCCCTTTCTGTCTCTCCTTCTGGGACCTCTATAATATGAATTTAGTACACCTGGTGTTGTCTCAGAGATCTCTTAAACTCTTCTATTTTTTTAACTCTTTTTTTCTTTTTTCTGTTCAGCTTGAGTGATTTCCACTACTCTGTCTTCTAGTTTGCTGACCTGTTCCTCTGTATCATCTAATTTACTGTTGATCCTTCCAGTGCACTTTTTATTTCAGTTATCACATTTTTCATCTGTTTGATTTTTCTTTATATTTTCTAGCTCTTTGTTAAACTTATCATTGTGTTCATCCATTCTTCTTTTGAGTTAGTTGAGCATCTTTATGATCATTACCTAGAATGCTTTATTGGGTAGATTGCTTATCTCCACTTTGCTTGGCCCTTCTTCTGAAATTTTATCTTGTTCCTTCATTTTGAAAATATTTCCCTATTGCTTCATTTTGCCTGATTCTCTGTTTTTCTTCCTAAATATTAGGTAGGTTGGCTACTTTTCTCTATCTTGGAGAAGTGGCCTTATGTAGAAGATGTCCTATGGGGTCCAGCAGCACACTCCCCTCTGTTCACCCAAGCTATATTTCTAGAGGTGCCCCTTATGTAGGCTGTGTGGGCCCTTCTATTGTGGTGGGGCCAATTACTATGGGTGCACTGGTAGGTGTGGCTTATCCCTGGTCCTGTTGGTTGTCTAGTATATAGGTTACCAGCCACTGGTGTTTGAGGCTGGTTCCTGGGGTGGCTGGCTATGGGGCTCAGGATCTCCCAGAGCCAGCCCACTGGTGGGTAGGGTCAGGTCCCAACATGGCTAGATACAGGGTCCTGGAGGTTCCAGGGCTAGTACTGACCCACTCATGTGTGGAGCTGGGTCCTGGGCCATCGGGTGGGCAGTGTTGAGTCCTAGAAGGGTGGGGGTCTGGGGAGGGGGGTGCTGTGATTGCTTCTGGCCTACTGATGGGTGGGTTTGTGTCCCTGTGAGGCTAATTGCTTGGCCTGGAAAGTTAGAATTTGTGCAGACAGGCTGGTGGGTGGTGCTGGATTCTGGCACTAATAAGCTAGAGGGAGAACTCCAAAATGTCACTTGCTAGCACCAGTATCTTCATGGTAGAATGAGCTTTCAAAAATGACTACCACCAGCATCTGTGTCCCCAGCATGTGTCCCAGTTGTCTCCTGCCTCTCCAGGAGGATTTCTGAGATCAGCAACCGGGGCTGACCTCGGCTCCTTTTGAATTACTGCTTCTGCTCTGGGTCTCGCAGCATGTGAGACTTTGTGTGCGCCCTGTAAGAGCAGAGCCTCTGTTTCCTACATCCTTCTGGCTCTCTCCAAAGCAAGTCCCACTAGCCTTCAAAGCTAGACATTGTGGGGGCTCATATTCCCAGTGCAGAACTCCTGGGCTGGGGAGACTGATGTGGGGCTTGAACACTTCAGTCCTTGGGGAGAATCTTTGAAATTGTGATTATCCTCCTGCTTATGGGTTGTGTACCAGGGGATATGGATCTTGACTATACTGCATCTTTGTCTCTCCTGCCTGTCTTGTTGTGGTTCCTTCTTTATATCTTTAGTTGTAGAAGATATTTTCTGTTAGTTTTCAGGTATTCTCATCAATATTTGTTCTGTAAATAGTTGTAATTTTGACATGCCCATGGTAGGATGTGCGCTCAGGGTCTTCCTACTTCCATCTTTGTCACTCCTCTATTGACTTATTTTATATTAAGCAGATTTTGTTTAGTGTAACATTTTTAATCTCAAGCAAATTTTAATTACAAGTTGAGTCATTTAAAGCAGTTTCTCAAGGATTTACAATATACATCTTAAGTTATCAGAGTCTACTTCAGATTTATGCTGACAATTCTTATAATATATAGAAACTTTATTCTTATATAACTCCATTTCCTCCTTATATTTTATACTATTACTGTCATATATAATACATTTATACATTCTACAAACTGAACAATACAATGTTATAATTATTGCTTTATATAATTTATATATTTTAAGAAAGCTAAAGAAGTAAAAGCATGTATATGTGTTTAGACTTTGTTGTATGAACTTTCTTATTTACCCTTTCTGGTTTTCTTTATTTCTTCTACCTGGTGTAATTTCTTTACTTCACCATAGCTTTGTTCCCATCCCCTTCCTTCTTACTATTATTGTCAAATATATTACATTTCTCTGTGTTATATGCTCAATAATATAATCATATACACGTTGTGTTATGGAATTGCTTTTTAAATCAGTCGGGAGAAGAAAGGAGAAAAACTATGCAATTATACTGTATTTTATAATACCTACATAATTACCTTTAGTGGCACTCTGTTTTTTCTTATGGCTTTGAATTACTCTCTGTCACTTGCTTTCAGTCTTTTAATATTTCTTTTACGGTTGATCTACTCACAACAAATTCTCAGTTTTTGCTTATCTGGGAATGGCTTTATCTCACCCCCATTTTTGAAAAATAGTTTTACTAGACATAACACTCTATGTTTGACAGTTGTTGCTTTTGTACTTTGAATATGTCATCCCACTGCCTTCTGACCTCTATTGTTTCTGATGAGTGGTCAGCTTGATGTTATGATTCCTTTTTCTCTTGTAGTTTGTTGAAGTTCTTGACTGTCATGTATGCATATTTTTCATCAAATTTGGGAAGGTTTCAGCCTTTATTTCCTTAATTGTTTATTCTCTCTTGCTTTCCTCTCCTTCTGGTAGTACTATTACATACATTGGTGTGTTTAATTGTGTTTCACATTTCTCTTGAGACTCTGTTAATTTTTCTTTTTGTTTTTTTCACATCTTTTAAAAAAAATTTTATTGAAGTATAGTTGCTTTACAATGTTGTGTTAATTTCTGCTGTGCAGCAAAGTGATACAGTTATGCATATATATATTCTTTTTCATATTCTTTTCCATTATGGTTTATTACAGGATATTGAATATAGTTCCCTGTGCTATACAGTAGGACCTTGTTGTTTATCCATCCTACATATAATTGTTTGCATCTGCCAGTCCCAAACTCCCAATCAAACCCTCCCAGACCCCTCCCCCTTGAGAACCACAAGTCTGTTCTTTATATCTGTGAGTCTGTTTCTATTTTGTAGATAAGTTCATTTGTGTCATATTTTAGATTCCATATATAAGTGATATCATATGGTATTTGTCTTTCTCTTTCTGACTTACTTCACTTAGTATGATAATTTCTAGGTCCATTTATGTTGCTGCAAATGGCATTATTTCATTCTTTTTGATGACTGAGTAATATTCCTTTGTGTGTGTGTGTGTGTATATATATATACATATATATATATATGTATATATATATACACACACATACATATACACCACATCTTGTTTATCCATTCATCTGTTGATGGACATTTAGGTTTTTTCATGTCTTGGCTATTGCAAATAGTGCTGCTATGAACATGGGGGTGCATGTATCTTTTCAAATTATAGCTTTGTCTATGTATATGCTCAGGAGTGTGATATCTGGATCATATGGCAACTCTATTTTTGTTTTCTGAGGAACCTCCATGCTGTTTTCCATAGTGGCTGCACCAATTTACATTTTCACCAACAGCGTAGGAGGGTTTCCTCTTCTCTACACTCCCTCCAGCATTTGTTATTTGTAGACTTTTTAATGATGGCCATTCTGACTGGTGTGAGGTGGTGCCTCATTGTAGTTTTGATTTGCATTTCTCTAATAATTAGCAATGATGAGCATCTTTTCATGTGTCTATTGGCCATCTGTATGTCTTCCTTGGATAAATATCTATTTAGGTCTTCTATGAATTTTTTGATTGCGTTGTTTGTTTTTTTGTTGAGTTGTATGAGCTATTTGTATATTTTGGAAATTAAACCCTTGTGGGTTGCATTATTTGCAAATATTTTCTCCCTGTCTGTAGGTCGTCCTTTTATTTTGTTTATGGTTTTCTTTGCTGTGCAATAAGCCATTTTGAGTTTACTTTTGTTTATGGTGTGCGGGTGTGTTCTAACTTCATTGATTTGCATGTGGCTGTCCAACTTTCCCAACATCACTTGCTGAAGAGACTGTCTTTGCCCCATTTTATATTATTTCCTCCTTTGTTGAAGATTAATTGACCATAGGTGTGTGGGTTTATTTCTGGACTCTCTATTCTGTTCCATTGATCCATATACCTGTTTTTGTGCCAATACCACACTGTTTTGATTACTGTAGCTTTGTAGTATGGTCTGAAGTCTGGGAGGGCTATGCCTCCTACTTAGTTCTTTTTCCTCAGGATTGCTTTGGCAATTCTTAGTCTTTTATGATTCCATATAAATTTTAAGATTATTTGTTCTAGTTCTGTGAAAAGTGTCATGGGTAATTTGATAGGGATTGAATTAAATCAGTAGACTGCTTTGGGTAGTATGGCCATTATAACAATATTAATTCTTCCAGTCTATAAGTGCACTTCTATAAGTGCATGGGATATCTTTCCATTTCTCTGAATCACCTTCAGTTTCCTTTATTAATGTTTTATAGTTCTCAGCAAATAAGTCTTTAACCTCCTTGGTGAGGTTTATTCCTAAGTTTTGTGTTTTTTTTTTGATGCAATTTTGAAAGGGATTGTTTGTCTACATTCCCTTTCTGATATTTCATTGTTAGTCTAAAGAAATGCAACTGATTTCTGTATGTTAATCGTATTTGCTGCTACCTTGCTGAATTCATTTATCAGTTCTAGCAGTTTTTGTGTGGGAGCCTCTGTTAGTTTTTCTTATTTCCTTATTCTCTCTTTTTAGATTATGTAACTCTATTGCTCTTTCTTCAAGTTCTTTGATTTTTTGAAGTTCTGTCATCTCAAATCTATTGTTGAGCCATTCTAGTGAAGTTTTCATTTCAGTTATTGTATTTTTCAACTATAGAAATTTAATTTGGTTCCTTTTAAAAATTCCTATTCCATTATTGATGTTCAATATTTTATGAGATATAAAAGAGATACCATCTTTTAATTCTTTAAGCTTTGCTTCCTTTAGTTCTTTGAATATATTTGCAATATCTCCTTTGAAGTTTTTCTTCTGCTCAGTTCACTCTCTGGGCAATTTCAAAAACCTGTTCTACTGCTAATTTTTTCCTTATGTATAAGTCACACTTTCCTGTTTGTTATCACATTCCATTATTTTTGTTGAAAACTGGACATTTTTTGATAATATATTGTACAAGTTCTAGATACTTATCACCCCTGGGAATTGTTACTTGCTAGGTCATTAGTTTATTTGTTTAGTGGCTTGAAAAAAATGATTCTATAAAGTGTATTTCCCCTGCAGTGTGCAGACTCATGTTTGTTGCTCATGTCCCCCAACCCTTTATTTTCTTAAGCCTGGCCACTTGGGTCAGCATAACCACTTATTGGTCAAAGGTTACACATAAGCCTCCTTAGCCAGTTAGGTTTTTGTTGAATGTGTTTGTATGGTTTGGAGACTATCACATTTCAGGGAGTTTATATTTCTTCCCATGTTCAGCCAGGAATGATAGCTTGAAGTTTCTCTCTCTGATCACTGCTAAGAGAATGCAGCCTTGGGTATGCACATGGTCTCTGAGATTTCCAGGGATGACTGTGATATTATTTAAAAACTTGGCTTTTGAGGAGTCACCCCTGGTTAGAGTAACTTATTCTGTCAGTGTTCAGTCAGAAGTTGTGTTTTAGCCCCTGTGAAACTTCAGACAGATACTGTTGATCTGTGTGAGGCTTGGGGTATGCTTTCAATTCTTGCCCTGACTGTTCTTGAGTGGGCTCAGCCTAGTAGTATATGTGCTTTCCAAATCCTTGTGTTGTCTATGATCCCAGGAGGGCTTTTATTGACTGTCTCTTTCCCTAGTTCTCTTTACTAAGCTTCTGGCTACCCTGCCATTTTGTTTGTATGAGAGCTACTGGTGTCTTATCCTTGAAGCTTGCAATAATGTCATTGTGTTTTCTTCCACTATCACAGCCCTGAAAGATGGATTTTTTTTATAATAGGAAATTATTTCCTTTTATTTGTTTACAAATAATATCTATCACTTCATTGTGAGTGAAATGACACATTGAGGCTCAGATATCTAAAGCTATATTCAAAATTCAGTAATTACAATTCCAGAGCAGGTTGGTTGAAGGTTACTCTTGACTTTGAGGCATGTGTGCCCGGCATGAACAATCTTAGTTTAAAATGTCATCAGAGCTCTATAGCACTACTTGGAACTCAACTCTCTTTATGAATAAAAACTTAGGCCTCAGTTTGTAGATTCAGCTGAGAAAAAATTTAAGAAGCTAAAAATTATTTCTCACCTTAATGTCTAAAGACCTATTTAGGAGAGAGTCCCTGAAGTAAGCAGAATTGATAAGAGTAAGATGGCCTCTCCCTGACTCCAAGATTTCTGGCCCCTAATGTATACAACATCTCTCAGTTATTCAAACACTAATATAAGCGCTACTGTGAAAGGATTTAGCAGATAATTAAAATACCTAATCAACTGGCTTTAAATTGGGGAGATTATCCTAGGTGAGTCTGACCTGATCAGGTAAGTCCTTTAGTAAAGTGAAGTGGCAGAATTTCCTTTTTATTTAAAGGCTGAATAACATTCCATTAATGTATATGCCAGATTTTCTTTATCCATTCATCTGTTGACAGACATTTAGGTGGTTTTCATATCTTAGATATTGTGAATAATGCTGTAATGAACATAAAAGTGTACACGTCTCTTCAACATCCTGATTTCAGTTCTTTAGGACATATTTTCAGAAACAGGATGCTGGCTCATATAATAGTGCCTTTTTAAATTTTTTTGAGGATCTTCCACATAGTTCCCATAGCATCTGCACCATTTAATGTTTCCACTAATAGCATTTAAGGATTCCAGTTTCTTCATAAATTTACCAATACCTGTCTTTTATATATATATATAGTTACTATCCTAACAGGTTTGAGATGATTTCACACTGTGGTTTTGATTTGCATTTCCCTGAAGATTAGTGATGTTGAGCACCTTTTCATACACCTGTTGGCCATATGTATGTCTTCTTTGAAGAAATATTTATCCAAGGCCTTTACCTATTTTTCAGTCAAGTCATTTCTTTTTTTTACTATTGAGTTTAAGAGTTCAATTGTATATGTTTTGAAAATTAACCCCTTACCATGTACATGGTTTGCAAATATTTTCTCTCATTCTGCAGGTTGCCTTTTCACTTTGTTGATTGTTTTCTTTGCTATGCAGCAGCTTTTTAGTTTGATGTGGTCGTACTTGTCTATTTTTTCTTTTGTTGTCTTTGCCTTTGGTGTTATATCCAAACCGTTGTCATAAGGCTTTCCCCTGTTTTCTTCTAGGGGTTTTACAGTTTCAGATCTTATGTTTAAGTATTTAATCCATTTTTAGATGATATTGTGTATGGTATAAGACAAGGGTTCAATTTAATTCTTGTGCATGTGAATATTCAGTATTCCCAACACTATTCACCAATGGATGAACTTGGCGAACATTATGCTGAGTGAAATAAGGCAGTCACAGAAGGATAAATACTGGCACTTATATGAATATCTAAAAAAGCCAAGCTTAGAGAAACAAAAAGTAGAATGGTATTTGCCGGGGTTGAGGAGAAAGGGAAAATAGTGAGTTGCCAGTCAACGGTTGTAAAGTTTCGATTATTCAGTAAGTTGTAGAGATCAGCTATACAGCATTATGTCTGCCGTTAACAATACTGTATTGTGCACTTCAAAATTTGTCAAGAGGGTAGAACTCATGTTAAATATTCTTACCACAATAATAAATAGGTCATAGATAGATATATACATAGATAGCCAAACAGATAGCTGGATGGATAGATTGATATATGATAGATAGATAGATAGATAGATAGATAGATAGATAGATAGATAGATAGATAGACAGACAAAATAAGGTGAGGTGTGAGAGAGACATTCTTCTAGGTTGGTCTAAAAGAAAAATGGAATCTTCCATGAGTTCTGCCAACAAACTGAATGATTTTGGAAGAGGTCCTCAAGCCTCAGATACAAACACAGCCCCTGCTCCCACCTGACTGCAACAGTGGGAGACCTGAGCAGAAAATCCAGCCAACACTTGCCTGGACTCCTTACCATGGAAACAATGAAATAGTATTTGTATTGTTTTAAGCCATTAAGGTTATGGAAATGTGTTACACGGCCACAGAAATCTAATACACTTTTTCTCTATAACCAAATCCTTTGCCTCTGCCATGCATGATTGCTAAAGGCAGTACTGTCCACCTACATTTGCTAAGGCTGCTGCTGTAGTCCTACTGATTTAAAAATAGCCAATTGCCTGCATAAAACTTGCTCACCTAAATAAAAATTGCTACAAGACTGTGAATAAAGCTTTCATAAAGGGTAGTAACCTGGCAAGTTCGTAAATTCATGTGGCCAACCCTTACAAAAGGCTAAGATCAAAGCAACCTCCTCAGCCTACATGGTAAATAGTCAACTTCAAAACAGGAAACACTGACATCAAGAACCACATAAGCTTCTGAATACTATCAAGGTCAAAAACTACCACAACTCCCACTTACTAACCTTTGGCTTAAAACTGCAATCAAGGCTCAACCAGAAGATGTCCAGACCTTGGGAAATGTACAAATCTTAAACCTAATAATACAATAAAAAAACAGATCTGTACAATTCGTAAAGACTGAGTTATCAGATTTAAGCATGATTACATTCATAGGTGTGTATATATACGTATGCGTATATGTGTGCATCAGCAAATTTGTTGGGAAGGAAGTAACCACTGCATATGTAATTAGGCAATAATTCCTAACCTTGAGATCAGATATCTTATTTACCATTCCAGAAGAGTATCCATTAGATTTTAAAATGACCTCTGAAGAAGCCCATTTTACTCAGGTTACACATTAAAAAATCATTTGGCAGATGAATCCTTTGAACATCCCTATAATGTGAAAATATACACAGTTTATTTTGAGGAAATAGTCCAATTTTAGTATTTAAAAGTGTTTTCCATACATTATCAAACTTCAGAAAAATTAAAATATATGAAACAAACTTGTTTTCTATACCTCTTTAGAAATTTGTGATACCTGCTTTTCTTTAATAATCCTGACGTTATTAATTAGAGCACAAGCTAAACTACTATAAAAAAGAAATCCAAAGATATAGAAACAAAGAAACAAAGAAAATAGATGGTTCTTATATCTCTCATAAATCTTTACCTCTTTGGAGGTAAGGAGCCTGAGATTAGAAGGCAATCAGTAGTCCTGAATACATGACTTCCATCCTTGGAGCAAAAGACGCTGTTCCAGTACTTGCTATCTGCCACAAGCAGGAAATAAGAAGGCAAGAGACCACGAGTACATTTCATTTTATGAGCATGACTACAAATGTCATTCTTTATTTCCAGTTACGCCCTATTTGCCAGAACTTAGTCACACAGATACACCAGCTGTGGAGAAAGCCGGGAATGTAGCCTGTAGGTGATAACCATATAGCCTGTACATGATAGCCATAAGCTCTGCTAAAACTTGGGAGCTCTAATATTAAAGAATTAGGTAATGGATAGATATTGTAGGACTTTTAGTATTTGTCCTTAGCTCTTTCCTACATCTGACTACACATAGTAACCTATTGTGTTCGCCTTCTCCTATTTTCAGTGGTTATATTCCAAAATTACTCTTCCAGAATCTGCAAGCCATTTATTATTTCAAAAATAAATTAGCACTCAAAGTTTAAAACTTCTACTCTTCAAAGGAAACTATAAAGAGAATGAAAATTCAAGCCACAGACTGAATGAAAATACGTATAATTCATATATCTGATAAATAATTTATATCCGTAATATGTAAAGAATTCTCAAGACTTAGCAATAAGACAACAAAAAACCCAAATTTATAAAAAATGGGCAAAAGATTTTAACAGACACATTACAAGGGATACACAAATCTCTATCATATACACACCAAAAAAATGCTCAGCATCATTAATCATTAAAGAAATGCAAATTTACCACAATGATATACAATCACACCTAGTAAAATGGCTGAAACTAAAATGAGTGACCATAATGCTGATTAAGATGTTGAGGAACTAGAACTCTCATACACAGCTAGTAGGAATGTAAATGGTATAACTACTTTGAAAAAGTATAGCAGTTTCTTAAAAATGTAAACATATGCCAACCATATAATTCAGTTATTCTGCTCCTGGGTATTTACCCAATAATAAATGAAAATGTATGTCCATACAAGTCATATACGCAAATGTTCACAGTGGCTTTACTTTGTATTAGTCAAATACTTGAAACAAACAGAAGTCCACCAACAGTGGAAAGGATTAACAAACTGTGGTATATTCATACAATAAAATATGACCAAGAATAAAAGTTAATGATCTATTTATACTTATAACAAGATGAATAAATATCAAAATAATCATTCAGTACAAAAAGCCAGACCTCCACCTCCTCCCAAAATAGTATCTCCTCATTCCTTGATTTCATTTGTTTAAAATTTTAGAAAATTCACACTACTCTCTAGTGATAGAAATCAGATCAGTAGTAGCCTGAGGATGGAATAATATGATGGAGAAGTAGAAAAGAGGAATTACAAGGAAGCACAAGGAAATTGTTGGAATTGATGGATATGTTCGTTATATTGATTGTGATAATTCTCAAGGTGTATACATATGCTGACACATTAAATTGTACACTTTAAATATGTAAAGTTTATTTAAAGTTTATCAGTTATTCTTGAATAAAGATTTTTAAATACATGAAGAAGAGCAGGTTCAAGAGTATCGTTGGATTTCAGTATGACAGAGAAGGATGTAAGTTACCATTTGGACATGGAATAGCTCATAATCCTATGTACCCCTTTGAATAGGTGTTATGAATGTGAAGGTCATCTGTCATTTGTGTCTCAGTAGGAAAAAATTGGAACTTCTGTTTGGGGCTTATGCTTGGCCTAAGGACCATAGAGCAATAAGACATGGTCCATGTGTTGCAGAACTCATAAGAATTGCAGCCAATGCCACTCTTCTCATTTCACATCTCAATTAAATTGTGAATTCCTTAAGGAGCACAGTAGACTCATAAAATATTAGAGATGAAAGCAATTTAAGTTTATGTAGTCAAGCCTAACTATTTTCAGAAGATGGAATTGAACTTACACAATAGTACACAGAAATATATAGGCATAGCTGGGACTAAAAGCTACCTCTTCTGGCTCCCTGCACAGGTTTTCTCCATTATATCATTTCGCTTTTACTGAACACTATACTCTGAACAAAGTCAGTTATCAATAAATTTGCTTAGCAACTGATGATCAGAATTGACAGAATGCACAGAAAGAGTCCCTTCACAGTTATAGTCTGTTTAGAGGGTTGAGGGACAAACAGTTCACAAGAACAAGACAGGGTGGAAGATTCTGAATCTTCGTGTTTATTTCTTCTTTTTCTTCTTCTTTAAGAGTAGATATTTTAACATGTAAGTGCTGTAAAATAAACAAACAATAAATGATTAAGAGCCAATCCCTACAAACAATAAAAATTAATTGGCACTTTGATGGGAAAAAAATTTAGAAAGGACTGCTAAAATGTCAATTTATGAATTAAGACTAGAGATTAATCTGGTGAACAATCAGTGGGAGACCTTTGAGAAATTCCATGCTGTTTATGGTAAAGGCTCTGAAACTATCTATGGCACTTGGCAGGAAGAGACCATTGATTCCAGGCCAAGGAAATGACAGTACAGTATACCTGCTGCTGGATTGAAGGAAGCAAAAAAAAAAAAAAAAGAATAGATAATAATAGATGCATATGGGCCATAAGAAGAAGTGCCATCAGCTCAGATTAAGTACAAGCCCAGTAAGTATGCAGAGACAAATTTTGAAGGAACCCAAGATAAAAGGGAGTAAGCAGGTAGGGTGGCTGTAGGGAATTGACATTCAGACAAAAAAGAAAATTCTAGTTCACATCAGCTAAGATAAAGGACCTGTCACAAAAGGGACATCATGAATGACTTTGTAAACAGGGCGAGGTAATCACAGGCCCTGGCACACGGAGACACATTTAATCTGCTCAAGGGAGTTACTCTTAGTTCTTGTCAGTATGTGATGTTCATTTTTCTTAGGCCATTTTGGGAAATGTATCATGGTGAACAGGAGTACTGATGACTTATTAGGAAAACAAATGCTGAAAAATTTTAATAGAAACAAACTTTAACTTCTAACTAAGTCACACTATCATATCCCAAAGTCACATATGCAATATATTCACCATTATAGATTGTAGTTCATAGTTACAAATAAGAAGAAAAACAAAACCAACAAAATCGCTTTGTCCAAAATGGATATCACAAAATCCATGCCTTCTGATCATATGAGACACCCTCATTTTCAGTATGACTCTTGGTTTAGATTTGATTTCAATAAGGTTGTGTTTTCTAATAGCAAATATATAGCAGAAAATTCTAGAGGGAAGGAAATGCTATAAATAGGTTATCAGCAGAGAAAATGTATGTAAAACCATACACACTAAGGGTGATTCATAAAAATTATGAGACAAAGTAAATCTTAATCAAAGGTCAATCTATGTAGAAACATACATTTCTACACCTCAACTGATCATGATACCAACACATTATATGATGGAAGATGTTTAGAGTGATGAATTGAAAATCACTGAAAGAATGAAAAATCAACTTTAGTACACTCTACAACAAAGACATGAAAGTGAAAAGTACATTATAGAAATGCCTCCATGCAAAAGTATTAAAATTTAAAGAAGTTACTGCCTTGAATACAGAAGCCATCTGGAAAATTCCCTTCTGTGAAACATTTCATTGGTCATGAGGCATTTTCTAGACAGGACACGGTAAACTCACTGGCAAAGAAAAGAAATATATATTTGGCATATGGCTTTTGCTTGGAAATGAGAGAAATCCAGCTAAAATGATTAAAGAATTTTTCAGTTCGTGTACCTGAAAAGCCTAGTGTGTGGAAATATAGCTGGATAGAGGTATATAAAGTGCCAGGAATCTATTGTTCTTTATCTCTTGACTACATTTCTTTCTTTGTTTTTTTTAAACTTTTGATTTCGAAAGTTTTACACTTACAGAAAATTAGGAAGACTATTACAAAGAGTTCACATGTATTCTTTATTCAGTTTTCCCTAATGTTAACTATTTAGATCGCCAAAATACAATTTTATGACTGGGAAATTAATGTTAGAACAGTAATATTAGGGAAATGGTAGACATTATTTGAATTTCACTAGGGTTTTTTTTTTTTCTCCTAAAGTCTTTTTTCCTTTCCCAAGATCCAATCCAGACAGCTATCACACATTTAGTTGTTTTGTCACTTCAGCCTCTTCCTATTGTGAAAATTCCATTCTTTCCTTGTGTTCATTACCTTAATACTTTTGATGAGTACTGGTCACTTATTTTGCAGATAGGTCTCAATTTGAGTTTGTCTGGTATTTCTTCTTGTCTAATGATTAGATTGAAGTTAGGCAATTTTGGCAAGAATACCACAGAAGTAATGACTTTTTATCTTCTCTAAATGCATAATATTGAAGGAACACAATGTCAATAAATCTTATTTCTGGAGATGTTAACCTTGATAAGTTAAGGTTTCTCTGCCAGGATTCTCCATTATAAAGTTAACATTGCTTCCTTTGTAACTAATAAATAACTTGGAAGAGACACTTTTGAGACTATGCGAACAAATTGTTTCTCCTCAAACTTTCACCCAATGATTTTATCACCCATCTGTGGATATTGTCTGGAACGATTATTCTGTGATGTCTGCCTTGGCACTGTTTCTTCTTCATTAGCTTCAGTCTCACAGGGACACTGCTAAAGAAATAGTGACTACAAGTAGCTCTAGATTAAGTCCAACCAGCTCAACAATCCCATTGAAAGGAGAAGTTCCTCCAGTTGCAACAAAACATCTAGTGCTACCAGTTGTTTCCTTTGTTTGGGTCATATAGTCATTGCTGTATTGATTACCACAGGGATAGCCAAAGGGAAGGCCACTGTCATAGACCAGGCCTGGATCGTGTTCCCACACCTGCAGCTGGAGGATGGACTATCCCACTGTAATCACATCAACTGAGAATGGAAGGTAGGAGGTGCCACAAGAAAAACACAGAATGTTGTTACCAGAAGAGACAATAGGTGGTGCACAGGCTAAATCAACAGATACCTGCTACACTAAGATATAAACAATTATTCTTGCTGTGTTTTGAGATCTAAGTTTGTGAAAAACAATAGCTAAACCCATCAATCCTAAGAGCATAAGCATTTAAATTTACCTTATTTATCACAATATGGAAGACTGCAATTCTTGGTCTTCTACTTCAGTGTTTCCCAACCCTTACAGTTGCTATAATGTAAGATTTCTTTCTCTGTCCTTGATATAAACAGGAAAAATAACCATACTTGCCTCTACAGTTAAAAGAGAGTACTTGGTATAATACATGACACATAGATAACTGCTCAAAAATGTCATGGTTGTTATTATGATTATTACTATTATTAAATATTCAATTTGACACATTTATGGGGTGTCTGTTGTATACAAGATATACTAGATGTAGGAACTCAAAGATGAATAAGAAAGGGTTGTGATTTTAAGGAACACAGAGACTAGTGTGGAGGATAAAATATGCACAAAACTCTAATACCAGGCAGAATGTTACAAGTTTCTACAATACAAGTAAGTACTATGCATATAATACATGTTTATGTGTTTTAAATATTAAGTCCCTACTTAATCCCTTCTTCAGGCAATACAAAAACAGAAAATAAAGGAACGCATTTTCATATAGCTTTTTCTTAAAAGATTAGGCTCTCCACACACACTTAACCTTTTGGATATAAATTGGATGTCACATTAACCAACAACTGAACAGAGTGAAGAACAGTTGATTTCACTGTTATTAATGTCTTAGATAAAAAGACATAAAATAAAGATCACAACAAATAATCTAGTCAGAATGTTATTTTTCAGCATTTCATACTATAGCCCTTTATATATAACAATAGACTTCTGCTTTTTTTCCTGTACATGAAAAAAAAACAGACTATTTGATTTCTGTTTGACAAAAGACTTTGTGATTTAGAGATCATTTTTGAACTAAATGACCAGACTGTTGCTAAGCAACTACGTAAAACATTTCTTAAATACAAAGACACGTCTAAAATATGATCATAAAAGGTCTATGGTAATATGTCTGACGTTTTTGTATAATCAAGTCTATTATTTTATAATAAATATTTTCAATATTCTCTTTCAAAAATGAATTGTATGTGTGAGTGTGTGTATTCAGAGAAAGTGGATAGATTGAATGTGAAATAGAAAGCAAAATCTCAACCCTATTGTGTTAATTTTGAATAATAATTTTTCAGGTCTGCATCGGCCCTGTTGGCCTGCCAGGGCCCAGAATTTTTCTAAATACTTTTGGTTTCTTTGTTGTAACTCTTGAAGCTTCTAAACAGACAATTATGCAGATGTTCTGGATCAATGACTCTGCTCTGGAAATAGATTTTATATTTTACAGATATTATTTCTGGGAAACTAGCAAGACAAGAAGGTATTACCTGATTTGATAACACATATTCCAATTTAGAAATTATTACATAATTAATATAATTTTATTATGAGGGTAGATACTAAAAATTTAGCAATTTATTACTTAATAAATGTAGGTTTTCATTACTAATACTACAAATGTCTGGAATATACTTGTCACACAGAAAGAGAAGACTCACTTTCCTTATAATGCTGTGATAAGTGGTAAGTCTGGTCCTTTGAAACCAGAGAAAGAAGCCCTTGAATGATTTTCCTATGAAAATACTGCTTTACTTTTACGGAAGTAGCTCTACCATAGGGTAAACTTGGTGACTGATGAAGCTACCGCTCTGTGAGGAGCTAAGTTAACCAACCATCTCAAGACGCCCCCTGTGGTCCTAACTAGAGATTGTCAAACCCTCAGCTATTACAAGTGAACCATTTCTGCTTCATTCACATAAGAACATTGCATTCACAAAAGTCATATGGGCAAAGCAAAAAGAAGAACTTACCCTGGAAGGGAAAGGTCTTTGAGTATTTTCCCTGCTAACCTACTTTCTGTAGAGGTTGAGTCCTATGGACGTTAGTATCAGGAAAAACCAAGATACAATGTGACTAAACTTTTCTATTAAGAGACAAGAGTAGGCATTTGTTTTGCTCTTGAGAGGGAAGTGTGTGGAGACAAAGAAAGAATAGAGAGAGAGTCAGAAGAACCAGGGAGACAAAGAAAGAATAAAGAGAGAGTCAGAAGGACCAGGGAGACAAAGAAAGAATAAAGAGAGAGTCAGAAGAACCAGAGAGATGTGTGTGACAAGAATACCTGTGAGAAGTATCCAGTGGAAATTATTTACTGTCTAGTTACTTCTGTTGCTTCAATATACAGCTTCTCCTCTCCCAACTCTAGCACCTCATCATAATATGCTTTCCATCATAATATGCTTTCCAATTTGATGGACCACCTCAGTTACGAGTGATTTTTTGTAGGATATTTTCCCCAAAACATTGTGAATGGAAATAAGCTTCACTTCTGAGTTGTATGAGGTAAAACAGCATGTACAAAAGCATAAGCCTGAAGGCAGAGACCATAACCACAGAAGCTCCAATAAATTCACACAATGTTAGAGAAAGGGCTTAGGTTTCCAAAGGTTATGTTTGGAAGTTTGAGCCTATCTTAAGTGATTTCAAAGGGGTGGGAGATTCCACCCAGAAGATATCTGGCTTATAGATATAATGTAAATGAGTATAGTGTTTTGGGTTATTTCATCTGCAGAATTTGTTGAACTGCCATTTAAAAAAATTATATAGAACAAATATAGGTTGTCACATATCATCTTAAATGTAAAACTCAGACAGTATTACATTTGCTGCAGGAATATTTTATGCTCCCTGCATCTTTGAGATGTGGATCACTGCCTGTCCAAATCAAATAAAACCAATCAGAACTCTATGCAATTACATAATTCTCTAATTACATTAAGGTCACATAAAGATTGCTTTTTACACCAGTAATCTTGGTACAAGTTAATAGGATACTTTGTGTAAAATGTATACCGATTGAAGTAGTATTTAGTGACTAATGATAATATAATAAAATTAGACCCATAGCAAAAAACTCAATAAACAAGAAAGAATAGGACATTTATTTATATTATTCAAAAAGGCAAAAGCAGAACACTTTTGAATAGCACAGCTTGCTCTAGCCATGCATTTCCTAACACTGGGCACTGGTTTGGACTAAAACTCTTTCCAGGCCCAAATATTTCCTCACCCAGAAAGCAAAATGATATAGCAAATATATTTTTATTTTTAAACCTTTTGCCTCTGGAATCATATTCAAAATTGAAGATAAATTATAGGAGAAATAATTAACTGAAACATCCTGTCAGAGTACTAAGGGAGTACTCACACCTTTGTAGATTAAACATCATTAACCATGTAGTCTAGCAACCAAGTCATGTGAGAAAAGATGTGGCAATTTTTAGTACTTTAGCAAATATGACTAAGTATAAGCTACACTTTTTCTATTTGATTCAGAAGCAAATTTATCACCACATCTCAGTGTATGATTTTCTAAGGAGTTTAGTGTAAACTGTATTCATAAAGCAAAATTTTGTACTTGGTTCAATTCTACTTCTACAAATTCACTGTGACTCTTGGAAGCATTTTCAAATACAATGTGTTCCTAGGTAACTGCAACAAAAAAGTTACGTACATGTAATATTATAGAGTGCTATAAACCTGCCCCAGGAATATTATCCTTGAGTTTGATGATATGAAAAATAATGCATGCTCTTATTTGGGCATATTTATGGAATATAGTTAAAGGTCTTGGGAATAAACCTTTGTATGACTATATTAAATCTATTTAGAGAAAGAAGAGATATTTCCTCATGAGAATTTGCAATTTAATACAGAACAGCAGTTTAGCAGAAACCCTAGAATGCATATAAGACAGGGAATCAGATGATATCGGGAAAAATATAAGGGTTATATGCAACAATGCACACATAGACGCACACATGCACAGGCACACACACACACACACACACACATGCTACACCAGTGGTTTTCCACAAAAAGATTTTGGTCAGTGCAAAAATAATGATACCTTAAAGGATTAAAATATCTTTGGTAAGCAATGGAGAATAGAATTTCATCACTGGGGATTATTTATTATTTTGTAAATATCTTCCCACATTAGAACACATTTTAGAAATAGTCTATAGCATGTAATTGAAGAGAATAATAATATAAAGCAGTTTAAAAATTTTACCCAGGTCCCATTTCTGTAGACCTTGAATTCACTTTGAACTGGATTTGTTGCATGAACTGGGTTTCCTTTGTTTGCTTTTATGTTTGTATTTCCAGCTTGCTATACACAGTATGACAATGCTCATTCTTGCTTACCCTATTAGTAAGATTTATCTTCACAATGTGTATCAATTGAATCAAATGACAGATACTTTGGACAGTTTTTCCTTTCATTATGCTATTCTTCTTGAAACCCCAGATGGTAATGGAGTAAAAGCAGATACACAAACCTCAAAACATATCAAAAGGTGTGACAAATATTTAAGCTTGACACTTCAGTGAAGCTCTGACAAGGAACCTATTAGTCTATAATATCTTTAGGGGTGGAACTAACATCTGTCTTTTTCATTGTTTTATCCCCACCATGTACTAGAGTAAACTCATAGTAGGTGCAAAATAAAACTTGCTGAATTATTTAGGAATTTATCTCCTGGTTCAGAGATGTCACCTCCAAATAAGTAGAAAATTGTTTTCTTATGTATTTAATTTGAGATTTAAAAAACATCAGATTCACATTTATTTACACTGGATGTTTAATAAATGAACCATAAGAAAAGATATTCAAGACCATTCAACTTTCCAGTTTGGTCAATCTCAACAAAATGCCTTTTGGAAGGCAAAAGATACCTTCTTGCAGAAATACCATATTAATGGAAAACAAACAGGAAGTAACTAAACTAATAAAAAACAAACAAATGAATTAGTGTAATCTGTATAAAATAAACAAAAGAATGATGTGATGAGGTGATTGGGTGGGGACACAGGGAAGTAGTCTATTATAAATATTATAGACTATTATTCATAAAAGTCCGCTGTTTAGGTTTACTTATAAAGAGAAAGACCCATTTCAAGATTCTAGGGGAAATTTCCATGCAAAGGGAGGAGTGAGTGCAAAAGCTTGAGAGGAAACCCATATTGGTTATTAGAGGAATAAAAGAAGACTTGTATTACTGGACTCAGAAAATGAAACGGAGAATGGTAGGAGGTGAGGTCAGAGAAGTTAGGCAGACATCAGACTAGGGGAGAATTGCAAGTCATGGTACAGATTTTAGATTCATTCTAAATTCAGTGGGAAGCTTTTGAAGGGTCCTAAGCAGTGGAGATGTGATGTCCACCATTTTGAAATAGTGAATTTTCCTATGAATGTTTAACCTGTTAGTAGTCTAATTAAATGTAGGCTACATGAATGGCATTTTAAATTGTAATACATGAAATAGCAAGAGTAAATTTATCCACACTGCAATAAAACAGTATAGAGTTTTCAGAGAAAAAACTGGAGGAATCAACAACCATTACTTGCAAAAAAAATTTTTAAAGACAATATCAGCTAAGGTCTGAGTTTTTTTATGAGAGGTTATTGATCTAAGACAGAGTTGAAGCCTCAGAAATTTAATGAAACCCTAGCCTGCTTATGATGTTCTTCTCTTTATCTCTATCTAGACGGAAGAGCAGCAAATTATTCTCTACAAATGTCTAGGTTTAGAAGGTCAAATTATTTCTTCAGGAAGTCACATCTCACAGGACTATCTTGACACTGGTGAGAAGCAGGGATTGAAGAATGTCAGCCTCTATGTAGAGCCACACTTCACAAGTTTTCTGCTGGTAGACATAACCGAATTTCACTCTGTGCATTCGTTCTGCAATGTGCTTTCAATAAATGTCACCATGTACTCAGGAAACAACTCTAAAATTAATCCCACCTGTGGTAATATGTCAGAATTGGGCAGGCTAAAGGCTCTCATAAAATCTTACATGATATTTAAGCCTCAGATGTGGCCATTCAGTGTAATTAGGAACTTGTTAGTTGGAGGAGTATTTTGACTTTTTGTGCAATGTATTTATATGTTGCTTTGGTCCAGAAAAGACTTTTAAGAAGATATACAATGAAAGACGTTATGCCATATAGCAAGGTAATATTAAATTCTAAAAAGAGAAGAAATACAAGACGGAGAGAAAATAAGCATGGAAGTAAAATGGAGCCAGCATGAGCTTAATACAAAATAAATACCATTAACCTTTTTGAAGGGTTCACAGGTTGGCTCCAAGCTTTCCAGAAGAATGGCATTTATTCAGTTACATTCTCAGTGTGTTAAGATAAAAACAACTAGTTTCTCAAGGAAGCAATAACTCTTCCTGGTTCTGAGATCAGAGTGAAATTTATTCCATGGACCCTTTCAAAAGACCCTCTTTAATGCACTGAACAACATCCTCAATAACATTCTTACAGGAAATGTAAGCTTTGTGGCATTGTTTTTATAAGGAAATGGATGAATGAGACTTCTATATCTACACATGCTAAAATAATAACATTTCTTATTTCTCAGTTTAAACTGCTTTTAGCATTGAGAATAAGCAATTGAGTAGTTTAGATTGAGGTTACTAGGGGTTGAAAATAATGCCTGCGAATGGGACTCGATCTCTCTAAATTCTCTTTCTTTGGATGAACACTTAAGGGAAGAAAGGTGGAATGATGCAATCACGTATTTCTTGAGTGGGACTAATTCTAAGAGAGGAACGGTTAGGGTGTGGAGGAGGGAGCAGGAGAGAACATTTACTTCTCTAAATTTCTATTATTGGTGGATGAGAAAGTCATGGATTTGAAACAGAGAACACAGAAAAGTGCCCTAAGGGTGCTTGAGGTGCACTTCCCTCATAAAAGAGGTTCTGAATCAGAAAAAAAAAAAAAAAAAAGAACACAAATTTTCATATATATTTTCTGGGTCAAGGACTCCTTTAAGATTCAGATGAAAACTATGTATCTTCTCACTGGGAAAAAAAAACACATTCTAATGTAGCAAACATCAGCTCTCAGCCCATTCTAACTTTAGAAAAATTTTGATGATGAGGTTCTACAACAAGGGGAAAAAAATTCCAGGCACTTTTATTTTCTCAGTTTGCCCATCTGCATTAAGAAGAGAGCTGGCAAGTTACAGGTACATACATGTGGAAAGTATTTTGTCTAAAGAAAAGAGTGTAATAGTGTAAAAGTGACTATTAGTTTTAGAGTTGAAATGGTAACAGATATACAATGGTGGCAGTAAGCCTGGGAAAGATCATTGGCAAGGGCCAGAGGAAAAAAGAGTGTATCAATGGAAACTAGTAGGGAAGGGTGGAAGGCATCCTTGGCAGTCACCATGACAGTGGTGCAGCACAAGAGGGCAGAATTTTCCTCACCTCGTTGTCCTAAACCTTTGCCTTTGTGCAGCATTGCCAGGAATTCAAGTACTAGAAGGCACAGAGAATAAAGAGTAGGTGATGGAGTTATCCCATCTCACATTTGGGACTGCAGAATGAGCTAGAGCATTCTCCCTGTAGTATGTAAATAGAAAGGAAGGTGAGAAGAATGAATCCTCTACTAAGATGAGTTAAATGGAAGAGTGCATATTTGAAGTCTTTAAACCAAAATCAACTTGTTAGTGCCATCTATTGTGCTAGCCCAACAGGTTTTTGTAAAATTAGTTTTCAGTATGTAAAACTAATATCTATATAAATATGTACATTTCTGGCTTCTTAAAAAAAATATATCAGATGACTTGACAATGGTGGACTCCAAGTTCTCCATGCAACAGTCATTCCCTCACAAGCACCAAACTTTGTTTTTCCAGCACTGAGGCTCTTATCTTCACGCTTGAGCATTGTTTCTTTCCAGTAGCCAGGTTGCCTACTTTGTTAATTTATATTACCTGCCTCACCTCTGTAGCTTTGAGTTTGTAATCCACTCCTCTCCACCCCTGAACTAATGTGTTATATTTTATTCATCTAATGTGGCAGCCATGAGGATGCACCTACAAACCTCCAATTCTAGGGAGCTTAATTGTCTACAGGTATCAACTGCTGCACTCTGAATCCACCACCATATCTTCACCAAGGCCATACTCCTTATTGGCTGCTCCCCACCAATGATTGAACACACCAGGAACCCTAAAATAGCTCCAGGACTCTCTAGTGATTTCGCTGAAGCTTCTGAACTTGCAGGGCAGACTAAGATGCTTTCCCCTAACTTTCCCTTACTATAGGTCAGACTTGCCTCCCCCAGCTTTCTCCAGCTCCCTCTCATTTTCTGTCTTAGAGGCATTTTCTCTAGCAAAACCCTTGCTTACTTAACGCATCTCAATGTCTGCTTCTTGGTGAACCTAGACTAATATAAGTGGTATCAGAAGTAGGGTGATGTAAGAAAGCAGGCAATAAGATTCGGATTTGGGACTGGCTCACCCACCACCCAAAAGGTGAAGAGAATGTCATTGTGTTTGATAAATGGGACATGGCTAGTCACTGACACAAAGTGGCAGTGTACTTGCTAGCAACTTTACCTGTAGTGACTTGAAAATTAAAAAAGAAGAAAGAAAACAGTCCCAATGGAGACTTTCACTTGGCAGGTGAAATGATGTAGACATTTTAAAAATTGGGGAATAGGGGGATACCTAGAAAGGCAGTGGAGTTTACTGGGTACTGCTAAATTATATCGATACCTTATGGCATGATAATGAGAGATTGAGGGCTATTTTTAAGTTAATTTTTATTGGAGTATAGTTGATTTACAATTTTGTGTTAGTTTCTGCTGTACAACAAAGTGAATCAGTTACTATTCATATACATATATCCACTCTCTTTTAGATTTTATTCCCATATAGGTCATTAGAGAGTATTGAATAGAGTTCCCTGTGCTATACAGTAGGTTCTTATTAGTTAGAGATATTGAGGGCTATTCAAAAAGTAGTCAATGGCTAAATACTTGGGACAGAGAACCACTGTGATAGAGCTTCTTATTACCTGCAGTAGAAGGACAGACATAGTAGACCATCTGGTTGAAGACTGTTGAAGTCACAAAGCCTCAGAGATATCTGAATGCTCAATCAAGTCAAGTATGTTATACAAAGTTTAGGGCCTGGTAGAGAAAACCTGAGATGCTAAACTATGATTTGGGGACATTTGGATGGAGACTCCTGACCTTCTCAGACTCTCTGGTCTAGCAGAGAGGTGATCCACTCTTCCCTGGTAAGAGCTAACATTTCACTCTGCTGGAATATGCTGCAGGAGCCTCTCTCTCATGAAGCATCAAGTGTTCTTCCACCTCCTCTCCTGGACACCAAGCTGATAACAAATGTTACATCCCAACATAACCCAGCTGAGGATGTGCTCAGCCTGATAAAGAAAGTTAGAAACTACATACATTAAGGAATTGCAAGATTTAGCAGGCATTTACCAGCAGGAGCCGGGGGTGCTCCCGGGATTGCATTTTAAGAGTGCTTGATCAAGAGTGCCAGAATGTAAGACTGCATAAGGAAGAATTCATTGACTTGAGGAGGTAGGGCATTCTCTCAGGACATGAATTTAATACTCTACCTAGAACACTGTCAGGTGGAGTAAAGTATTTGCTGGAGTGGCTGTTAGATGCCTGGAAAAAATGATAGTTGAGTCTAAGTGAAGTAAAAATGCCTGAATTACCCTGGAAGATGATTGGGAAAGGAATTAAGAGGCTGAGAGGAGTGGGCACACTGAAATGGCTATATTATGTAAGGGCAAAAAATCCACCAGAGGATTAAGATCCATGAGAAGATCCAAAGAACACACCATTCAGCAAGTCCTTCAGGAATGTGTGGTGAGAGGGGTATCATCACTAAGAAGTCCCTTGGTGGATATCCTCTGTAGTCCAGAAAAGGTATAAGAGAGGAGGTCAGAGAGCTGGTGTTGCTAATGTTCATGGAATGATGGGGACCTGGAAATAACAGATGCTAATGGTAGTACTTAATTGCCAGAAACCAAGAGGCAGTAATTACTGTAACTACTAGTAAGGTCAGGGAGCAAATTAGCTACATGATCCGCCTTCCATCCTGGAAAAGCCAGGGGTTTTTCCTCACAAGGTGAGATACTTATTGTGGATTGGGTTTGCTTTTCCTCCCTGCAGAGACTCAGCCAACCCTACTGTGAGGGGCTTATGAAATGTCTAATTCATAGGCATGTAATCCCACACAGCATAGCATCTGACCAGGGGACCCCCTGGACAGTGAAGGAGGTATAAGAATGAGACCATGACCATAGAATCCACTGATCAAATCTTGTGCCACGCCATCCAGAAGCAGCTATTCCCATAGAAGGCTGCAACAGTCTTCTAAAGGCGTAACTGAAGGAAGCACTCTGAAAGGATGATGCGTTATCCCCTCAGGACATAGTGTATTCGTTAAATCAGAGACCATGGTATAGTGTTATATTCTCAATAGGAAAGATACACGGGTCCTTCCAGGAAGCAGAATTTATCCTACTTATCATGCCTTCCAAAGACACACTGGAGGATTTTGTGCTTCCTGGCCCCATGACTCTGGTCTTGTCAGTTTTAGAGGCCTCAGTGCCCAAAGGAGGCACACTCTTGTCAGGAGATGCCACAAGGGCCTACTGAATTTTAAGCTATGGCTGTTGTCAGAGCTTTAGACTTCCTGTGTCAAGGGAGCAACAGGCAAAAAGAGGCGTTCACCGTCCTCCCTGGGATACTGACTCCATTCAGCAGGAAGTAGAGATGCTTTCACACAATGAGGACAGGGAAGGATCTGTGTGGAAATCAAATGATCCACTTGAGTGCCTGCTGCTGCTCTCTTGTCCGTTGTTTCTGTAAACAGACACATACAGAAATCCTAATCTGAAAAGATATGATGATCAAGGGCTCAAAACCTCCACTGCCTTGAAGAAAAGTAAAGTATGGTAATGACCTGTATCACAGTGGAACTGATCTGTAGCATTATCCTGACCCCTATAACCATCTGACTTTATTCTGATCATCACACTTAGTAAGCATTTACCCTGTACCTGAAATGATCTTTCCTAGGAAACTGACACAGTGTTTTCTTTTTTTTTTTTTTTTAACATCTTTATTGGAGTATAATTGCTTTACAGTGCTGCATTAGTTTCTGCTTTATAACAAAGTGAATCAGTTATACATATACATATGTTCCCATATCTCTTCCCTCTTGCATCTCCCTCCCTCCCACCCTCCCTATCCCACCCCTCTAGGTGGTCACAAAGCACAGAGCTGATCTCCCTGTGCTATGCGGTTGCTTCCCACTGGCTATCTATTTTACACTTGGTAGTGTATATATGTCCATGCCACTCTCTCACTTTGTCACATCTTACCCCTCCCCCTCCCCATATCCTCCAGTGACACAGTGTTTTCTAACCTCTTTTTGTCTTTGTTCAAATATCAACTTCTTAGTAGGAGCTCCATGACTGCCCTATTTAAAACTTCATCATTGCTTCCTATTTATCTTTCCTTCATTCCTGCTTTATTTTTCTCCATGGCACTTATCATCGCCTAAAATACAACATAATGCACTTTTTATTTTCATATTATCTATTGCCCCTCAACCCTAATGTAAGCTTCAAAAGGACTAGGATTTTTGTCTCTTCATATATTGCTGTATCTCCATCTACTAGAACAGTGCCTGGTGCATGTTAGAAGATCTTATTGAATGTGATGAATGGTTATCATTATAGGCAGCAATTGTTATATATGTGAAGCAATGCAGGTAGAAGCTGGGCTGCAAAGGTGTTGCAGTGTAAATGCACATTGAGAAAATATTTAGCATCATCATCATCATTGACCTCATCATTATTCCAACAACTGACATTTATTGAATGCTAATGTGCTAGATACTTTGCAGTCTGTTTTACATGCATTTTATTATTTAATCTTCCCAACTTTATGACATGGATTCTAGTAGTATTCTTATTTTCTCTACAGCTTAGAAACATTAAATATCTTAATCAAGATAGAAATAATTGGCAGAAATGTTATTCTAACTGGATTTGACACTAAAGCTTCAATTCATAATTTGAACTCTCTGGGGAACACAGAAATCACAGAGAACAGTTTTAGAACTTTGTAGTAAACCAAAGAAATGGAAAAGGACAGAGAAATATTAAAGTAACTCAGCAATAAGAAATGTAAACATTTCTTATTTTTAAAGTGTGATTTAATAAAAATGTGGATAATGTTTTTTAAAGAGATCAGAAAAAATAACACAAATTAAGATAAGAAAATTGTGTTTTATGCCATATCTTAGACATACATAATTGCCTTTATTTAAAAAGTAGACAATGACTTTGTTCCTCCATCAGTCTTTATAATCAGTTTTAACAGAAGCTTAATTAAGAGTTGTTACAATAATAGAGCAGAATCATCACAAAGACAGGCAATAGCAATATTCTAAGTTCAGCAAAGAAAAATAAAGGTTTTTATGGAGGCCTAGGTAATAATATATGTTCTAGAATACTACACTGAATTTTCGAGTCACTAGCTTTAGCCCACACTATTTAAACACACACACACACACACACACACACATTCATGCACAGAATTAAAGTTTATTGTGTTTTTTGGCTTTGTCTTTTGAGGTGTAATTGAGACCCAGGTGCAGGATATCATAGAAAAGTCTGTTATCTCAGAAACAGACAGCTAAAGAGCTCAGTTACTTTAAAAACATTGAGATTTCAAGGACAGTTCTGTTGTTTAAATGAAAAGCAGGTGAAAACTCTACAGAAAAGTAGCAAATCATAAAAGAACCACAGATATGAAAGGCACTTGGGTCAAGGCTAAGGAACAATGATAGATACATGTACAGACTAATCTCTGCTAATATGGAAATATAGGAACCATTTCCTTTGAAAACTCTCACTGCATTTTTTGTTTCTCTCTATACTTTCACATTTGTTGAAACCAATCTCCACTACATGAAAAATTATAGGAAATATTTACCATGCTTTGATGTGCACATATTTGAATTTTAATTTTACCACACTGCTAGCTCACTCATTTGTTTCTACACACACACACACACACACACAGACACACACACACACACAAACACACACACATTAGTTGAAAATCTCTTGAGTAATAGATATTGTTAGGTTTTGCTGCAAATATGAACAAGAATTTTCCTTGTCCTGGAAGCCAAGTTCCAGAAACATACACAGGCACTGAAAATTGCAATACAGTGTGAGAAGTGTATGGATCTAGGTAGAATCAGGATGAAAAGCAGTAGATTTTAAAAGAAGGATTTACATCCTATATAAATTTTCAGGAGTGAGGGATATTAAAAGATGGATGTTAGTCCTGAAAAATCTTGAGGGACTGAAAGAGCTCAGTGAGACATTCATGTGTCTAGAGCATGGGCTGCTGCAGTGAGGCCAGAGGCAGAGGATGGTATTGGAAAGTGAAGTGTTTGCATGAAGTAAAAAGGAAAACTAAGGACATTTTCAACAGGAAATGATGTAATCAGTTTGGTTATTTAGCCGACTAGTGTAGAGGCGTGCAGAGTGTACTTGAGTTATTGGAGGTGGAAAGCAGAGACAATAGTTGCTACAGGTTAGACAAAGTGAGGATACAGTCTAAACAAAGTTGTTAAAACTAGTCTCAACCAAGGTCTGACCTGTTTGAGCTGTTTGTTATAAGCAGCAGTGAAATTAGGCAGATGCCATGCATGGGATTCATAAACACATATATTGTCTGTTATTCTACCCTCTTTACCCATTTATGTTCCAGTTCTCTCAGGCATTTATGTTTGTGAGACCTGGAATAAATTTAGGAGTAACAGAGAATTAGAGAGAAGGGGCCAGAAGTCTTTTCTTTGTTGTCTCAGATAAAGCTGATTTTCCAACAGGATATTTGTGATGTTCTCATTCATCATTAATATACACATTAATTTCTTCTATAGTTTAAATAAAAATATTTGAGCAATATTAAAATTATGATTGTCTGTGACTATAAGCCCTTTTTAATTATAAGGGTTTCAATGGAATTTGCTAGTTTCAGTGTTATTTATGTCATGAAAGTTATCAATATTTCATTATATACCATGCATTTTATTCTTGGGTCATCATGGATATCAGCCAATCCTACACAAACTCTTTAGCATTTAATGTGTAAGCCACGTTTTCTGGCAAACAATTACTAGAAGAAGCACAGAGAGATGTATCACAATCAATGAGCCAATTTCAGGTCAGGCAGTAAAATCCAAATATAAGAAATCAGTGTACAATTTGAAGAAAACAATGGACAGCCTGATGCAAGTTCATTTTATGGTAGCTACTTTGTACTTCACAGTAAGAAATAGTTGAGAAATGTGGAGGTCATCACTAAAGGCATAAAATTTCATTCATCATGCACACATTTTTAGAGATATTGATTTTGATGGAAAAAAATCCATTGCATATTTTGAAACCAAAATCGTCCCCAAATAGTTTACGCTATCAATTCAAGACTTGCAGTGAAATGACGCAAATGCTATAATTCTGTGTACGATCTCTAAATTGACAAAACAATTACCCAGTTATTTTCTGCTGTGAGACCCTCTGTAATTGCAAATGCCAATAAACTTTTTTTTTCCAGTCTTTTTTTGCTCTTCTATTGGAAGAGAAAATGGACCCATATTTCCATTAATATTATCATCTTTAGCAAATATTTAGTGACAGGTAAGGAGAGAATTAAGATGTTTTAGAAAAGGAAAAAGTTGTGTCTTTTCACCAAGCACAACATGAAAACATTATTTCAACCTAAATTAAGTTGCTAATTATATACATGCTTTGTTCTAATTGCAAAATCCATAATGTGAGGGAGACAAGAAAAAATATAATAATTTGGAAGAAAAGGGTGAGGTAATTGGGAGCTAAGACAATTTAGCATACAATATAACTACATCTGTGGCATATCTAAATGCTTTAAAAAGGAGGTTTAATGAGATTGACTTCTTACAGTTAAAAAACGAGTACTTTTTCAGTGGGTCATTGATATAAAACTGGTCCTTACAATTTGTTCATAAACCTTGATTATAGAGTGGTTCTTTTCTCTGTTTACTGAATAACTGACTAAATGTCTACTTCAGTTTACATTGACATGACCTAAAATAACAGAAATCTAACATTTTGAGGTTATAAAGGACTTTAAATTTTACAGTTGAAGAAGCTAACATGTAGTTTCCTGAATATCAAAACATAGCATTTATTGAAGGCTTTCTCTGTCACCAGCATTTTACATGTTCTATCTCATTTAAACATCACATCAACCTCTGATCAATTACCATTGTTATCCCCACTTTACATGGGGGAAAATAGAAGTTCAGACATAATCTACTAAAGGCCACAAAATTTAAAAGTGGCACATTTAACATTTGAATATCTATAGTTTAACTAAAAAGCCTAAATTCTTTTTTGTGTGTGTGAAGTGTGCTACTAAGGAATGTCCTTTTTTATTAATGTGTCAATTATTTTTTATTTATTGAGGTAACATTGGTTTATAACACTGTATAAACTTCACGTGTGCATGGGGCTTCCCTGGTGGCTCAGTGGTTAAGTATCTGCCTGCCAATGCAGGGGACATGGATTCGAGCCCTGGTCTGGGAAGATCCCACATGCCATGGAGCAACTAAGCCCATGTGCCACAACTACTGAGCCTGCATGCCACAACTACTGAACCCCGTGCACCTAGAGCCCATGTCCACACAAGGGAAGTCACTGTAATGAGAGACCTGTACACCACAACAAAGAGTAGCCCCCACGTGCCACAACTGGAGAAAGCCCACATGCAGCAACGAAGACCCAGTGCACCCAAAAATAAAATTAATTAATTAATAAAAAATAAAATAAATGAATAAATTTCACCTGTACAATATTATATTTGACTTCTGTATATACTACACGGTACTCACCACCAAAAGTTTAGTTTCCTTCCATCCATCACCATATAGTTGACCCCCTTTACCCATTTTACCCTTCCTCCTACCCTTCTCCTCTGGTAACAATTAATCTGTTCTCTGTGTCTACCTATTTGTTTTTATTTGGTTTGGTTTGTTCATTTATTTTTTGAAGCCTAAATTCTTAACTATTATATCATACTACCTCCCAGCTCACAATGAAAATCACAAACAGAATACAGTAGCATGAGAAAATTATTTAAAAAGTTGTTATTTGAAATCTCTGTCAAAAGAATTTTTCAATTCTTTACCAGGTACTGCTGAAAAGACTTGTGAATGAATGACAACATTTTTACTTAAAACTGATTAATATTTAACCAGTCATTTAGTTACCCCATGAACGAATTAACTAATTGGAAGTTAGTGTTATTTATGGATCTGTCTGTCATACCTCATGGCAAGATCACTGCATAAAAAGCAAAGCAGGAGGAGACATTAAGGATGGCGGAGGAGTAAGAGGTGCAGATCACCTTCCTCTGCACAAATGCATCAGAAATACATCTACGTGTGGAACAACTCCTAGAGAACACCTACTGAACACTGGCAGAAGACCTCAGACTTCCCAAAAGGCAAGAAAATTCCCACGTACCTGGGTAGGGCAAAAGAAAAAAGGAAAATCAGAGACAAAAGAATAGGGACGGGACCTGCACCTCTGGGAGGGAGCTGTGAAGGATGAAAAGTTTCCACACACTAGGAAGACCCTTCACTGGTGGAGACGGATGGTGGGTGGGGGGAAGCTTTGGAGCCACGAAGGAGAGTGCAGCATCAGGGGTGCAGCAGGCAAAGCGGAGAGATTCCTGCACAGAGGATCGCTGCCGACCAGCACTCACCAGCAAGCTACAGTGCTGGACACCCTATGCCAAACAACTAGCAAGAGAGGAACACAACCCCATCCATTAGCAGAGAGGCTGCCTAAAATCATAATAAGGTCACAGACACCCCAAAACAACACCGGACACGGTCCTTCCCACCAGAAAGACAAGATTCAGCCTCATCCACCAGAAGACAGGCACCAGTCCCCTCCACCAGGAAACCTACACAACACACTGAACCAACCTTACCCACCTGGGGCAGACACCAAAAACAATGGGAACTACGAACCTGCAGCCTGCAAAAAGGAGACCCCAAACACAGAAAGTTAAGCAAAATGAGAGGACAGAGAAACACACAGCAGATGAAGGAGCAAGGTAGAAACCCACCAGACCAAACAAATGAAGAGGAAATAGGCAGTCTACCGGAAAAACAATTCAGAGCCATGATAGTAAAGATGATCTAGGATATAGAATGGAGAAAATACAAGAATGGATATAGGATATAGAATGGAGAAAATACAAAAATTGTTTAACAAGGACCTAGAAGAACTAAAGAGCAAACAAGCAATGATGAATAACACAATAAATGAAATTACAAATTCACTAGAAGGAATCAATAGCAGAATAACTGAGGCAGAAGAACGGATAAGTGACCTGGAAGATAAAATAGTGGAAATAACTACAGCAGAGCAGAATAAAGAAAGAAGAATGAAAAGAATTGAGGACAGTCTCAGAGACCTCTGGGAACATTAAACTCATCAACATTTGAATTATAGGGGTCCCAGAAGAAGAAGAGAAAAAGAAAGGCTCTGAGAAAATATTTGAAGAGATTATGGTTGAAAACTTCGCAAATATGGGAAAGGAAATAGTCAATCAAGTCCAAGAAGCACAGAGAGTCCCATACAGGATGAACCCAAGGAGAAACACGCCAAGACACGTATTAATCAAACTATCAAAAATTAAATACAAAGAAAAAATATTAAAAGCAGCAAGGGAAAAGCAACAAATAACATACAAGGGAATCCCCATAAGGTTAACAGCTGATCTTTCAGCAGAAACTCTGCAAGCCAGAAGGGAGTGGCAGGACATAATTAAAGTGATGAAAGGGGAAAACGTAAAACCAAGATTACTCTACCCAGCAAGGATCTCATTCAGATTCGACAAAGAAGTTAAAACCTTTATAGACAAGCAAAAGCTAAGAGAATTCAGCACCACCAACCCAGCTTTACAACAAATGCTAAAGGAACTTCTCTAGACAGGAAACACAAGAGAAGGAAAAGACCTACAATAACAAACCCAAAACAATTTAAAAAATGGTAATAGGAATATACACATCCGTAATTACCTTACATGTAAATGGATAAAATGCTACAACCAAAAGACATAGACTGGCTGAATGGATACAAAAACAAGACCCTTATATATGCTGTCTACAAGAGACCCACTTCAGACCTAGGGACACTTACAGACTGAAAGTGAGGGGATGGAAAAAGATATTCCATGCAAAAGGAAATCAAAAGAAAGCTGGAGTAGCAAAATAGACTTTAAAATAAAGACTATTTCAAGAGACAAAGAAGGACACTACGTAATGATCAAGGATTCAAACCATGAAGAAGATATAACAATTGTAAATATTTATGCACCCAACATAGAAGCATCTCCATACATAAGGCAAATGCTAACAGCCATAAAAAGGGAAATCAACAGTAACACAATCATAGTAGGAGACTTTAACACCCCACTTTCACCAATGGACAGATCATCCAAAATGAAAATAAATAAGGAAACACAAGCTATAAATGATACATTAAACAAGATGGACTTAATTGATATTTATAGGACATTCCAT
The DNA here is from genome assembly GCF_028021215.1 of Eschrichtius robustus. Lineage (NCBI taxonomy): Eukaryota > Metazoa > Chordata > Mammalia > Artiodactyla > Eschrichtiidae > Eschrichtius > Eschrichtius robustus. The sequence continues at coordinate 69,164,015 of NC_090836.1, forward strand.
CCAAAAACAACAGAATACACTTTCTTCTCAAGTGCTCATGGAACATTCTCCAGGATAGATCATATCTTGGGTCACAAAGCAAGCCCTGGTAAATTTAAGAAAATTGAAATTGTATCAGGTATCTTTTCCTACCACAACACTATGAGACTAGATATCAATTACAGGGGGAAATCTATAAAAAGTACAAACACATGGAGGCTAAACAATACACTACTAAATAACCAAGAAATCACTGAAGAAATCAAAGAGGAAATCAAACAATACCTAGAAACAAATGACAATGAAAACACAATGGCACAAAACCTATGGGATGCAGCAAAAGCAGTTCTAAGAGGGAAGTTTAGAGCAATACAATCCTACCTCAAGAAAACATCTCAAATAAACAACCTAACCTTACAACTAAAGCAATTAGAGAAAGAAAAACAAAAAAACCCCAAAGCTAGCAGAAGGAAAGAAATCATAAAGATCAGATCAGAAATAAATGAAAAAGAAATGAAGGAAACAATAGCAAAGATCAATAAAACTAAAAGCTGGTTCTTTGAGAAGATAAACAAAATTGATAAGCCATTAGCCAGGCTCATCTTGATAAAAAGGGAGAAGACACAAATCAATAGAATTAGAAACGAAAAAGAAGTAACAACTGACACTGCAGAAATACAAAGGATCATGAGAGACTACTACAAGCAACTGTATGCCAATAAAATGGACAACTTGGAAGAAATGGACAAATTCTTAGAAAAGTATAACCTTCCAACATGGAACCAGGAAGAAATAGAAAATATGAACAGACCAATCACAAGCACTGAAATTGAAAGTGTGATTAAAAATCTTCCAACAAACAAAAAGCCCAGGACCAGATGGCTTCACAGGAGAATTCTATCAAACATTTAGAGTAGAGCTAACACCTATCCTTCTCAAACTCTTCCAAATTTTAGCAGAGGGAGGAACATTTCCAAACTCATTCTATGAGGCCACAATCACCCTGATACCAAAAGCAGACAAAGATGTCACAAAGAAAGAAAACTACAATCCAATATCACTGATGAACATAGATGAAAAATCCTCAACAAAATACTAGCAAACAGAATCCAACAGCACATTGAAGGGATTATACACCATGATCAAGTGGGGTTTATTCCAGGAATGCAAGGATTCTTCAGTATACGCAAATCAATCAACGTGATACATCATATTAACAAATTGAAAGAGAAAAACCATATGATCATCTCAATAGATGCAGAGAAAGCTTTTGACAAAATTCAACACCCATTTATGACAAAAACCCTCCAGAAAGTAGGCATAGAGGGAACTTACCTCAACATAATAAAGGCCATATATGACAAACCCACAGCCAACATCATCCTCAATGGTGAAAAACTGAAACCATTTCCTCTAAAATCAGGAACAAGACAAGGTTGTCCACTCTCACCACTATTATTCAACTTAGTTTTGGAAGGTTTAGCCACAGCAATCAGAGAAGGAAAAGAAATAAAAGGAATCCAAATTGGAAGAGAAGAAGTAAGGCTGTCACTGTTTGCAGATGACATGTTACTATACATAGAGAATCCTAAAGATGCTACCAGAAATCTACTAGAACTAATCAGTGAATCTGGTAAAGCAGCAGGATACAAAATTATCACACAGAAATCTCTTGTATTCTTATACACTAATGATGAAAAATCTGAAAGAGAAATTAAGGAAACACTCCCACTTACCATTGCAACATAAAGAGTAAAATACCTAAGAATAAACCTACCTAAGGAGACAAAACACCTGTATGTAGAAAACTATAAGACACTGATGAAAGAAATTAAAGATAATACAAACAGATGGAGAGATATACCATGTTCTTGAATTGGAAGAATCAACATTGTGAAAATGACTCTACTACCCAAAGCAATCTACAAATTCAATGCACTCCTTATAAAACTACCAATGGCATTTTTCACAGAACTATAACAAAAAATTTCACAATTTGTATGGAAACACAAAAGACCCCGAATAGCCAAAGCAATCTTGAGAAAGAAGAATGGAGCTGGAAGAATCAGGCTCCCAGACTTCACACTATACTACAAAGCTACAGCAATCAAGACAGTATTGTACTGGCACAAAAATAGAAATATAGATCAATGGAACAGGATAGACAGCCCAGAGATAAACCCACGCACCTATGATCACCTTATTTTTGATAAAGGAGGCAAGAGTATACAATGGAGAAAAGACAGCCTCTTCAATATGTGGTGCTGGGGAAACTGGACAGCTACCTGTAAAAGAATGAAATTAGAACACTCCCTAACACCATACACAAAAATAAACTCAAAATGGATTAAAGACCTAAATGTAAGCCCGGACACTATAAAACTCTTAGAGGAAAACATAGGCAGAACACTCTATGATATAAACCACAGCAAGATCCCTTTTGACCCACCTCCTAGAGAAATGGAAATAAAAACAAAAATAAACAAATGGGAACTAATGAAATTTAAAAGCTTTTGCACAGCAAAGGAAACCATAAACAAGACAAAAAGACAACCCTCAGAATGGGAGAAAATATTTGCAAATGAAGCAACTGAGAAAGGATTAATCTCCATAATTTACAAGCAGCTCATGCAGCTCAATATCAAAAAAACAAAGAACCCAATCCAAAAATGGGCAGAAGACCTAAATAGACATTTCTCCAAAGATGATATACAGATTGCCAACAAACACATGAAAGGTTGCTCAACATCACTAATCATTGGAGAAATGCAAATCAAAACTACAATGAGGTATCACCTCTCACCAGTCAGAATGGCCGTCATCAAAATATCTACAAACAATAAATGCTGGAGAGGGTGTGGAGAAAGGGAACCCTCCTGCACTGTTGGTAGGAATGTAAATTGATACAGCCACTATGAAGAACAGTATGGAGGTTCCTTAAAAAACTAAAAGCACAACTACCATATGACCCAGCAATCCCACTACTGTTCATATACCCTGAGAAAACCATAATTCAAAAAGAGTAATGTACCACAATGTTCATTGCGGCTCTATTTACAATAGCCAGGACATGGAAGCAACCTAAGTGTCCATCGACAGATGAATGGATAAAGAAAATGTGGCACATATATACAATGGAATATTATTCAGCCATAAAAAGAAACAAAATTGATTTATTTGTAGTGAGATGGATGGACCTAGAGTCTGTCATACAGAGTGAAGTAAGTCAGAAAGAGAAAAACAAATACAGTATGCAAACACATATATATGTAATCTAAAAAAGGGTTCTGAAGAATCTAGGGACAGGACAGGAATAAAGACGCACACGTAGAGAATGGACTTGTGGACACGGGGAGGGGGAAGGGTAAGCTGGGTCTAAGTGAGAGAGTGGCATGGACATATATACACTACCAAATGTAAAATAGATAGCTAGTTGGAAGCAGCCTCATAGCACAGGGAGATCAGCTCGGTGCTTTGTGACCACCTAGAGGAGTGGGATAGGGAGGGTGGAGGGAGATGCAAGAGGGAGGAGATATGGGGATATATGTATATGTATAGCTGATTCACTTTGTTATAAAGCAGAAACTAACGCACCATTGTAAAGCAATTATACTCTAATAAAGATGTTAAAAAAAAAAAAAGCAAAGCAAATGCACTTCTAGTTTTATTCTTTTTATTCTACACTCAACTGACATTTTCGTTGTTTATTTATGCCTTTTTAAAAAGTTTAAGCTATCTTACATGGTTACATAAATGCAAGATACAAAAATTTTATAAATGAGGCGATTTATAAAATCTGGTACAGCTATTCAGTTATTATTGCATCTTCTGAGTTCAGTAGGGGATCCAGATAAGGGGCAGGATGGTGGGCACCACTACATACACTTTCCACAGAATCCACTTTTGATAGATCCCACCCAAAGCTTATGGGTTACTCAGTGAGTGAAATGTCACCTCTGATGTCACCAACATCCAGAGAAGCTCAGCAGATATTGTGCCTCTTTGTTCATGGGTGAGTTGTGTAAGGTATAGAAATTTTTCTTTTTCTTTAAAGAGAGTACCCTGACATGCTGCAGACTTCTCGGTCCCTGGGATCAACACTGATATGGCAACCTTCCAAGGTTTATGGAGTTTCTGTCTCATTCTCTGGGACTCACAGTTTTTACTAATCATTTAGGTACTTCCTACTTCCTTCTTACCACATCCGGTGAATCTAGGGGTGGAGAGAAAAGAGAGAAAAATCCAGCACACTCTCTAGGACTACACTCATGGAGACAAAATAAAAATATGAGAAAAAATGAAAGGGGGAAAGTCATGGTATTGACTTTGCTACAACAGAAAGAGGTCAAATTTGATTTGATATCTTACTTTAATCGGTTTTCTAAACAAAGCAGGATGCATATTGTGCAGTTGTCAGAAAAATAACTTTGCTGTTGGTGTACTGGCTCAACTGAAATATTTTACTTTCTTTCTAGACAATGGAAATCAATATATCATGCCTGTAGGTAATTCATGTCTTTTAGACCAATGGTAGGTTGAAAAGAACCACTGAAATGGTACAACTGATGAGTGGATTCTGATCTAGCTTACATTTATATTATAATGTCAGGTAATTTTACATGTGTGACTGTGTTCCCTAATCAGTTTTCCCCATTATCCCTTAAGGCAATGTATAACACAGATTAATAGAATTTGGTGAGAACTTTAATTCAGTATATGAAATGAAACATTTTTTCTTGTTTGGTGTTTGAAGTTTTCTTTGTTCGAACTTATATGTAGCCCAAGGTTACCAGGCTAAAATTTCAGACTGCTGTTTTGACTCTAAAAATGTGGGTGTGAATTCAACTACATTTCCATTATATATGAAGTCTAACAATGAGCTAATTATTTTATCACTCATAAATCTGACTCAAAAATAATTTCAAAAGCATGCTGTAAAATACTTTAAACATGACAAATATATAGTCACCAACGGTGATTATTTTCTAAGTGAAAACTCACTTCATACAACTATTTTAATTCCATTTTTAAAAGTCTCGTGTCTTCACCTTCTCACCTTGTCTACTTCTTCAGATTAAAAAATCGGAATCACAAATAAAACTGTGTGATTGTTGAAGAAGTCTGATGGTGTTTTTAATTAGTTGAGTGAATCATAAGAATTTGCTACATATATACATACGTATGTACATATTTATACATAGAGGTACTCTATGCATGGTTTTCCAAATGCACATAAAAATGTAAAAACCAGTGAAATGGAGTGATTCACAATTAAATTTCATCAGGCTATTTCTTTTATTGCTCATAAACTTGACTTTAAAAAATATATCAAAAAGGTGCTCAAAATATTTTACGTGATAACACCTTTTACATGAATATATAGGAAACAATGTACAACTTCATAAATTATAAACTAATAAAATCTAAGAATCTTAGAGCATTTTCCAGGTAAATAAATATACCTCTATTAACTAGAAGCAACGATTATTATAAGTGTGGTACCATTTTTGTAAACTAAATATTGTAAAGAGCCTACCCAAAATATGTAGAATATAATCCATAAAGAAAATAAGTCAAAAAATTCATATAAACTTTGCAATAATCTGCCATTAAAATTGTGCAACTAGAATTGCCCATATTGTTATTTTCTTACAAGTTCCACATTTAGTTTGTGAGTTAGCAGGACTCTATTTTGAGCTGGCCAAAGATATCTGTGAATTATTTATGGAATAAGCAGGCATATGACTTAAATGAGATATTTCCTCCCTATAGAATAATGTGTACCATTTGTAGTACTTCTTAAGATCAACTTCCTTTTCATATTTAACAGAATTCTTAAACAAATATACTGATGAATCTGAAACACAGCAATATGTCCTTTTTCTATAAAGGACATGTGAGGACAGAAATAACACTTGGAATAAAATCTGTTTACAGGATCTTGACAAATAAATTCTTGGAAGAGTGTATTTTCTATTGGGTAAATTTGCAACATCAGGTTTACCAATTATTTTATGGAATAGTATTTAGTTTTTCATTATGAAATCAAGGCCTAAAAAGATTTTTCATAAGAAAACTGTGTACAACTTAAGAAAAATGATCAGAAGCTAAAATATGTAAATGTGTGGCTAAGTCTGGGACAAATCATATTCTACTCTAAAAAGAACTAATTTGAAATAGTGAGTTTTCCCCCAGCTTTATTGAGATATGATTGACAGGTAAAATTTTATATACTTAAAGTGTAAAACCTGATGTTTTGATATACGTATACATTGTGAAATGATTACCACAATCAAGTTCATTAACACATTCATCACTTTACATGGTTACTTTGTGTGTATGATGAGAACACTTAAGATCTACTCTCAGCAAATTTCAAGTATATAATACAGTATTATTAACTATTACCACCATGCTGTACTATAAATTCCCCAGAACTTATAACTGTAATTTTGTACCCTTTGACTAATATCTTCCCATGTCCTTCACCACCCAGCTGCTGGTAACCACCATTCTATTCTCTGTTTCTATTAGTTTGACTTTTCTTGGTCTAGATTCCATGTATAGGTGATACCATACAGTATTTGTCTTTTTATGTCTGTATACTTCACTTAGTATAATGCCCTCCAGTTTCATCCATGTTGTCACAGGTGGCGGGATTTCCTTCTTTTTTTCACACTGAATAATATTCCATTGGGCGTATATGTCATGTTTTCTTTATCCATTCATCTGTCAACAGACACTCAGGTTGTTTCCATATCTTGGCTAGTGTGAATAATTCTGCAGTGAACATGGAAGTGCATGTCTCTTTGAGATAGTGATTTTGTGATTTTGTTTCCTTTGGATACATTACTAGAAGTGGGATTGCTGGATCATATGGTAGTTCAGTTTTAATTTTTTAAGGAACCTTCATATTATTTTCCATAATGGCTGTACCAATTTCTATTCGCACCAACAAAGTACAAGTGCTCCGTTTTCTCCACATCCTCACCAACATTTATCTCTTGCCTTTTTGATAATAACCATCCTGACAGGTATGAGGTGATATCTCACTGTGGTTTTTACTTGCATTTTCCTGATGATCAATAATGTTGAACACCTTTGCGTGTACCTACTGGTTATTTGTATATCTTCTTTGGAAAAACGGCATTAAGGCTAATGGGGAAAGAAATATTTTCAGACAGAAGAAATAACAATATATTTGTATACAATCCACTAGCAAGTAAAAAAATCATATTGGAGATGAGAGGATTTCTGGAACAAAGGCATTGAGTATGTGACAGTAGATGGCATCTTGTGCATAAGCAGAGGGGTAGTCTTTAAATAGAAACACTATGAATACACATATGGCGACAAGCAGGAAGACTGGAGTATGAACGTGCTAATATCGGTAGACTGTTAGATGTAGTAGTGGCTTTCTGTGAAAATTCACTGATACTTGCTACAATTCTCTCAGTGAAGTAGTTAGTAAGGTGAGGATGAAGAGGTGTTGAGAGTTTGAGGAGGAGAGAAAATAAATAGTCATCTAGAAGAGGAAATATGAAATGACTAGGGATACAGAGTAAGATTGCTGGGCATAATGAAGGATCCATCTGTGATTCAAAGTCATGAATTTAAAGTGAGACAAGTTAGCATAGTTGTGCTTTTTTCCCAGCCTTATGTTGCACAGGTGGGAGCCTGGTATATAAGAGAATAGTTTAATTAGACAAGACTTATGTTTTGCTAAGGAAGTAAAATAAAGCAAGAATAACATAAAGTAAGGGAGTAGAGAGTATAAACAAGGAATTAAAATCAGAGATCACAATTTTAAGCTGAGTGGAAGAAAAAGATTTGAGGAGGGTGAAGAACAGTGAAATAATGGCCATATGAATGCAGTGAGGGTACTGGTTAGATTGAAGGAGGCTTGAGGTCTAGGTACTCGAGGTAAATGATAAAAAGAGGATGTGGTTTGAGAGTGAAATACAACAAAATTGAAATCTGGAGTGGCTGTAACTGTGGTAAGGACAGGGCCTTAGGGGTATTTCCATGGAAATATATGACTGAGGTAGGATAGAAGACAAGATAGATGAATGAGAGGTCAAAGCCAGAGAGCATCAGTTGGTGGAAAGATTATTTTTATTTTAAAAAATTTTTTAAAGAGTTAGCCATTCTTTTTTTTGATATTTATTTATTTATTTATTTGGTTGCATGGGGTCTTAGTTGTGGCAGGCAGACTGCAAATTAAGTCACAAGAGAGTGACTGCAAAAGAAAAAATAAAATTCTTGAGAAATGAATGTCATATGTAACATTATAGGTTCTAACGATTGATGCAAAATTTGTGTTCTCCAATATCCATCTTAATTTAAAGCTTTGTTGTTGGATGAAAAGCTAATTTAGTTACATTATTTGGGACCTTATTTTTAAATGTTATTAAATAAAACTTTATGACTTCGTGGAATCAATCCCCAAAAGAATTTGCTATATTTATAGTCAGTGTTGCCAGTTGAAATGAAACCAAGTCTTCCCCCATGTTATAAACAGAGGGAGGGAAAAACTTCTTTTCCTAGTATGTGAGATCAGAGCAGCTTCTCAGAAGACGATACGTCCCTGTATTATAAGCAGTGGCATGAGTAGGTATCAGGTACACCAATTTATGCAAGATGTTTATTAATTTTAAGAGTCAAACATATGGTCAGTGGAGGCTCTCCTTAATGTTAACTGCTAAGGTTGTATGACATGACAACTAAGACAATAAAATCAGAGAAGATATGAGTATGATCTGACCAAGTGGTGGCATGGAGAACCAGGTACAAATTCTCTTAGAAGCAGAAACAAGGATGAGAATTTTGTGGAATGTAATTTAATGATATAACACCATATGACGATTGGAATAACAAAACTAATGTGTTCCAATAAGATATTTTGATAGAAATTTTAACAAATTAGAAATCATTCAGCAACCATGGGGATATATTTGGAAGAGAGAAATCATGAGTATTAGGGTAAGCAAGGCCGGCTAAGTTAGGCTGCAGTAACAAACAATCCCCAAATCTCTCTGGTTTGAGACAATACAGGTCTGTTTCTCCCTCATGCTACATGTCCAATGCAGGTCAGCAGAGAGGCTGTTCACGGAGGTCACTTACAGACCTACGCTGATACAGTCTGCATCCCACACTGGTATGTTAACACCTGGAAGTTATGCATACAGTATCTGCTCACAATTTCTCAGCCAAAGCAACAAAAGCAGAGAAACGAAAGATTTGTGAATAGCCCTAATGACCACAACAAAATTATAATAAAATAATCCAGCTAAATAACAACAAATTTTCTCAAAAACTAATATACATATATATACATATATAGTGTGTGTGTATATGTGTGTATATATATATATATATATATATATACATATATATATATACGCATATATGTATGTGTGTGTGTGTGTGTGTATATATATATATCTTTGAGAAAGGGAAAGACATACTTCAACTAAGCAGGCAAAATCTCTAGTTCCTAACAAATCTATAATACTATCTTATGACTTGCACCCTCTGAAAAATCTAGAAATTGACACCAAGTAGTCCTACCCCTCTAGCTCATCATTATCAAGTGATTAAAATTGGCCCTTGCATAAAATTGAATGTAAAATACCATATATAGGATCTCCCCAGTCAGGTGAGAAGGACTAAATCAGGCTTCTAGACCAATATGCTTCTTAGAATAATTTTCAGAACATCTTCCTGTGGCACCCCTCCCTTTTCTTTTCTTTTTCTTTCAGGTGACTCTTAATTCCTTATTAGACATACTCTGAGGGTTTGATTCCAAAAAGAAGCTGAGATCTTCCAAAAAACTTTCAAAATCTTAGTTATTTTTCTTTTCAGCAACATTGTTTAGCTTCTGCTATGTAAGGACACCTGGAAACTGTATACAGAAGTATTTTGGTCTAGCACAGCTGTACTCACACACAGTTAGCAAAACGTTGCTATTGGGGAAGATAATGTGGGTCAACACTTCCACAACACTGATGAAGACTTTTTAGTAAAATCATGATTACTCTTTTAAAGGAAGCTTTGGTCCCAGAAGAGTTAACATATCGCTAAAAGATTCTTGATTTTGATGGGAAAGTAGGAGAGAAGCCAGGAAGAAGAGCCCAATAGCTATCCAAATGTCACTGAGCTGAGGCACACAATGCTGAGAGACAAGAAATCAATTTCCAGATGGATCTGCATGAGGCCGGAAGCTTGATGTTATAACTTTGTTTTTTCAATGCAATTTCTAGGAAAGTTGTGAAATGGCCTTCTTTTTATAGTGTTGAAACTGTTGACTGTGTATACTAAAGGAACACACTTCTTTTCCATCTTTTATTTTTAACATCTTTGCATCAACCATTATCTAATTTTAAACTTGTCATGCAAAATTTCTTCAAGGATAGCTATTTTAAATCATTAGAGTTAACCCTAATATTTGGGGATATTTTTACTTTTACCTATGTCCTATAAAAAGTATCTTAAGAGATATAAATTGCTATTTTGATGGATTCATTAGCCAAAACATTGTGGAAACCATGTGCAGAATTAATTGCTTTATCTCTCTCAGAACAATCAAGCCATGTATGTTCATGAAAAACCTAATGAAGTTATTTTAGTGATTTTATAATCATGCCAATTATGGAAAAAGACATTTTCTGACTGTATAGAAATTTCAATGATCTAATTCATATTTTTCTATATTTATAAGGAAATGGAATTTACTGTGAAATAAACTACATTTTAGTAAGTACAACTTAATGGTTGAACTGTAATAAATCTTTGTCTTTTTTAAAAGACTTTTTTTTTTAGAGCATTTTTAGGTTTATAGCAAAACTGAGAATGTGCAGAGATTTCCTGTATACCCCTGCCTCCACACATACATAGCCCCTCCCATTATCAACATCCCCCACCAGAGTAATGAATTTGTTACAATTGATGAACCTACACTGACACATCATAGTCACCTTAGGGTTTGCCTTAGGGTTCATTTGCCTTAGGGTTCATTCTATGAGTTTGGACAAATATTTAATGACATGTATCCATCATACAAAGTATTTTCACTGCCCTAATGTAATAATATTTTGCATCCTCTGAAAAGTTTAGTCACAAAAAAACTTACATCTGACAATACTATTTGAAATACAAATTCCAAACTATTATGTATTTAATTAGTATCTTTCTCTAGCATAGTAATATATGGGTTGAATATAATTCCCTGTACTATACAGTAGGTCCTTGTTGTTTATCTGTTTTATATATAGTAGTGTGTATCTGTTAATCCTAGACTTCTGATTTATCCCTCCCCCTTCCCCTTTCTCTTTTGGTAATCATAAATTTGTTTTCTGTGTCTGTGAGTCTATTTCTGTTTTGTAAATATGTTCATTTGTATCATTTTTTTAGATTCCACATATAAGTTATCAGATGCTATTTGTCTTTCTCTGTCTGACTTACTTCACTTAGTGTGATAATCTCTAGTTCCATCCATGTTGCTGCAAATGGCATTATTTCATTCTTTTTTATGTCTGAGTAGTATTCCATTGTGTATATATACTGCATCTTCTTTAGCCATTCATCTGTTGATGGACACTTAGGTGCTTCCATGTCTTGGCTATTGTAAATAATGCTTCTGTGAACATTGGGGTGCATGTATCTTTTCAAGGTAGAGTTTTTGTCTTTTCCAGATATATGCCCAGGAGTGAAATTGCTGAATCATATGGAAAATCTATTTTTAGTTTTTTAAGGAACTTCCATGCTGTTCTCCATAGTGGCTGCACCAATTTACATTCCTACCAACAGTGTAGGAGGGTTCCCTTTTCTCCACACCCTCTCCAGCACTTATTATTTATTAGTTGATGATGGCCATTCTGACTGGTATGAGGTGATACCTCATTGTGGTTTTGGTTTGCATTTCTCCAATAATTAGAGATGTTGAGCATCTTTTCATGTGCCATTTGGTCATCTGCATGTATTCTTTGGAGAAATGTCTATTTAGATCTTCTGCCCATTTTTTGATTGGGTTGTTTGTTTTTTTTGGATATTGAGCTGTATGAGCTGTTTGTATCTTTTGGAAATCAAGCCCTTGTCAGTCGTATCATTTGCAAATATTTTTCCCACTCCATAGGTTGTGTTTTCATTTTGTTTATGGTTTCCTTTGCTGTGCAAAAGCTTTTAAGTTTAATTAGGTCCCATTTTTTAATTTTTGCTTTTACTTCCATTACTCTTGGAAACAGATCCAAAAAAATATTGCCATGATTTATGTCAAAGAATGTTCCTCCTATGTTTTTCTCTAGGAGTTTTATACTATCCAGTCTTACATTTCGTCCTTTAATCCATTTTGAGTTTATTTTTATATATGATGTTAGAGAATGTTCTAATTTCATTCTTTTACATGTAGCTGTCCATTTTTCCCAGCACCACTTATTGAAGAGGCTGTCTTCTCTCCATTGTATATTCTTGCCTCCTTTGTTGTAGATTAACTGACCATAAGTGTGTGGGCTTATTTCTAGGCTTTCTATCCTCTTCCATTCATCTGTATGTCTTTGTGTCAGTACCATATTGTTTTGATTACTGTAGCTTTGTAGTATAGTCTGAGGTCAGGGAGCGTGATTCCTCCAGCTCTGTTCTTCTTTCTTAAGATTGTTTTGGATATTGTTTTGGCTCTTTTCTGTTCCCATACAAATTAAAAATTTTTTTGTCCTAGTTATGTGAAAAATGCCACTGGTAGTCTGACAGGAATTGCATTGAATCTGTAGATTGCCTTGGGTAGTATGGTCATTTTAACAATATTTATTCTTCCGAACCAAGCAAGGTGTATCTTTCCATCTTTTTGTGTCATCTTCAATTTCTTTCACCAGTGTCTTACAGTTTTGGAGTATAGGTCTTTTGCCTCCTAAGGTAGGTTTATTCCTAGGTATTTTATTAATTTTGATGTGATGATAAATGGGATTGTTTCCTTAATTTCTCTTTCTGATATTTTGTTGTTAGCATATAGAAATGCCACAAATTTCTGTATATTAGTTTTGTATCCTGTAACTTTATGGAATTCATTGATAAAACTATCACTGTTTGCAGATGACATGATACTACACATAGAAAATCCTAACGATGCCATCAAAAAACTACTAGAGCATAGTAATAATATAATAATATCAAAAGAAATGATTAAATATTAAAGCCTTTGAACAAATTGCTTCTGGAGGAAAATTATTGGTGTTACACAAGAAACCGCATGGCACTGCGCAGCCTAAGTCCATATTTAATTCAGACTTGAAGCAGAAAATTACTCTTCCTTCCAAAAGAGGTTTAAGTAACCCTTTAATTACCAGCACTTGCGTAATGCTAATTATGCATGAGAAAACAATTATTAGGTAGGTCAGAGGTAAAAATCAGTTACTAAATGCACTTATAAGAAAGATGCTAATATATTTATTGTGTAGCCATTTGTGATAACGAGTAAAACAGGCCATTACTATTTTTACATAGACTCCTGGAGCATGTCACACTTCTGCAAAGTCTGTGAACTTTGAGCATTTGCTGTAACAAAATCAGATACAGTGTTAACTCTAGGGGAATAACTGCCATGAAGTCCTGGTTACCTTGTGCATATCCAAATAGACAGAGGTTTGAATCACAGCTTATCTGAGTCTTGGCAGGATGCCTTATGATTCTCTTGGAGTACAAGAGGATAGGATGCCTCTAAGGAGCTGTTATGAGGCCATTTCCTACTCACCTTTTTTCCCCTGGGAGGCAATCTACAAAACAGTTTCTCATGGTCTCTGGGTTTTGATGAAGTATGGGGCTTTCTACCCCATCCCCCTCAGTATAGTGTCAGAATATAAACCCACATAGCTACAGTCTGTCTTTGGTTCCTCAACAGTGGTGTCTCCAACAGATCTCATTGCCATCATCCAGCCCCTTTTGTTTCAATATTATCCTTCTTAGTGTGTGGAACAAGAATCACAGGGAACTGGCACCTTTGGTTTAATCTTCTTTCCATTGCCTATGTAAGTAATAAATGGTCTAAATCTGTAAGTGGCTCATTGTATCTTTACCAGTTGGATCAATCAAGCCTTGGGCTTGGCCTTGCCAATCTTATGTGTTAGCTTGACAGTAACAAGATCTCCAAATTGACTATGTCACATTTAAGGACAGAAAATGAGATGTCACGAGGAATATGGAAGGAGTCCAGGAGAACTGAAACAACAAAATGATAAAGATATTTTGGATGGAGATCCTGTAGTGGCCATGTAATATATTCTAGTTGATTACAACCATCACTTTTAAATAATGAAATAGAAACAAAAAGAGGGAAAAATAAAAATAGCATAATTATAGAAAAAATCAGAGTACATAGTATTTAATAACGTTAAGCTAGCATACAAAAAGAGTTGTTATGTGAAACTTATGTTTCAGTTATTTATGTAAGTATTCCTCTATATCTGTTAACTATGGCCACAATAATTCTGCATTTATAAGAAAGCAACTAAATTTCAGCAGCATACAATAAATTTATTTTTAGCCCACAAGTTGTGGGTTGGCTAGAGTTTGTCTGTTCTAGTCTAGGCTTCACTGAGTGCCTCTGCTGGTCTCAGCTGGGCTCATTCACTGGAAAGGATGGGGGTTGGCTGATCTTGGGTCAACCTGGTTTGGTTGGCTCTGCTCCATGTATCTGTCATCCTCCTCCTGGGACCAGAGTGCTGACCTGGCATGTTCTTCCCATGACAGTGGAAAGGAGGCACAATCACACATATGTTTTTCATGCCTCTGTTTGCATTATATCTGCCAATATCTGGCCAAAGCAAGTCACTTGCTGAACCCAGATAAGGGACAGGGGAGGACAGCCTTCCCAGAGTGGGAGGGCACTGTAAAGTTGCATGGTAAAGGGTATGGATGTATAATCCTGTTACTGGAGAGAGAGTGAAGAGCTGGAACAAAAATCCAGTTAGCTATATTCTCTGTAGCTGAAGTTTCTCTATCTGAATATATGCTTCCATGGAGTACTGTCATGTAGATTCAATTTTCTGTATCCAAATCAAAAAGCTTTACAGTGAATCTATATGCATGTGTTAACAAAAACATAAATTGCCTGTGAGTCTGAAAAGAAAGTGTAAGATTAACTTGTCATCATATCTCAGCTTTTCTTCCAACAGGATCATGTTTTGTACTTCTGTCATTTAAATGTATTTTGTATTTCGGCTATAATCTCCCCCACATTATTAAGTTAAAAAAAGTCTTCAGAAACAGGTAAAAGGCTTTAAGGAAACTAATTGAATTAAGAGCCCTAGAAAAGCTCATGTGCTAGAATAAAAACTTATATTCGAAAGTTAATTTAAAGTTGAAAGTTACAAAGATAGAGGAAAGCACATGAAAGTGGTAAACTTGGACCTACATATGGGTAAGAAAGTTAGCAAAAATTGTAGAAATATATTTGATTCTAGGAAGCTTTACCATGATACCAGGGTACAATATAATCTTTTTGCAGTCACTAGGGAACATTGTGTGCTGTGTACCAATGGCGACAATTAGCATAGAATGCCTTCAAGCATCATGTTCAGACAGCAGAATATGTTGAACATACTCAAAACTCTGAAGAAGGAAGAAATGGAGGAGGGAGTTGCTTTAGTGAAGGAGTTGGGTTTCAAAGGGAAAACTGGATGAATCAAGTGACCTAAGAAATTTTCTAAACATGCATCCCATGAAGAAGCCTGTAGCTTAATTGACCCTGTGCAGAATGACGATTACCTCACCTTTTTCTTATCTCCAATCATCTTTCCCCATGCCTCAGACCACCCTGCTTCTTAAACTCATACATAATCTTGAGCCCCTCTCCTTTGGGGAGGCAAATTTGAGACTTGTTCTCCCATCTCCTCACTTGGTTGCCTGGTGAATATACTCTTTGCTGAAAACCTCGGCATCTCAGTTTGGCTTGCTGAGTGTCTGGCAGAAAAACCTGTTTGGCAACGCTCTCAGTATTCCCTCAGACATAGCCCCCTTACGAACCAAACGCAGGCAGTCTCCTCAGCTGCCATCAGCAGCACTAGATAACTTTTTCCCCACTCGCAAATGCTTTCAAATCTTCCATCAGCTCAATACAGGGCATTTATAAGCATTTAAAGATAGGGTAAATTCACTGGTACTTTCCAGGGCTACATTCTTTAAAAATTCTTTAATAAGTACAGAGAATCTGCTCAGGTTATAAAACTGGAGCTCCTTACCTTAGTTCAATAATTTGAGATTTGTATGGTAGTTTCTTGAAGCTTGTTTATGCTTCAGAGACCTCATGCTCAGACAGAAAGGTTTTCAATATCCTTTAAGCTTTAAATCTGTTCCAGTGGAATTTCAACAGCAAATAGCACTAACTAAAAACTAGGCTTCCAAAGATCAACAAGCAGTTTTTTCCTCTCTCTCTGGCTATGAAAAGAAGTAAACTGGAAAAAAAAAAATGCTATGAATAAAAATTTCAAGCATATTAAAATGTTCACATTCCCCAAGATGATTTCATTCAGAGCATTATAATTTGTATTTGACTATTTACCTATGAGGGTTTCTACTTAAAGTCTATTAACCTAATAATCAACTTGCTGCAAACTGGGAGCAATGCTTGCTCTATGAGCAATCATTTCATTTTTAGTAAATTCCTAATAAATCAATATTTGTAATTGAAAACATTATCTAAACTCAACCAAGACTCAAGCTGATATAACGGAGGAAATATATATATATATATTTTTTGGCTGCGTCGGGTCTTAGTTGCAGCACGCAGGATCTTCGTTGCAGCATGTGGGATCTTTTGTTGCAGTGTGCAGGCTTCTCTCTAGTTGTGGCACGTGGGCTCCAGAGCGTGCGGGCTCAGTAGTTGCGGCTCGCAGGCTTAGTTGCCCCATGGCATGTGGGATCTTAGTTCCCTGATCAGGGATCGAACCCCCGTCCCCTGCATTGTAAGGCAGATTCTTAACCACTGGACCACCAGGGAAGTCCCAACGGGGGAAATTTTTTAATGCAAGAAATTTAGATTTAATGTTGAACTCCAATAAAAGAAAGTAGTCCTAACATTATTCTTTCTTTTAAGACTACTTTTGAAGGACAAAAACAATAAGTCCCATTTCTAGTTCAAAAATAAGCTTCTCCCCAAACTATATGGAAGCCTGTTAGAAATACTTATTTGTTTCTTTTTATTTGTGAAAAGCTACTTAGAGTTCATCTCTCAAACCACTGAAAAGGATAGGTCCTCTTTGTTTAAAAAGAGATTACTTTAAATATGGCACTTGGAATAGTCCACTAGTTCCTGTGGTCTAGGGCAATGAGGTGTGCCATGTTGTTTGGCTGAATAAAGCTGTGCAAAATCTGACAAATGGCAGAGGACCATACTTGGGTTCTTATGCTTATTGGATTCACTGAACCATTTTCTTTAGTACCACAGCGAGGCAGGGTGGGGAAACCTTTGTTCACAGATGAGTTACCAATATAGACTGTCACCTCCTATCCTACCACTGGACTCTAATGAAAACAATCTGAATTGTAATTTGATTCTTCACATTTTTCACAGTGGATGGTATTTCTTTTGCATTTTCAAAGAATATACTAACTCAACAAAAATGTAAAGTAAAAGGCATATTTCAAAATGTATTGAAGTTACCTGTATCTGAGACTAGATCTGCTGTTAGCCTCCGCAACCGGAGTGGTGTAGCACGTAACTAACATTCAGCACCTAATTAGGCATTTAATGAATGCCAGTGGAATTGAAAATGAGTCACTACATTTCATCATTTTTTTAAGCATAATGATGATATAGGAAAAAAAATAGGATTTAGAGTCAAAACATCTAAGTTTGAGTGCCACCTCTGATATTTACCAGCTCGGTGTTGTCAGAAAAGTCACTAAACCTCACCAAGTCTCAATTTTTCTCTTACATAAAATGATGATAAAAATAATTTTCTAACAGTATTATTAGTAGGATCAAAACAGGTAAAGATATGAAAGTGTTTATCAAATGAGATATCCAAATACTCTCAAAGGTAGATAGAATATAAATAAAACATCAAAAACAAATTTAACTCACCAATATGATGAAAATATTCTAATTAGTGTTACTATACCACTGGTGTTTGCCTTCTATTGTACCCTGGAATAAGCATTACTTCAAATGACAGTAACTTGGATTAAATAACTGAGTAATACTGGCACCAAAAGAGTACACTGCAATTAAATAACATAACAATATTCATAATCATTTGTCCTCTCATTGCAATTAGGTTATTCATTTCCCCTTTTCTTTATTGGCAATTTTTCTATGTAATTTACTTTCATTCTTAGGACATTAGTGTATAATGAGACAAAATATTTACATTCATTAAAGAATATGTGCTGAGGTTTGATGAAATCATGTTAGATTATGTTTAATTTTAGTTTAATTTTCATCTTGTACATTTCACCTATAGGGATAATGGAATAATCTGAGGGAAAAAAAGAAAATGTTAATGCAATAATTTGTAAAGATTCGAGGTTTGATAGCAAGGAGGAAATGAATAACAAATAAGAAAGAAGGATTTCTGGGTAGTACTAATGTCTCATAGCAACAAGAACATATAATAGCAATGAAATACATATATTTAAAAACACCACATCACATTCTACATTGTCAGAAAAATGTTAATATAGCAGTTAGTTAGGTTTGAACCAGCCAAATCACTGTGTATAAGAAAGAATCACTGTCTTCCTGAGTATCTTTGGCTAAGTAAATATTGTTTGTAAATAAAACCAGGAATGGAGCAAATTATGGCACTTCAAAAATCTCAAACAGCCTTTACATGTTGATCGCATCTGAGGGCCATTTTAACATTTGATGTGTTGCCTAGAAATTATTTTTAAATAGTGTTTATAAAATATTTCATTTCCACTGTGTATCTTATCAGGAAATAACACCTATAATTATAATCATCTTTGCATTTATTATGCTTTAATATTTTCTTCAAAAATTGTAGCTTCAGGTTGCATATGGCTGGTCTACTGTTTTTAGTCTGTGGTACTCCTGAATCTCTGCATTCATTCAATCACAAAGTCCTGCCGGTTCCACCTCCAGTATCTTTTTAACTTGTCCACTTGACTGGGCTATCTGCTTTTAATCTTAACACCTTCTGCAACCCAATGCATCCTCCAAAGTTGAGCCAGAGTAAAATAATCTTTCTCTTACCATGTTCTGAGTATCATACTCCTCTTGAAGTATCCGAGCAGTTCACTGACTTCACAACTGAGTCCAGTCTTTTCAAAAGCTGTATAACCATTCCCCTCCACACAACTCAGGTCTTTTCTCTCCCCATTTCCTATCACACACTCCCAAGTCCCACTCCATACCAACGCACGTATTCCGCTTCAATAATTCTCCATGGCTTCCTAAACCACTGAACTTCTACACATACTTTTTCCATTGTTTAAAGTGCTCTTCCTCTATTTTGTCTAGCTAATCCTCATCCATCAGATCTCAGGTTAGGTGTCACGTTCTCTCGGAATACTGCAAACTAGAATGGGTTTCCTGCCTGTGTGCCCTCGTCTTACCCTCACTTAGTTGCCACCATATCCCCAGTCTAGCAAAAAGATAATAAATTAGGCAGTTAACAAATAGACACTGAAAAAATGAACAGTGAAGGAAATGAATATTTTAGACAAAATTGTCAGGTATAGTCAATCAAAATGTGACTCTCATTACATTTTAAACTAGAATATTTATGAATCACTTTCTAAACTCACTATTTTATAGGATCACTTAGTGATAAAATAGAAAGGTGTGTACTGAAAAATTCTCAAGGTAAAAGTGGAGATTTTGAGGGGGGACCTTCCTCCCCACACATACATAAAAAATATGTCTACATATGGAATAACTCCTACAGAGCACCTACTGAACACCGGTAGAAGACCTCAGACTTCCAAAAAGGCAAGAAAATCCCCACGTACCTGGGTAGGGTAAAATAAAAAAGAAAAAACAGAGACAAAAGAATAGGGATGGGACCTGAACCTCTGGGAGGGAGCTGTGAAGGATGAAAAGTTTCCACACACTAGGAAGACCCTTCACTGGTGGAGACAGGGGTTGGGTGGGGGGAAGCTTCAGAGCCACGAAGGAGAGTGCAGCATCAGGGGTGCAGAGGGCAAAGTGGAGAGATTCCTGCACAGAGGATAGCTGCCGGCCAGCACTCACCAGCCTGAGAGGCTTGTCTGCTCACCCACTGGGGCGGGTGGGTGCTGGGAGATGAGGCTAGGGCTTCGGAGGTCAGATCCCAGGGAGAGGACTGGGGTTGGCTGCGTGAACATAGCCTGAAGGGGGCTAGTGCACCACAGCTAGCTGTGAGGGAGTCTGGGGAAAAGTCTGAAACTACCAAACAGGCAAGAGACCATTGTTTTGGGTTGCACGAGGAGAGGGGATTCCTTCCCTGTCTGCCCACAGAAGGCAGAGCACAGCCTAAAAGAGCTCCAGAGATGGGCGCAAGCCGCGGCTATCAGCTCAGACTCCAGAGATGGGCATGAAATGCTAACGCTGCTGCTACAGCCACCAAAAACCCTGTGTGCAAACACAGGTCACTATCTACACCCACCCCTTCCCCCAGGAGCCTGTGCAGCCCGCCACTGCCAGGGTCCCGTGATCCAGGGAAAATTTCCCCAGGAGAACACACGGTGCACCTCAGGCTGTTGCAACATCACGCCAGCTTCTGCCGCCGCAGACTCACCCCGCATTCCAATTATAAATACCGTACCCCTCCCTCCCCCCAGCCTGAGTGAGCAAGAGCCTGCTAATCAGCTGCTGCTTTAACCCCATTCTGTCTAGGTGGGAACAGAAGCCTGAGGGTGACCTACACAGAGGTGTGGCCAAAACCAAAGCTGAACACCAGGAGCTGTGCGAACAAAGAAGAGAAAGGGAAATATCTCAGTGCAGCCTCAGGAGCAGTGGATTAAATCCCCACAGTCAACTTGATGTACCCTGCATCTGTGGAATACCTGAATAGAAAATGAATTATCTCCAAATTGAGGCAGTAGACTTTGGGAGCAACTGTAGACTTGGAGTTTGCTGTCTGCCACTGATTTGTTTTTGATTTTTATGTTTATCTTAATATAGTTTTTAGTGCTTGTTATTGCTGGATTTGTTTATTGGTTTGGTTGCTCTCTACTTTTATTTTTAATTATTATTTTTTTATTTTAATAATATTTTTATTTATTATTATTTTTTTCTTTCTTTTTTTTTCTCGCTTTTCTTCTGAGCCATGTGGCTGATAGGGTCTTGGTGCTCCGGCCTGGTGTCAGGCCTAAGACTCTGAGGTGGGAGAGCCAGATTCAGGACATTGGACCACCAGAGACTGCCCAGCCCCACGTAATGTCAGTCGGCGAGAGCTCTCCCAGAGATCTCTGTCTCAACGCTAAGACCCAGCTCCACCCAATGGCCAGCAAGCTCCAGTGCTGGACGCCCCATGCCAAACAACTAGCAAGACAGGAACACAACCCCATCCATTAGCAGAGACGGTGCCTAAAATCACTAAGTTCATAGACACCCCAAAACATGCCACCAGATGTGGCCCTGCCCACCAGGAAGACAAGATCCAGCCCCACCCACCAGAACACAGGCACCAGTCCCCTCCACCAGGAAGCCTACACAAGCCAAGGAACCAACCTCACCCACTGGGGGCAGACACCAAAAACAACAGGAACTATGAACCTGCAGCCTGCAAAAGGAGACCTCAAACACAGTATGTTAAACAAAATAAGAAGACAGAGAACTATGCAGCAGATGAAGGAGCGAGGTAAAAACCCACCAGACCAAACAAAAGAAGAAGAGAAAATAGGCAGTCTACCTGGAAAAGATTTCAGAGTAATGACAGTAAAGATGATCCAAAATCTTGGAAATAGAATGGAGAAAATACAAGAAACGTTTAATAAGGACCTAGAGAACTAAAGAGCAAACAAACGATGAAAAACACAATAAATAAAATTACAAATTCTCTAGAAGGAATCAATAGCAGAATAACTGAGGCAGAAGAACGGATAAGTGACCTGGAAGATAAAATAGTGGAAATAACTACAGCAGAGCAGAATAAAGAAAATAGAATGAAAAGAATTGAGGACAGTTTCAGAGACCTCTGGGACAACATTAAATGCACAACATTCATTGGGGTTTATAGGGGTCCCAGAAGAAGAAGAGAAAAAGAAAGGCTCTGAGAAAATATTTGAAGTGATTATATTCGAAAACTTCCCTAACATGGGAAAGGAAATAGTCAATCAAGTCTAGGAAGCACAGAGAGTCTCATACAGGATAAATCCAAGGAGAAACACACCAAGACACATATTAATCAAACTATCAAAATTTAAATACAAAGAAAAAATATTAAAAACAGCAAAGGAAAAGCAACAAATAGCATACAAGGGAATCCCCATAAGGTTAACAGCTGATCTTTCAGCAGAAACTCTGCAAGCCAGAAGGGAGTGGCCGGACATATTTAAAGTGATGAAAGGGAAAAACCTACAACTAAGATTACTCTACCCAGCAAGGATCTTATTCAGATTCAATGGAGAAATTAAAACCTTTACAGACAAGCAAAAGTTAAGACAATTTAGCAGCACCAAACCAGCTTTACAACAAATGCTAAAGGAACTCCTCTAGGCAGGAAACACAAGAGAAGGAAAAGACCTACAACAAACCCAAAACAATTTAAAAAATGGTAATAGGAACCTACGTATCTTTAAATGTAAATGGATTAAAAGCTCCGACCAAGAGACATAGACTGGCTGAATGGATACAAAAACAAGACCCATATATATGCTGTCTACAAGAGACCCACTTCAGACCTAGGGACACATACAGACTGAAAGTGAGGGGATGGAAAAAGATATTCCATGCAAATGGAAATCAAAAGAAAGCTGGAGTAGCAATTCTCATTATCAGACAAAGTAGACTTTAAACTAAAGACTATTACAAGAGACAAAGAAGGACACTACATAATGATCAAGGGATCAATCCAAGAAGAAGATATAACAATTATAAATATTTATGCACCCAACATAGGAGCACCTCAGTACATAAGGCAAATGCTAACAGCCATAGAAGGGGAAATCGATGGTAACACAATAATAGTAGAGGACATTAACACCCCACTTTCACCAATGGACAGATCATCCAAAATGAAAATAAATAAGGAAACACAAGCTGTAAAAGACACATTAGACCAGATAGACTTAACTGATATTTATAGGACATTCCATCCAAAAACAACAGAATACACTTTCTTCTCAAGTGCTCATGGAACATTCTCCAGGATAGATCATATCTTGGGTCACAAAGCAAGCCTTGGTAAATTTAAGAAAATTGAAATCGTATCAAATATCTTTTCTGACCACAATGCTATGAGACTAGATATCAATTACAGGAAAAAAACTGTAAAAAATACAAACAGGTGGAGGCTAAACAATATGCTACTAAATAACCAAGAGATCACTGAAGAAATCAAAGAGGAAATCAAAAAATACCTAGAAACAAATGACAATGAAAACACGATGACCCAAAACCTATGGGATGCAGCAAAAGCAGTTCTAAGAGAGAAGTTTATAGCAATACAATCCTACCTCAAGAAACAAGAAACATCTCAAATAAGTAACCTAACCTTACACCTAAAGCAAATAGAGAAGAAGAACAAAGAAAACCCAAAGTTAGCAGAGAAAAGAAATCATACAGATCAGAACAGAAAGAATGAAAAAGAAATGAAGGAAACAATAGCAAAGATCAATAAAACTAAAAGCTGGTTCTTTGAGAAGATAAACAAAATTGAAAAACCGTTAACCAGACTCACCAAGAAAAACAGGGAGAAGACTCAAATCTATAGAATTAGAAATGAAAAAGGAGAAGTAACAACTGACACTGCAGAAATACAAAGGATCATGAGAGATTACTACAAGCAACTATATGCCAATAAGATGGACAACCTGGAAGAAATGGACAAATTCTTAGAAAAGCATAACCTTCTGTGAGTGAACCAGGAAGAAATAGAAAATATAAACAGACCCATCATAAGCACTGAAATTGAGACTGTTATTTAAAATCTTCCACAAACAAAAGCCCAGGACCAGAGGGCTTCACAGGTGAAGTCTATCAAACATTTAGAGAAGAGCTAACCCCTATCCTTCTCAAACTCTTCCAAAATTTAGCAGAAGGAGGAACACACCCAAACTCATTCTATGAGACCACCATCACCCTGATACCAAAACCAGACAAAGCTGTCACCAAAAAAAGAAAACTATAAGCCAATATCACTGAAGAACATAGATGCAAAAATCCTCAACAAAATACTAGCAAACAGAATCCAACAGCACATTAAAAGGATCATACACCATGATCAAGTGGGGTTTTTCCCAGGAATGCAAGGATTCCTCAATATTTGCAAATCAATCAATGTGATACATGGTATTAACAAATTGAAGGGTAAAAACCATATGATCATCTCAATAAATGCAGAAAAAGCTTTCAACAAACTTCAACACCCATTTATGATAAAAACTCTCCAGAAAATGGGCACAGAGGAGACCTACCTCAACATAATAAAGGCCATATATGACAAACCCACAGCCAACATCATTCTCAATGGTGAAAAACTGAAACTATTTCCACTAAGATCAGGAAGAAGACAAGGTTGCTCACTCTCACCACTATACTTCAACATAGGTTTGAATGTTTTAGCCACAGCAATCAGAGAAGAAAAAAAAGTAAAAGGAATCCAAATTGGAAAAGAAGTAAAAATATCACTGTTTGCAGATGACATGATACTATACATAGAGAATCCTAAAGATGCCACCAGAAAACTACTAGAGCTAATCAATGAATCTGGTAAAGCAGCAGGATACAAAATTAATGCACAGAAATCTCTTGTATTCCTATACACTAATGATGAAAAATCTGAAAGAGAAATTAAGGAAACACTCCCATTTACCATTGCAACAAAAAGAATAAAATACCTAGGAATAAACCTACCTAAGGAGACAAAAGACCTGTATGTAGAAAATTATAAGACACTGATGAAAGAAATTAAAGATGATACAAACAGATGGAGAGATATACCATGCTCTTGGATTGGAAGAATCAACATTGTGAAAATGACTATACTACCCAAAGCAATCTACAGATTCAATGCAATCCCTATCATACTACCAATGGCATTTTTCACAGAACTAGAACAAAAAATTTCACAATTTGTATGGAAACACAAAAGACCCTGAATAGCCAAAGCAATCTTGAGAAAGAAAAATGGAGCTGGAGGAATCAGGCTCCCTGACTTCAGACTATACTACAAAACTATAGTAATCAAGACAGTATGGTACTGGCACAAAAACAGAAATATAGATCAATGGAACAGGATAGACAGCCCAGAGATAAACCCACGCACATATGGTCACCTTATCTTTGATAAAGGAGGCAAGAATATACAATGGAGAAAAGACAGCCTCTTCAATAAGTGATGCTGGGAAAACTGGAGAGCTACATGTAAAAGAATGAAATTAGAACACTCCCTAACACCATATACAAAAATAAACTCAAAATGGATTAAAGACCTTAATGTAAGGCCGGACACTATAAAACTCTTACAGGAAAACATAGGCAGAACACTCTATGACATAAATCACAGCAAGATCCTTTTTGACCCACCTCCTAGAGAAATGGAAATAAACACAAAAATAAACACATGGGACCTAATGAAACTTAAAAGCTTTTGCACAGCAAAGGAAACCATAAAGAAGATGAACAGGAAACCCTCAGAGTGGGAGAAAATATTTGCCAATGAAGCAACTGACAAATGATTAATCTTCAAAATATAGAAGCAGCGCATGCAGCTCAATATCCAAAAAAACAAACAACCCAATCCAAAAATGGGCAGAAATCCTAAATAGACATTTCTCCAAAGAAAATATACAGATTGCCAACAAACACATGAAAGGATGCTCAACATCACTAATCACTAGAGAAATGCAAATCAAAACTACAATGAAGTATCACCTCACACCCGTCAGAATGGCCATCATCAAAAAATCTACAAGCAATAAATGCTGGAGTGGGTGTGGAGAAAAAGGAACCCACTTGCACTGTTGGTGGGAACGTAAATTGATACAGCCACTATGGAGAACAGTATGGAGGTTCCTTAAAAAACTAAAAACAGAACTACCATATGACCCAGCAATCCCACTACTGGGCATATACCCTGAGAAAACCATAATTCAAAAAGAGTCATATACCACAATGTTCATTGCAGCACTATTTACAATAGCCAGCACATGGAATCAACCTAAGTGTCCATCAACAGATGAATGGATAAAGAAGATGTGGCACATATATACAATGGAATATCACTCAGCCATAAAAAGAAATGAAATTGAGTTATTTGTAGTGAGGTGGATGGACCTAGAGTCTGTCATACAGAGTGAAGTAAGTCAGAAAGAGAAAAACAAATACCATATGCTAACACATATATATGGTATCTAAAAAACAAACTGGTTCTGATGAACCTAGGGGCAGGACAGGAATAAAGACACAGACGTAGACAATGGACTTGTGGACACAGGGAGGGGGAAGGGTAAGCTGGGACGAAGTGAGAGAGTAGCACTGACATATATTCGCTACCAAATGTAGACTAGCTAGCTAATGAGAAGCAGCTGCATCGCACAGGGAGATCAGCTCAGTGCTTTGTGACATCCTAGATGGGTGGGATAGGATGGATGGGAGGGAGATGCAAGAGGGAGGGGATATGGGGATATATGTATACATATAGCTGATTAACTTTGTTATACAGCAGAAACTAACACAACATTGTAAAGCAATTGTACTCCAATAAAAATGTCAATAAATAAATAAATAGATAAATAAATGAGGAAAAATAGAGTAGTTTTTTTAAGGGAGAAATGGACCTCAAAATTTGTTAAATGTATAAAAGAATTGTTTATAATGCTGAATAAGCTCAGCCAACGTGTTGATAGAATTTTAGTGACAAATGGCCCTTGAGGGAATAAAATAATATACATGGCTCAATGGGAAGCTAAAAAAAATGACAAAAATGTGACTATTAAATTAGTGTTAATCTGAGTAAAGGGTAAATAAGTTGGAAAATGTCTGAACCTTGAAGCCAAACAAATATAGGATCAAATTCTAACCCTACCAGTTTTTAATTGAATGACTTTGGAGTATGAAAATTCTTTGAGCCTCAATTCTTTCATAAATAAAATGAGAATGATAGTAATGCATCCTCCCATATAAATTTGGAGAATAAACTTTTCTAAAGCACTACTACAATATCTAGCACAAAGTGGAAATGCATTCAGTGTTAGTTATATAGTTAATATTATAAAATATAGTGGAATGAATGAGATCACTGTGAAGTATAGTCATGATAGAAGACCTCATGTAGGAAATTATTTTCATCTGGGCTTTGAAGATGGGTAACACTGAGAAAGTGATGGAGACAGGATGGGCATGCTGGGTCCATAATTCATTCACACTTTTAATATGGAACATATATTACAGATTAGCTTTTGCCATTGTTACTCATGAATAACAAATATTCTCTACTACATTGCAAATTTTTAGAAGTAAGGGAGCATATTTGACCAACTCTGCGAACTTCTTGGCAACTAGAATATAGTACGTTCAAAATATTTTATTGCTGTTATTAATTTAAATAGCTGTGTGAGTTACTCTAAGGAAAAGAGTCTGATTGATCATTGAGGCAAAGTTAAATAGTTTGAGTGAGGTTCTATTATGGAGGGCCTTCAAAACCAGGCAAAATATATACTCAGTTCTACTAAAAGTCTTAAAATAGGCCCTGAGTAACTGAGTTAAACAATAGAACTACCTAGTTTTACTAAATTAATATAAAAGATCACATAGAAGAAGAAATATGCAAGTATTGGCAGTAATATTTTTAAAGAAAAATGCTGAAAGGAAGTATATACTAATATTTATTAAATTGCCATGAAGGAAATATAATCAAAACCACATGACATAGACCAATAGATGGAAGATGTCTAAAGCCCAGACACAGATCCAAAAGTGGACTATTTTAGCCACATTCTGAAAGACTCTGAAGGTCAGAGACTAAAGAAAATTCTTTCAGCCAGCAGAATATTAGCCATATATCTCATTGTCCACTTTGTCTGCAAAGATAGATGGCTTGAGGGAAGGAGCTGTACCAATTATTATTGGGCTGTGGCTAATGATTAGGGACTTGTAAGAAACAAGATTAAAGACTTGTGACTAGAACATTAGGGAAGAAATACTCAACAAAACACTTTCACAGTGAAGCAGACCATTAATAATCTGATGCACATGTTCACCTACTCTGGAAGTAGGTTAGCCTCCTTCCCAGCAAACTAGAGCTTGCTCAGTGGACTCGTAACAAGGTGGGCGGCCATGCTGGCATGGATATAGGACACACATGGGCATAGCACCATGGAGTTCTCTTCATGAAGACTTATCTCTCTTCCACCACTGTCACCTAGTTTTATAGAAGTGGTGACTAAATCTAGAACCTCATCATGCTATCAAGCCTTAATAAAATCAGCCAGCTAGAAGATGACAGATTGACTACACTGGATCTCTTCCATCATGAAGGAAGCAGTAAAAAATCTTTGTGGAAATAGACACTTATTATGCTTTTGAATTTGCTTTCCTTACCCATCATGCTTCTATCTGAGCCACCATCTGTGGACTTACTAATGCATCAACATTTTGTCCCACACAACACTACTTCTAATCACCAGACAAATGGCAAAAGACATAGACAAAGGGCTAATGTCCATGGGATTTATTGGTCTTATCACCCATAGAATGGTAGAAAGGCCTAGCGAAGACTTGATTATGTCCTCAGCTAGAGGACATAATATCAAGATATTGCTATCCACCAACTCTTAGTAATTACTCACTCTATACTTCTAACAGAATTAGATTCTGGATAGAGGTTCCTTAGATAGGAGATTTATTCAGGCTTAACTCAGACACTGAATCTATATTTCTCAATGTAGAGCGAACCCTAAGAATAATGGGAGTAAATGGAAATAGCATCTATTGAGTACCTGTTTAATAATATGTGCTGGGCATAGTGTTAAGTCTATTTTGCAGGTGAGGAGATAAGCTTATGAAAGTTAAGTCACAAATACGATGTGTGCTTGAGTGCAGATAGGAACCCAGGTGTTTTTTATTCCAAAGCCACAGTTTTCTAGTGTGCAATGCCAGAAAAAGGCTAGATAATTCCCTTACTAAAGAAATTTCTACAAACTTTAAAAATATTGAAGAATAGGGGATTTTGCATGTACTTCAAAGAATGAGTAGGATCTCTCAGAGTTGGGGAATTAAAGGTTTTAAGAATGAACATATCCAGGTAAATACACTTCTTGTTTATTCCTTTGTCTGCTTAATCCCTACTTATCTTCTCTACATGCAAATGCTAAGAGAAGAATTTTATGTCTTGTGCATTATTATAACCCCAGCGCCTCAAACAATACATGGCACTTGACAAATACTCCATGTATATCTGTTATATGAATGAATGAATGAGGCAAACCTCAAATGATTTCCAGTCAACTATCTCCCACCCTGCCACAGATTCCACCCTTCTACAAATTGAGGTTCAAAGAGTAACTACATAAGGGGCTCTTTGGTGCCTAATAGACCAACACCATCTATCTGCTGTTAGTGTACAGTTGAAGGATTTCCTGTTTTGAGTAGTGACTATATCTGTACATTTAGGAATATGCATTTGGGATCATGAGAAAACACTGAATATTGGGAGCCTGTGACCCTAGTACTGACTGTTCCTAATAAGCTGTGAGATCTTGAACAGGTAACTCAATGACCTGAGCTATCTATTTCTTTATCTGAGAAATGAATAGGTTTAAGCAATTGATCTCTCAAACCATCTCTGTAATCTAAAATTCAATGACTCTAAGAATTACATTGTCAATTGTTTTGTTTTTCTGATGAGTAAGATATTTTTGTTTAGCCTATATTCTAACATGTAAGCACATTTATGGACTAGGACATATCTATTTGCATCTTAGTTTTTATTTATAGTACATAACAATAAAAATATATCATATGTAAATATAAAATATGAAAATAGAAAACATAATAGAAAATAGTACAAGACATGACATACATTTAATTTCATTGGCTAAGATTATTAGCTTTCCTTTTTTTCTGATTATATATTTAATCACATATTTTTTAGTTTCTATCCAAAAAATTACTCTGTAACAAAACTGCTTAAGACATTCAATTCTCCCTTAAAGATAAATTAAGAAGCAAGCTCTTTTCACTACCTCTTAGGGAATCACATAATACCGTCACTTCTACAGACAAAGAGCTTGATTACTGTTATTCAGTTACCAAATTGATAACATTTAAAGGTCCATGGCATTTTTAATTTTTTTAAACGAATTAAAAATACATGGGAGATATTTTGTTTTTACTGACTTTACAAAAATCCCTGATTAACACGCCAGATGCCACAGTTCTTCAAGCCTGATGAAGGCTCCCTGGAGTTAATATCCTTTCAGCCGTTGTTGCCAAAGAACTGAAGCAGATTGTGAAGGCTGCATAATCATATGATTTTTCTCCTATTGAGGAACTACTGACAAAAGAAAAATCAACTGCCTTGATGAAAAAGTTTAAAATAATAGAATTCTGAATAATGAACAATTTTAAATGCAGGTCAGTAGTATGGTATCCTTTGAGATTCTAGTTCTGAAGCTTGTATTTCAATTCCTTCTCACTGAAATGAAAATCATACATTTTATCGTCACGGAACCAAAAAGCTCTACGGCAGTCTGGCTAAAGAGAGAGATGCTTTAGTTGGTACAGGTTGTGTATATGGATGATGTAAATAAAAATGGGAGATAAGGAAAATTAAATTGCTTGAGAAGCTTTAGTTTTTAATTGAATTTTCACATCCATTTAGGTTATATATTCACTAATTAAGGCTATCACAAACAATCATGGACATGAATCAGCCAATGAAGCAGCACATTTACACCTAAATACAGAGAGAGTCACAGAAACCTATTTCACTGTGCCACTGTGGTCAAAATGGCTAACTGTGGAAGACACTGTTAATTCTCCCTTCTTCTTTAATAACATCATGATTTTAATTAGGGAAGCAATATGGCACCCTAGTGATGGATCATGATAATAAATCCGGGCCATATTTTTCCCTGATTTCCCAACCTCCCCTCAAGCTAGGATGGCTGTGGGATCTAGCTCTGGCCAAAGAGACTTAAAAGGAAGTCTGCTGAAGGAGTTTCTGGGAAAGCTTTTCCTTTCATGATAGAAAGGGATATATGTACCTAGCAGAACCCTTTTCTCTTCAGCCATTATCCCACATCACTTTTGTATTCAAGAGAAAACAAACATGAGATTTTCCAAAGAACTACAAAGACACTGGTCCTTATATCACTGAGATCCTGAGCCAACATTAGCCACCATCTACTTTTAGGAGTCTGCTAAAAAAAATAAACTAGATATTTACCACTGCAAGATAGGTTTTCTACTACTTGCAGCCAAACATTGGCATATTACTTTATTTATATTACTTTCTAGTTAATATACCAACTGTTCAGAATTGCATCCCACTCTAACGATTCTTATTAACAAACCAGCATCTCTTGCCCGGATCAGCCATATGATCAGACTTATTGCCTCTAGTTTAATCCATTTGCCATCAGATGATCTTTCTATAATCTAAAATCTGTTCACCTCCTCTTTAAGACCCTTCAGCGGTTCCCCAGTTCTATTAGGATAAAATTCAAAACCTTGTCATAACCTGAAAGACTGGCACATGATTGCTTCTCCAGTTTCATTAATTCATTTATTAATTTTTTATTAATTATTTTATTTTTAAATAAATAAAAAATCTAAAAAAATTTATATTATTTTAAATTTATCACACATATATATTTTTAAGGATCTAATAAATAAGGGGCCAACACAAGCCTACCTCTATGTGGTTTCCTTTTTAATCACAATTTCCCATTCTTTGGCCCAAAGTATGTACCTTGCCCCAGATCCCATGTTAGAAGCCTTAACCAGTCAGCTGCGTGGGCTCTAGTCTTAACTCGTTATGTGTAGATACAAAATAAATTCCTGGTCTTCTATGTCATGGAACTCAAAATAATCCCAAAAAGAATTTAACAAACATTTCTGTAACATATAAGGATACTGAGATCTAATCTGTGGCTCATCAGTATTACAAAGCAATCATTGAGGGCCAGCCAAACCTCCATTTTCAGGTTTTTTTCACTTGATTCTTCATTTCCCTATGAGAAACCAGTAGCTTGCACATAGAATTATCCAGTTGTTCCCTTATTTAACTAGCTATAACCATAAGTTAGTAATCTTTGTTAGTAAATATGGCTGCTTTTAGAATTGACATTAGTAAAGCAGTAAAACAAAAGTACAAACATGCCACCAACACATTAAGTTGAAAGGAACAATTGCAAATCTATTTTGGTATTAATCGAAACAAATCATTCCCAGAAATGCACATTGGTAATGCCTCAGCTAACATTAAGCAGTCACAAAATGATATACATATCTGAAAACCAGTTGGCGAATATAAGATAAAGTAACCAAAACGGACATCAACACATATATTTTCAGCAATTGAAAACTATTCCATCTACACTCTTGCACTTCAGACAGTGTAGAGTGGTAACATTCTATACACTCAACTTGAAGATTATTTTTCTCTCACAAATTTTATATACATAGAAATATTTCAAAAATAGATTCTCAATGCAAGAAATAAATATATATTGGGTACACGTAGAGAAAAAAATTTAAATCTATGCAGTCATGTAGAAACATGCAGATTATCAAGCTAATGTGTATTAAAAACTCATTTTGCATACAAAATGATAAAATCTACTTCTGTTCAGCAGCTTTATCCATGAACAGATCGTCCATCACAAGACCTATAAAAATCATACCAGGTCTTCTATTGCCTTGTGCTTCGCAGTGGTGAAAGCTTTGTTTGCACTTGCTTTATCATTTTATCCATACAACAAATCTGTCAATGCAGATATTTTTCTCGATGCAGATATTTAGAGTGGATTCCCCAAATATTTTCACTGAACTGGACAAAATAGCATTCACACATTATGGACTTAAGTCTTTGATGTTTTTATTTAGTAGCTTTGTATAATGTAAAATCAGTCATCGGACTCAAGCATAGCCATGTTTGAATTCTGGTTGTGGAGTGTTTTAGCTGCATGATGTCATCTAACTTTGGCAAGTAAAAAGGGTGTTGGCAAGATTTGTTGACATTGTTGACAAGATTAGGTAGGTTGCCTAGCACAGTCCTGAAATATAGCAAGCACTCAAGATGCTGCCCCACTGTCCCTCTTTCATGTCCTCTCTCCTTCTTTTCCTTCCTTAAAGACATGTCCATGGGTTTAGGAAAAGGAAGCCTGAAAAAATAAGATGACAAGCATGTTCTACCTCATGGAAAAAATGGCAACTCTCTATAAATTTTCCTGAGTTTTCCCTAAGAATAGATTTCAATTATTGAAAATTCATTGTGCTGAACCCATGGCCTAGTTTATAAAACCAAAAGACAAAAATAATTTACAGGTGTTTTAGTTATCTATTACTGTGTAACAAAATACCCCCCAAATTACCAGCTTACGTTGACAAACGTGTATTATCTCGGCTCTGTTTAAGAGGGTCAGGAATTCAGGCAGGGCTTAGCTGCATGGTTCTGGCTCAGAATCTCTTATGAGATGGCAGTCAAGTCAACCAAAGCTGCTATCCTCTTAAGGGGCTGAAAATCCATTTCCAAGTTCAGTCATGTGACCTCTGATGGAGGTTTCAATTCTTTACCACATGGGCCTCTCTGCAGAGGCCTCTCCTGCTCACAAAACATTATGACTTTCCCTAAAGCAAGTGGTGATTGAGAGAAAAAGACAGAAGCTCCAGTCTTTTACACTTAACCTTGTGACATACCATCATTTCTTCTAATTGCTGTTGATCACAGAGACAACCCTGGTGCAATCATAAAGGTATAGATACAAAAAGGCAGAAATCACTGGGCACCATCTTAGAGGCTGGCTACCAAACTGCCATGATGTACCTTGTAAGCTGAGCCCTACTTTGTCCCAATGGCCCAGACAAGGTGTGCTTAGCAAGCAGGAAATTTTA
This sequence comes from Eschrichtius robustus, assembly GCF_028021215.1. Lineage (NCBI taxonomy): Eukaryota > Metazoa > Chordata > Mammalia > Artiodactyla > Eschrichtiidae > Eschrichtius > Eschrichtius robustus. The sequence continues at coordinate 69,198,204 of NC_090836.1, forward strand.
GAGGCATAGGTTTTGTTTTTGAAAATAGATCTTTATTGGGGTATAATTGCTTCACAATACTGTGTTACTTTGTGTTGTACAACAAAGTGAATCAGCCATATGTATACACATGTCCCCATATCCCCTCCCTTGTGAGCCTCCCTCCCATCTTCCCTATCCCACACCTCTAGGTCATGGCAAAGCACCGAGCTGATCTCCCTGTGCTGTGCTGCTGTAAGACAGACAGAGGCATAGGTTTTATTCTAACCTAAGAGTATAATGCAAAACCAGCAGAGATATCTGAAAGCTTCACTGTTGCAAAGTTGAAAGAGCAGAATAGCACAAAATGTCAGTTTAGCACTACGCCTCTCAGTTGTTACCAAGTAAGTAAATATTAAAGCAAACTTTTTATACTGTCTCATGTCCATTTAAGTCTAGATACTCTTGGGGGTTCTCCAGTTTAGTCATATTTATCCTCTGGAAGAAACATCCTTTTCCTCTCTGCTCTTTAAATCTCTGAGCTACAGAATCCATCTCAGTTGTACAGAAGGATTTCCAAACAATCATAGAATTTTTTTTTCAATGAGATAGCTTGCTGAGACTCTAGCTGATATTTTTAAATAATGTTATAGTAATATTCTGATTTTAATAATTGAGAGTAAAGAGCACACAGTAATTGGCACACATTAGGCATTCTAAATATTTATTGATTAAATAAATACACCCTTCTACCGCTTTTTATATAAAATAACAAAAGAAAATATGGTGATATGTTAGATATTTTTCTTAATATTGCAAAGGAAAGTGGACCTTCTAAAAAAAACTATACATCAATAAATATGTACATAAATTTTAAAAGAAGCACATACACAAGAAGCAAATATTGCTGTCAAACTAAAAACTTATATTTCCAAATACCTATAATTTAAAGAAATGGAAGTTTTTTGTATCTTTTTAAAAGGTCAACATTCATAAAAATAACAACAAAAACCTCTTTCCTTTATGATAGCATATGTATCTAGTTTCAGTGAAAATTATATCAGGACTCAAAAGCTGAAATTACGGTAATTTAAAACAACTTCAAAGATGTTATGAACTACCTCTTTTTCAGTCTTGTCTCATAGATACTTCTATACTATAATTTATAATTCATGATTCTGGAAAGAAAATGAAAAAGTCACTTTGAGATATCATTTTAAAGGCAATTTTAAAGTGACAACTTGTTCAAAGATATGATTGAGGAATTTAAATATTCGTAAATAATCTCTAGGATTTATTATTTTAAGTTATAATAACCTATACTTTAATAATAATCTGAACTATTCAAACACAATGAATAAAAGGCTAAGAAGGTGGCTAACAGATTCTTAGAAATATTACTTCATAACGTTATTGCTTTAAAAATGTAGACTTGGAGGGAGGTTTAAGAGAAATGTTGGGAGGTGATGATTAAACAATGCTCTTCCAACTACTGGGCATTTATTTTTAAAAGTAAAGCATTTTCTTTAGGAAATAATTGTTAGGGACAGTTTAAATGTGTAAAAAATTAATAATCAGAAACCTCAAATAAATAGAGTCAGGAGACCAGAAGGGGGAGCTCTCACGCCCTTTAACAATAGCAGAGCCCAACAGCAAGAAGGAAGACTTGTCTTTCCAGCCAATGAAAAGCCATGGATTCTGTTTGCTACAGCCCTTCCAACTTCCTTTTCCCCTCTATAAAAGTGTTCTCCTTCCTTTGCCATGGGGTTACTTGCACATAGCTGGCCATGGTTGCATACCATAAACTGCAATTTTCTACTGATCCCAAATAAACCCATCTTTGCTGGAGAAATATCTGGCAATCTATTTTAGGTCAACAATGACCAGAACAATTAAGTGTCTTAAATTAGCATAATAAACATATACCATAATAAACATAAAACAAAAGCCCAACTTCTTGAAGTTTATTCATTCATTTGCTCTGCTTTCCCCCTGATTTATTCATTTGCATAGCAATTATCACCACCTAACCTATTATATGTTTATTGGTTTATTGGTGTATTTTTCATATCAACCCACTAGAATATGAACTCTACGAGAGGAGGACTCACTAACCTCACTAACTCACTAACTTCTAAACCCAGATCTTAATATAAGATCTGTAATATACACAGTTCTAAACCCAGATCTTAGAAGAGTCCCAGGTTTATATTAGGTACTTTATAAATATTTACTGAGTGAATGAATAAATGTTTACCATGTGCCGTGCACTGAACCAGGTGCCAAAGATGCAGTAATGAACCATATAGACATGATCCCTATCATGAAAGCACTTAATTTTACTGAAGGTACAGACAAGTATATAATTACAGGAACCAATATCACAAATATTGTGAGAGAGGAGAACAAAACAGCGGTACCAACTCTGAAACTGGAGGAAGGCTTTCTGAAATCAAAACTCAGACCTAAAAATGTTTGGAGATTAGCCAAGTTTTTAAAAGGTGAACATAAAAGAGAGAAAACTGTTCAACAACGGCGAGCTATATGTGCAATGACCCAGAAAGGAGAGAAGGAGTGACCTGAATGAAATTCTATACAATTCTATTGTAGAGATTAAATTAAGGGTAAGAGGTATCAGTTAAGATGCTTTCAGCACCAAGTAACAGAAAAAATCACCTCTAAATCCTCAGCTGGGTGGGCAAACAATTAAAGTAAGACCCATTTTATTCTTTCCTCTCCTCAGATCCAATACCTTGCCACTGATTCACTTTTGGCAACCCAATACCTGTACTGATAGTCTTAAGGTAGCTGTAAGCAGCTCTCCAAATCTACTTGCTTCCTCTTCACGGCCAGCATTAAAAAAACAAAAAGGGAAGGTAAGTCCTATTTACAGAAAAATCCTGAAATTCACTTTGGTTGGGTCAATTTAGGTCATATGAAAGCTAGGTATTAGAAGGGACTGATTTGTCTCACCCATGTCTCCTGCTCAGTGCTTGGAGCCTGGTTGGAATCAATATCCCTAAAACCATAGGGAACCAATAGAACCAAGGGTTTTTGGATATGGGAAAAGGAAAATTGAATGCGTGGGCAGCTGAGCTGTTGTATTCACCATGTAACATTAGATTGTATCATAAAAACAACTAAGAGCCATTGAACTGAGTAAAGGAAGAAGCCACTTAGATTTTCATGTTAAAAATATCCCTCTTTCAGTGTGAAGAACAGAATGAACAAAATCAAGACTAGAAACAGGGAAGCCAGTTAGCAGGTTGTTGCAAGGTGTTATCAGTAGGGATAGACTGACAATAAAAGATTCAAGAGATATTCAACAGTTAGAATAAGCAGACACTGGAGAAGATTTGGATTTAAGAAGTGAAGGAGAGACCAAAGTCAAGGATGAACCCATGTGTTACAGTTGGTCAAGGGAACATGTATGGTAGTACCATAGAAACCAAGGAGGAAAAACAACTTGTAGTAGGAATGATGAGTTGGGTTTTGGATATGAGTTTGACATGTCTACAGGTTATAACCTTAAAGTTGTTTGAGTTCTCAGGGTCTTGCCATTTCAGAAGATGTTAAAGATGTTATTTAATTCTATAATAGATGTAAAACTATAAAATTAGATATAACATTTACTAATTATTAGCAAAGGACCCATTTCCTTTTTGTATTTAAGTTCTTGCTCCATAATTACTAAATCTTGATGCTATTTGCCAAAGCCAAAGGTTAGGAGATAAAATTAAGAGACCAGAAGCATATAAAAAGTCATCTGTGTTTTCCTCTAACAAGAAACGTAAATACCTATCAAATGCCACCTGCTGTAATGGTATGGAAATCAAGTAGAATAAGAATTAGAAATCTCCTGATTCAGTAAACAGAGAAGCAACCACTGGATTAGATAATATCAAGGTCAAGTAATGACACATACAAAGAGAAAGTAAAGCAAGATTTTTTAAATTCAAGATGGAAAAACATTATTATTGCAACATGGATGCCCTAGATGCTTGTAAAAAAAGGGGGGGCATCTTTGTGTAGGACAATATCTACCTGAAACATCACTTGGAGGAAGAGGGCTAGGCAGTAAGATTAGCAGCTGCAGCATGGAACTGATTCAGCAGCAGATGTGAAGCAAAACTCCTTGTTTCCAAATTTGCTAGAGGGATGTAACCTCATTAGGGAGGAAGCTGAATCTAGGTTATACAATAATGAAGCAGACAAAAGCCATAGCTAAACTGAACTTCATAATAAATCGATGAGAATTTCAAGGTAAAAGAGCAGAGAAGAAAGAAGAAAGGGGGAGGACCAGGGTGAGAAGGAGGAGGAAGTTAAGAAGGCTGGGGGGCGGGGAGGAGAATGAGACTGGGGGATTGCTGTGGGGAATGGTGCAGAGAGGGGAGGGAAGAGATGAGAGAGAGAGAGAATGAGAATGCAACAGAGTAACCAGAGGAGAACTTTCTTGTGGCTAAAGGGAATGTTTTAGAACAAAGAGTATTTAATATTCAATTATAAGCTATTTTCATTGGTATAGTATTAAACCCCACATTTTCAGAAAAGTCTAATACACTGAAATGTCCACATGTGGTGATACTGAGGAGAATAAGAACAGAAACAATAGCAGGAAATGTGGTCAACCTAACAATGATCCCTTCTACCGATCCTTGGATAGATGATCACCATCTTCTCAAGAAGAAAGATAAACAGGTGTTCCAGGTTCCATATGTCATGGCAGCTTCCCTTCGATTAGCTTTAGGTTTTATTCTAAATGAATTCAAAATGAAATTACGTTTACATAACATCATTCATGTATTCAAAAATACAATCAATGGACTTGAGGACACAGGGCGGAGGAAGGATAAGCTGGGACGAAATGAGAGAGTAGCATTGACATATATACACTACCAAATGCAAAATAGATAGCTAGTGGGAAGCAGCTGCATAGCACAGGGAGATCAGCTCAGTGCTTTGTGACCACCTAGAGAGGTGGGATAGGGAGGGTGGGAGGGAGGTGCAAGTGGGAGGGGATATGGGAATATATGTATACATATAGATGATTCACTTTGTTATACAGCAGAAACTAACACAACATTGTAAAGCAATTATACTCCAATAAAGTTGTTAAAAATAAATAAATAAATAAAAAGAAGCTAACATTTATAGAGCAAAAAAAGAAAATACAATCAAGAGCAAACTGAATGACTGCACATAGCATAAATGAGTGTTTTGACAAAGAAGCTACAGTGCAGAACTGAGAGTGACTGTGGTACAAATACACATATCAGTAGGTGAATTAATTACATTAATGACAAGTGAGCCTAAATGAGGCAAGTCTAACATGTTTGTTATAGTAGAATAAATCTGTACAAAGTACGCAGTGTTTTAAGGGCCATTTTTCTCAACATCCATTAATATTATATTTTTTAAGGACATAGGACCAAGGTCCTAAACCTAGCTCTGATGCTATATGTGTGATTTTGAGCAAGGCACATGGCATAGTCAGAGCTCAGTTTCCTCATTTTATCTTGAGAGCTTTGACTGGATCATCACTCAAGTTCATTCTCAGCCCAAATAGACTATGGTTCTGATGCCAATTATAGTATCACCTTTTTCTAATATGTGGCATTTCTACTATAGTTGTTTTTCTTAAAAGATTTCTCCTGTCATTTTTTAAAATAAGACAAAATTAAATTTGAGTTGTGCCATCCCATGAATGACCTTTTTTAAAAAGCTATGCAACTTTTTTCCAGAAAAAAAGATAGTCCCAATATGACCTCTACTGAAAACAATGATCTTTTCTGGTCAGTGTCTTTTGCTTTTATCCTTCTTATACATGGGATTTCTACACCTTCTCACATATGACTGTTCTGTTAGAAAAGTGAAAGAATACAATTCTCTTTATTTGCCATGACAGATCCCCATGTGATAAAGCTTTGTTATAAAATCACTTTCAGGAAATTTATTAATTTACTTATTCAAATTATATATAGTATGTAATTATCAGGAGTAAGAGCTGGTTTTAGCATGATGCAAAACATAACATATTTTCATTGTCCAGGAAGCTCATAAATAATATCTGAACATCCAAATAATAGAAGATATTTTACAAGAAAACGTAGCAAAGTGTAGAAAGAATGCAGGGTCTACTCTGGTTGGATCACAACACTTCTGTAAATGAAACAAGAATAATAATAACTAACACAGAGAGTTGTTATGGTTATCAAATAAGATAATGTTTGTAGAGCACTTGGCACATGTAATTGATTAGTAAATTATTTCACTGCATCTTCTCCGTAGGTCCAAATATGCCAGTTTTACAGATGAGGAAACCGAGGCTAAAATCATTAGGCTAGTAAGTGGTGGAGCTGATACTCAGACCCATCAATATGACGCCAGAGGTGATAGACTTAACTCATGTACTATAACACCTTCTAAACATATTATTACCATGCCCACAACTTCGAGCACAGGGCAACAAAGAATTTTATTGACAGCTAACTATTGGATGAGACACTGAGAGACGGTAGAGCCTTGAAGACATACATTGCTGAGTAATTGGAGTAAACTAATTTTATCACTCCAGTGAACATGGTCACCTACTGGTTATTTGTGTTTACACACAGGTAGCAAAATTCTTTGCAGCAGATGGTGAATTTTAAGGGCTCATGCCTTATTCCAGTATGGGATGTCAGCACTAGAATGACCAAACCAGGTGAGGAATTAGACATATTCAATGGAGTAGGGCAAACCTATTACAGGCAGCAGTCAGAAGCAAAAGCAGGCTGGTATAGTATTCACAGAGTAACAGTTAGGTGGCAATTCAGGCAGGTGATACCTACATAAAAGGTAATAACAGATGTTATCAAGGCAAGTATAGAAACAGAAGCAGGAATCCCAGTGTCAGGAAAAAATGAAACCGTAGTAAGAGTTAAAATAGAACAAGTACAGTGAAACTCCATCATAATACCATATGTGAGATCCAAAAAATATAACCTGTACAATGTGAAGTTAAAATATTTGAAGTTAATGAAATGACTGGGCTAAGGCTGCTGCAGAGGATGGGAACTGATTGCCAATCACATTTTATCCAAAATTGCATTATTGTAGGATGCACTAAACTCAGTGTTTCTCTGCGCCTACCACACACCCAGAAAAACTAAGAACTTTACTTGTACTAACTCATTTAACCATCAACAACAACTCTATAGCTAATATTATTTCCTCTTTCACACAGATGAGAAAACTGAAATACAATGAGGTTAGTAACTTTCCCAAGATCAATCAACCAATAAAGGGCAGATCTATAATTAAAATCCATGCTGTCCAGCTCTAAAGCCCACACTTATTAACTACTAGGCAATCCTGTCTCTACAAAGTCAGGTATCAACCAGCTAACATCAGAGACTCTGGCAGAGGGTAACAAGACTCATGTCACAAGGTTGGCAATCTAAAGCGTGGGATCAGAGCTCTAATCTTTATGGCACAGTAGAAGTGAAGCAGTTAGAATAGTGTCTGGTCTCTAATAAGCGCTCAATGAATGTTAGCTATGAAAATCATAATAACTGTTGTTGCTGTTGTAAAAGGAGAAGAAAAGATGGGAACTTTTATAGGCTGAATTATAGCCCTCCTCCAAATTTATATGTTGAAATCCTAACCCCAGTACCTCAGAATGTAACTGTATCTGGAGATAGGGTCTTTAAAGAGGTAATTAAGTTAAAATGAAGTCTCTAGGGTGATCTCTAATCCAATATGACTGGTATCCTTATAAGAGGGGAAAATTTCAACACAGACATGTACAGAACACAATACAGAGGAAGGACCATGTGAAGACACAGGGAAGTGACAGCCATCTGTAAGTGAAGGAGAGAGGCCTCAGAAGAAACCAACCCTGCTGACACTCTAATCTTAGACTTACAGCCTCCAGAACTGTGAGAAAATAAATTTCAGTTGTTTAGGCCACCCAGTCTGTGGTGCTTTGTTATGGCAGCCCCAGCAAACTAATACAGGGACCAAAAGGTGAGAAATACAACATAACCAGAAAATATAGTAAAAGGTCAGTGTTAAATTCAACATGAAAGAGATTGGCACAAAACTGTGGCAGGGACCCACCTAGGAGAGATGGACTTCAGGCAAGAGCTCAGATGTATGTAGGCTTTGAGGCAAAGATTAGAGCATAACTAATAACAAAAGTAGTTAGATCCCAAGCTGCTGCTTTAAAGCTTCTTGAATATCCTCTGCTAAGGATATTGAAGGAGCTTGGGGATGGAGCAATCTTAATTCTAAATTTTTCCAAATTAATTTTAAGCCTAAGTTTTCAATATATGTTAAGCCTAAACTAGGTTACTACAGCTGCATTTTGTCTGTAATCTTGCTTATTTCAGTGATGAATGGCCCGAAATAATGGTGACATTTTTCTAAAAATAAGATCCAGAAATCTGTAAGACATGTAGGGAGCAAATACCTGCTTAGAACTTCCTTTTCATCTATTAATCTGCTTTAAATAGACACTAATTTTTCTGCTGTTCACTTAGATGTTATTACTTTTTTGTAAATATCCATATATCTTTAACGTTACGCATGTCTAGATGTGGGTAATATGCATTGGGTTGAATTGATGACATTGTTCCAGAAGAATGGTATCGATAATAGTAGCTTTCTTTCCTATTTGACCCCACACATACACACACCTACTGCATTTAATAGCAATAGAATTTAAAAAGCAAGATCTAATTAGTTAGTGAGATTATTGCTTTGCATTCTTCATTTATAATTCATATTGCCTGCACACAACATCAAAATAGCTCAAATGAACACAAATGAACTAAAAGTCAGTTATTGATGTTATAACCAGTTACAATTTCAAGAAAGAATAAGAAGCATACAGTGTGGAGCAATTGGCATTTGAAGACATTTTGAATGTAGAGGCTTTCAGTTATCAAAATTCAATTACAACAAGAAAAGCAGCTAAAAGACACTCTCCCTCAATTTTTGAGCATATTCCACCTTTACAGGTGATTCAGGGCATGGTGTACTGATATATTTCACGGGTCTGATGGTGAGACTCAATAGAAACGAATCCCATTTGCCAAAAAGTGCTCTCCATTTCAGATTGATTAAACCTAAAAGTGATGATCATTATAACAATCAAAAGCATAGAGGCCATTGCCACTGTTTCAGGATTTCTAAGTAAGAAAGTATTTAGGGAATTATTTTAAGCTATACTGTTCAAACAGTGATTTTAAATTAGTTGATGGGAAATTCCTATGCCTATTAGTCATCAGCAATCAAGGGAACAATAGCTGTTGTCCAGCTATGCATTCTTCATGGTGCAACTCATCTATCTATTTTCCTTTATTCCTTAGAAAAGGAAACAAAGTAAACTCTCTAATATCAACTACACGTTGCCAGTTAGCATGATGTTAATGTTCAGGTTGAATCTTTGTGATAAAGAGGATCATGACATGCTCTGGGGAGGACAGTTTTGTACTTATTATTGAAGTTGACACCATCTTCACGGGCATCTGGGACTTTATGGGTAGCTGGGACTTTATGGGTATCTGGGACTTCATGGGTAGCGGGGACTACAGTGGAAAAGAGCAGACTCCTCAATTTATGTCAGATCATACCGACAGCTGTTATCCTAATGCAGTCCAATGTAAGGTGAGAAACATGTGGCCAAAGTTTTAAGATACTAGTTGTGTGTCATTATATACTAATGACATTTTAAATACAAAAACATTAAAAAGATTTTTTAATTTAAAGGAGTACATATTTTGGTTATTTTAATCTCAAGTTCAAATAAAATTACAGACTTTCTTCTATTCTCCTCCGGAATATGCCAGACCTCTGCAGAGATATATCTAGCTTTTAGCTACAAAGGAATTATACATTTTTTTCAGACAGTGGTTGTTATTTTAAGATAAAATACGCCAGAGAATGAGGGTTCTATGTATGTATAAAAGAATAATCTTAGCCCTCAAAGACTTTCCAAGGAAAGGTATGTTATGAACAACTCTCAGCATATTTTTTATTAATATGAGTTAGAGTCCTACAGATAAATTAAATATCCAACATTTTTCTGTTTGTTATACAATGTACATAACTTAAGAATAAAAGAAAAATTAGCATTATTCTACATGCTTCAAATATTTAAGTTATGTTTCCTGTAATCTTTGAGCCTTTGAGAGTGCTACTTTTAATATGAAAAATATGGAAATACTCCAAGGAAATTAACCCCTCTAAGTTCACTTCTAGCCTTTCTAGTGGGAAGTCTCTAAACCTAAACCCAGATTTTTCTCAGAATCTTCAAGGGCTCTACACAAATAGGGCAGATAAGAAAATCCTAGGAACTTCTATACAGACCCTGGCAGGTTCTAAGGCCAGAGCAACATCAATATAACCAATCAATTTTATTTCAGTAAAATCAACTAAGTTCTACAAAAACTTATTAAGCCCCTACTGTATATAAACACTAAGCTAAATACTGGTGCCTGGCACCCCAGAGGTTCCTTTCTTTGATAAAGAAAAAATTAAAAAGGACAGGAGACAAAGTCTACATATTCTCCAGCAAAGTCTACATTCTCTCCAGGTAAAGGTTGGACATTTACCCAACCAGAGTAAATCAGGGACAGGACCTACCATTTCTGAAATTAATTTTTTAAGTCACAGTAGAGTCAGAAATCATGAATTAAATGATGAATTAAAGCTCTACAAGCAGAAAATCTAAAAAACTTTCTTTTTCATTCATGGATTAATTAATTTATATGTTCAACTAATATGTATTAATTATACATTTCTGCCAGTAACTCTTCTAAGTACTTTACATGAATTATCACAGTAATATTTTTTAAATCTTATGATATATACTTTACATTTAAGGGCTAGGACCCTAAGTTAAAATTTTGTCATGATTAATTAACCTTTCATGTGTGTGGCAATCAAGTTCCAGTCCATTCCTTCTTTGAATATTTATCAAGTGTTTGGCACTGAGGAAACAGTGAAGAAAACATACTCTTTCCTGCCCTCTTGGAGTTCATAATGGAGACCAGTAACTCCTTTAGATCCAGGCAAGTGGGGCCCCTGCCTCAGGTTCTGCTCTTCGAGGGGCCCTAGATATTAAAGGATCTTTCTCAAAATTGTCAGAGTCCTCCTCCTGTGCCTGTGCCAGCTGAAGTCTGCAGTGATATACAGGTAGAGAGTCTCAGGCCTAGATTAGGACCTGTATAGCCCCTGGTCCCCGTGTCTCCTTTCCAGGCACTTTGCAAATTTCAATCCTATGCATGGGTTCAACCAGAGGCCCCAAGGAGCTCCAGGACTCATGCCAATGAGGTCATTTCAGGGTCCACTGGGCTGGGCCTTATTTCCTAGAGGGTGGCCTAAAGAGACAATTGCTCCCTGCAAGCCAGTGTACTATTTCTTTCACAGGATTATTTATATAAGATTGAGCTTCCAGAATGGCCTTGACAAGCTGATTGTGTGTGATGCTCACTGACATGGGGCACATGGTGAGTTCAGGGCTTTGAGCTGCCAACAGCATACTGCTGACCAACCCTTTGGCTTGAGCTCATGTGTTGGATTTATGTTGGAATCATGTGTCATATCTCATACATCTGTGTTCTGGCCACTGTGCTGCAGCATCTGAGGGTGATGACAGGCACACTTTCCTCTGTATGTTGCTCACTACTGGCACCCAGAGAATCACTACCCCCTCCATAGGCTCTATGCCATGTATGAGGGAGTCCTCTGGGATAGTCACACTTAATCCATCTCCATTCTTTTCTTAGGTACCATAATTTAGATTTTTAATGATGTTTCTGCTCTCTAATTTTTATGTTCACTGGGTACATCTGTTCATGTGCTGATACCATCAATTTTCAAATATAACTTGCTAAATAAGCCTAGTATTTGGGAACTGAGAGCTCATAGCCTACATTACACCAAAAAATAGTTTCCAATCTCTCAAAATTATTATTATTCTTCCTTCCTTAATTTTCTACCTACCTAAAGAGCAGGTCCTCTAAAATCCATTTCATATGATGTGAACATGCTTTCAGACCATATGAATTGACCCAATATGCCCTTTTCCAATAATTCATAATGAGAGAAAAGAGGGAGACAGACAGACAGACAGGTGAGCTGGGTTTTATCTATCTACCAGTAACTAACTCTATGGATTTTCTGTAACTCATCTGTCCCCACTAAACCCCACTTTCCTTCATAAGCCAACTTGGGTTCTTACATTCATATCCAAAAGATCACTAATTCCTAACAAATAAAACATTGTCCAGTCTAGAATCCTGGTAGAAACAAATAAGTTTCCTCCTAAAAATTCCCAAAGTCCTGCCATCATATAATTTCAGGGTATGAATTTCATATATATATAAAATTCCATAGGTGCCTAACAGAAGCAAATATTCAATTGAGTCCTGTAGGATTCCCATAGATAAAGCTCTCATGAAAATAAGCATAAATATGCAGATTTCCATAATATAGGAGGAAACAAACACTGTGAGTGAGAGTCAGCGGAAGCAACACATATGGTAGTTACTCTCATGAATTTCAGATTATGTAATTATTAGTTTAAATATTATCAAATGGATGTTTTAAATAATTATACAGATAAAATTGAAAATATGAGAAAGAAATCTATAGAAAACAAAACCAGGCAACTTTGGAAAAGAAGCCAAAGAACTTATAAATATTGAAAACGTAGTCATTGAAATAAAAATAAACTTTAATGACTTGGTCAAATAGTAGACCAATTGCTCAAGAGATAATTAGTTGTATAGAAATAACGAATCACTATGTTGTGTAACAAGAGCTAACATAGTGTTGTAGGTCAACTGTAATTCAAAAGCAAACAAACAAGCAAACAAACTCATAGAAAAAGAGATCAGATTTGTCATCACCAGAGGTGAGGGATGGGAAAGAAGGAGAATTGGATGAAGGTAGTTAAAAGGTATAAACTTCCAGTTATAAGATAAATAAGTACTAAGGATGTAATGTACAACATGATAAATATAATTACCACTGCTGTATGTTATATATGATAGTTGTTAAGAGAGTAAATCCTGAGTTCTCATCTCAAGAAAGAAACATTTTTCCATTTCTTTAATTTTGTATCTATATGAGAGAATGGATGTTCACTAAACTTAATGTGATAATCACTTCATGATGTATGTAAATCAAATCATTATGCTGTATACCTTAAACTTATACAGTGTTGTGTGTCAACTATATCTCAATAAAACTGGAAGAAATAAAAGAGATAATTAGTAAAATGGAAGTTAGAACTGGAGAAATTATCTGAAATGTAGCAGGCAGAGATAAAGAGAAAAGTTTTCTATAAAAAGATTAAGGACTCTAAAAGACAAATTGTAAAGGTATACAATGTAAAAAGTAGAGAGAGTGGGGGAGAGGCAAATTTTCAAGGAAAAAAATAGCTAACAAATATATAGAATTGATAAAGGATATCAAAAATCAGCAATCAAGAAGTATAAAAACAATTTAGGAAAAATGAAACAAAACGAAATCCATACTTTGATATTTCAAAATGAAATTGCAGAATGCTAAAGACAAGGAGAAGCAACCAAAGAGAGAAAACAGATTATCAAGAAAATAATAACAATTAATAGATAACAGAACTCTCAACAGCAACAAAAAAATTCATGGCAAAGGAATTATACCTTTCACTATCTGAAATAAATTAAGAGAATTTTATTTATAATAAAATTATATTGTTTTATACCTAGCTAAACTATCATCTAAGTGTGCTTGTGAAATAGAGGCGTTTTCAGACATATAAGAATTGAGGAAGTTTACCTTCAACAGACCCTCACTGGAGGAAATTATCTCTAGTAATGCATTTCGGGAATAAGAAAACTGATCCCGCAAACAAGCAGAGATTCAAGAAAGAGTACAACTCTTCCTGGAGCCACCTCTGATCTATAACAGGTATTCAAAACTCATTTGCCTAAAAATGAACACATTGTTTTAATTTACAATTTGAAATAAAAAATGGTTACTAAGTACAAATTGTTCAGGACAGGAGGAACATGACACAATCTTTTTTTTTTTTTTAATTAATAGACTTATACTCTTTTTTTTTTAAGTATTTGTTTATTTATTTATTTATGGCTGTGTTGGGTCTTCGTTTCTGTGTGAGGGCTTTCTCTCATTGTGGCAAGCAAGGGCCACTCTTCATCGCGGTGCACGGGCCTCTCACCATCGCGGCCTCTCTTGTTGCGGAGCACAGGCTCCAGACGCACAGGCTCAGTAATTGTGCCTCACGGGCCCAGTTGCTCCGCGGCACGTGGGATCCTCCCAGACCAGGGCTCGAACCCGTGTCCCCTGCATTGGCAGGCAGACTCCCAACCACTGCACCACCAGGGAAGCCCGACAAAATCTTTTTTTAATTACCAAATTCTGGGAAAAAAAAACTATAGGTCAGACCAGAGAAAATTTATTTTCTCCATTCTGGTTAAAAGTTTTTGGTTCCTTAATGTGGAAAAACTAGCGATTGATATGAGAACTTGTTATATATCATCTTTATATTTCTGTTTCACACACACACAAAACGAGTCTGCAGGCACTGTCAATCCTCCCTTATCTTTTTAAGAATATTATCTGACCACCATTTGTGTCCACATCAATTTATAACATCTGAATGAGTATTCATTGTTAGTTTCCAATAATAAACATTCAAATCACAGTTTTGGGAAGGTTTAATGTGTGTTAACTTTCCCCTTCCTAATTAAAGAACAAGATAATTCTAAGCAAACCTTTCTGTATCCTTGTGTAAGTCCTTGTCTAAAATACTAAACAGAACAAGACAGAGTCAATGCTTTCATGCTTTGTATTTCTTGAATCTCTCCCATTCAATATGATTTCTCAAAGATTATGTTTGGTGTTTTTTTTCTTAAATCCTCTCACTGCCCTAGTATATGATTCAGCTAGAGTAGGTCAAGATGCAACTCATTTGGGCTTCCCTGGTGACGCAGTGGTTGAGAATCTGCCTGCCAATGCAGGGGACACGGGTTCGAGCCCTGGTCTGGGAAGATCCCACATGCCGCGGAGCAACTGGGCCCGTGAGCCACGATTGCTGAGCCTGCGCGTCTGGAGCCTGTGCTCCACAACAAAAGAGGCCACGATGGTGAGAGGCCTGCGCACCGCAATGAAGAGTGGCCCCCGCTTGCCACAACTAGAGAAAGCCCTCGCACAGAAACGAAGACCCAACACAGCCAAAAATAAGTAAATAAATAAATTTTTTAAAAAAACCAAAAAAACAAAAAAAATGATGCAACTCATTTGAGCAGCTAAAACAATTATTTCTTATATTTCCTGATTGAATTGTTTTCCAGTGTGAAGATAATTTATTTTAAAGGAAAAGTTTCCTCATCTCTTGGATATTCGTTAGTACTCTTCTTTCAGCTGGCTCCAAGCCTAAAATTCTCTATCTTCTTAATGAAAATATAAATGTAATTGTCCTTTCGGTATTTTTTAAACATTTTCAGATGCATAGCTCATTTAGGGTATTAGTCTTCCTGACACTATTCTTAAAATGTAAGTTTCTAAAAACTTTGTACACATATTCTTTAAAATTTTTAGCTCAAGGGAAATTTTATCTGCACTTGCCATGCCTTACTTTGATCCTATGTATTGTTTAAATCTTATCAAGAAAATTCTCATTTAATGTGCAGAATGGCTGGCCCCTAAAGATGTCCATGCACTAATCCCTCCCCTTTTACATGAAAAAAGGAACTTTGCAGATATAATTAAAGTTACAGACCTGAAGAAAGGGTGATTACCCTGGGTGATCCATGTGTACCCAATCTAATCCCATGAGCCCTTAAAAGCAGAGAATTTTCTCCAGATGGAGTCAGAAAGATGCAGCAGAGGTCAGAGGACTCAATCTGCTGTTACTGAAAGGAGCCACATAAAAAGCAGGAGAAGGAACACAGGCAGCCTCTAAAAGCAAAGACTAGCCCTTGGCTGACAGCCAGCAAGGAAATAGAAACCTTAGTCCTATAACCTCAAAGAAATGAATTTGTTCAACAACCTGAATGAGCTGGGAAGTGAAATTTTCACCAGAGCCTTCAGGTAAGACTTCAGCCCAAACAACATGTTAATTTTGACCTTCCAATGCCTTGAGCAGAGAATCCAGTTTAGCCACACTGTGCCCAGACTTCTAACCCACAAACCTGTGAGGTAATAAATGGACATTGCTTTAAGCCATCAATTATGTAGTAATTTTATTATAGCGGCAATCGAAAACCAATACACTCACAACTCTCTTCCCTTGTAGAGCTCTATCTCATGGAAGTGAGCCTATTTTCCCCTGACTTTTATGGAGTTGGCCTTCACAATATCTAGATTATAGGTCAGTTTAGGCCCAGTCTTCCCTTCATGACACAGTAACTTACAAAATAATATTGTTTCTTTTCCTTAGGCTTTCCATCTCTTCTAGTCCACCAATTCTTTTGAAGAGAGGGTCAAAATTGGAATAGCAGTTTCTGTTCTTGCTCTCTTTACCCATTGGGAGATGAAGTCACCAGCAAAGCAGGTCAAGAACTTGTCAGATACTCTGATTTTAGCCAACTGAGACTTCCAGCAGATGTCCAGAAAGTCCCTCAATTTGCCTCTGTGCCAGTTCTGTAGTTTGTGTCAGGAATGCATCATCCATTCCTTCCATCTGTTAGTCTGTCACGTTCAAATGTAAGGATTGTAGGGAAGCAGCATTTATGTACTTGGCTCTGAAATTATAATGATATTTCTTCAGCACTTCTCTCCTTTTACCTTCTCACAAATGCTCCCTAGTTTGAAGTCACTTTAACATTAAATCATAGAGACTTAGATTTTGCTAGCTCATTTATCCCACATACCTGGCTATGGGACCTCAGTTCATCTTTAGTTCTAGTAATAGCACCTCCCTCCTCCAAAGGGCACAATTCTCAATCAGACTCACACAGAATAAGTCTTATCCAGCACTGAGCTTTACTGCTAGTTCACAAAGGTCACAAGAGTGTAGCCACAATCAATGCCAAATCAAAATTTGGGATGCCCTAACCCCGTCAGATTCACCTTCCTAAAATCGCTTTCACTCTGAAGTGTGTTTTAGGTTAGAGTAACCAGCACTGACAAAGACTGTTACAAATTTTACAGAGAAGCTACTTAGCTTGGGGTTCTCTCAGGCTTTATATCCTATTACTCATGTAACTACAAAGATTATGTGACTAACTTCTGTGCTCCAATACAGTCGTGTCTCATAAATCCATTGTAGGTTTATTTATAAAAACAGTCCTAAAAAAACAGAAATTATCTGCTAAAAGGACACCTGGTCAGTATACAGCGGCTCCTGGAAGACCTTCATTTATCTTCCAGCTGGCAAATTTCACCAGAATATTCACAAGGAGATCTGGTCCAGTCAAAATTGCCTGCCTTGGGGGAAATGGGAGGAAGTGAGTTACAGATTCACTTTTCTTCCAGTTCCCAATTATAGTTTAAGCCACTGCTGTCCTTTGATGATCAGAAATTTTCTTACCTTTAAAAGAATTTTTCTCTCCTTTGAAAGAATTTTTCTCAGGTGCCAAACATTCCACTCCCAGCCCCCTACTCCTTTACAATTTGTCTTCTGATGCCTCCTGATGCCTCAATTCACCAGTAGTGCTTATCTAGCTGACATCCTAAGTACTGAAAAAGTCAAGGCTTGTTTGGTTTTTAATTTGTTCCATTTTTCTATAGTTGATATTGTTTTCTCCAAGAAGCTCCTAACCCCATGAAGATGAATGGATGTAAAAATCTATATACTGCTGTTAGGAAGAGAACGTACTCACATCTATGTATCAGTAACAGCCCTAATCCACTCTACAATCCAACACATTAGCATATGTCTTCCTGATGTTGATTACTGCTGGTTCTCCTCTCCTGATTTGTATTTGCTTTTTAACTAGCTCCAGTTACTTATTTCCTTTGTGAATCCACTCCAACCACTCTTTATGACATCACTGAGGTTAAACATTACACCTTATGCAATAATCTCATGTTTAGTTTTTTTATTATCCATGTGCTAAAAATTGGTATATTATAGACATCTAAGACCATAAAGTTTAATTTTTAGCCTCTTCTAAATAATTATTTATGTTTATTAATAGCCAGTGTTTCTATTCTCCACAGTTTTGTTCCTTTATCTTAGAATTTGAATCTCTCCTCCCTATTCAGCTCAGTGCATTCTTGGACAAGCCATGCAGTCTGCAGGCAAAAAACAAACACATTCTTCTGATTCCTGTGAGGTGAACTAACTTCTTCACCAAGGATTCTGACATTATGATTTAGACTCAAAATGCCCTTTTTCAGTACCTCTTGGAATACCTGAATTCACTTAAAAAATCACTGTTCTTTGAAGTACTTCAGTTTTCTGTTCAAAGTCACTTTGCACAGTTCTTTAAGATTTTGGGAGCCCTTCTCTGGAAATATCATTCACCTCCTTATAAATTAGCAGGGGCAACTAGCATCCAGCAGATTAGATTAAGGAGGGGCAGGCTGTCTGTTACATCCCATTGTCAATGAGCACATCTCCCAGCTGCTCATGTTAGGTCTACAATCCTTAGTTGGGAGTCAATAATCAACCATAGGTACTTTCCAGGAACTATACTGAATTCTTGGAATCAGTGGCACTCAGGGGATTTATTACATTGTTACATTGTTTTTCCCAGAAATCTAGATTTCCTATAATAGAACATGCTTATTGATTTTAGAGCTCCAGTAGAACAGTTTGCTTCTCTACTCTCCTACTTACATCACTTTTTAAAATTCTTTATCTGTGTGGCTTTGTTTTGATTTCCAGATATTTTCTCATCCTATTTCACAAAGCACATTTTCTCCTGAGTGTCTCCCTTGATGCAACAAGTCACATATGTACTAGTTAGAAATTTACAGAGTTGTTCTTTTCATTTCTGAGTCATCAGTCTCCATTCTCTGAATGCTTGCTGTGGATTTTTATATACTCAATTTCCTTAGACTTTTGTACTATTTCTTCTTTCTCTAGTGGTTACTCCATTGTATGAATCATGTTTGGCAAAATGAACATTTATGCTAGGATCAAAACTCCACAGACCTGATATTTTCTACAAATGTGGCTCTGGGCATGTCGAAACTATTTTGAGCACCAATTTCTCTAAATAATGGGAATAATGATTTCTATACCTCAGAGTCATTGTGAAGTAAAATAAGACAATACATGTGATTTTTTGAATAATAACACACTATAGAAATCCTTGCTATTCATAGTTTGGTAACCATTCATTCATTCATTCATCCATTCTTGTATTCAAAAATATATATTAAACTTTATATAATGTCCTTTTCATTTTGGTCCAAGTCCTTGATACTTCCTTGTCTTAGAGATTTTTGCTCACCAAAACAGGAACTATTGGAAAACAGTGCTTTTTCCTATTTTAATTAACAACGTATTTCATTAAAAATATTATATCTTCAAAGAGCATGAAAATAAAAGGAGATATTTCCCACAGACTAAAATAAATTTGGAGGGCAGAAGGTACGTTCCACCCCTAGGTACTTTAGGGCAGTAGCTGGGGACGTTGGTAAGACTCTGAAGAAATACTTGTGATATGCACCCAAAGAATAGGCACCCAGGAGCACCAATGAGTGCTGTAATGGTTAATTTTATGTGTGGACTTGACAGGCCTAAGGGGTGCCCAGATAGCCGGTAAAACATTATTTCCAGGTGTTTCTGTGAGGGTATTTCCAGGAGAGATGAGAATTTGATTCAGTAAACTGGGTAAAGAAGATCCCCCCTCACCAATGTGGGTGTCATCGTTCAATCCACTGGGAACCCTAATGGAAAACAGACAAAGGAAGGGCAAATTGACATTCTTATTGAGCTGGGACATCCACCTTCTCTTGCCCTCAGATATCAAAGTTCCTGGCTCTCGGGCGTTAGATAGGACTGAATTATTCCACAGCTTTTTTGGTTCTCCAGCTTGCAGATGACATATTGTGGGACTTCTCAGCTTTCATAGCCACATGACCCAATTCCTATAATAAATCTCCTCACATTTATCTCTATGGATTCTATTAGTTCTACTTCTCTGAGGAACACTGACTAATGCAAGTACCAATCTTTCAGAGTAACTTTAAGCATTGGAGGAGCTCCTGTAGGCTGGACAAGCGAGCATTATACCTCAATCAGCACTTACACATAGAAAATATCTTGATATTGCATTGGACTATGGAAACACTGCATACCTGGGAGAAAGGGAATTCCTAATAATGACTGAATTTATTTATAACTCAGAAAGATAGATCTAGGTGAGACTCAGATTTAGTTATTAAAAAATAAAGAAATTCTCATTTCCTCAAGTCTGGGTTTTTGACTGATTAATGTATACAGTAAAAACATAACATATGTCCTACAACACTTGACTTGTTTCTTTGGCTGCATAGGCCCTCATTAGGCTAATGTATATCAAGTGAAATAACATTATCTGACTGCTTTGAGAATCACTCCTCCTGGATTCTACAAAAAATTTCAGGATAAATTGCCAGTTTGATTACCTTTTTGCTCCTGGTTATATACTCCACAACCATATGATAGAATATTGTAATGCAATGAAAAATAATTCTTCTGAAAACTAAAGATGGAAAATGCTGAGGATTGATTTTTAAATAGAAAAAAGTAGAATTCAGAGCTGTAAAAACAGAACGATGCTAGAATTTTAGTAGAAGTGGTAGTAGTGATGGTGGTGGTATGTATGTACATATCAGGATATGTAAGGAAAGATGATGGAGAGACGAGAAATTCACTAAAATTATGCAAAAATTATGCTTTTCTCTGAATAAAAGGATTGTTCTTAAATTCTTACTTTTTCCTTTTATTTTCCACATTTTTAAAACTTTCAACTGTAAGAATGTATCACTTTTTATAATCAAGCAAAAACAATAAATGTTATTTTTGCAGTTCCCTTCTGACACTTTCTTATGTTATCTCCCTCCAGTTGTCAAGGAACAATTGGTTGCCAAATACCAGGAAATTAACAGCAATTATCACCAGCTGGCTAGCTGCTAGGAGTAGTCGCTGGACTGTAATCCACCCAGCATGAGACAGAAAACCTTGAAGGAATAAAGTCGATGATTAATCAAACTTGAAAAATTAACTTCCTGGGATAGCATATATCGAGATGGCTTACTCACTGAGCACAAGACATCATTCCCGAAAGTCCCATCCTAATGATTTCAGCAGCATTAGCTCTTCAAAACAGGTTGCTAATAGTCCGCTCTACAGAAAAAGAATTTCATGTGTTTGAGATAACTTCTAAAATTCTAGCTAACAGTGAAATATTTCATTGTCTGGGAGGTGACAATAATATTTATCTATAAGATTTTCTTTAATCAGCGTCGGGTTCAAGTGCACAAAGGGCATTACTGGATTGCATACTGACTTTACAAAGATAGAGAACTATCATCCTTCTCTCTACATTTCCTAAAATCCAGGCAGGTAGACTACAGGAGGGCATAGATATTAATTTTGAGATTCTGAGGCGAGGCAGCAATAGCACCCTTCTTTCCTACTCAAATTCTGATCAAGTTAAAATATAGACAAAATGTCAAGACAGCTAGAAAATCAAAATCAGGGAGAGCACTTCCACTTGTGACAAAGGAGGCATTCGTATATTGACCCAGGATTGGCCAGACACCAACCTTGTTAGAGGTAATCCTAGTGCTGAGCCTACCACAGGGGCAGAAGCTGCCTTTGCGTAACTGTTGGTGGGGGAGGAGCAGAGCAGAATGTGCACTTTCTTTGGGCAGAGCTGTATTTCAGCAGTGGTTCCCAGAGTGTTGTTCCTGGCCTGGCAGCATCAGCACCACCTGGGAATTTGTTAAAAATGCAAAATCCTGGGCCCACCTTAGACCTACTGAATTAGATCCCGGGAAAGGGGGGCCAGAAATTTTTAAAGAGCGTCTTTAAGTAATTTTAAAATCACCTGCATTAGAGAGATAGAGAGAGAGAGAGAGAGAAGGGAACTAAAATACACACGCACACTACCTCTTTCCAAGCTCTCCAATAAAATAACTCACTCCACATTTGTGGGAAGAAGTGAGTGAGGGGGAGTAGGAGAGAGGCTAGGAAGGTTACACTTTTGGGACTCCCTCCAGATAGAAGGAAATATCAAGGGTAGGGAAGAGGCATCCCCCTACTAATCTTCTTTAGCCATTAATTCTCCTAACCTATTGAGTTTAAACCTTAAGCTTATGATTAAATGGGGATTTACCTGTCCCCTTTGATGGAGATTACAGGAGAATCCTGACAGTTTTCCTCTTTCATGAGGCCACTTCTCCCTTTACCAAACTTTACTTCTTTTAGTACCTTCCTGGGATCATTGGTGGACAGTTGTAGATTTTGTTCCTCAAAATTTCTGAAATGATTTAAAATACCAATCAATTAAATTGGTTGAGAAAAATTTTAGAATTATGACTAATCCCTCCAAAATGAAAAGTTTAGGGCTAATCTAATTATTATGAAATAGGGATATTTACAGACTGCTTTTGATGACAAGGAAGAAAAATCTTTATTCTTAGGCCCAGAAATTTTTAAAAACTTAACTCAGAAGATTTATCTAAAAGGCTCACAGCCAAACTTGCAAATCAAACTTGAAGAATCTACTCGCAAAATTTCAGCTAATGACCCACTTAGCCAGGCAACTACTCTTTTTTATTTAATCAGAGAAATGATATATGGTGCAAAATACTTTTAGTAGTCCAATCATTCACATGATAAGTAAAATTATATAACTGTATAAAACTGCACAATGTCCAAACTGAAGGCACTGTACCATCACAAGTTGAACTTGATGATTTTCTCCTTGTGTACAACTAATTGCAGTGGAGGATTGCTCATTTCCTGTTCCACTAGGAATTAACTGCAAGGCCATTTTGTGCTTAAATCCAACAGGAACCTCTCATTTCTATTTCCCATCTCAAATTAAACCCACTCGTATTGTCCAACATAAACTATCTAAGATTCTACAAATAGAATCAAATATCAAATTAGGATATTCCAATAATAGTAGCCAGTAGAGATTCCCAAATGTGAAATAAATTTTCTCTCAATTTTATATTCCAAGGAAGAAATTAAGAGACAAAAATTAAATTCAAGACATCAAAATCCAAATGAATTAAAGCCTCAAATTGAGCCATCTTGTTTTGTGTTTTTTTTTAAGTAAAAGGCCTAAAAAAATAAAATTCTTCTCAAACTTTTTATCATGTTGGGTCTTAGAGAGGGTTATCGATGCTCCTATGGAATTGGGGCTCCCTCACAGCCACCAAGGAAGTGGTGTAGCTCCTTTAGGACCACAGAACATGAATCTGTCTCTCATAAGGACCATTTCAAAATCTCTGAAGAAACAACAGAAGGAAATTATGCAATATGGCAGATATCTGAGAGGCTCTCTCCTAAAAAACACTTCCAGATAAAACATACTTTTTAATACATTGTTAAATTTATAGGGACTGAGAGAAATCTCCATGTTACCTCCTCTCTGTCCAAAATAAGAAAAAACAACAACCCATGAGCTGAAACCTCAATAGGGAGTAGCTAGTGGTAAGTGAAGGTGAAAGGGGGTGTTGTTCGTATAATTGTTTAGACCAGAGTACTGAACTTTGGGTCTCTGGTGAGCTCTTGTGAGCTGAAACTGAGACACCTGCATTCAATCTGGGACCTGGTTCCAGCAAACTTTCTCTCTCCCTCCAGGAGAATAATTTCAGTTCTGGTACTTAGGATTCCCACCCCTTAAAAGCAATCGGATATGAGTATGTCACCAAAGATGGCCAAAGCCAGAAGAATTTAGAAGGAATAACAACAAATTTAGACCTACAAAGACATCAGGATTTTTTTTCAAATTTCAAATTTATTTTAATTATTAATTGTTACATAAAAAACCACCCCAAAAGTTTTGGGCTTAAAATAAATCTTTTTTTTAAACTTCTGCGTGTCAGGAATCTGAGAAAGTCTTAGCTGGTAGTTGCAATCACTGGGGCTGGAGGAGCTACATCCAAGGTGCCTTGTTTATTCATATGTCTTCTGCCTCATTGCTCCTTGGCTTCTCTCTCTCCAAATGGTGTCTCATCCTCCAAGTTCTGGCCACTCAGCTTGAGCTCAAGGATGGCAATTTCATGTTAATCACACTTCTGGTATGTCTGTTGGCTTCCAAGTAGGGTTGCCATATTCAGCAAATAAAAATATAGGATACCCACTTACATTTGAATTTCAGGTAAACAAACAATTTTTCTTTAGTATAAAATATCCTAAATATTGCCTGAGGCACACTTATACTAAAAAATTATTAACAACCTCAATCCCAAGAAGTAGTTAAGTGGAAGACTTTCAAGCCATTTAAGGGCCTTGCTCAGAATTGAAACAGTGTCATTTCCAACATAGAGTATTGGTCAAAGCATTCACAGTATTCACTCAGATTTGAGTGGAGAGAGAGTCTCACTTCTTGATGAGGAAGTGGAAAGGTCACATTGCAGAAGAGCATGTGGGATGGGATATATTATGATGGCCATCTTTGGAAAATACAGTCTGCAAAAGAATAGGCATAAATATGTGAGAAAAGGTTTTAAAAACACAATGTTCTAATGCTGGCCTTGTAAAATGAGTTTGGAAATATTTCCTCCTCTTCAATTTTTTGAAAGAGTTTGAGAGGATTGGTATTAATTCTTCTTTAAAAGTTTAGTTTACCAGTGAGGCCATCTGGTCCTAGACTTTTGTTTTGGAGCAAGTTTTTGATTGTTGATTCAATCTCCTTACTCATTACGGTATTGGTCTGTTCAGGTTTTTTATTTCTTTATGATTCACTCTTGGTAGGTTGTATGTTTCTAGGAATATATTAATTTCTCCTAGGTTATCCACTTTGTTGGTGTATAATTGTCCATAGGAGTCTATTTATGATTCTTTGTATTTCTGTAGTATCAGTTGTAATGTTTCATCTTTCATTTCTGATTTATCTTCTCTCTTTTTTCTTGGTCTAGCTGAGGGTTTGTCAATTTTGCTTATCTTTTTTCAAAAGGAACTTAGTTTTATTGATCTTTTCTGGTTTTTTTTCTATTCTCAATTTCATTTATTTCTGCTCTGATCTTTGTTAATTCCTTCCTTCTGCTGACCTTAGGCTTAGTTTGTTCTTTTTCTGATTCCTTGAGGTGTTAGTTTACTTGAGATCTTTCTCTTTTCTTAATTACAATAAACTTCCCTTTAGAACTACTTTTGTTACATCCCATAAGTTTTGGTATGTTGTGTTTTCACTTTTTTTTGTTTTGAGATATCTTTTGATTTCTTCTTTAACCCATTAGTTGTTGAGGGGTGTGCTGTTTAATTTCCATAAAACTCAAAACTGGATCAAAACATTATTTTAAAAACTATATTACAATATCATTGACAAAAGTACGGGAAGAAAGAATTAGAAAAAATTAAGCTTTTAGGTAAGACTATAGATGATAAAAAGAAGCACAAAAATGTGGCAAAAGAGAAAAAATAATGTTAAAACAAGTCAAAAATTATCAACAATAACAATAAAATTAAATACACTGAACTTGCCAGAGATTCTCATATTGGAGAGGAAAACATTCTATATGCTCTTTATAAAGTACACCTAAAATATAATAAAATGCATAGTTTCATCTAAGAGGCTGGAAAAAGTATACCAGGAAAATACTAATGAAAAGAGAGCCGGGGTGATTCTCTTACTATCACACCAATTTGACTTTAAGCCAGTGAACTTGGTTAGGGTACAGCCTGAGATGCGGAAACAAGTGAGACTTCAAATACAGCTGCCTTATCCTGTGTCAGCCCAGGGGCAAGAGATCAGCCAGTCCAGGGAAGGTAGCAGCAATGACAACAAGGTCATTAGAAGACTCAGAGTCCTTCGGCTTCATTGGTCCACCACCATCAGGAGTGTTGTTCATCTTTTTTTTTTTTAGAGTCTAAAGCTGGGTCACCAACGTGTCCATGTCTTGGCTGACAGAACAGAGAAAAGAAGAGAGAGAAAGCAATCATCTTCCTTCTAACATAAGTTGTTACATTTTTACTCCTATCTCATTAGTTAGCACTTGGGTACATGGATGCAACTGGTTACAAAGGAGGCCAGAAGAGGAACTCTCTTACTAGGAGGCTATGTGCCATCTAATTCAATTGAACAGGAAGACATAACAATTATAAAACCGAAAGCCCTTGATAAAATACCTTCAACATATGTAAGGCAAATATAGAGGATGAATCTGATGAATTGACTATTATAATGAAGTATTTCAGTATGCCTTTCTCAATGATTGATGAGTCATGCAGAAAAAAAGTTAATAATATAGTAAGTTTGAAAAGCACAACTAATAATCTTTATTTAATGAATACATATGGAGTTCTGCATCCACAAATTAGAAATACACATTCTTTACAAGCACTTATGACTTATTTACACAACCTACCACACACTAAACTATAAAACCACTCTCAACAAATTTCAAATATCACTCTTATTAGACATTTTGTGACTACAATGCTACTAAATTGGAAGTTAATATCCAAAAGATACACTTGGAATACTAAAAATACACCATTCAAAACTATGAGTCAAAGAATTTATCATAAAACTTCCTAGGAAGCTAGTTTATTTGGGGCCTAAACAAAGCCATAGAAGAAGTTTTGAAAACGTGTGAAAATGAATGTCTTCTCACGAGAGATTGTAGATGCTATTACACTAGACAAAACTCACATTTTAATGAATACAAGGCTCCTGAAGTATGGGGCTCAAGGAGGAAATGGAACTTAAGATATATTTAGTATAATGGATGAAGGAGACCCAGCAATTAGATGACCTCATTTACGACTCTTAAATTTTGCAAAGAAGAGGTAGTAATAGCTTGTATTGTTTCCAAATATTACTCCTACTTTGTAAGTGAATTATGAATCTCATCATTGCCATAAGACTTGCAGTGCCTCCTGTGGAAGAGTATACATATGTCACATTGATGTTGGGTTTGGCCACGTCACTTGCTCTGGTCCAACAGCATGTGAGCAAATGTGATATCCATCATTTCCACACAACAGCTTTAATAGCCACTGCTCTTTTGTGTGTGTGTGTGTGGCCATCTCTCTTACTCTTTTCCCTCTGCTGTGAGAACAGCATGTTCCAAATAAGCAAAGATTCTTCAGCCCAGATCCTGGAATAAAAAAGAAATGTGGGGACTTCCCTGGTGGCGCAGTGGTTAGGAATCTGCCTGCCAATGCAGGGGACACGGGTTCAATCCCTGGTCCATGAAGATCCCACATGCCATGGAGCAACTAAGCCCGTTCGCCACAACTACTGAGCCTGCGCTCTAGAGCCCAGGAGACTCAGCTACTGAGCCTGAGCCCTAGAGTCTGCCGAGAGCCACAACTACTGAGCCCGCATGCTGCAACTACTGAAGCCTGCACACCTAGAGCCCGCGCTTCACAACAAGAGAAGCCACTGCAATGAGAAGCCCGTGAACCACAACGAAGAGTAGCCCCCACTCGCTGCAACTAGAGAAAGCCCATGTGCAGCAACAAAGACCCAATGCAGCCAAAAATAAATAATTAATTAATTATTTAATTAAAAAAAAAAAAAGAAATGTGGAACAGACCCAGGTGATCTAAAGTGACTAGCAGCTAACATGTTTTTAAAAAAAGATTTTTTTTTAAACCGTGGAGACTGTGGGATAGTTTGCTATAGCAGCAGACTAAGCCAGACACTGTGCCTGACACCTCACTCATCATGCATAAACAGGAAGCATGAGCATATTGTTCCTAGGTATGATAATGTTATGATGCCAAAATTCACATGCTAATGTGAGAATTTCCCTTATTGTGTGTAGATTCACAGTCATGAATCCCAGGTTTCTGGTGTAAACTAACTAGGATCCTAGTGAGACTAAACTGTGGCTGTAGAAGCTTTCCCTATTCTACTCCCCTTCACTCAAATAATTGAGGCTTTCCTAATGGTTCTTGGCAATATAATTTTGCCTGAAATAACTTCTGTTGAATGGGGAATGGTTAGTTTTCTAAATTCAATAGGCTTGGGAGCAGAGGTATACTTATGTGTGTTCTATAAAGTATTTGGACTTTAAAAATGTGAACCACTTAGAGACTTGGCATTCAATTAATTAACTTCTGAGTTCTTCTAGGGCGCAGCTGCTGAAAAAGTCCAAAATCACCCCCAAATACAGGAAATCTCCCCAAGCTCAGATGCAAAAGAGAAAGAGAGAAGGATAAACGTTCGATTTTAATTTCTTTGAAATTTAACAAACAGGAACAAGAGTATTTGATATTAAACTTCAATTTCTTTACATTTTTACATTTTTGAGTTTAAGATGCAAGAGAATTTAATTTCCTTGAATGTCAACTTCTCCCTAGTGATTGATAATATGAAGGGGCTCATGTTGAAATTTGGGGTATCTCCATGTTGACTTCATTATTTGAATAGCTTACTGTGGTCATTTGATGCTGTCATGAACTCCTGATAGGCTATGTTGGAACAATCTGGGAAGGGAAATAGACATGGGAATGAATTTTCAATGTTTTACAAGTGTGACCTAAATGTTAATTTAATATTGAAAGCTGTCCTATTTCAGAGCCTTGCGGCAACAAAATTGTACTGCCCATCAGTGGTCTGAGAAAAATACCCAAAGGAGCAGTAGTTTATGTAGAAGAAGTGGTCTCATGAAGGTAGAAGCAGGAGTGTCATGTAGGCTAATGACTTCTTCCTCCAAAGGGAACACTGGTAATCCACAGGCTTATTAGATAAACCCAGTAGACTAATAGAACAAGAGTAGCTAGATGTTAGGGGAGTTGAACTCTTTTTCACACTCTTGATATTTATTTATATGTAGCAGGAGCTCCACTATCATTGCATCTCTTCACTCATTCCACCCCACCAACGATCCATGAGTGGCTGAAAAGAAACTGGGCATGTTTAGCCCAGCCATTTGCTGTCCTTTCTCTCTACAGAAAGAATGTGTTCCACTCTGCTGCCCCATTCTACAAGTTGTATACAGAACTAGCTGGGAATGAGTTTTTGTTTTGTTGAAATAGGCAATGCTGAGGTAACAAAATCTCAGTGACTTCATGTATCAAAGTCGGCTTGGATCAGCAGCTCTCCAGAGCTACTCACTTCCAAGCAATGAGTCAGAGATCCAGTCGGCTTATGTCTTGCCATTGTACCACTTGAGCATATGAATTTCTGGTAATGTTGCTAAGGTGAAGACAAAACATTGCACAGCAGCTTTTAGATGCTTTAACCCGGAGGTGACATACCATATGTGTCATAGGGCATTGTCTAGAACTCATCACATTATTCAGTTTAACTGCAAGGGAGCTAGGGAATATTGAAAGCATGTGCAGATTTGGTAAGCAGCTGGTATCTCTGCTACAGTAGATTTATAATATTCTGGTGAACACTGTTAGTAAACTTGTTTGCCTGTAAGATATAAGACACATTTACCTATATCAAGTTTATCAGTAATGAAGACGGTATTTTTTATCCCCTGTCTGCCCCATTTGTCTTGTTTTTTCATTGCTTCAGAATTTGGGTGGGGTAGAGATGTGATTTCTATTGCCACCTCCAGTGGCCTCAACAATGAGTACTAAACAATTAGTAAAGACAATTGACCTTTACAATTATCTGAGGATCTCAACAAAGAAAGATTACTGTAAATCAGACAAAGATTTGGGAAGTAGGTAGAACTTAACCTCGGATTTGAAAGATAAATGAGACTTAGAGTTATAAACATTTTTAGTATCTCTTCTAAGTAAAATCAGCAGAAAATTTTCTGAAACTGTATCTTCTTAATAAAATAAAGACAAAAGAGACATGGAAAAGTCAATGAGCTAACCAAGAGGTTTTGACAGTCTAGAAATGTTAAGTCCTGAAATGTAAGGTTCCTTCCTTTCCTGTAATACGAAACCATTATTTTTCTTGATGGCTTAACAAGGATGTGTTGAACATATGCCAGATCCATGCACATACAGACATATTCCATTAAACAATGTGGCAGTGAAGAGGCCTTGAATGAGATCCAATATGCCATTATGTGATAGCAACATTTTAAGATACTCAATCTGATCCATTGTAAGCCTTCTTCTTCTAAGTCCTTTTTCTTGCAAGTGCACAAAGAAAACTGAACTTTGTCAGTTACTTTGAATGTCATGTTCTGCATTCACTGCCATAGTAATCATCCTAGCAGGTTTTCCACGAATCTTGGTAAATGCCAAGATATCTTCTTTGAAAACTGTTATCAGATAATTACCTCACTCCATTTGGCTGTTGTGAGTCTATAAGTATGTCATGCATTTTTAATCATAAGTCCAAGCCTAGTTTCAGACATTACATGAAATTTCTAAAAATCTTAAAAAAAAAAAAAAAAATAAGTCCAAGCCTACAAGATTCCAAACTTGGTATTCTTTACCTTTGTAAATATTAATCTGATGCTTATGGGGGAAAATCAATGACTTTTTCTTCAGTGATTGATTCTCATCTAAGCAAGAAGCTACGATTTACTGAAATTCAATTAATGACATTGAACTTCAATATGTATAATACACAAGAGTGAATTCCTTGAATAAATGTTTTCACATAATGATTTCCTTCATAATAAGCAGAAATAAGTTCAAGAAGCGAGATAAATTTCGTTATATAAGCAGGCAATGTTTAGGGTGATTTTTGTCCTATAAATAATTTTTATCAAGCAATATGCCCTACTGTTTCACAGGACTGATTCAATATTATGTAAAAAAAAACAGTTACCTCAAATTCCAGTGCTGTGTCTGCACTGCATTAGTCCCCATTCAAATCTTTTAAATCTATATTAAAATTATTATTATTATAATTTCTTCATTATGTATTGGTCAAATGGCAAGTGATAGAAAACCAATTTAAACCAGCATAAATAAAAGAAGAGAGGAAAAAGAAAAGTAAAAGGAAAAAGGGAGAAAGGGAGGTAGAAAGAGAGGGAGGGAAGGAAGGAGGGAAGACAGGAGGGTAGAAAATTTATGGCCCACTAACTAAATGGTCTAGGAGTAAATTGTGCTCCCTTCTGGCATAAATGGATTTAGATATTCAAGTATTATCAGATTCTCTCTCTCCCTCCCCCCAGACCCTCTCTCCTTGCTCTCCTTGGAAGATGGATACTAGTGGTACAATCCCTAAGCTTGAATCTCAGTTTAAGAAAAATAAAGTCCAGAAATAAAATAAGTCCACAGGAGACTCTGATTGGTCCATTTCAGATCATATTTTCAAACAAACCCATGAGTGCAACAAGAAGAATGGAATATTCTGATTGTCCAGCATCGGAATTACCGACCCACCTCTGTTACCAGATTTAACAGAGAAGCCAGTAAAGAAAGCATGGTTAATAAGCTAACAATAATATGTAACACTACTGTTTTATTTAGTGTCAGGCACACTGTTTGGTATAATCTCAAGGACTGATTAATATAACAAGCCTAACACAGAAGTGCTACTGTTATTCCTCTTTTACAGGTGAGGAAACCAAGGGCAGAAGAACTGAGAAAGTGACAGAGCAATGAGGAGCAAATTCAAGACACAATTCAGGTAGTCTGACCTTACAGTACAATCATTAAATATACATGGTGGGCAGATTAAAAAAAAAAAAAAATATATATATATATATATATATATATATATATATATATATATATATATATCCTTCTACAAACTGCTTTGTCCAAAAATAATGATTCCTGAAAAATCTAAAACTCTGCCTTTACTGTATGTTCACCTTTACTGGTGAGATTTTCCATTTTGTAATTTTCTTGTTTCTAAATGTGACCTTTTCTTTTCTGCCTAGGGAAATTCCTTTAGCATTTGTTGTAGAGCTGGTTTGGTGGTGCTGAATTCTTTTAGCTTTTGATTGTCTGTAAACCTTTTGATTTCTCTGTCCAATCTGAACGCCAGCCTTGCTGGGTAGAGTATTCTTGGTTGTAGGTTTTTCCCTTTCATCACTTTAAATATATTGTGCCTCTGCTTTCTGGCCTGCAGAGATTCTGCTGAAAAATCAGCTGATAACCATACTGGAGTTCCACTGTATGTTATTTGTTGCTTTTCCCTTGTGCTTTTAATATTTTCTCTTCATCTTTAATTTTTGTCATTTGACTACAATGTGTCATGGTATATTCCTCTGTGGGTTAATCCTGTATGGGACTCTCTGCACTTCCTGTACTTGGGTGACACTTTCCTTTCCCATGTTAGGGACGTTTTCAGCTATTATCTCTTCAAATATTTTCTCAGGCACTTTCTCTCTCTCTCCTCCTTCTGGGACCCCTACAATGCAAATGTTAGTGTGCTTGATGTTGTTCCGGAGGTCTCTTAAACTGTCCTCATTTCTTTTCATTCTTTTTTCTGCTCTGCAGTAGTGATTTCCACTACTCTGTCTTCCAGCCCACTAATCCATTCTTCTGCTTCATTTATTTTACTATTGATTTCTTCTAGTGTGTTTTTCATTTCAGTTATTGTAGTCTTCAATGATACATTGGATATGTTTGGTTGTTCTTTATATATCCTAACTCTTTGTAAAAACTTTTAATTTCTCTCTCTGTGCATCCATTCTTCTCCCAAGTTCTTGGATCATCTTTATGATCATTACTCAAACTCTTTCTCAAGTAGATTGCCTATCTCCACATCACTTAGTTCTTCTGGGATTTTATCTTGTTCCCTCATCTGAAACATATTCCTCTGCCACCTCATTCTGTCTAAATCACCTCACACCAGTCAGAATGGCCATCAACAAAAAGTCTACAAATAATAAATGCTGGAGAGGGTGTGGAGAAAAAGGAATCCTCCTACACTGTTGGTGGGAATGTTGGTGCAGTTACTGTGGAGAACAGTATGGAGGTTCCTTAAAAAACTAAAAATAGAGTTACCATATGATCTAGCAATCCCACTCCTGGGCATACATCCAGAGAAAACTATAATTCGAAAAGATACATGCACCCCAATGTTCATAGCAGCAATATTTACAATAGCCAAGACATGGAAGCAACCTAAGGGTCCATCAACAGATGAATGAATAAAGAAGATGTGGTACATATATACAGTGAAATATTACTCAGCCATAAAAAAAGAATGAAATAATGCCACTTGCAGCAACATGGATGGTCCTAGAGATTATCATACTAAGGCAAGTAAGTCAGACAGAGAAAGACAAATATCATATGATACCACTTATATGTGGAATCTAAAAAGATGATACAAATGAATTTATTTACAAATCAGAAATAGATTCATAGACATAGAAAACTAACTTATGGGTACCAAAGGCAAGTGAGGGAAAGGGATAAATGAGGAGTTTGGGATTAAAATATTCACACTACTATATATAAAATAAACAACAAGGACCTACTGTATAGTACAGGGAACTATACTCAACATCTTGTAATAACCTGTACTGCAAAAGAATCTAAAAAAGAATATCTGTCTATATATATATATATATATAGATAGATAGATATATCTGAAACTAACACAACATTGTAAATCAACTATATTTCAATAAACATTTAAAAAATAAAAAACTCTAGACTTTAGACCTCCAGCTATCACCTATGTTTCTTCTCTCTAATGTATGGCGTATTTTACTTTGTACTTTTCCACTGTGCCCATGGGAGGAAATACTTTATATTAATCTCCTGATTTTAACCATAAAAACCACATGGAGAAAAAATCCAGTACCCCAAAGAATAAGAAATATTATTTTAAAAAATTTAGGAATGGAAATTAATTTTATGATACATTCACTGTTGGGTTAACAGCATCCATACCCAGAAATGTTCTAAACACATCAAGCAGCTCAGCTCGACTGGCACCCCTTTGGATTCCTATCAGATATGAAACAAAGGTGTTAGGACAGTTTTGAAATCATTTTGAAAAAACTCCTTTATTTGACCCCAAATACACATGCTGGGTGATTATTTGCTTTCATCCTCCACCACAAACTGCTTTTATTTTCTTTCTCAGCATTCACTAGGAAGAGAATGACCATCTATTTTTGAGATTATGTTTGAAGTTGGAAGTATATGAGCATATGGTTTTTTATGAAAAAATTAGTAGCATATAGAACAGCAATTCTTCACCAGTGTGCTGTCATTTATAGCAATCTGCTATGTTGGTGAAAAAAGTGGGGGAAAAAAGAGAAGAAAATAAGAAGAGGAAATGGTGTGTGAGTCATCTAGTCTTGTATAAACATTATAGGCATTCCAATAGCATCTTTTATGGCATCCTTTAAAAATCACAGTCATTGTAGATTTTTTTTTATATCTTGGAGTATAATTGCTTTACAATGTTGTGTTAGTTTCTGCTGTGCAACAAAGTGAATAAGCTACATGTATATATATCATTGTAGATAGATGCAAAAATCTAGTTTTCATTGTAGAAATAATTATATTTCTATAAGAAATATTTATGTTTATTACTTTATATATTAAATACAAATATAAACAAAACTATATACAAATGTATATTATATATTTATTTCTATAAGGAATATTTATATATTTTGTATATATATGCATATATTCATGTTATATGCATATGATTCCTTCCATAAAATAAATATAATTGATAGATATTTTATAAATATGTTGCTATGGACTAAACTGTATTCCCCCCAAATTCACATGTCATAGCCCTAACCCCCAATGTAAATGAATCTGGAAGCAAGGTCTCTAGGAGGTAATTAAGGTTAAATGAAGTTGTAAGGGCGGGGTCCTGATCAGATAAGACTGTGGCCTTAAAAGGAGAGGAAGAGAGAGAGAGTTCTCTTTGTCTCTACTATGTGAGGACACAGTGAGGAGTCAGCCAACTGTAAGCCAAAAAGAGCTCTTTCACCAGAAACCAAATCAGTTGCTCCTTGATCTTGGACTTCTTAGGCTCTAGAACAGTGAGAAATAAATTTTTATTTTTCAAACCACTCAGTCTATAATAATATTTTGTTATGGGAGCTCAAGCAGACTAAGATATATGTATGCATATATAATACTGGTAACAATGGTTGACATTTATTTAATGCTTACCAAATGCCCCAGGTGCTATTTTAAGCTAGTTGTATGCATAATTTCATTTGCTTTCCACCACAATTCTGTGAGTTATGCATTATTATTATATCAATGTCATATATTAATCAATTGTTCACATTCACATAGCTGATGCTCAGTGGAGTCAGGATTTGGACTTGTACAAGATAAATAAATAAGTTCAAGATAAACTAACAATAGCAAAAAAGAAGAAAGCAGGAAAAAATGGGTGTAAATAAACTATTCACCATAAAATATACTTTTTTAAAACTGAAAGAAAGGCATTGTAGAAATTGAGACATAGAGATAAGATATTTTATATATATTTTAAAAATCAGCCATAGGTGTCACCTTATAAATTAAAAACTGGTGGTTAGATAAATTTTTAAAGGATTGAATTTTAAGTGTTTCCTTTTGAAATGTAGTTTATTAACTTACTACCACCCTCCTTCAGTGCTTTACTTAAAGGCATCTTAGTGCTTTTATAAGTAAGTGCCTCCCATTTCAGCACAAATGCAAGTGTTGAATATAAATCACTGGAAAATATTATCCTGCTCAATATCATGTCTTCTATTTTTAGCATGTAAGCAGATTTCTTCTGCATAATGTTACTGAGCACAACTTTCTTATCATTTGCTTTTCTTATCTAATGAACATACTCTTAGACTGAGTTATTTTTTTCCATTGTATAAAAATATCATACTCATTTGAAAATCTTTAGTGGATTTTTCCACTTCAAATGCACATACTTCAAATACACACACACACTCACACATACACACACACACCATTATCAGAAAATTTATAATGTTGAAAATTTATTTAGCATTTATAATATAGGGAAAGACTAATAATATAATAAGTATGTCAAACATAAACAGTTCCAAAATATTGACTATATACTCAGTCCTCAAATATTTATACTAATAGTAGAATACATTGTTTAGTTAATTAAATATGCTGTACAAATTTTATGAGGTTTAAAAATCTTTTTTTCTTTTCTGATATGATGAAATATGCTTAAATATGAATTCACATCTACCAGTTATCAACTGAGACCTAAAATGGTTAAGAAAAATTAAAGAAATTCACATTTAAGGAACATATATATTTGTTTTAAACTAAAAATTGAAATATTTTAATTTTATTTTGTTACTATGAAAAAGCATATCAGCTAGGACAAATTTTAGCTTCTTATGAAGAGAACTCAAAATAAATATGGCTTTTAAAAAGACACAGAGAACACCAATTATAAAAGGAAAAATTGATAAGTTGCACACCAACAAAATTTTTAAACTTCTCTTCATCAAAATCCATCATTAAGAAAATGTACAGGTGAATCACAGATTGGGAGAAAATATACACAACACATGTATATGACAAATGACATATCATATATTTATAATGTATATCTTATATACATCATATATATGTTTATCTTTTGCCTGTTTCAAAAATAAGCAGAAGATTTGAGCAGACACTTCACAAAAAAACATATGCAAATGGTCAATAAGTACATGAAAAGTGTTCAACATTATTAGATATCAGGGATATCAAATAATGATATTTAATCAAATCAAAACCACAATAAGACATCAGTATATTTCCACCAGTGTAGTTAAAATGAAAAATATTGACAGTACCAAATGTTGGGGAGGACGTACAGCCACCAGAACCTCCAACCTTGCTGGTGGGAATACAAAATAGTACAACCACTTTGGAAAACTAACAGTTTCTTTAAAAATAAAACATATTTAACCTATGGGCCAGCACTTTTCCACTCCTACATATTTGTCCAATGGGAATGAAAACATATATCTAACATAAATCTATGGATAAAAGTATTCCTAGTAATTTTATTCATGAGAGCCCCAAGTGGGAAACATCCATTAAGAGGAGAATGATTAACTTGCTGTGATTCAATGGAATAATAACTCAGCAATAACAAGTCTAATATTGATACTCTTAATGACATGGACGGATCTCAAAAGCCTTAATCTGAATAAAAGAAGCCAGATACAAAATAATACATAGTTCATGACTATCTATATTAAATTCGAGAATCAATGAAGCTGATCTACAGTGATAGAAATCAAATCAGTGGTTGCTTCTTGTGGAGGTCAGGGAAATGATCGGGAAGATACAAAAGGAAACTTTCTTGGTTGATGGAAATGTTCTGTATCTTGATGGCTGTGTGGGTTACATGAGTGTATGTTTGTCAAAACTAATTGAACTTTACACCTACAATCTCTGAATTTTAATGCATATAAATTATATCTCAATAAAAAATTACTTAAGGAAAGACAGATTTTTATTTCTGTCTCTTATACAAGGAAGTCCAGGGGAATAGAATGTAGCAGTTCACTTCCAGCAGAAAGCAGATTCTGAGACAGAGTTTGGTGTGTGAAGGATGTTTATTTGGGAGTTCCTTTGGGATCGACACCTGTGGAAAGGAGAAGGGGGCAGCAGGATTCAGCAGCAGAAGTATTTGAATGTAGCAGAGGCCCAACAGCATCAGCTGACCCCACCAGGACCTCTCAAGCTGAAGTGTCCTATCAGAGTTGTGCCCATCTGGTAAAAGCGGCCAGACTTTTATCTATCTGCTCCAGTGAGTGATGGGATGCGAGACATTCCTGGAGGGGTGTGAGCTCAGTTGAGCTGAAGTCTCTGTATCTGAGGCAATCTCTAAAAGGGCCAACAGCTGAAGGCATCTGCTGACAGCATTCCCAGCACCGGGGACAAGTCTTTTGATGAGACATCTGGGAGGCACACAGGCATACCCCATGTCCACCAGAGGTAGGGTTACCATTTTTAGCAAGTGAAACACAGAATACCTAATAATTTTTGTATACGTATTGCATAAAACATGCTTGTAATAATACTAAAAAAAAAAAAGGTTTGCTGTTTATTTGGAATTCAAATTGTACTGCAGCTGGTCTCACACAGTAACTGACACTTATCTCTCATCACCATCCATTCTAGATTCCCCTTACGCTCATCTACTACCTTTGCTGGTTTATACAGTGGCACAACCCAGACCTTACCTTCATCCTAAGAGGGCTGAGCCCCTAGTCACCAAGATCCTCTCAGGTTTGGGGTGCTGAACTTAGCTATTTACCCTCACAACAGACAGGAGAGTCAAAAGAGGCACCTAAGCAGATTGCCTGGGTGCCAAACATGTTCTCCCCACTTCCACTGAGTAACAGCAGCCCTAACTCTTCCTGATAATTGGGGCAAATAACCTCTGCAAGACGGTTAACTCCTCTTCTTGCCTACTGGTCCCTGGACACAAACATCCTGAAGTGCCGTGGCAGTCATAGCTTAGAGTTCAATGCTTCTCTCATGTGTCCCCTGGTGAAAGTGTTCCCTAACATGCAGAGCTCATAGTTGTTGGTACAGGCAGCACACATTCCCCAAGTGGGCCATTGGGAGTTGGAGTAAGCATGGCTGGTGCCATATAAAGGTCTTTGATTCATGACGTGCACTGTGCCATGGAGTATGGTGTCCTGTCATTGTAAGATATCAACTCCCAGCTGGTGCCTCAGGTATGCCTCCAGCAGGACATTCCAGTTCTCAGAAAGGGGCTGCACGGTGCAGTATGTGATACAACCAGTGGATCCCATGATCACAGTCCTCATTTGCAATAAAGTGGGTCCCCTGGTTTGATGCAATGTTATGTGAGATCCTAGGCCAGAAATTAAATACTCCATAAACTCTCAGATAGTGATATTGGTTGAGGCTCTGCAGGTAAGAAAGGCAAATCATACTCAGAAAAGGTATTTTTCCTGCCAGATCAAATTTCTGGCCTTTCCTAGAAGAAGCCTCATGTAGAATGGTGTCATATTAGCGGCTCAAGAATGGTCTCTGCTGCTGTAAGTTTGGACATTCATTAACTAAATCAGACCTCATGTTGTTGGGCTCAAAAATAGCCTACAGTATTGCCAAAGTGACTTTTTTTACTCATGCACCCATGGTATAGCGCTGAAGTTAACCAGTATCAGGGGCTGGCTCATACCAACTGGCTGAGTTATTTCATCTACTTGGTCTACTTGTTTAGTGCCTCATCCATGGTAGATGCTCTCTTGCAGGAATAATACACGATATAAAAATCTTCACACTTTTTTCCCACTCCCATATATCTATGAATATGCCTCTACCCCAGTCCTTTTTTGTTCCTGAACTTCTTGTCTTCTACAGGCCCTTGACCAAAAGGCCAGGCCATTTGTCACTGCCCAGGAGTCTATATGTACTCTTATCTTGAGCCACACACATACACTGTGCAAAGGTCCACCTACTGGGAAGATTTTCCCCTACCATGCCTTCCAACACCACCCCTAAATGAGACTATTGTGCTGCTCTCCATTTTTTACTTGCCCCCAGATACCAAGCCAACACAGCTCAGGAATTTTTCTTCTCTATCAGCTGCTTATAAGGGATCCCCTTAATGGCTGTAGGGATCAGCTGAGGAAGGGGACCAGACAAGAGTGGGAGATGATGTGGGGGTCTGTGCTGCCTGCTCATGCAGATTGCTTGTGCTATGGGGTTCTGCTCATGTTCAATCTGGATTTAGCACTTCCTTCTTCTAAGGTTAGTACTGGTCTTGCCTGATCTGATGACTCGATAGATCTCATGTGTCTCACAATGGACAGTTCTGGATGAATGGTCACTTGATGTCTTATGGTCAGAGACTCTATCAGGGATCAAATGCATTTCAGAAACTACCTTTCAAAAGGAATATAATTATCCACTGTATATGGCATGACCTTATTTCAGAGCTCCAAGAATGTTTTCTTGTGTGTGATTCCCCAACTGGGGCTTCCCACAGACTTAACAGAACATCTTTTCCCAACACAGTTTCCTTAACATCATAGGGCCTGACTGTTACAAGGGTTTTTACTGTTTTATTTTTTCCACATTGGTTCCTCTTGTTTAGGCTTTTAATGTCAGGCATTGTATTTGAGAAATTGTTGGTAGAAACAATTTGGATACTAAAATTATGTTACCTTCTTCTAGAGAGGATTAAGGTATACTGTTTCTAGTCTCCTAAGGGCACAGGCACACTGAGATCACCTTAGCCGAATTTCAGAGATTAGCATCATTCAAGCTAAACTGCAATTCCCAGCAAGGACCTCTTTGCTTCAACTTTATCCTTACATCTATAGCGCAGCCCTTAGAAGTTCTAATGTGTAGGTAGGTTCAGAACACTAATATCTTTCTTCATATCTCTGTATGGCTGTTAAAAGCTGCACTAAGCACCTCTAGTGCCTGACACACAGTATACACTCAATATATTTTTGTTAAATGAGTGAATATATGAATGACTGAATGATGGATACTTAAGTACCCATAGTGATAATTGTAACTGATAAACATCACTGACCAAAAAGACAACAATTGGTTCAAAACGTGTTTGTGTGTGTGTGTGTGGTGCATGTATGTGTGTGACTGAATTGTAATACTGCAACAATTTTCTCTGGGGACATTCATTTTCTGAATAGCTCCTGCTTAACCCTTACTACATCCAAAGACACAAGCCTCTCCCACCATAGAACACACACATATTTCACTAAGAGATCTTAATAGTAAAAGAATAAAAAATAATACTCATTGGAATATTTATATAATTGCCTATCAATATTGATTTTATCCATTTTATATATTCACTACAAACACAAATGTGTATGTACTTGAGAAAGAAACTGTTAATATATATCTGATAGGGGGATTTTACATGTATTAAGTTTAAATTTGATGAGAATGGAAATCTTTGGACTGTGAGCATGGGTGGGTATGGCCAATCTCCACTTTGTTGCTAGAAAGTTCTAGGACCTCAGTCCAGTTACTTTGTCTTCTAGACTTAAGTTGCCTAATCTATAAAATAAGGATGTTTGACTGGATGACTTTTATATATCTTCTAGTTCTCAGATGTTTTTATTTTTATCAAATTATATATTTGGACCCTTGAAACTTCTCACTGTAACAGTAGAAAATCAACCAAGTATGAGTAACCACTAACAAACTTATTTATAATCCTACTTATTTTACAACTCAGGGACAAAATGGCACTTGCATACATCAGAAAGTCACAAAGGTGATTTTATTTTCTAAAATGTTACAGTATCATGAAAGAGAGGCACACATACTACTTGCAGGAAAAAAAAAAGCCAACAGATGTTTTCCTGGTTATTTGGTTATTTCAGGTAGAAACTTCCTGTTTTCAAACAGCTTAAAATGTGATTATGATGTGGGAAATGACATTTGTTAGAGATGTATAAAAGAAAATAGATTTTAACATATAATTTCTTTGATGTAACAAAGATTAATTTACAGTGAACTTTTAAAAATAAAAAGACTAAGGTATTCTAGTATTATATTCAGAGAATGAATAAGGAAATCATGTAATGCTGTAATGGAAGATTAACTTTAATGATTTGTGAGCATTTAAATGATGATTATATTCACATAGATTGTCATATGCCACATTACTCATTCAGTTTATGACTGTAATTCAGCTTTTTATTCTGGTTACAAGGAATTCTGTACAGTAACTAATTGAACCCAAGTCCAAA
This sequence comes from Eschrichtius robustus, assembly GCF_028021215.1. NCBI lineage: Eukaryota > Metazoa > Chordata > Mammalia > Artiodactyla > Eschrichtiidae > Eschrichtius > Eschrichtius robustus. The sequence continues at coordinate 69,239,829 of NC_090836.1, forward strand.
TTTGTATATAAGGAAGAAAAACCACCCTAACACTTACATTTTGCATTGACTACATTATAGGCAGGAAAAAGGAAGCAAAATAAAAGTGTCTACATTACTTGTGTCTCCGTCAGTAAGTAATTGCCCTTGAACATTCTTCGTTCTTTACCTAACTTAAATATCTCAACTAACCAAAAACCCAAAACTCCATCAAACAAAACACCAAGAAAATACTCACCTTCACAAGAAGGAAGAGATTATGTTCTTAGATGTGTCCTCCTTTTCCTATGAAATTTAAAAGCACTATTCATTCATTTATATACAAAATTTATTAGAAATTGTGACAAAAATTGCTACATGCTCACCCATTTCCTCCTCCTCCTCCTGTATAGATAACTATGTCACATCTCCCAGACTCCTTTGCGTTATGCCTAAATGAATGGAACATGAGCAGAAGTGATAGCCTCCACCCCCAGGCTTAGAAAATAAAACCTTCCCCATATGATCCCCTTTTTAATTCTCTTCCTTTTAAAACCCTAAGCTCCATGAGGGCAGATACCGTCTTTCTTGTTCACAGGTATATTTTGGAACATAATTTATGCCGGTAGATGGCAGATGGCACACAATAATTACTGTTACTTATTGTCTGAGTGCTTCCATGTACCCATGTTATAGTATGAGGAAATGTCAGAAAACCAGGCCAGTTAGGTATATTGTAAAAACATCAAAAAGTCTTTATCCCTGGGGAAGTATCAAAGGTTTTTAAACAGAGAAATAATGGATCAGATTTGTGATTTTAAAAGATGTCCTCGGCAATAATGAGATAATATCTAGTGAGGGGAAAGGCTTCAGTTGTTTTTTCTTGTTTTTTTCCTTAAATTACTATGAGACTAAAAGACATGCTTGGTTTTTTTGTTTGTTTGTTTGTTTTGAGTTAGAAATTTTGATATTCTTACATCTGTAGAATAGGACTTCACACCTCATGTATTTTCTAAAGCATAAATCAACTCATGTCACTCCTTTGCTCTCAAAATTCCAGTGGCTTCTCAGGACCCTTAGGAGAAAATCCAATAAAATCTATGATGTAGAAGGTTTCACACATCCAGTTCCTGTCACCTCTCTGACCTCACTTCCTGAGCTCCAGCCAAGCAGGAATCACAGCTCAGCCTTAAACAGTGAGCATAGTTCTGCCCCAGGGCCACAGTTCTTCTGTTTCTTCCTCCAGAAATGTTCCTCCTTATTGGTACTACTTAGGATACAGTTTCAACAGCTGTAATGAAGACCCACAATAAACAATGTCTTAAGCAAAATGGGTATTTAAATTATATCTCATGTAAATGTCCATATCGAGAGTTCAAGGTAAGTATACAACTCTGCAATTAACAGGGACCCATATCACCCTGCCATCCTTATATAGTTTCCATCCACCTGTCTGAAGTGACAGTTCACAGCATCATATCTGCTTCCACCAGCAGAAAGGGAAGAAGAGCACAGGGAAGGTACACACTTGCATTTTACCACATGACACAATGGTTGGACACGTTATTTCCATTACTCCATTACTATGGAGTAATTCCTTGGATAGCTCATTTGGCACCTCCTGGTTCTACTCTCTGAGAGAAATTTCCTTATCACTGTCCTCCATGGCCCCTGGCTTTGCATTTAGAAGATTCTTCCTGGTTTATTATCTTTCATGGCTACCTCTGAAATGTGCTTAGGAGAGTATGTTCAGTGTGTTATTTAAAGGAAAATGTGTAGATTTCAATGAAATAATTACTAAGAAGAAAGCCTAGAATAGAGAAAACTCAATATCATTTTGAAAAATTAGAAGGTATTTAAAAGAAAATATATAGATAATAAAGATAGAGGCTGAAATTTAGGAAATAAAAAACAAAAGTGTAGAAAAGATAAATTAAAATGAAGGGTTTCTTGTTTTTGTTTTTGGGAAGACCAATAAAATGCTATACCAATCAAGTGTTTAAAAAATCAGAAAGAAAAAATAAGTATGGAGAAAAGAAAGGAAACATACAGTCACAGATAGAGAGATAAAATTATGAGTAAATACTACATATAAATATATGGCAACAAATTTCAAATTCAAATGATTGTTTTCTTGTAAAAAGCTGCACATACGTATGTATATATTCGCAAGCTGCTACTCAAGATGACAGTGTCCTGTCTAAAATGCACTCAACTCTATGCCTTTTCCCTGCTTTATTTTCCTTCATTATACTTGTCATTGCCAGATATTATGTTATATATGTATTTGTTTTTCTATTTATTATCTTCCCACAAACACAAATTTAACTCGCCTGAGGGCTGGCATTTCATTTGTCTTGCTCACCAGTTTTTCCAGTGATTAGAGCAGTTCCTAACACAGAGTAGGCACACAATGAAATACTTATTAAATCAATAAAAACATATCCTTTGTGTTTTCTGATGCATTTTTTTTAAAAAATATGTTCTTTCCTACTAATTGACACATCGTAGAAAATAGTTCATGTGTAATTTGAAAGCCTTAATTTTGCAAAACTGCCTCCAAATTGAGATATGAAAAAAATTTAGGAATAGACTTCTTCAGTTCCCAAAGAGAGGTTAAAATCATATTTTACTTGAATTTTTCTTCCCATATATAATGTAAGTGCACTTTTCTGCACAGGCTAAAGCAAACTGCCTCACACCCCATATTAGAGAACTGGGCCTATTTAAGGGAAGAAAATCCATTAAATGAGAAAATTAGTATTGTAAGCTTCATTTCTTTCCAGATAAAAATAGAACTACTATTAAAATCTCATAGAAAGCATATTCCTAATAAGAATTCTACAAACATTGCTTCCAAAAGAATTCAAGGAATTTACTAGACATGGCCTTCACTATAAATACCATTAATGCCCACAATTCAGCATTCAAATGAGTTGTTTGTAATATTTTCTTTCAAAGAATTGCAGCACTTAACTTACTGAAAAGGACACTACATGAAATCGGCGGGGGGGTACTCCCCTATTAAAATGTGTAAAATTTTCTTCCTTTCAGAATATCTAAAAATAGGATAAAACTGGTAGACACCTTAATAGAGAATATTCACTACCCATTTACACACAAAAAAAGCTGAAAACAGTTACTGTTCTTTCTAAATGAGAGATAAGGAAGATGGCTGTTTCAGGCCTTGGACAAGGCCCAACATAATCCCTCTACTCTATCCCTCTCAAACCAATAGGTTCCAGTGCCTGGAGGAGGAGAACAAGGCTGTGGGAGCCAGTGGAATCCTGAAGGACAGAGATGTATAGACGAGAGTCAAGGTAAGAGCAGCAGAGAATTGAACTGAGAATTAAAGCCAACTCTTGATTTCAAAGAGAGCCTGGCTTACACCTAGTCATGGTACTGTTTGTTCCTTGGAAAATAAGCTAATTTCCCCCAAAGAACAGAGAAGCCAGATGGACAAGTTGAGTTCTCTTTGTTATTGTCACTGAAAGAGTACCAGCTTTTGAGGAGAAAAGGGAACACAGTGAACAAACTGCTTGCAAGTGAACCACTAGCCCATGAAAATAGCAACCACTGTGCCTCTCACTGTAACTATCAGTGATGTTAAGGCACTCTGGACACCAGACAAAAGACCCAGAGACTGGAAAGTGATCCTGTATCCAAAAGAGAGACAAAACAAACTTATCCTTAAATAATTTAGACTGCTGAAGTATGAATGCAGTATCTTAATACCCCCTATCCTCACCTCCCCCCAAAAGATTCAGGAAATTCAAGTTCAGCTCACAAACAAGTTTGGAAAAATAAAGCATATCACAATTTCTGTTCAACATTGTACTAGCAGACATAGAACACTAAGGCAAGAAAAGTAAATGCAAGGTATAAAAAATAGAAAAATTGAAAGAAGAAACCTGAAAAATCAGAAAAGGAATATAACATTATTTGCAGATAATATGATAGTATTTTATAAATTCCGTAAAATCTACAGAAAAAAAATTTAAGCTGTAAGTAAATTTAGCAAGATTGCCATAGAAGATCATTTTTTATAAGTATTATGTTTCTATGTGCCATCATCTGACATTACAAAATAAAATATTTAAATGGTACCACTTAGATCAGCATCAAAAATCAAATACATCCATAGAATATAAAGCACCAAGAGTAATGATGTGTCAATATAGATTCATCAATTGTAAAAAATGTACCACTCTGGAGAGGATTAGACATCAGGGAAATTAAAACCTAAATGAAATACAACTGCACAAATGCAGTATGGATAAAATGAAAAGATTGACAATATCAAATATTGGCAAGGTTAAAAAGCAATAGGAGCTTTCACACTCTACTGGTAGGAAGATAAATTGGCACACCACATTGGAAAATTGTTCAGTGGTATGGACTAAAGCTGCACATGAACACGCCCTATGACAATGCTATCACACTACTACATATATACCCAGAAGAAATTCACATATACGTACATCTAGAGACATATGTAAGTACATTTATAACAGCATTATTTGTGAGAGCCAGAAACTGGAAACGAGTCAAATATCCATCAACAGCAGATTAGATAAATAAATTTTAGTAAATTTATCCAATGGAAAACTAGAGAGCAATAAAAATAAACTAATAGAGAAATGTATTAACAAAACTCTAAAAGAAGTTAAAAACAATAGATTTGATATATTATTTTATGTAATTAAAATATTATCTAATTACATAAGCCTATTATATAATGTATAAAATATTGACTATTATTATAAAATATTATGTTTACAATATTATAATTATATACATGTCAAAGATTTTTTCAACATTGGACAAAATCATCTTAAAGACCATATGAAATAATAAATGCTAAAAAGAGGCAAAAAATTATGACATAGTAAAAGTTAAGGGGAGATTAGCCTGACCAATTATTTAAGTGATTATACTGCCTTACTAGATGTTAAAACTAATATAATCAAAACCATGAGCTGTTGGTATAAGAATATGCAAATAAATCAGTGAAACAAAATAGAGATCCCCCAACACCCAACAATAGTATCTTAATTCAGTGAGAAAGAAGATAGTTTACTGAATCTGTGGTGCTGGCAAACTCCAAATCACAGCATAAAACAAACAAAAAACAAATTTATTAAAGACTTAAACGTAAAAATAAAAATATTAGAAGAAAACTTAAGAAACTGTATTTGAAACCTAGTGTCTGAAAAGACTTTTATAACCAAGACAGGAAATGGACTTTTTGCAACTTGGTATTAAAAAATCAAAAAGGAAAGAGGTGAGAAAGCATACAATCAAGCAAGAGTTTCTCAGAATTGACACTACTGACGCTGTGGGCTGGATACGTCCTCATACAGGAGCCTATCTTGTCCAGCATAAGATTTTGAGCAGCATCACTGGCCTCTACCCACCAGATGCCCATAGCACTTCCCACACTTCCTGTAAGTCATAACAGTTGAAAATATCTTTAATCATTGCCAAATGTGCGTCACTGTGATAAATCCATGTCATAGGATGTTAGCTAATCCCAAAAAGAATGCATTAGCTTGCCTGATAATATTTAGCTGGCTCAGATGGAATATCACAGCACAGAACTACTGTAACACGAGAAAAAATGCAGAAAAATGTCCATGACATAATCTTATTTTTGTATCAGAAAGGAAAAAAAAGTGTGTGTGTGTGCTGTTTTTCATCCTTTATGTTTATATATTTAAAAAATAGATAGATAGTAATTATTGAGTTCTTTGTTTTTAAAAGAAGAAGCATAATATGAAATGTCAAGTTAAAGTTTTGGGGTATTTTTTGGAATTCAAAAAGAGGGTCTTTTTGGAAGTTCCATTTTGAATAAGTAAATTGACCAGAAGGTAGTAATAACGTACTAGCTAGTATGACTCTTTAATCAGTTTTTGACACTAAACCACCACCTATATTTGGGAATAAATATTTTATGTCCTAGGGTGTCCAAAACAATCCAATTTAATCCTCCATTAAATTATGTTTCTTTCAAACAAAGGATATTTAACTACCAAATGTTTTGATACTTTAAAAATATTTTTATAAATAAATTCACCATTTAGAAAAAACACATCTTTTATCAAGTCATGATCCCTATTTTGAATCAGAAAAAATTATTACCTGAAATTATTTTAATATACTTGCCAAGTTCTATAAAAAGACATCAAAACATTTGCTAACATTACCTGTGAAAAAAAGATGTTCTTAACTTGAATGATTGCTTAAAATTGCCAACATTTTTACAGTGTCTGTCTATCATATATCATGATTTTCTCAGATAATCTCCAATTTTCAGATGAAGGAACTAAAATTAATAAAGGTTAAATAACTTGCTCAAGAACACATACTTAATAAGTAAAGGGATTGTGATTGCTACCTAGTTCTGTCTGATTCTAATGTATAAATCATTGTATTAAACAAATATCATGACAACAAGCATATTAGTTAGATTCTTTGTTCTCACCCTATAGGGATGGAACAAGATCCAATAAAATGAAAGTTTTAATAGAGAGGTTCCAAAACCCTCAGGAACCACTTGCTGTAGTGAATATTTGCCAACTGACTTCCCAGCATCCGTTCTTCCATTCCATGTTCTCAAAAGCTACTAATTGCTTTTGGGGAAATATATTAGTTTCTAATTGTTGAATTTAAAAAATGAGCACAGGAGAAGCTCTTTCAGAATGTCAGAGAAGAAAACCTTTCAAAATTCATTACTCCATAAAGGCAATGAGAACACTATCAGAAATTGTCAGAATCTAAATTTCAGAACTCCTGAAACTAAACAGAAGGCTTGTAATCATCCAAGGAGCATGTATTCAAGAAAAAGGGCTGAATCTCAGTGAGAACAGTGAGTTTCATGGCCTCTTAACTTGCTTTATTCCCATAACCCTCTTTTTAGTTCCACCATAGTCTTGAAACTAGCAGACTCACACCATGGTAGGTATGCAAGCCAAAAGCCTAGCAGACACTGAAGGGGAAAGAATTGTTTTGAAGCTTCCTCAAGAGTCTAATTCCCAGAGAACTGTCACTATTTGACATGTCTGTCATCTCTCTGGAAAAGCCCCATTCACAGGACTCATCTGTATTTTACCTAAGCTTGCTCAGTGGAAAGAGCCCTATCCTCAGGGAGTTTGTTAAAAAACAATCAAATGACAATAGATAGTAACTCAAATCCACGTGAAGAAATAAAGAACACCACTAAAGGTAACTACATGGGTAATATAAAATACAGTATATATGTATTTTTGTTTGCACTCTTTACTCCTGCTATCTGATTTAAAAGATAACATAAAGCCATAATTATAAAATTTTGTTAATAGGCTTATAATATATAAGAAGTATTTTGCATGACAAGAATAGCACAAAGAAGTAAGGTTGGGAAAGGCACTATTTAGGAGCAAAGTTTTAGTATAGTATTAAAATTAAGTTGTTATTAATGTGAAGCAGATTAAGATGCTAATTATAATCCCCAGGGCAACTACTAAGAAAATAACTTAAAAAATATATAGTAACAGAAACAAGGGAAGTAAAATAGAACACTAAAAGTTATCTATTTAATGGAAAAGTATATGATGACTTCTTAGATGTGTTCTCTTCTACACGTTTTACAGTTTTACATTTAGATTTATGATTTGTTTTGAGTTAATTTTTGTACAGTGTAAGGTCTAGGTCAAGGTTAATTTTTCTGCCAGTCAGTGTCCAATTGTTCCAGTGGCACTTGTTGAAAAGGTTATTCTTTCTTGAATACTTTTGCTCCTTTGTCAGAGAGAAATTGGTCATGTTTTTGTGGGTATATTTACGTTTTCTATTCTATTCTATTAGTACATGAGTTTATTCCTCCACTAATACTACACTGTCTTAATTACTGTAGCTACATGGTAAGTCTTAAAATTGAGTAATAGGATTCCTCCAACTTTATTCTTGTTTTTCAAAATGGTTCCAGCTATTTTAATTCCTTTGAACTCCATAAAATTTTAAAATAAGCTTGTCTTTATCTACAAATTATGACATTTTTTAAGACTTTTCCTTAAAGAATGAAGAGGGAGTATAATATACATGAGTTTCAACATCTTGATGTAGAAAGTAGTGTTGTACATTAGAAAGCACTTTAACAAAGAGCTAGTCAACTAAAGATTAAGATCTAGTTTTGTCACTTATTAGCTACCTGACTTTGGGCATATAATTTACTTTCTCTGACTTTCAGTTTCTTTATCTGGAAAGTGAGTAGGTGGGTAGTAGGCTTGTAAAAAAACTGAGCTCCTTATATAATGGAATCAGTTTAAATACTATCTGTAGATTGATGGTAATCAACAATCCCTCACAGTTGCAGCTGAGGTCTGCAACTAGATACATTAAGCTTGCATCAAGATGTTTATGAAAATAACGTGAAAGTAAGTAAAATTCTGAATAAAATAGATTGTGATTAGAAAATAAAGAATAGCAAGCTAGGCATGGAGAGAGGCAGATTATTCACTATTAGTGTGGTAATATTTGCATAAGGTGACCTGCTACCTCAATTTATTGAATTGAAAATGCCAGTGATTGCAACAGCACTATCAATTTTATGTTCCACTAAGAAAGAAAAAAATGCTATCGACTGTAATTATAAAAACATCGTCTAATTTTTTTAGGTATTAAAATATGGAAACAATGTGCAACTTAAAATCAGCGAAAGAATACAATTCCTTCAAGCCTTCGAACCTGTCCTTGTAGTAAATTGGACAAATTGAAATCGTGGCTCTGCCACATATAAGTTGTATGACCTCTGGAAAGTTATTTGATCTCTCCAAGCCTCAGTTTGTTCATCTTAAAAAAACGAGGATAATAAGAGTAAACTGCTTCAAAAAACTTTACAGGTCAAAAAGTCAGTGCCTTCAAAATGCTTAACGTTGTACAGAACTGTAACAAACAATAGCTAATTCACTGGTACTTTAAGGGTTATTATTAGAAAGAACCACTATTATTGGGCCCTGGTACAGATTAGTAGTTTTTCTTACTAGAAGCTGGGCATGTTTTTCCTGTTCCCTTATCTCTGTCAGAGCTCAGGACCTCAAGCATTCTTACTTCCTCAAATTTTTTGTTTTCCAGTATCTCCTAGAAATCTAGCTCTAGCCTTTAAAATCTCCAGGTAAATACCTTAACAACTTTATATCTCCTTTCAATCTTTATTTGGAGTAACATTTAGCCTTCAGTGAATACTCAGTGTACTCTTGTATGTCTTCTTTATTGTACTTACTTAAAACCTTCATACTAAACAGGAAGTAGCTATACAGGTAGTTCATAGGAGATTGTTTATACTAGCATTTCCTAAACCTTGCTCTTTCAACAATTCTTGCTGTAAATACAAATACAGATTCTGGGAGCACACTGCTTTAGCTGATTGGGATGGAACCCTAATATATTCCTTCTCTGGAAGCTGGCCAGTTGACCTTGCTAAATAGTCATGTCTGGTAACCCCTTGTTTAGGCCTCCCAGGATCTTCCCTGTGAAGTCCCCAGACCACCTGAATCAGAATCACCTAGATTGATAAGAACATTTCCAGGTCAGAGTGTTGGCTTCAGAGCATGTACTATATTTTTATGACTGTACATGTATTAGTTTTTGCTTACATATTGCTTGTATCCTCACTGGACTGTAAGCTCCATGAGGGTAGGGACTATAATTGTTTTTTTCACTAATTTTCTAGCACCTTTGCTCTAAGAAGGAAAAGGTGTGGAAACGGGGTTAGAGATAGTGGCACAGATTACTCAGGAAATGTTTGTTCATAGGAATCATCTTTTGTTTGCGTACAAAGAAATCTGTAACTTATCACCATATAACTTATACAATGAGATACAATTTAATAATGTTAAGTGAGATAAGTCTGAAGGATACTTTTCTAAGAGAGAAGCCAAAATTTATTTACTGTTTACTAATTAGTCCTTATGATAATAGAGCTTAGCAGTTAAGGCAGTTAGCTTAAAATTAGAATTGAGTACATTTTGGTCACTACCAATTGCCAGCTGTGACCTTCAGTATTTTATTTAAGCTATCTAAGCCTGAGTCTGAATAGTCTTTAAAAAAGACCTATAGGATAAATATCACATGATCATCTTAATAGATGCAGAAAAAGCATTTGACAAAATTCAACACCAGTTCATGATAAAAACTCTTGACAAAGCTGGTGTAGAAGGAACACATCTCAACATAATAAAGGTCATTTATGACAAACTCATAGCTAACATTATACTCAATGGTGAAAAACTGAAAGCTTTTCCTCTAAAATCAGGAAAATGACAAGGACGCCCCCTCTCGCCATTTCTATTTGACATAGTATTGGCCATAGTCCTAGCTATAGCAATCAGAAAAAATAATAGTAATAAATAAATGGCATTAAAATTGGAAAGGAAAAGGTAAAACTGCCCCTGTTTGCAGATGGCATGATACTATATATAGAAAACCCTAAAGTTTCTACTAAAAAAACTATTAGAGCTAATAAGTGAATTCAGCAAGGATATTACTCAGCCATAACAAAGAATGAGATTTTGCCATTTGCAACAACATGAATGAACCTGGAGGCTATTATGCTTAGTGAAGTAAGTCAGACAGAGAGAGACAAATACCATATATTTTTATTTATATGTGGAATCTAAAAAATAAAATGAATGAATATAACAAAACAGAAACAGACTCCTAGATACAGAGAACAAACTAATGGTTACCAGTGGGGAGAGGAGTCGGGGGAGGAGCAAGAGAGGAGAAAGATTAAGAGGCACAAACTACTAGGTATAAAATAAATAAGATACAAGAATGTAATGTACAGCACAGGGAATATAACCAATTATTTATAATAACTTTAAATGGAGTATAATCTATAAAAACATCAAATCACTATGTTGTACACCTGAAACTAATGACGTTGTAAATCACTATATTCAATTTTTTTAAAGTAAGACAAACGATAAAAACTGTAAATGATAACTCATAGGCCTTTTTTTAAGAATCAAATAAAATAATGTATATGAAGAATTAAACATAGTATCTGGCACATGGTAAGCTCTCAAATGTTGTCTTTTATGATTATTCATCTTGCAAATTAATATATTTAACCATGCTGAAATTAAGCATTTTGGCCTTTATCTTATTTTAATTATCAGCATTATTCATTCTAATTGCCATCACAAATATAATTGAGTAGTGGTGAAATTTCTGGGAAAAGAGTTAAAAATGCCAAGGCAATTTGAGATCACTTTTTTCATAGCTTATTTTTGAACTGTTTTTCTTTATGTACATATTAACAGTAGAAAATTTGAAATCACTAGCAACTTTTTTTTTGCCTGGGAAACAAGAAAATTAGCCAATCTGATAATTATTGCTATTGTAAATAATTTTGTTCCCATATGTATATCTGTGCTACTGTGTAAAGAAAAAGAAAAGAAAATGAAGAAAACCGAAGAAGGAAAGAAAGAAAGGAGGAAAACCAGTTAAGGATGCCAATGACTCACTAGTGTCAGAATATATTATGAGATATTGTGGATCTGTTGTTGGGAAAATGAACTCCATTTGCAGAACACACTTTCTCAGCATGGCCACTGCAGAGGAGATAATACCAGAAGCTTTGCATTCTCATTTTACAATATATTAAGTGGAACGAAACTCAAATAAGTGACTCAAAAATCTGCTCCTTCCACTATAAAATAATGTTTCTTAAATTCAAGAGTTTGTGTTTTGGGAATCAGCCACTGTAGAATATTTTACCAGAGTCACTTAGTATTGATAAAATTCTCCAAAGAAGATTCATTGCTACTAAAATGTTTACAATTTATCAGATATGATGGATCCAACTATTCACCAGCTCTCTTATTTTGATTAACCTTATATCCTCCAACTAGGAATAATTTTAAGAAATTGAAACTAGTTGGCTATGTAGTTATATAAAAGCAGCAGCTCAACTTCTATCTCATTGTGGTAGATTGTTAACACTAACCACTCCCAGTGAGTCACACTTTCCAATATTCATAATCTTGTGTGGTCCCCACATTGACTCTGCGTTTAGCCATCGGACTTGCTTTGGCCAATGGATATCAGCAAATGTGACAGGCTTAAGTACTTATGCACAGAGCTTCCCCTCTTGGAATGCTACCTCTACCATGTGAGACAGAGACCAGCCTCCAGGCAGTCCTTGAAGTGAGTACATCTACATGAGTGAACCACAAGAAACCAGCAGAAGAACAACCCACCCAAACCACAGAATCATGAAGCATGGTTAAATTACTATATTAAGTCACTAAGTTATGGAGTTATTTGTTTGCAGCAATACATTACTGATACAGAATTTGGTACTAGAATTGGGGAACAAAACTTGGAACATGTGACATTACTTTTGAGACTGGGCAGTGGGCAGAGGCTGCAAAGGCAGCAAAGAAATGGTATAGTTGAATGAGTCACAAGGAATCCAATGCTAGAGACTGAAAGCATGGTGAGCTGTACTTTTGTAGTAGCAAAACAATTGGTAAATTTGTTATCCACAGTAACTTTAATATATAAAATATTCCTAGTGAACTTGAGAATTTAGGCTGACCAATTTCCAAGCTGAATGTTGGAATTGTCCATTAGCTTCTTTTAGCAACATATGATAAAGGAAGAGAAGAAGAGCCCCAAGAAATAACTGCTTAGTGTGTGAACAGAATTTGGTGTGACATTTTAACTAAGTTTTAAGCATGGGGTTAAACGAATGCATTTAATTCTGGCCCCAAATCCTCCTGAGGTCAGGCTTGAGGTTAGGAATTCTTAAGAAGTACTTTTTTGCACTCCACCAGAACAAATCCCAAACAGACAACTGTCATCAGTGTACCTTTTTGTAGTGTGTTTTTGGTTTGGGGGGTTTTATTTGTTTGTATGTTTGTTTGTTTGTTTTAGGTTTACCCAATGAAGATATCACCTTTAGGGATCCTGATTTTGTGAAGGGATTTTCCTATCTAACTTCCATCCAAAGTGTGCTGTGTCTCTCCCCACCAGGGCCACAGAGGTTGCATAGATGTTTCCAGGATGAGTTCTGTTTTAGTGATATTCACCTTTCTGGATCCACAGCTTTTCCATGTATGTTACCTCTGAGATTGTTTTCTTATGTTCTCATTCACTTATCTATGAATAGATACAGGGAAGGATCACTTTGGTAGGACCTGAACATTGTATAATTTGGAGGAGACTTGTTAAGAAAAAGGATACCGAAGAATAAATACAAATTTGCTAGGACCTTAGAAGGGGCCCTGAAACTTAAGCTTCAATAAACTTCATAGTAAATCTCCCTATGGCTTATATTTTTTAAATATTTTATTTATAAATTTTAGGTTGCATATGAAAAGGATATCTCTAGGCTTCTGATGTATTATGTTACTGGAAATGAAAGTATAGTTACTGTTCAGTATGTATTTTCCCTGTTTGATTGTATCTCTGTGAATATAGCAGCTGGAACTGTCTAGTTGACTGATATGTCCTCAACACTGGATACTCAGTAAATGTTTGATGAATGAATTTTTGAATTGACAATAAATTGAACTTATTTTATTGGTAAGATATCTCTATACAAAAAAATGAAATGGAACATAGGAGTACAGAATTAAATAAGTAGAGGTAAAAATTCATTCAATAACCCAACGGCAGATTATGCCAGCTAGAAAGTTAGCAGATTTGAGTCAAGAGGCAAATCTTTTGAAATCATATTGTTCTAAAGAGGCCACCCTTAAATTCTTGGAACTCTGAAGTCGGTCAATATACACTCCCTCAACATTTCCCATCCAAATTTTCTTCCATGTTATAAGATTAGGAGCTCTTGAGAGTTAATGAGAATATGCAGTTCTTTTGCAGAGGAAAATAGGCCTCTGTAGACGTGCCTCCTACCCACATCCATAACAAAGTAAGTTAACCCTTTGTTCAGGTAAGAATATTAATTCAGGTTTTAGAATCATAGAAGAATGACAACTTTACCCCTTCACACCTGATGGTTAAAGTTGTCAAAAGCACTTGTTAAAGACTATCTTAAAATATAGATATACAAGAATGACAGTTTCATGAGATGGTAAGTCACCGTTCAGCTGGATTTGGTCAATTCTGTCTCTGTAATAAATTAGACATGGGTCACATGAAGTACCTGAACCATAATAGCTTAGTGTCCCATAGAAATGCCTTGACTGAGTTATTTGCTATTCCTTCCTCTGATTTAATGCTCTGCTCTAAACCTTTATAAGAGGTCAAACAAAAACTCTTTATCTGACAGTGTTTTTATTCCTTTGATATGAACAAAAACGAAGATATTATCAAATCTACAGGCTGCCCATTATGCATAAATCTCCATGATATATGTCTCACTAAATTTATTTCCAAGAAATAATTTGCCCCTGCAGAGGAATTTTTATGCCTTTGATATCAGACATGAATATTACTTAGCCCAGTATGTTTCCTTTTTTGCCTTAGCTGCCAGGAAACTAAGCCAAATTTTGTGCCCAGCAGTAGTAATGAGGTCATCTGAGAAATCTGGTGACATAAACTCCTTATGCTTCTCTAAGCTTGTCTCTCTTCTTTTTTTATTCTGTTATTGAACTTGACATAATTTAAAACTGTATATTTCATGTCTAAATCATTTGAAGGTAGGTGAGGTTCAGATAAGAAAGCAAATAATGTACATTTTAAAGAGCTGTATTAGCCATTATGTCTTCCGTTAACAAAAAATACAGATAGAATGTGACCTATCGGTTAAAATTTTCCTAATGTAATTCAGTTATACATCTCATATCTTTATATTAATATTATTCATCAATCCATTCTTTCAAAAATAATGAGTACCTACAACAGACCTATTTACAGAAGATTGTGCCAAATACTGTGGTGGGAAAATTATAAAGGTACTATTCAATCCTTTAAACTAAAAATCTAGTCAGAGAGATGGCAATCTAAAATTTAAGTAATACCAAAGGCATATAACTATCAGTCAAAAGCCCAACATGTTCCAGGAAATGAGCTCAGTAATTCAATCAGATCTATATGGGGTCATTATTTCCTAGTCCCCAGTGAGATGTATACCTGCCACTGGAATTTATCCTCCAATTAACAAATTACACCTTTACTGGCTTGTGGCTTTATCTTTTCAGTATATTTTAGAGTTGTTCTAATGATAGAGCCCGTTAGACCTAGAGTACTAGGCTTATTAACCCAGCTTGAATTAAAAGCTTGTCTGAAAGAAAATAAGATATTAGTTTAAAAAGAAAGACCCTAGCAGAATAAACAAACGAAATTGATTGGCAAGTGGCCTCTCAAACTGAGGAAAGCATGATATGAGTCATTGACTCTCAATGAGGGAGAATCCAGATGGACTAGTGTTTATTCTACCACACAGTGCTTTGATCAGGGTTATAACAAATCAGCTCAATACAAGGCAGCATATCATGCAATATGCCTATGTATGACAGTATATGATGACATTTTATTGTCATTTATTAGCTTGCATCTCTGTCTCCCCCCCACTAGATAAGGAGGGAAGAACTTTCCCCAGTCTTTCTCAGCATAGTATCCCTAATGCTTAGAACAGTGAAAGACACATAGTTGATAAATGCTGTTCATGAAAAGAATTACATGCTAAATGATTGATACAAAGAGTAAACAATGCAGCAGTCTGGAAGAAAAGAGGATTCTACTATCCTGGAGTGTCGTCTTAGGTTAGAGTTCGCACACATAGACAAGGATTTGAGAGTAAATAGTGCGTTGGGGAGGTAATCATAAGAAGCACTGGTAAGGAGGCAGAAACATGAGATGGGGAAGAGAGGGAAGCCAAGAAGGGGTACGTTATCTAGTGGGTTCCCATGGCCAGTTCCCACTGTGATCAACTGGGGAACTCTAAGAGACGCTAGACTGTAACTCAGAATTACTCCTCCTGAGAGGGGAGAAAAATGGAGTGTTTATCCTCCAACTGCCATCCAACCTTAGCTAAGGGTGGGTGCTGGGAATATTAACCACCACCTCCTCCAGGATGTGATTTCTGCCCTGTGTGAGCTGACAGAGAGAGAACCAATGGTTCTTGCACTAGGATGCAGTAGGGATGCATTGAAATAATCAGTGCAAAGGAGACATGAGTGGGGTACCAACAGTGTGTACTAAAAATGTTAACAAAATACAGGAGTTAAAAGTAACAGTGTAAATTAGCTATTTAACCCGATGCAGCTGAAAAATGAATAGGATTCAAATCGACAAAAGAAGAGGAAAGCAAGAGACAGAACAAGCGAGGCATATTTGGGAGACCAAAGAGAAAACCAAACCTAATGGACTGGAGGATTGGTGAGAGTTAGTTTTAAAGATCCATTGGTTCCAAATCACGTGGGTCTTAAAGGTGACCAAGGACTTTGGACTTTATTTATCCTGTAAACAAAGGAAACCCTGGAAGATTTTCAAATATAAGAGCAAAATGAAGAAACAGAATAACAAGGATTAATTTGTCAGCTATAAATAGGAAGAAATGGAATATTGTGATCTTGAAGTGTTGATCAAATGATATTATAATTCAGGTTTGAGGAGCCTGGATTGGAGTGGTGGAATTAAGGCAGGAAACAACAAAAAGGTGAATAAGACATAACGGATTAACTAAAAACAGAGCAGGAAAGAAGGAGGAGCCTAGGGAGGAGCCCAAGATTGTCAGAGTTCAAATTAGTTGGTCATGGCAATTGTGCGTTTTTGAATTAGTCCTAAATTATAGAACTAATTAAAACCTAATTTTTTTTTAAAGACACCAGTTGTACTTGAACATTTGTTACTTTTTTTTTAAATTAATTAATTTGTTTATTTATTTATTTTTGGCTATGTTGGGTCTTTGTTTCTGTGCAAGGGCTTTCTCTAGTTGCCGCCAGCGGGGGCCACTCTTCATCGCGGTGCGCGAGCCTCTCACTGTCGCGGCCTCTCTTGTTGCGGAGCACAGGCTCCAGACGCGCAGGCTCAGTAGTTGTGGCTCACGGGCCTAGTTGCTCCGCGGCATGTGGGATCTTCCCAGACCAGGGCTCGAACCCGTGTTCCCTGCATTAGCAGGCAGATTCTCAACCACTGCGCCACCAGGGAAGCCCAAAACCTAAATTTTACATTAGATATTTTTTAGAAATTTTACCAAATTTGTATAAATTGTCTGGTTTTGATATCATTTCAAAAAGTTAAAGTGTGGTTTTCACAAATCTAACAATATGACTCTGGTAATTAATTCACAATAATGACATAATGATTAAGAAAGTTGGTTCTGAAATATTTTTCTATATGTATTTATTTATTTTTCTATATTTTAAAGTTCAATTATCGTGGAATTCTTGAATAAGATTATAAAACTCCTTATATTTACCTTTTTTTTTTAATTGAGAAAACTTTTTCTTTGCAATGATATTAAGAAACATTAATTAAATACCTACACTGTGGCAAGCTCTATGCTAAGCTATAGGGTCACAAATGGATTGCTTGATTGGTTGATTAGAGAGCTAGTTGTTAAACATTTAAACACCCTCACTGAATAATTGGAAGCAACTATTTAGAAATTGCAACTAAACATTCTCAGATGCAAAACTATGAATGGCAAATGCACTATTGAATTTTTCAAATGTTATTTGGGATTGAGCAAAACAAATTGTTCTGGCTTTCCAAAATGCTCTTTAAAAACCACCTGTTGTATGCATCTGTTATCATATGTGTATATTTATACATTTTACAAGTGAATATGTACACGAAATACTTGTACATGTTATCCTTTTTCCCATTTTTCCAGGCGTGCCAAGAAGTGAAACTAATAGTTTTTGCTAAACTTGCGTCATCTACCTCAGAATATCTAGGGATTGTCACTTGGCTATGGTTTTTGTTCCCAGTATTACTGAGATTTTTAATTTTTCATTTCTGTCTTTATAAGTTTCTATAGAGAGGTGGGGAGAAGTTGCACTGGGGGCTTCTAGCCAGATGCCATTTCAAATGTCATATAACTAGCAAGTCTTTTTCATCTGTTTTAAATCTAAGGAAAATTTTCAAATAAGGCAAACATTAAATTTTAATTGAGGTTCATATTTGGCGTTGGTGAGTTTAGTCTGTGTGTGCACAGAATTATTTGGTGCCAATCTATTGTATCATAAAAATGAATATTTTAGGGCAAATAAAAGACTGTGCTGTAAAACCCCTTTACATGGTGAAGGTAAGTTATTGAGTGATCCTACTGTACTATATTATTACATTATACACTGTTAGCCAGCAACCTAAACTATAGCGTTGAGGTATTGTAATATTTTGTCTGCATGCAGGGTACAGAGCTGACACATTCATACCTCTCCCTTGACTCTATAGCTAGTCTTTCAGGTAGTAACAGATAGCATGTCTTGAAGAGACACTATTCTATACTTTATATGTATTAGCACATTTAATCCTCCAAATAACCTATCAGGAAGTTGCTAGTGTCCTAATTTTATAGATAAGAAAATTGAGACAAATAAATAAAAATAGGTTTTCCCAAAGTCACACAAAGAAGAATTGGCAGAATTAAAAGTAGATGACAGGCAGTCTCTTTCCAGAACCACATTTTCAACCCCTCTGCCTGAGCAAATGAGGTCTAACCCAGAGATTAGTAATTGGTGAAACTCATATTTGATATCCTAATATGGCTGACTCCTCCATTTATAATGGGAAAAGTGTTGAAATTATGGATTCTATGAAACTTTTATTGAGGAAGAAGCAAACATTGACATTTGAATCCCTCCTTTTTCTTGTAAATAATTTTGAGCTCTGTCAGGTTTACATTGTTTAGATATTCCTAGAGTTTGCTTCTTTTTCATCTTTCCTCTTTGAATCTTCCAAAGTATAGGCACACATTTGAAAAACTCAAGATTTAATTAATCTGAGCGCTAAAGTCACCACTGTAATTTCCTTCAGCGCATACATTTTGAGATCCCTGAATAAACACGAAGAAATCTTTTCCCTTTCCCTAAGATCTACAGGGGTAAGTGTGTTGAACCTGGCAGAGTAACGGAGGAAAAGATCCTTAAAGACCACAACAAGTAACTTTTAAATATAAAATCTATTTCCTTAATCATTTTTTCCCCTCTTTAAAGGTTAGGAAATTGCTTTTGTTGGATAACCTATTTAGTAGTTATAATAACCTAAGCATATATTGATTTTCCTCCTAAAATGATATATTATGGAATGCTTCCCAGAGTTTGTAACATTTAATTTCCACTCATCTATTCTATAAATCTAAACTTAAAAAAAACTTTTTAAAAAGACATTTGAAATGAAACTAGAGTAAGGTCACACTTGTTACAAGACTACATATATCTAACACCTCCGTTGGCAAGTCTTACAGTGCCATTTACTTATTTTACATCTTTTGTTTTTCTTTACAAGGTAACGCTTCAAATGGTTACTCAACAACAACTTATTGACAAATACTATGGCCAGGTATTTTGCTTGGGACTAAGAAGAGAAGATGAGTAGAACCCACACCACACTTCCAAAGACTTCATGTTCTCATAAAACATACAGACAAGTAAATATATGATTATAATACCCAATTGTGATAACAGAGTAATGGCTCCCCAAAGCCATCCATGTCCTAATCCCAGAACATGTGAATATATTGTCACATGACACAGAGGAATTAAGGTTGCAAATGAATTAAGATTGCTAATTAATAAACTGACCTTAAAGTAGGGAGATTATCCTGAATTACCCAGATGGGTCCAATGTAATCACAAGGGCCCTTGAAAGTGGGAGAGGAAGGCAAAAAAGAGAGCCAATCATAAGGAGTGACTACAGAAGAAAGATAGGGAGAGATTCAAAGATGGAGAAGAAAGCCTCAATCCAAAAAATCTGGGTGGCCTTTAGAAGCTGGAAAGGACCAGGAAACAGATATTCCCCTAGAGCCTCTGGAAAGGAACACAGCTCTGCAAACACCTTGATTTTCACCCAGTGAGATCAGTATTGAACTTCTGTCCTGCAGAACTATAAGACATTAAATCTGTGTTGTTTAAGCCACTAAATTTGTGGTAATTTGTTGTAGCACCAATAGGAAACTATACACCAATGAAAAGTACTGAAACAAGAAAACCTTATATAATGCTAAAGGAAGCGTGGGGGAGAGCTCAGTCTGGAATGAAAAAATGAGTGCCCCCCAAAAGAAATACGGTAAAGACCAGAGTCTTCACATGTTCCTCTCCCTGGTCTTCAAAATGCCTACACAGTCAAGACCACAGAAGGAGAAACTTGCAACTTTTATGAAGGCCCTTGTTGGATTGTTACACATTTAAGAACAAGCAGGAGAGCCAAAGCCAGGCAACTTGAGAAGTCATACTCCCTTCTTTTGGGATCCCTTTTTTGGGAGATAATGGCAAAGTATGTCAGGAAATTAGACTATGATGGTGGAAAGTGGTTTCAGTAGTAAAAGAATGGAAGAGGTATTTTTCTTTCAGTTCAGTTAAATATGGAGAACTAGGGTCTCTTTTGGACATTTTAATTTTCCATATAGGGGTAGATATTTGACTTTGTATAATTTTTGAGTATACATCCTTTGGGCCTTAGACAAATACTAATTCAAAGCATGTAGGTACTTATGTGCCAATTCAAAGCACAGAGGTAGAGGTACACATGGCACAAATTTAATGACTCCTCAAAAAATTAAAAATAAGAGAAATAGCATGTGACTGGCCTATAACCATACATATACTCAGTGAGTTAAAGATTATGCAGAGAAAGTGAAATGCAATCGTGTCTATTATTGGTGCATGCCACAGTAATGCAGTAACATTTTTGCATTTGAAGAAGTCACATCTATGGGAGATCAACTACATGCCAGGTCTAGGTATAGTAAAGTTTTTTATAACTAGATGGTAAATAATGGTAAAGCAGGAGAAGATCTCTCTCTCTCTCTCTCTCAGCACTTAAATAACAACACTGTTTTAAGGAACAAAGGGAGTAATTCCTGTGGCATGGCCCCCTCAGCAACTCAAAGAAAACACCCAAGAAAGAGCTATAGAGAGAACCGTAAAATGGCTTCCAGATGTTAGTCTGTAAAATTCAGCTAGGCCATGATTCAGGTGTCTACTCTAGGAAAACTATGAGAGACTTACTGTGAATAAAAAGCAAAGAAGCTAAGAGACTGCCAGTGAATTAACGGTGACAGCTATATTTTTATAAGCACCTGCGGTCACCTCTCAAAAAGAGCTATTTAGGAGGTCCTGTGACTAAAGATCTAAAGATTTCTCAATTAATTGCCAGTTAAATTCCTATCTCTTCCATTAGATGACCATACCTCTGAAAGCAGGGACCTCAGGTACTTTTCACCAATGGATCTTCAGCATCAAACATATAATACCTGGCATATAATAGATGCTTAATCCATGTTTGTTGAATAAATCAAGTAATTATTTTTTTAATTTGGAAAAATATTGGAAGAAATAGAAAATTCCTTTTAGTAAAATAATAGGTGAAAAAAATCAGGATTCAGATACTCTCTGATCCCAAATGGGTTAACATACATACATAGCAAAGAAATTCAAAATGTTAGCTGCAAATATTTCTGAGTGGTGGGCTAATGAGTGTTTTGTATTATCTCTTTTACACTTTTTCTTTGTTTTCCAAAATTTTGAAAATGAGCATGCATTACTTTTATAACCAGAATTTCTAAAGACATGTGAGTGACAAGGAGATTCCCTCATAAGAAATGTATGCCTTGACCTTAGAGTCTCATATTATTATTTTGGGTTCTTTCATCCTACATAATTCCCAGTCATTTTCTGCATAGGGAACTGGAAACCACTAGTTTATATAGAATAAAATAAGCAACCTCTTTCCAATCCTGCTTTTTTTTTTTTTCCTATCCAAGGTTCTGAACTGATACCGAAAACAAAGATTCTTATAGATTGAAGGCATTCTTTATATGGTTCTACCATCAGGCAAGAAATTTCCCCTGTGATCTGAAGCAATTTTAAGAGCAATAATCCTGAGAAGGTATTCATTCAGTCATTTACTCACTCATTCAATCATTGATTTACGGATGTAAAATAATGCACCTTCAGTCTGTAATGTAATGACTGTGACTGAAAGAAGCTTCCATTCTATTACTACTCTAGGGTCCCATTTATATTTGGTCCAGGATCTCAACATTTCTGGCCTAAATAATTCAATTAGTTTCCTAACTGGTCTCCCTATCTCCTGACTCTCATTCTAATCTATCCTTCATTATGTTTCTTAAAGCTTCTAGCAACACAAATCCATTACATGGCATGTTATAGGGATATTATGACCTTGGGGGTCAGAGAAACCTGGATTGGAGCCTGTTTCTTCTACTTACTATATTGGTCATGAGTATTATCTTTGGAGTTATATAATCTCTGTTTTTCAAATCCTGTCTCTGATTCTTGCTAGCTCTGTCCCCTGGGGGAAGTTATTCAGTCACTCTAACTCTCACTTCCCTTCTTGGTAAAATGGGGCTAATCACACATACCTCATAGTGTTAACTGACGTAATGCATGAAAAGTCTTAGCTCATTGCTTAGCATCTGTATTTCCTACTGCTGCTATAACAAACTACCACAGAATTAACAGCTTAAAACAACAGAAATTTATTCTCTCACAGATCTGGAGACCAGAAGTCCAAAGTCAGTTTCACTGGGCCAAAATCAATGTTTCAGCAGGACTGTGTTCCCTCTGGAGGCTCTATGGGAGAATATGTTCCTTCTCCCTTCCAGATACTGGTGGCTACTATTTCTTGGCTTGTTGCTGCATCATTCCAATCTCTACCTCCTTGGTCACATTATGTTCTCTCCTGTCTGAAATATCCTTCTGCCTCTTTGTTACAAGGACACTTGTGATTGAATGCATTTAGGGGCCACCATCGTATTATGCAAGATAATCTCCCCATCTCAAGGTCCTTAATTTAATTGCATCTGCAAAGTCTTTGCCATATGAGATAACATTTACAGGTTTCAGGGATTAGGACACGTACATCTTAAGGGGCATTATTCTGCCAACTATAGACCCTAGCTCATAATTAGTTCCAAGAAATGTTAATTATTATCCACATTATGAGACTTTGTGCTACCCTCTTAGTTTTAATGAGTTTCCTTATTAGTAACATGAGAATAACAATGTACTGATACCTACCCCACTACCCCAATAATGGCATAAAATATCATAATAATTGTTTAATAAATGCATTTCCCCTTCCTTAAACATCTTTAGTGTGTATTGTTGAGGGTGTAAAGCAACAGGAGTACTTATGGAATCTAAATTGATACAAACATCAGCCATTCCATTCATAGATACACACTCAACAGAAATGCATACATATTCACCAGACGACAGGTACTAGAATGCTCAGAGAAATACTTCAAAACAGCCCCAAACTGAAAACAAGCTAAATGTCCAATAAGAGTACAGTTGATAAAATATGGTATATGTATACAATAGAATGACCTACAGAGATGGAAATAATCTACAACCATCTATAGCAATGTGAATGAGTCTTTCAAACATTAGCAAAAGAAGGCAGACATGCAGAAACTACATATGGTGATTTCATATCTAAAAGACATAATCAAATTAATCAATGATGTTAGATGTCATGATAGTAGTTACCCTTGGAGTACTGATTGGAACGGGGGGCAAGCAGGGGCTTATGGGGTGCTTGAATGCTCTGTCTTTTGATTTTGATAGTTGTGTTGAGCTTGTAAAAATTCATCAAGCCATGCACTTACTGTATATGATCTTTACTGTAGTATATTGTACTTTAATTAAATGTTAAAATTGAAGAAATATTTTTCAAGAGTTCCCTGCCCCGAAAACATTGTCTAAATTGTTTAGGTTGGCACACAAGGCCGTTCTCAATCTCACCCCTCTCCATTCTGTTTTCCCAGCCTCGTTGCCTGCCATTTTCCCCCATCTTACAATCACAGGCTTCTAGGTACCAGTCCCTAAAATAATGCACGCCCCCTTGCACTTGTACTTTCTGTTCCCTCTTCTTAGATGCCATTTTCCCTTCTCTTGATGAATACTACTCATTTTTAGGGCCCAGCTTAACTTCTGTCTTGTCTCCTGTCTGACTCTATGCATACTGTTCATAAATCTACCATATAACACTTATCTCATGATTTTTAAATTCTTTACGAGTTTACACATCTATATAGGAAGCTGTCATTAACATTCCAGATCCGTTGGGCAATCTACTCTCTTCCATCTGTCAAAACCCCCTTATGGATTTTTCTATTATAACACATTCTGTACTATAGCCATTTCTTTATGCATTCGTCTTGGCCCTTATAGGGTATAGGTTGCTTAAGGACAGAGACCTTCTTATCTTCGTGTCACCTAACAGTAAGTGTTCAACACATTTTTATTAGACTAAAATAAATGTTCTACTGCACTGGGAACTATTGTACAAAGGAACTGGATTATTCATTCTTGAGTCTCTGGCACTTGTCTCAATGCCTGAAACATACTAGGCTCTCAACACATTTTTTGTTGCATAACGAAGTCTATGCTATTTCAAATTTTGGATTATAAAATTTCTGAATGAATTCTGTTTAGTGGTCATTATGTGACTTTTGAATTGTAGCTTGCTTTGCAGAGCTTCATCGGTGGAAATTTAAGCAAGGGTGATGAGACATACCTTTATAGATTGTATTACTTATGAACTTAAAAATATTAACATGTCTTTGGGGAAACCTAAAATGGAAAAGTGACTCAAATCAATACAATTAATTTAACTCAATAAGCATTTGCTGAGAAACTATTTAAAGTATTCTGCTAGACATGGTGGGGGTATACCATATACAAAAAATACTGTCCCTGCTCTCGCAGGATTCACTGTCCTGTGAGACAGATAAGAGAGTCAGCCTGCACAGTTCTAACCTTGAGCATCTAAAACATGGCATCCTGTGGTATAAGCGATAAAGCATAGCTACAGGAGAGAGCAGTGCTCATGAGGCAGATCATTTGAGCTCATTCTTGAAAGATACATAGATTTTTAACAGATGTGTAGCAAAGATCCTCTAGTCCAAGAGAGTAAATTATTTTCACTGTTCTGCAAGGTAACCAGAAAAGCTGTTCGTCATTGGGGGGACAAGAAATGGAGAGGTGAGGGTGAGAAACAATATTGAAAAGTCCAATCGAGTTCAAATCGTTAAGGGTTTTAAATAACACTGAGGTATTTGGACTCTATTCTGTATGAAATTATAAATGTTAAGCATTGGTTATCTTTAGTAGGAATACCACTTGATGACTGTGTGTTAGAGACTGAAGAAGGGAGACATTGGGTGCAGGGAGATACCTGAGGAGTTTGCTGCAGAAACACAAACAAGAGGTAAAGAGAGTTTGAACTACAGCAAAGATTGTGGTAGCAGGAAAAAAATTGAACTCTATTGAAAAATTAGAATTGGTAGTAATAGACAACTAACTGGTAGTGAGTGGTAATAGTTGGTTAGGAAGGAAATATAAAAGTGACACCAGAAACTAACACAACATTGTAAATCAACTATGCTTTGACAAAGAATAAAAATTAAAAAAGTGAAATTTTAAGATGACTTATATTTTTCCGACATCATTATATTGTCAGAATTCTCTTATGAAATAGTTTTTTATTGAAATATAGTTGATTTAAAATATTGTGTTAGTTTCAGGTATACAGCAAGATGATTCTGTTAAACATACATATATATATTCTATATATATATTCTTTTTCAGATCCTTTTCCCTTATAGGTTATTACATAATATTGAGTATATTTCCCTGTGCTATACAGTAGGTCCTGGTTGGTTATCTATTTTATATATAGTAATGTGTATGTGTTAATCCCAAACTCCTAATTTATCCCTCCCCCCACCTTCCCCTTTGGTAACCATAAGTTTATTTTCTATGTCTGTGAGTTTCTGTTTTTAAATAAGTTCATTTGTACCATATTTTAGATTCCACATATAAGTGATATCATATGATATTTGTCTTTCTCTGTCTGACTTCACTTAGTATGATAGTCTCTACGTCCATCCATGCAAATGGCATTGTTTCATTCATCTTTATGGCTGAGTAATATTCCATTGTATATATGTACCACATTTTGTTTATCCATTCCTCTGCTGATGGACATTTAGGTTGATTCCATATCTTAGCTATTGTAAACAGTGCTGCAATGAACATTGGGGTGCATTTATCTTTTCTAATTAGAGTTTTCTTCAGATGTATGCCCAGGAGTGAGACTGCAGGATCATATGGTAGCTCTATTTTTAGATTTTTAAGGAACCTCCATCCTGTTCTCCATAATGGCTGCACCAATTTACATTCCCACCAACAGTGTACGAGGGTTCCTTTTTCTCCACACCCTTTCCAGCGAAATAGTTATTTTTCATTTCACTAAAGAAGAAAAGAAAATGGTTGCTGAACATGCAACAATTTCTCGGCCAGTAAGGAGGTACAAGTTGAGCAAAATTACAGGAAGGCAGGATATGTGTAACTTCAAGCTTAGCATATCAAACCATTGGGCCAGAAACCAAGGTCCTGGACCCCTTAGTCAAAGTTACACCTTCCTACAACTTTATATCATGGAGTTATTATCAAATCATAATCAAGCACATGAGACAAAGAAATCCCACCCCCAGAGGCTTCAAATATTAACAATGCTTTAAAGAAAGTATCCAAGTGAAATGCCAACTAAAGTATAAGGTTTCTCCTCCTAGTGGTTAGGCCTACAAAAGCCATTGTAACCCATGATATTGTTGAACACCAAAATGAAAAATATTCTTCAAATCCGGGGTTAAACATACATAATATTTGACTTTCAAATCTCCATATTAACCTCATAACAAATTCCAAAGGTCTATGGAAATAATGCATGAAGATGTGGGGATCTGAGGTCCTTGAAAATAAGGCAATTCACACCAAAGAAACAAGGAGGACTTCAGAAATGCCTTACAGAGACTGTGGAGTACTTGAGAGAAAGAAAGAAACTCAACTGAGTTCCTCCAAACTGACTTCAGGTAGCGGCAACAATCTATTTTAATTATAATCCTCATAAACCAAACCACCTCATCATGGGAGTAAAAAACAACAACAACAACAACACAAATACAGGAGCACAATAATAGTCACAAAGAAACACAGTGTTTTCCTGCCTGCATCCATACCTATCCTTCTGGACTGTTAATAACTCCCCCACTACTACCACCATCACCACCACTGCCACTGGCATTAACATGCCTCCCATGTATTCTTGGAATCCCCACAGGATAGCTCTTCTATGCTCCATGGACTAGTCCTCTTAGCAAGCCTGAAGCATTTTATATTTTTCTTGCTTTCTACTCTGACACGCTGTGGTGACATCTCCTGTCACTGTCAAGACTGCAGAAATCTCTACTGCTGCTGCCTGCTGATGCCTCTACAGTGGCTCTCAATGCCCCATGTCTAGAGAACTAATAACTCTAAATCTTGTCTTATTCATAGCATTGCTAATCACTGAGGGAAACCCTAGGTCAGTCTCCGATAGCTCCATAACCTCCAAGCACCACTTCCTTGACCTAGAGCCACCTTTACAATAGCCTCAATCCTTTGGGACTGAACTGAAGTACAAGTTAAGTGGCTGATTCTCTACTTACAATCATTCTTCTCCTTCATTCTTAGCCTCTAGTACATATAATAATACTCAGTCATTGTTGCACTTTTGCTATGAACCAAGCATTATGTAAGAGACTTTAAATAGATTCTCTCATTTAACCTTCATGACAATCCTATAAACTAGAATTGTTATCTTCATCTTACAGATGGAAATAACTGAGGGTTTTAGAATTATTACAGGTATTGACCAGTGGCTTATTATCCACGTAGTCTCATGCTAGATTACACTAAACTGCCTCTCATTTCTTAGGATAAATGGATCTGATTCCTTTTTTCTACAACACGATGACCATGCAGGCAAAGAACATATCAGTCTAGAGCAGGTCCTACTTGACTCTATTGCGGCACATGTAGAAAATTATGCCTTCACTGTTCAATTGCATGGTTTGGCTTTTCTGGAAGTGCCTAGCTCCTATAACTATAACCAAAATGGCAGGTTTCCCTCTTTCCTGGATGGTTAAGAGATTAGGTTTGTCTTTGTAAAAAAAAGAATCAATGCATCCTAGCACATTCCACAAGTAGGAGGCAAATTTCTGTTATCTCTCCTTTGACCCTTCTACTCTCCAGTGGACAGTGTGTCTGATCATAGTGCTTCTTTGAGTCTAGCAACCCCTTGCCAGTATGTCTTGCCTTCAGTACTACAGGCTAGTTTCTGGGTTTAAAATAGAAAGTAAGTATCAGTGAGCCTGGAATATGTGGAGCTTCTGTCTTCTGGAGAAAAGTCTCTGCCAGAGAGTTGACCTGCTGAATATACAAAAGGTGATGTCAAATTGCTCAAAATAGGTGCTTCTCCTTGCTTTATACAAACTGAGTTGTTATGTGGGTCTCAATAGCAGTTGTCTGAAAGAAAAAGATCAAAATAAACACAAGGAAAAACATGAAAGAGTAGAGACAATATAAAAAACAGAAGACGATTTACCAAACAAAACCTAATATTCTCAGAGAGATAACAGAAAATAGAATATCCTTAAAGAAAGAGCAGGATGGTAGATGAAGAAACAAATTATGGGAAAAAAACTCTAATTATATATGTATTTGTATATATGTCTAGCTGAGATTTCAAAATATGAAGACAATGACTTGAAAATCATGCTAAGAATATTTCCCAAAAAACAAAGTGAAGGAAAATAGAAGAAGAAAAGATGAGAAAATTAAAGGATCATAGTGGTTCAACATTAGATAAAAGAAACATCAGAAATGAAGAACAGAAAGAAAACCTTAAGAGTAACTTATAAAAAAAAACCCAAAGTACTAACATAAATTTACCCAGAACTACCTGAATCTCCTAATTAAATGAACTCACAGAATATCCTGCAGAAAAAGAGAGAGATAGGGAGAGAAATAATAAAAATTATCTATGCCAAAATGCATCATTATAACATTTCAGAATATCAGGGATTAAAAAAAAGACACTAGGGGCTTCCCTGGTGGCGCAGAGGTTGAGAATCTGCCTGCCAATGCAGGGGACATGGGTTCGAGCCCTGGTCTGGGAAGATCCCACATGCCGCGGAGCAACCAGGCGCGTGAGCCACAACTACAGAGCCTGCGCGTCTGGAGCCTGTGCTCCGCAACAAGAGAGGCCGCGAGAATGAGAGGCCCGCGCACCGCGATGAAGAGTGGCCCCCCCACTTGCTGCAACTAGAGAAAGCCCTAGCACAGAAACGAAGACCCAACTCAGCCATAAATAAATAAATAAATAAATATATAAATAAACCCAAAGTTTAAAAATTAAAAAAAACCAAAAAGACACTAAAAACTCTTTAAAAGTTAAGACAGGTACTCAAGAAGGCATAAAAATAAGTTTTTCATTGGACTTGAATGACACTAGAAAGATATTGTAGCACAGCTTTCAGTACGCTGAGAGAAAATAATTTTTAATCTAGAAATCCAGATGCCTCTAATTATCAATCAAGTGTAAAAGAATGATTTCTCCATCATTACCCCTTCTTAGGAACTGGCTAGAGGATGTGCCCTCCAGGAAAGAGAGAAATTAACAAAGGAAAGAGGAAGAGAGAATTTCCATGATGAGGTCAAAGAGGTTCCCAAAGGCAGCTGTGCATCTAACCTCCTGATTAACCAGTTCAGGTGGGAGTGAAGGACTGAGTTCTCTGGGAAGATGGCCGCCATGAAAACAGCAAGCTGATAGTGATTTGATATGTTGACATTTTGGAAAATACTGTCAATGTGTTTATAACGGCTCCAGTGAAGCATAGGGACAAAACTTAAATACATAGAAAACCAGGCAAATAAGAAAAGTGTTAATTCTAAGAAAATCAAAAAGTTGCATGAGAAAGGATATATAACCACTTCTTGACTCTGCATGAAAGTCCTTACTTTGTTTTTAAATGTAAACAGTAATGAATGATGTAACCAAAACTATGATATAGCCATATTAAGAAGATGAGAAAGGAGATAAGTGTATGGAGAAGAGTTATGCAACAGAGAGCTGATCTTTGTGCAACCAGAGGGTGTTAATAAATATGCAAAATTGATTTAGAGCAGTATAAGAATCTTTGGAGAGAGCAAAAAGATGAATACCTAGGGAAACAAAAACAGATAAAAGAGTTGTAAGTGTCTGTGTCTGGGAAGCAAAACTGGGTGATAAGAAGCGATACAGGGCATAATTTTTCCCTAAAAACCTCTGAGAATTGCTTAATTCAACTAAGTACCTCCTTTATTTGAAAAAAAAAGAAGTTTGTAAATCTGTAGGCTGCTATGAAGACTAATTTTACTGTTTATATCAGGTAAGTCCAATTTTTTTTATTCACTTAAAAAAAATGTTTAAGGCCTTTACAAATGAGTGGTGTATTTAATGTTGCCTTAATTTTTTCTTACTTCCAAGATTATTTTTGACCCTCAAGAAATTTAAAATTGTAAACAAAAGATACTAAAAATTATAATGCTTAATAATAAGAGTTTATCAGGAATGGGAAAGCATCATTTGGAAGATGGCTAACTGGGGGCAGGGACAACAAGAGGCCAAAGAATGAATACAACAACTACATAATATTCAAATGTAGTGTTAAATTAATTAAACAAGAAGGCCATTACACTGACATGGCCTAATGCCTTAGTAGCCTATGTAAGCCAGCCAAAATCTAAGCCTGAAATGCCTCAAGATTAAGAAATTGAAACCTAAGGACGACCAATCACAAATAGGAAACTAGGCCTTACCAATCAATACAGCCACGTAAGCTGTAGTCAGTCAAATAATTTCCTAGGTTTTCTAGCGCTTCTTCTCTATAAAAGTCCTTCCTCTGCCTACTGTGGGTGGAGTGCTCCTAACCACCTGCAGTTTGGCACTGCTGGATTCAAATCAATTTTTATTCAAATAAACCTTAAAAATTTTAATATGCCTCAGTTTATCTTTTAACAGTAGGCACTACCATAATGCATTACTCTGTCACTATCATTATTATCATTTTTTCTATTTGAGTACTTACCATACACCAGGCATCATACAAAACCTTTTACATACATAATTCCCGCAGTAGCCCAAGACAGATACCTTACAACAGGGGTCCCCAACCCCCGGGCCACGGACAGGTACCGGTCCAAGGCCTGTTAGGAACCGGGCCGCACAGCAGGAGGTGAGAGGCGGGGAAGCGAAGCTTCATCTGCTGCTCGCCATCTCTAGCATTAACACCTGAACCACCCCCGCTTCAACCCCTCCATGAAACCGGTCCTTGGTGCCAAAAAGGTTGGGGAGCGCTGGCTTACATCTCCCCTCTCTCACTAGTGACCCTTTACCACATTTGTCTCCTTTTATTGTCTTCGTAGCAATTTCAACTCTCTGAGTTGATATCATCTTTTCGTTGGAGATGTCTTTTACTTGTTTATTATCTGTCTACAATGTAAGCTTCATGAGAACAGAGACTTTGTGTTATTCATTACCTGGAACATAGTAGGTGCTAAGTAAATTTTGCACGAAAAATGAATAAGGTTGACAAAATCAGTCTGGAGAGAGGTTAAATACCTACTTAAGATGAATATTTAAAACAGAAATATGTTCAGATATGGAAATATATTTAAGAAAACTGAAAAAAATGTTATGAAATCATATAAAATATTGTGTGGTGTGTGTGTATGTATATGTATATGAAATATGAAATTTGGGGAGTATATAATACAAAACAGCAACATTACACATCTCACAGTGAAAGTTAAAATTTTTTGCTTTGCTTCTCCACTTATTATAATTTTTTACATTAAATATAACTTGTATAATAAACATAGTAAAATGTTTGAAAAGACCACATGTGACAAGATACATACTCAAGATACTAAAATAACGTACTCAACTAAGTCCAAGGACTAAGCTCTTTTTAATGATTCTTTTTAAGGAATGCTGAGGTGTCCAATGCTGAATTTAACTCTTATGTGATCAAAATCACCTATGAAGTTTACAACCATATGTATTATCTGGACTCAGAGGTCACAAATAGCTATGGACAATATTTGTCCCAACAGACCTTGAAATACCCAAAGGCATTCCCTGTTCATATTCCATTTTCTCCTTCAAGTCTAAATCCATTTGCTCTAAGCTTTCTTTTTGGGTTTCATTTCAGTCCTTTTAGTAGTTTGGTTTCTTTTTCCTGCTCTTCCTTATTCTCTCCACATCTCTTCTCATATATGAAACTGCCATCTCTTGGGACATAAATGAACTGGTTAGTGTGGTCATGAAAATTCCCTTATATCCTTAGTGTATGAATCAATCTGTTTCTTTCTAAAGCTATTTTTGATGGCCCAAACTCAGTTCACCATACACTAATGGACCAAAATATAATAAAAAATTTTCTCCTCACCTCATTTGATCTACAAGTAAGCTTTCATTTTCAGCTTTTACTTATTTGTATTGCTTTTTTTTTTTT
This sequence comes from Eschrichtius robustus, assembly GCF_028021215.1. NCBI lineage: Eukaryota > Metazoa > Chordata > Mammalia > Artiodactyla > Eschrichtiidae > Eschrichtius > Eschrichtius robustus. The sequence goes on from NC_090836.1 coordinate 69,272,311, forward strand.
TTTGGCTTGTAATAATACAAATCTGGTTATGACTAGCTGGTGTATCAACATCCTGTTAATCTATTTCATCTCTTAACAGATGTTTTTAGATAATTAAAGCAGTAGGAAACATTTACCTAATGTTATATATTATTGCTTAATTGATAAAATTAAGTGTTTGAATGATAGAAATATGTATATAACTCAGGGAGGTGTGGGGAACACTACTATGAATTATGTTCAATTAAGAACCAAGTGTCGTATAAAAACGTAACAGATGTATTTTCACAATTCACTGAAGCTTATTTTCTGATAGACACATACATCATATAAAAATGTAATATTCCTGAAAAAGCTGGGTGAGATGGCATAAAAATAATGTAGCAGCCTCTACTGTTATCCATGTAGAGCAGCTGTGTGATCAACGCCCCACCTGCCTTTTGGGAATGAAGCCCACTCTGGGACCAGGCATACCAGGTAATAATCAAACAGATGCGGCAGGACTCCCTCACCATGCTGAAACACAGACAGCGTCACTTAAAACCAAATGAAATAGCAGCCTGGGTGAAGAGAATACTATTAAACAAGCAAAATAGAAATGACCATCAGGTACCCTTTAGGAAGTCAGTCTTCCAGAGGCCTACCAAATAAAGAGATATAGCAAACTGAACATTTTCCTCTTTTTGGTTTCACTAAAGTAGCCGCCTCTTCTCTTCTAATTATACTCTAAGCAATTCAATCAAATACTATGTATTAAGCAACCTACGTGCATCATGCCACATATGGATGAGATTTGCTTTCCTTGTTAAATATTATTTGAGAGAAAATTAAGTGGCTTGAGGAGAGGAGAATACAAATAACATGTGCATTAAGAGATACAACTACTATGTATAAAATAAGCAATGAGAATATATTGTATAACACAATGGAAATATAGTCATTATTTTGTAATAATTTTAAATGGAGTATAATCTGTAAAAATACTGAATCACTATGTTGTATACCTGAAACTCATAATATTATAAATCAACTATACATCAATACAAAAGTAAAAATTAAGAATTAAAATTAAAAAATTAAAATTAAAAAAGTGCGTAAAAAAAGCGAAACAAAGCAAAACAAATAACATGCGAGTGTAGTAAATCTGAGGTAGACCACTAAAAGCCCCAAATAGAAAAACAAAGTCCAAATGACATTACTTCCTTCTTAGGAGCCAGAGCACATACCAAAGTTTTTTTTTTTTTTTCCTGCTCAGACATTGATTCTCAGAATGGCCTACAGCATGTAATAACCTTTCTACTTTAGTATCCTTATGCAGAAAACTGGTATCATATATTTTATTACTTTGAGTTCATCACTAGAATGGTGAGAGGATTAATTAATTTATTCATACATATTAAATACATTTTGTAAAAGTCCTTTTGAAATTCTGCCAAGAACCAGCCTTCTCATCTTTGATAATCAGTTGTTGTTTTTCAAATGGTTGTATAATATTTTAAAATTTATTTTTTCATTGATAAACAAAACTTCTGTAGGAAGATCTTGAATGCAGCTTGATTAAATCAATGCTAATTCCTACAAACAACAAATTTACTTAAATGCCTATTTTAATTTTTATTACAATAACATGTAAATTTTAGCAACTACAAATCAAGCAGACCAGAAATTAGGTCTGATAGGTTCAGTGCATTAACGGGTTTGATGCACTGTTCAGCATATTTCTTGCAGAAGGCTAATCTTTTTTCTGGTATCTCACACAGGCATACAGCTAGTGCTAAAACGAATGTGCAGTTTTCTGAGGCTTTCCCAAAGGAACAAAGCGTATCACATAGCAACATCTGCCAAGGAGAAAACAACACAGCCAGCTTCAGTTTTTCCATCTTGTAAAGATGATTTCATCCAATTGCAGGAAATGTATGTAACATCAGTACCATTTTAAACATACTTTACTCTGCAAGTCTATGGTTATTTTATTGGGTTCAATAACCATTATCACACCTTAAAATTTGCATTTCCAAAGAGTTTTCACATCTGCTTAACAACCCTGTCAGGGAAGGGTTGATCATTCCAGTTTTACATATAGAAAAGCTTATATTTAAAGGAGGTGGGTATCTTGCTCAAGGTCATAAGACTGCCCTTATATAGAACGAGGACTGGATTCGCTACTCAGTTCCGTTCTCATTATACCTGCCATAGCTCATACATTTGTGCACAAAAAATAATGAATAATACAAGTATATAGTTGTGCACTAACAGCCTATTTTATAATCTACCAGGTTATATGTATTGTGAAGGGAAACACTATGTCTATTGATTGCTCTAATTTCTATGTAATCATAGTGCAGTTTGGTTTTTGTTTTATAAAATGATGGTGGTTTGGAACAGCTGCAAATTGCTAATGTTCCTGGATACGTTTGGCAGCAGCCTGAGGCAAGCAAATTCACAACAAGAATATTAAATCCTTATAATTTATCCTAAGCACTTACAGTATGAATAAGAGAGGGATTGTGGGCCCCAAACAATTTAAATAGAAATACAAGTGGTTATTTATTTATTTATATAAAGGGACCGAGAAGTTTAGAGCATATGGTACAAAGAACAATAACCAGGAGAGTCAACCTCTTGCTATAGCTGAAAAATCATGAGCTTTGAAGTTAAAAAAAAAAGAAAGAAAGAAAAAGAAAAAGAACCACTTGAATTTGAAAGATTTCAAATTTGATATCAAGGTAAAAGATTGATAATCGGGCCAGAAGGGCATTCCAGGCAGAGAGCATGGTGTGGGAGATGGAACAGAGGCATATGTGAGATTAATGGATCAAGGAGTTTAGTTTACTCAAAAGCTGCACCCCTCTTGTTAAAAGAAACAGAAATAATGGCCAGGCAGATAGGAGATACCATTATTCTCTGATGTGCAGCTCTAGAGTACAGTTAGCTGCTTGGCATTTCACTTTTTCCTTCATTCATTGGTCTATGCCATGCCTACCCTCTACTCAAGGCCAACTTTACCCATATATTTAGCTATTTCTACCTCATGGTTCTAAGCTATTGGTGATGAGCCATGCATAAGGTAGAGAGCTGAGGAACTAACACAAAAAGAAATATTTAAACTGTTAAAGAAGAATTTTTCATGATACTTGTTAAAGATAGTAAGGCGGACTTTATTCAAGGGGACTATCATGATAGGCATATGGGTACCACGTTTGGGTTTTGCAGTAAGGGAGAGATATTGGGCTTAACTCTGAATAGAACAAGGGAAAATGGCAATTTATAACCAAAAAGCAGGAGGTGGGTATCAGTGGATGGAAAATTACTAAAAGGAAATATCAAGGATTGGGGAGGATTCTGGCTATAACAACACAACCAGACTCTTGCTGAAGGCAAGTCAGGGTGATCAGACATCACCTGGGGAATGGTAGAGGATGAGGAACTTGATCACATATTGAGGGTAGGAGATTCTGGCTAAACTGACTTAGCAAGATTCTTGAACACAGAAGCTCAAAAATCAGGGCCTAGTTGAGAAGAGAGTTCAGAGGAGCCTGACTAGAGTTTGGTCAAGAAGAGAATCTTTGTCAACACACATACACACACAGCCTCTATTCATTCAGTCCACAGACACTTTCCAGTGTCATCAAGTGCTAGTGCCTCCATCTTGTCACGTTCACTATCCCCCATCCCACTGCTATACCTGTATGCACTTTTGCCTGTTTTAACATTGTTCAAGGGAGCTTTTCCTGACCGTTCCAGACTAGATCACAAACCCTTCTAAATGCTTTCATCATCCCATATTTGTCTCTCACAGCAGATAGTCATTATGTAATTGTGCAATTGTAGATAGTAATTGTGTGTCAGTGTGATTCTTTAATAAGTATCTGCCATAGTTCAATAAAATTCCTGAGTTTTTTAAAATTTATTTTATTTAAGTAATTGAAGTATAGTTGATTTACAGTGTCATGCTAGTTTCTGCTGAACAACAAAGGGATTCAGTTATAGACATATATATATATTCTTTTTCATATTCTTTTTCATTACGGTTTATTAGAGGATATTGAATATAGTTCCCTGTGCTATACAATAGGACCTTGTTGTTTATCCATTTTATATATAAGTTTGTGTCTGCTAATCCCAAACTCCCAATCCATCCCTCCCCTACCTTCTTCCACCTTGGCAACCACACATCTGTTCCCTATGTCTGTGAGTCTGTTTCTGTTTCTTGGATAAGTTCATTTATGTCATATTTTAGATTCCACATGTTAAGTGCTATATGGTATTTGTCTTTCTCTGTCTGACTTACTTCACTTAGTATGATAATCTCTACTACTGAGATATGATAGGACCTATATGATAGGTCCGTCCATATTGCTGAAAATGGCATTATTTCATTCTTTATCCATTCATCTGTCGATGGACATTTAAATTGCTTCCATGTTTTGGCTATTGTAAATAGTGCTGCTATGAACATAAAAGTGCATGTATATTTTCCAATTATAGTTTTGTCTGGATATATGCCCAGGAGTGGGATTGCTGGATCATATGACAATTCTATTTTTAGTTTTTTGAAGACCATCCATACAAAATTTCTGAGTTTTCATTGACTGTAGGTTCCATAAGGGACAATGAAGGGTATGTTTTGCTCAACAGTGTAATCTAGCACCTTGCACAGAGTGGATAAATAAATACTTATTGAATAATTGAGCCCTTTCCAAGAATAATTCTCAAAAAGAGAGAAGAGTGGAAGTGTGGAGAAGAGATAAGAACGATTAAAACAGATGTACAAGAAAACCAGATTTATTCACCCACTCATCCATGTAAAACTGTCCATTCAATAGTTAGTACACTGGTTTTAAATCTAGCAAATTTTAATAGTGAGTCCCTTTACCTATTTGCTTATTTACTTAAGTTCATTTATAGGGCTTGGAACATAATTTCCCTACTTTGCATGATTATAAAGTTTATAGTTGACGTATGTTAATGGGTTTACTTGTTATATGTGTTGTTTAGCCCTTAGTTAAAAATAGAACCCCAAATTATGACATTGCTTCTCTGAAAAGCATGATCTGTGATCTTCATAACTGTGATCTATATGAAAATGTGGCATCCTCTGTTGTATATTGAATGTTGAAAATGTGTATACTCTGAAAAGAATAGCAAGAACTTGCCTATTGGAAAAAATGCAGATAATCACTATAAGGCAGTGCAAAATCCTTCAGAAGCCTAAACTAGGGAAAAGATAGGTAGAAAAGATAATTTTGGAAATTAAGGGAGAGGTGTGAGACTTGGGTAACATAGCTCAAAAACATGAAAGTTTTTTGAGAAAGTTCTATAAATGAGTTTAAGTGTAAAAACTTTAGAAAAATAAAATTAAGAAACTAATCCAAAGGAAGTATTAAGTTCTTTTCTATGCATGCTGAATTGGCATCTTCTTAACCTAAATCACTAGTGCAAATTTGTTTAACACATGTAAGGCTTATCCTCTGAAATGGATCAAACAGGCTACCTCAGAATATGTCACTTTAGCATAAGAATTACTTTGAGCTGAGGACAATTAAGAAACAAGAGACACAAGAGCAAATCTCTGCACTCTGCCTTTCTGCCTAAAAGTAGGAAGTAAATTTATCTTAGTAAAGGTGTTCCCCCTCCCCTCTTCCACACAAGGAAGAGGACAATGACCCTTAAACACTGAAGACAACTCAACTCATCAACCAGAGATGGCACCAACTCTAGTCTGTGTAACAGACCTTACTGAACAACACATCTTCCATTGGCTGTCTTCATATATTTACGTTCCCACAGTTTACTGCCCTTAGAAGCCCAAACGCCTTTCTCTCTATCTTGTCACCTCTCCACAATTTATTGACTTTGTTAAAATGATATATAAGCTCTCAAGCCTAACCACATCTTTTCACTGTTCTTTTTCTTTTTGGAGGCCCCATGTGAATGCATGATAAACCTTTTTCTGTTAATCTATCACTTGCCATTTTAATTTGCAGACTCCAGCTACTGAACCTAAAAAGGCAGAGCAAAAGTTTTTTTTCCCAACCGTACACCTCCCATCTCTAGTTTTTCAACAAAAGAAATGGGTACTTTTTAAGCTGCCATCAAGTAGGGAATCCCTTAAACTGTAGACAATATTGTTTGGAAAGCATTCTAAAGAGGACTATGTCATTCATTGCATCATTCATTCATTGAAAACATATTTATTAGGCACCCACTATATATCTATATATAGATATAAAGATTTGACTAAGATAGACATAGTGATTATCTGCATGGATCTTATATTCTAGCAGGGAGAGATAGGAATTAAGCAAAGAATTATGCAATTAATCATTTAATAACAATAGTTATAATGCTATGGAAAATAAGTAGAGGGTTTTGTGAAAGTGTAACTACTAAGAGACCTGTCCTGGAATGGGAGGAGGGGGTGGCCCATGGAGACATCCTCAAGAGAGTTATACTTCAGCTGAGTGCTGAAGAATGAGTAGGAATTAACTGATATTGTTATTTGGCCAGACAGCATCTAAATCCCTTTGTTTGAAAATTTATCATTTAGTGAGTTTTTGTAGGGGCAGAGTCCATGCCAGTGAAAAGAAGTTAAAAATGCCGGATACTCATTTTCCCAGCATCCTTTGCGGTTAAAGTGCAGCCACATTCATATACATATATGAAAGACTGAACTGAGAACGAGTGACACAAAATGAATGGGAAATGGAAGGGATGTTTTCTGTAGGTATCAGCTGATGCAGCGATAATGAGTTGCTTGGGCAACAGACTTGGCAGAGTAAATAGCCACATATGGGGCTTGGCGTTGAGGACCGTTATGTCTGCACTGCACCAGGTCTGGAGTGATCTGGGATGTGGTTCTGGCAGCATGGCCACAAGCTTTGTTCTCTAGAGCCCTGCCAGTAATTCTGTGAGCCTCCAAACATCTTTTAATATTTTTTTCCCTTCTTAAATTAGTCAGAGTTGGGTTTTGTGGGTTACAGCCAAGCAAAGGAGTGGGAGAGAATGGAAAAGAGCTCCCTGGTGGAGGCGAGCGTGAATGTGAACCGTCTGAGCTGCTGGGAGGGAGGATGTGATAGAGGAGGCTGGTGAAGTGGACAGCGACCGCTGAGACAGGGCACTGAGGCCATGCGAGGGATTCTTCACTTTATTCTAAGAGCAGTGAGAATCAGTAAAGAGCTTTAAGCAGGCAGGAGGCATGATGAAATTTGCATTTTTAAAGGTCACTCAGTGATCAGAGACTTTATGCCAGAAATTATTGTAGCTAGATAAAGACTGCGGCTGTGGAAATGCAGGCAAGAAGTTGGATTTTTGAAATTCTATGAAGTAAAATAAATAGGCTTTGGCAAGAGGTCAGATGTGTAAGAGTGGAACATTTTACTTGCACAACAACCTGTTAACTTGTTCAACAAAAGCAGATAACACATGGAGGAATTCCAACATATGTGCATTCTCTGGCTGGGCTGATTTGCATATGTCCTACTAAACCAAATATAGTCAGTAGAAGCACATAGTTAATACACATGGCTGAGATTTCTTTCCCCATTCTCTTAACCTAAAATGATTAAATTCAGTTCTTCTGTAGTTTATAACATTATGTCATCTCTTCAATATCAACTTAATCTTTTTTCATGCATTTTGAAAGGGAATGAAAGCACAAATTTGTTCTAGAAATGCAGAAAAGAAATTCAGAGCCTAGATAAATAGAAGGGTTGAGATTTAGTTTGGTTGATACTTGATGTGTCGCTAAACAATAAAATCCAATTATTAGTAATAAAAGAAGACAGAAATTACTTATTCATACTATCTAGTAAAAATAAGCAAAATATTCTAATAGTTGAAAGTCCTTTCACTGTCTTCTAGTGATAATGCTGCAGAACTCAGCATCTCTGTTCAATAGGTATTTGTGACTGGTAATGGAGTCCAGTGTTTCATCACGTTCTGTCGCTGGGACACATTTTTTTTTTTTTTTTTTTTTGATTTAACTCTGTGCCCTCCTCTGTGTTCCCACAGAACTCCAAGCAAAACTCTGACACACACTTGCATAGGCCATGACAGGGCTGGGTTAACGCGGTCTACCTCCAGTGCAGAAATCATGGGTCCTATCAGTTATGATGCAGCTTTTCCAACACTCATGGGTTCAACAGCCTTAATCATTGCACTGCAAGGTTCATATGTGTGTACTCTGGGCCCACATTTTTAACTCTCTATCATCCACCCTTGTTTAAAATTGATACCCTCCCTGTGCATTATGACTTCTCACCCACTATCTCTGAGTCTGACCAATGACCTGCTTGTGCTTGTTGTTTGAGAGCATGCTTGCCTCTGCCAACACAGTCTTGATCTGTGGTACAATTCTCTGGTACCAGTTTGTGAAGTTTCCATGCAATTATTGTTATAAGCCTTAGGAATTAAAAATTTTAATTATGATTGTTAATTAAGTTATATATACCCAGGCCACAAAGGTTAAAATGGACCAAAAACATATACTGTAAAAAGTAACATTCCATTCAGAGAGAGGGAAGGATGAACAGGTGGAGAAGAGAGGATTTCTATGGCAGTGAAACAACCCTGTAGGAAACTGAATGGTAGATACATGTCATACATTTGTCAAAACCCATAGAATGTACAATGCAAAGGGTGAACCCTAATGGGCTCACATTAAATGTATTTGGTCAATATATACAAAATAAAAGAATAAAATCCAAATATAGTTGGAAGTTGTTTATCATTGAAGGTAATTACCAGGCTTGGTGTATGTATAGAGGTGAAAGCCAAAATAACAATGACTTCCATTTACTGTGACAGGTAGTATCATAAAACATTTACAGATATTATTTCTAATGTTCTTGATACCTCTGCAGGGTAGGCACTCTTACCTCCATCTTAGAGATGAGGATACTGAAGCTCAAGGAAGTGAAGTGATCTGCCTGAGAGCACACAGCCACTAAACCAGGCTTCAGACAAAAGATTTGTCTGATACCATAACCACAGTGCTACTCACACAGTGTCTTCATCTTTTAATACTCCAGATACCTAGATACTCATAAAAATGTTTGCTGAGTTGAATTGAGAAGAAATAGATATTCAGTTCTACAAGGGATAATTCAGCAAAAGCAGCCACTGTATCTCTTTGTCTAGCTTTCCCCTATGCAAGAGTAAAATTATCCCCAAGAGTATCAAGCTGTGACCAATTTTGTTTTGATTTTGTGTTCAATTTGTCTATTTTTTTTGGTAAGAAATATAGGAAACTTACTACATCTTCAGCATCCATACATTAATGGCTCCTGCATTGGCCAACCTCTTAACCTAGACATTCTGCTTAATAAGAATAGTTCTACAACCCAGCATGGAATTATGATTTTCCAGGAGCAATCCCTTTAGACATTTAGAAGGATCTTCTTTATGATTTTTTTCTCATATTACATGCTGCCATATGGCAACAAGAATCTACCCAGCAGAGCATATGGAAAACTTGCCATGCATGGGAAAACATTAAAGGAAAAATATGGAAACAAGAGATGTTGCCATTGCTCATACCACTGCATAAGAAAGTTGCTTGCCACTCGTGCCAAAGCATAAGCAGTTGAACATATCTCTTATGTGTGATTTCTATTTTATGTTTAAGTCTGGCTTACCAAGCAATACCCTGACAGTGTTAGTCCCTGTTTGGATGCCAGTTGGATAAAAATGCTTTCCTATAGAAGCAGTGATCTAGCAGGTGGGAACCTGGAACAGCCTCTTCTATTATTAATCTTCATTTATATCATCATTGAATCTATTTCTCAGAATGAAGACTTCCAAACCAGTCTCAATTACTTCTTCTCCTTCACCTCCCATATCCCACTAGACACAAATCCCATGAATTTTATTTAAGAAATACATTTGAATCTGGTTTCTATTTTCCATCCTCACTACCTTTATATTTAAGCACTTATTTCCTCCTTGGAGAATTGTGATAACTATCTCTGTTTTCTCCCTCCTAGACCTGGTTTTTCTTCGCACCAGTCTATCTTTCAACTACTGCTGGAGTTAACATTCTAGAACATAATTCAGATCAAGTCACTTCTGTAGTTCAGAATATCTGTTGGTTTGACAGAGTAAAGAATGAGACCCATACTTCTTAGCTCAACATCTCAGGGCCTTCATGGTCCAAGCCAATGAATCTCATTTTGGTGATTGCTAGACTCTGGCCACATGACTTTTTTCTCACCATTTCCTCAACCACATCAGACCCTTTTATATCTCCATGTCTCTTGCAAACTAATCTTCCTGGTGGAAGATCCTTCCCCCATCATCTTTACCTTGCCAATTGCAACTCATATGTGAAAGTATCTCCTCCAAAGAAGGTTGGTTGCTTCTTTGATGCTTCCAGAGCTCTTAGTGTATATTGTTATGTTTCTAAGTTTTAATCTCCCTCTTTGCCAACAAGTTTTATAATATCTGACCCTTAAGAAGACACTTAATAAATAATTGCTGAGTAAACGAATGAATGAATGAATGGTTCAGTGTATCTATTTTAGGATGATCCAATTTTCAACACATACAGAGTTCTATAAAATAGACTTTCGAAATTGTAAAAGGGATTAGTTTAAGGGGAAAAAAAAACAGCGATATAAGGGGAAATGTTTACATATGCAATATCACACAATAATTTGTCACAAATAAACTTAATTTCTTAAGGGGATTCCCCAAATGCAATTTAATATCCAAACATTCTCAGGATATTCTAAGTCTTCGTCTAGGTAGTTGTGACTGGAGACGAAGTCTCTTTCCTGATCCTTTAGGATTATCACATATTTTCTCGCTGTCCTCATTTAATATGACAGTAGTCTCTACAAGTTGGCTGCTACAGATTGCTGGAATCCTTCTGAATTTCAGATTCAACTTCAAATATTATTTATTGAATGCTTACCATATATCCTACACTGTGCTTACTACCTTTACATATATGTTTATCTTTAAGGGGCTAATTTTTTTCATTATTAGTCCTTACTACTAATTTTTTGACATTCCAGGTCTTATAATTGCTACTATTTCTGCTGCTTCTGTGTTGCTCTTGCAACACTCTGTTATTACCTGACACTGCCTTATGTTGGATGTAGTTTCCCTCAAACTCCCACCTTTCTGTTTCGTTCTGCAAGCAGTCTCAAGGCTAAATGCTTTCTCTTTGGGCTGTCTGCCCCCCGAACATTAGTCTAAATCCTCTCAATCCTCTAGAAACTCAGGCCTGGCCACATCCCCACATGGTTCATGATGTTATCGATCATTTCATCCTTTCTGGTCTTGCTAACAACTCTGGCTATACTAGCTTAACTGCTGCTCACTCACCATCTAGCTCACTCTATGCTTATCTGTCCCACAGGCTGCTCTGACAGCATCCCCATCTCAAACATCAAAGGCTAACTGAAATGATACATAAGCCTCAAAGCCCTTTTTAAATCTTTTAACTGCCTCCTTAATTTATATTATTCTCCCTTAGTACATAAATTGCATATGTTTCTACCAAGTTTCTAATTTTCTTAGCCCATTTTCAGATAATCAACATTGATTATCAGCCCTTAATAATTGATGAAAGTAATTGTCCCAAAGGAAGAAATTATAAACACCTCCTACATGTATTATTCATTCTTTATAGTTCTGTGTGAGCCTCAAGAAAGAGAAATATATTGAGTCATACATAGAGGAATGAAAAAAAAAACCTCCAGGGCTATATCAACCTTGAGGCTGCTAAAACAACTATCACAATAAATAAATGTCATTGTCTTCTTTACCTACTGTATAAAAGTGTCTGACAAGGCTGGAAGAAGATGCTCATGGCTTATATTTAGACATTTCACTGCTGTTCAAGATACATTCTTTATTCTGAGAAAGACACCAAACAAGTAAGTTTATCAAAATTTAATATTTTCTTGACAAATATATGCAGCCCACCATTTGTGAGTACAAGTATTTTCCAAAAGTTTGCTTATAACCTGCCTATTTGGAACTTTGTTTCCCTAGAGAACTAATGTTTGTCTCCACCTGAAAAAAGTCAGTTTCACCACAATGTGGCTAAAACAAATACTAATAGCACTGATTCAACTCTATGAAGCTCTGGTTCATATTTTTGTCATGTAAGTATATATTTCAGGTTAAAATTCAGGTGGCAGAAATATGTCTCCCCCTACTAAAATACTGGTGGCAGCTAATGTCAGGGAAGATAAGGTAGCAGGCAGGTGGTCCTGGACTCCCCAACATCTGACCTCTCAGAATATGCGGGACAAAGGGAACCTTATAGGTCACTCATGCCCCCAGGATTTATAAATTAAGCAACAAATTCTTGGAGTCAAAAGGCTTTCCTGATAGCACTGTGATTCTACTGAAGACAGATCACACACCCATACATTTGAGGAGAGAGAAGAGAGCCTTGTCTATTTGTCATTTCAAGCCAGTATTTTTTTAATATTCATAAAATCAAATTGAAGTTCCAAATCCAGACAGTCCAACTTTGGAAATAGTAGATAGATAGATAGATGATAGATATATAGAGAAAAAGTGAACCATAGTTCAAGTAACCATCTTTTCATTTATCTTTATGCTTCTAAGTCCTACTTGATTTTCAAAGCCCAACTCAACTGCTAACTCCCATCTAATTGTAAGGGGAAAGAATTATATCTGCTTTCCCTAGCATATAGTAAGTGCATAGTAAATATTTGGTTAATTAATTATTAATTAATCTCCTCCTCCAAAATCTCTTCTAATCTGTAATAATTTCTTATTCCTCTAAATTTCCATAGTGTTTTATCTATACCCTCTTCTGTTTTTTTCCACCTTCTATGCATTAATATGTTAGTTATTATGTGCATGCCCTATGTTCCTCACATATGATTTCTTTCAAACAGGGTTTATGTATGATTAATTTTCACATACACTAATCAGTTAATAAACAGTTTTGAAAAGATGAGCATCTGGAAAATGTAAGCAAATCAAGTTTTTGTTTTTAAATACTGGTGCATGATGGAAACATGGTAATAAGGAGAATTTTCCACCCATGTTGCACTCTTTTCAGATTACAGAAAAATCACTGTTACAAGAGAAAGTTTTAAAAATAAAATTCTACTTCCTAAGGACAAATAAGTTCTAAAGCAGCAATTTAACTCTCCAGAGATGCTTTGATAAACATGTTATCAAGACTTTTCTAAGAACTATAGAGTTTATATGTTTGCTTTTATTTTGCAATCATAGAAATGACACCTTCAGGAGTGATAATAAACCTCTGTTTCTAAAGAATAAAATAAGAATTTTCCTCAGCCATTATGTGTATGAGATTGGGCTTATTACCCGTCTGTTATATCTAGTATTAAATATAAAATCAGAAAGATGCAAGAGGAAATAACTCAGTGTTGGACCCTCAACTCACAGAGAAGCCAGGTGTAACTATTGGAACCATAACAAAACATGACCCATGAACTTAGTAACCAAACTGCAATATAAAGTCACAATTCTATTTGTTCTTTGATAATATAAGAACATTAAGGATGTTTCATCCAGATAAAAATTTAAGAGCAAAAAAATGTTATGAGTGTTAGGTCATTAAATTGCAGCATTACCATGTCATACTAATCACTGTCAACTCCTCACACACACACACACAAACACACACCAAATTGATGAGCATGAAATGTGTAACATAAAAAACACAGTTCATGATGAGAAAATATATAATTACAATAAAATACTGTGTGGTGCACATATCTTTTGTTGTAGAAAACTTATTCTCAATCTAGGCCATTCAGAAGTTGATTATCCAATTTGGGAATTATCCAGAAAACTCCCTCCTTATATTCTTTGGTGCTTCTAGTAGAAACTGAAAAAGGAAAGGAATGACAGTGGGAAAAGGAAATAATTCCACTTAGTCTCTTTGCAGCAAATTTGTTAAATATTGTTAGGAGGGGAAACTGAAACTTGTAATTAAATTAGTGTTTTTGATTACCAGTGGATTTCATTTTTTCTGACTCTGAACTTAATTATCATGGATAATTGAGATCCATCTTTATAGCATTAAGAAAAAATGCTTCTCATCGGATAGTCACTCGGAGGACGGAGAAAACTGAGGAAATTGCAAGTCAGGCAATCCATCTCCAGTCCTCCCATTTCCTTCTCTGGCCCAGCGCCACCACCTTTGCTCTTCGGAGGCTGCACGGAGCTTCCTCCTGTACACAAAGTGAGAAATAGAGCATGATAAATATCATCATGTGCACTGCAGAATTATGCGTTACCATAGTAGCAAAGCACTTCAGGTGTACTGATGTAATGTGTCTGGAATTGGAATATTAACCTAAAGAACCTAATACTGTTTTTCTCAGATGTAAAAAAAAAAAAAAAAAAAAAAAAGCTTGCCAGTAGATATATAGCTGCCAGGGGCTTAGCTTAAAGTGAAAGTGTTTAGATTGACTGCCATGAAAACAATTGACAGGAAAACCTATGCACTGACAACACCCATATTAACAGATCTATGAGAATTTAGTTAGTTGAAGAAAATCTAAAAGTGTCAAGAAAGCAACTTTATGATTATAATCCCTGTCTTGCTGAGAAATCCTGCAATGCTTTCATCAAGGGCATCATGTTTTCTCAGATGGTCTATGAACCGTCCCACTCCAGTAATTATCTGCTGCTGAGTAAGGCCTTTGCATTTTATTCAAGGATGTCCCCTTAAAACTCAACCAAGATGACTAAAACAGATTATCTTCTCATCAGTATGCTTTGAAAGTAACACATGACAAATTCCACTTACTCACGAAGTTTTTTTTCTAGGGAGATTATACCTAAATCTAGAAATTACTGTGGCATCTCCAAGGTCAAATAGCATTTGTAGAATAAGTCAGGTTTTCCAGGAAAGGATAAAGATTTTGGTTTCTCTGGAATTTGTTTAAAAGTAGTCTCTCTAGTTGGTGACATTACTCTGAAAGATATTTATAATATGACTCACTTCAAGAATTTCAGGGTTTTCTTTATTGTAAAACAAAGTTTTTTTTTTTTTTTAAAAAGAGTATTTTATTTTATTTTAGTACTTTAAAATTACAGAGGATCATATGATTTATAACGTAACCAGAATAATTGACTAGCAAAAGCATTTCATTTCCAACCATGATAGATAATACAATTTACTGAAATTGATTGTTATTACCTCTGTATATTAGTCATTGGTGAGTTTATTAACAGCTAAATTCATAACCATTATGATTCAGATCTGTTCAAAACATTTATTAAATGCCTTTTATATGCCTTCTCTAATATAGTAGATGGCTAACTAAACTGAACTAAACATTATGTATTGAACATTATGCTAGGACTTCTACCTGATAAGGTGAAGTTCTGTTGGGGATATATTATTCCCTTTCTTCTGTTTTTCCTTCTTTCCTTCCTTTTCCCCTCCCTCCCTCACTCCCATTCTCTCTTTCTTTATGGCTTTCATTTGCATGTTCAAGGTAAGAAATTTGGTGTAAAATCTATTTGTCAAGCTTTGGTAAAGGATGCAAAAAATGAGTGAAATCTGCCCTTAAATTTTGAGGTGTCCATGGCTGAATCCCTGTGACCTGTGAATATGGTACCTAACATGGCAAAAAAAAAAAAAAACAACTTTGCAAATGCAATTAACATTATAAACCTTGAGATGAGGAGACTACCTTGGATTATTTGGGTGGACCCAATCTAATCACATGAGTTTTCAAAAGCAGAGAAACTTTTGGCTACAGTTAGAGAGGAATGTGATGACATCAAAGAAATGGCAGTGAGAAGGATTCACCACTCTGTTGCTAGTTCTGCGATGCAGGGAGTGTTTAGGAACCAAGGGTAGTCTCCAGCTGACAGACAGCAAAGAAAAGAGATCTCAGTCCTACAACGACATGGAAATGAATTCTGAATGAGCAAGGAAATGGATCATCCCCTAGAGCCTTCAGAAATATCCTGGCCCCTTGAATTTAGCTCTGTGAGATTGGTACTGGCCCTCTAAAATAATAAATTAGTGTTGTTTTAAGGCACTAACTTTGTGGCACTTTGTTATAACAACAATCGAAAACTAATACAGAGGTGTTATAATCTACTGGATAACAAGAAATATAAGCACATTAAAATGTGATGTGGCAAATGTTTCGGGGTGGTATGAACAAAGCACCGTGGTGTCTTATTTCCTGGGACTCTGCCATAGCAAAGTGCCACAGACTGGGTAGCCTAAACAATAGAAATTTATCACTTAGTTCTAAAGGCTAGAGGTCTAAGGTCAAGGTGGTGGCAGATGTTGTTTCTTCCGAAGCCTCTCTCCTTGACTTGTATGTGGCTGCCTTCTCACTGTGCCCTCACGTGGTGTTTCCTCTATGTGCACACATGTCTGTGTCCTAAACTACGGAACCCAGTCATGTTAGATTAGGGTCCACCCCTATGACCTCATTTTACCTTAATTACCTCTTTAAAGGTCCCATCTCCAAATACAGTCACATTCTAAGGGTTAAGACTTCCACGTAGGAATTTGGGAGGGACACAATTCAGCCCACAATAGTGGGGTTACTGAGTGAGGAAAAACTTGGAGAAATTTTCATAAGGAAGATTAGATACTTGAGCAGGCTGCTATTTTTCAGGCAAAGAAGAGGTAGAAGAGCATTAAGCTTACATGGACTACCATATGCAAAGGCACAGATTCTTTAAAACTATTACTCTTTCATTGATACAAACAGTTGATGGAAGAGTTTTGGAAGAATATAAATTCCAAAGTCAAATTCCTTCCACAGACTCTCTACCATCTGACTTCAGCCAAGGATATAACCACTGTTAACATATTATTGTGTTTTCTTCCATATGATTTTAATTCATATGCAAGTATGTGTTATTTATAAAAAATGCACATTGCTGGGCTACTTGATTTTTATAATTTGAAAATACTTCTGAGATATGTTTTTATGTAATTCTAGTGACTATGTAATATTCCATTTTAGGGATATACCATAATTTTCCAGTCCCATATTTATGGGTATGCTTTGCTCCCAAATAAAGTTGCAATAAACATTTCTTATACACCCATCTTTGTCTGTAAACTGGTTTAGGAAATAGACTGAACTTCATGGATGCAAACAGAAAGATTGTTTTGTTATTGTTGTTTTGAATTGTTTTACTACTGCCTTTAACAGTGGTTCTCAAAGTAGGTCTCTGAACTATCAATATTAATATTAATATCACCTGTGTCGATGAAAATAATCAGTAAACAAACAATAATAAGAATAGAAAAGAGTTTTGTTTGAGCCAAACTGACGACGATAGCCTGGCAGCCAATTTCCCAGATTACTCTAAGAAACTGCTCTGGAGAAGCATGGTTTTCAGCACAGTTTTTATCTTGTCAGAATAAAGAATATTAAACAAGTCAGGGATACATTTCTTCAAGGTTCCGAAAACAATAGACCAGCATGTACACAGTGAGTCAGTGTGGCCTTGGCACCAGGGAAGGGAGCCTTATCATCAAAGGAGTACCAGCATTGGAGTACCAGCATTGGCGTCCCAGGAAGAGAGGCATTGAATCTTTATTTTTAACATGGACAATCTTTACTTCTGGTCAGTGTGCTCTTTTCTTTAATAATTAAGGCAGATGTACAACATATGTTCAATAGGCCAAAAACAGGCTGTTCTAATTAGCATAACATTCAGGTTAACTCACGTGTAAGCCAGAATGACTTCCCCATACCTCAATATGGGAAAATTTCTTTTATCACCTGGAAATTTAGAAATGTAAATTCTCAGGCCCCAGAGACCCTCCCAAACCTACTGAATTAAAAACTCTGGAGATGGGACCTGCAATTTGTATTTTAACAAGCCCTCCAAGTGCTTCTGATGCAGAGTAACATTTAATAATCCCTGCTGTAATACCTCTCCCATTCCTACTCCTTGAGGACTCCTCAGACAGGTCTCTTGCTTTCTCGTATCATTCCATTTCACTATGTGTTTTCAGGCATTAAAATATCTCGTAGAGTTTCACCAGAAAATTTGGTTTCACAATCAATTCAAGGCCTGAACCATGACTTAGTACGCAGGGAAGGAGGAGATTGTCTATTCTTGCACTTTTCTTGTTTGTCATTCCCACCTCACTCTGCTACTTTTGTATCTCTCTTCTCTGAAAACCTAAGACCTGGAGAATAGTTGGGGAAAAGGAAAAACCATCTCTTAAATGATTAGTATTGTTGTAATCCAGCCATTAGGATTCTTGATGAGACAGGCATTCAAATGCGGATTTTCTGGAAGACCTCCACAGGTGTCTCTAATTTGCACGGTTTCACGGGAGGGGTCGGGTACTCTCTGACTGACCTCCTGTGGCTTCCCACTCCATCAAACCCCATCTTCTGCCTCTCCAGCCCCTGCCCTCGGCAGTCTACTGCTCAGCCTCTTTTTGCTAGAATCCTCTTGGCCCCAGACTCTACCCTCTTGATTGATATTAGGTTGGGATGGCTCAAACCTGGTTATATTCCACGACAATCAATTAATACACAGTAAACTCATGCATCTGTGTCATGTTGATTGTCAGGATACGGACAGTTGCTCTGCAATCCCTTCTCTCTTCCAGCTGTTAAGAGTTTGAGAGGTCCTAACATAAAGGAGAATTTTCCCTATCTGAGATAAAATCAAACTACATGATAGATACAGGAATCCAAAAAAAAAAAAAAAATGGAGATGGAGATCAGATATGTGTGATTATTTTTAAAAACTTGTTTACAGGAAATGGCTTAGAACTGTGCTGGTAGAACCTGCTAATACATCACCCCAAATGAGATGGAATTACCTACCCAGTCATAGGCACAGCTGGAAAACTGTAGTATTCTCCGCCCCACCCCCACCCCCCCCCCCACCCCCGCCCAGGAGCAGTTTCCTTAATCCTTGGCAGAAAAGCGGATGATAAGGCATGCTTCTGATGGACAGGCTGCCTCCCAAAGAAGGGAGAGAGGGAAGGACTGAGTCTGGGTAGTCAGCTCCTTTTCCCAGACTTAACAGTTAAATTATCCTCTTTCCAAATAAAAAAATAAATGAGTAATGAATAGAGAAGCAAGACTTTAGGCTAGCTCAACGCTGTCCAATAGAAATACAATATGAACCACAAATGCTAGTCACATATACAATTTTAAATGGTTCAGTAACAATATTAAAAAGAAAATTTTAAAAAACAGTGAAGTTAATTTCGTTAATGTATTTTTATTTAATCCAGTATTCCAAAATATTACCCTTTTATCATGCAATCAATATTTTAAACTGATATATAGCACTCTTTTTAAATACTAAATCTTCAAAATCCTATTTGTATTTAGCACTTTGAGCACATTTGAATTAGGACCAGCCATATTTCAAATGCTCAGTAAAGGCATGTGATTACAGGCTACCATATTGGACAGTGCAAGTCTAGTTTAACACTTTCAATATTTAAACATAACTTGAAAGGATTGTAAGCCTTCCCTACCATCAGCCAACTTCGAGATTTCAGAATTCTCCAGGCATAAAGGAGACTAGTTTCTATGATCCTAACACCTTTCACCACTACCCTTAACTCCGAACACCACAAGTCATGAGTTATTAACTCCCCCAACTTTTTTCTATAAGAACTAGGATAAGCCTACAAATTTCTGCAGCTCAGCAGCATGCTGCTAGGAAGTATGATCTCAGTTTCCTATCATTTGAATTCACCCTGATCACTACAAGCAGATATACATACTGTCTACATACTGTGTCCTAAAGCTATCAACCCCTGCTAGGATATATCATTAGTCAAAAACAATTTTTGAAATACCTTAAATTATACTGATATAAGTTTATAAGCTGTAATAATAATTATATTTATAACCTAATGCTGTGCAATCACCCTATTATATAGTCTATATAATAAGTATAATATATATAAAAGTATCAGAGTAGCCCATTTTAACACAAATACTGTATACATGACTTGTCTTAGACAATTGGAAAACATGTGATTTAAAGTCAATGTATAAACTTTGCCTGTAAATGTCCCCTAAATTTTCAAGGAATTTAGGACTCTACATACCTCGAGGATTTAACTTCTCTTGATCTTGCTCAAACAGAAAAAACTCCTAAGTTAGTATGATTTGGTGCACCATGTTATCATTGCCAAGATTTAAAGCTCCTACAGGCTAAAAGTGGAACGTTTTCTTGTTGCAAAGCAACTTCTTTTTATCTAACTGGATCATGAGAAAAGTCTCTTTAAGGATCTTTATCTCACTTTTCTTTCATTTGCTACAGTTATATATGAACTGAAACTATATTCAACAAATCACAATTGATTTATATGCTATGAGGCCAGAAATTAAACTTTTACACAACTAGTTATCATACATATTCAATTTACCCACATTCAAAGAGCCAGCATTCATATCAAATCTATTTTCTACCATACCCTATAAATATACACAATGATTTATTAGGGGTATGACTGTTTTCTTAGAATTTTACATTATCATTTATTAACAACATAATGCATAAATTTGAGATGTTTGGAATACGATATGATTATTTTGAAAGTGTGATAAGATTCTCTTAGCGATGTCATAATTATCACAATCAGAACCTCATCCCAGCTGATTGTGATGAGCACGCAATCAGCAACAACAATGTAGAAACTGCCTGCTGCATCAACAAATATTGAACCTAGGTAATAAGTGGCAGTTCCTCCGGAATGTCTCTGTGAGGAACTTGGCCCATCTATATGAGCCCCTCCTGTGTGGGCTTTTGTTATTTCAGAACTTCCCTCAACTCTTGTCCCCTAGATCACTGGTACCTTGAGCAGGGACATCCCTGAAGGATACATCAGATTACTGAATGGTGCATATTCTCTTTCCTTTTTCTTCTTAGTCCTTTAGCTCAGGGACTAGACTTGCCCCCACTCTTTCCTAAATAGTTTTCAAAATAAATATCTCTGGATGGAACTCTTTCCAATAGTAGGCTTCTACAACCTCCATAGTGTACTGCAGAAGCCGAGTCCCCAAAGTTCTCCATCGTTTAAAAACTCCTCTGTGATCGTTATGTTTGCCAGAAATAGTCTAAATTTGACACGACCCTATTTAAACCAAATAACTTATTTTTAGCCCTTTCACTGGAATTACTGCTTTTGCCCTATTGTGTCCTATACTGTGTTAATTCCCAATCCCCCCTCCACCTTTATTAATTATAAAATGTAGTATGGTATAGTAGTAAGGAGTGCCTGGGTTCAAATTCTGACCTGGCTATTTATTATCTGTGTGGCTATGGCAACATTGCTTAAACCATCAGTAACTGTTTCCTCATCTGTAAAATGAGGATAATAACAGCATCTACTTCATAGGGTTTTTTGAAGGAGTAAAGGAGTTGATACTTGTAAAGCCCATAGAAAATATTTGGCATGTAGAAAGTGCTCAAAAATGTTGCTTACTGATAATCTAATACAATATGAAGCCAACCTAATATACTATGAAAACCCCAGGATGTTAAAATAACAAAAATTATTTGGATGAAATGATGCCATAGAACTAACTGGAGAAGAAGGAAGAGAAAAGAGATAAGTGATCTAGGTATCCAAGACAAGAAGGATAAGAAGTAAGAGGAGATGCAATAGGTTAAAACTTTTGAAATTGTTGTTTCTGTAGCTCAAATATTGATAATTTCTTATGGGTCAACCATGCAGAAAAAAACATTAAGCAAAAGACAAGTGTAGAGATTGCTGGATAAGAATGAACACCACATTATGTTGAGACCATACACCTGAGTGAAATAAAGAGGCAAACACCTGAAGGAAGGGATTATTCAGACAAAGAATAAAGAATTTTCAAACACCTTAAATCCAATAAGCCAAATAGGGAAAGGAGGGAAAATGGTGAACTGAATTCAGGTGTGGATACCACATTTTGACTAAGTGTATGGAAGTTCTTTGCCAGACGGCAAAGCCATCGGATAAGATTAAAATTAATCTTCACCGAAAAGGTGTTGGCAGTTCAACGTGATAAACTAAACTCATAAAATACAATAAGCTTTCATGAAAAACTTATTCCTCCTAAAAGTATGTGATTCTACAACCAATTAACAGTTGGAAGAGCATCACGATTATCATATGATTTTCATGTTAAAAATAGAATCTTACGGTGTAATAGACTATTCAAGGCATAGGGTAAATCAATTTTAGCTCAATTTCCTGCACCTTAAATGTGTGACAGAAATAATTCTTTCCTTGTCTGTCTCTCCCATAGAATCCAAACTCCTTACCCTCACCTTCAGTGTCCTTCATAATTTGACCCCTGCCTCCCTTTTTAACTTTATTTCCTACCATTTCTCTTTTATTTACCCCATGAGATGGAGAGATCATATCATCTACTGTCTGAAACTGAAAGGATTTTAAGAGTGAATACAGGTCACTAAAATAATTATACTAATATAAATATTTTAAATATTATTTGCTTGCCTAAAGTTTGGTTTTATTATGCTGGTGGATGTATAAAATTCTATTGAAAGATATTTTCAAAATTAAAATTCTATTTAGACAGTAAAGATAACACAAGAGTTTAATAAAGGAGGAAACTATCTTGATTATCAGAATACTAAAAAATAGCGTAAACAGCAGAAATACTACTGGTACATAGGCAAATGCTTTTAATCAGTTCCTTAGTTGTAAATGTCCCAACACCATATCACTGGTATTTTTCTAAAAAATGTATTTTTACTTGTCTCATTATTTAATATTTTTATAAAATTCTCTGCAATCTTCTTCAAAACCAAATAGAGGGTTAATAAATTTGATGTTGATATCTTCAATAGAATCTTTTCTGTGATCACAATACTTTTCACTAAGAAAATATTCTCTCTACAGAACTGGGATAACCGATAAGCTCAAAGCAAATTCTGCTAAAAAGAGGATATTCTCAATTCTAATATTATTTAAATGCGTAAATATTTCATGGTAAATATTTGCATAAGCACATCATTTTTACCTGCAGTCAGAAAATTTATCTCTGACAAAGATTTACATGAAAAACTTATCAAGTAAGTTATCTCTATTTATAATTGCTTTAAATGTTTTGCCAAATTTAGGTCTTGCAAAATTATATGCCTTCTTAGCATTCTTGTACAGAATCTAAATTAACCAATGAAAAATGAGATCTCTATCAAAATCAACTTATTCCAAATGCAATTCTAGAATTTCAAACTAAATCTTATATACTGTTTGAATTCCTATCATTTAATTTGTTCTCTTCTTCGTTTGCTTTTTATGGATAAATTTCTAAGTCTTTCTGTTTGTAAACTTTGTTTTCAATACTGCAATTCTCCAAAAGCTTAAAAAAATAGAGACTCTTGGCATTCTGTTTGTTGAATATTTAAAGACGCCTCATTGATTTTCAGTGAAGTGCAACCAAGTTTTAGAGAAATCACTTATTTAAAAGTTCAATATCATGGTAAGATACATTCAATTACAGATAGTTCTTCAAAGGTTCAAACATTTCTAAACTCTGAATGATACTGGGCGATAAAAAAAAGGTACTCACTGCCATGCTGAAGTATTTACTTCTACTTGACATCAGTTTTGTCACAGACAATTGGTTACTCAGTTACTCTAAGTATGTATATATTTAAAAAATCATATATTTGGACATTTGTGTGTACCATAACATATCCCAAGTACATTTCCATGTTGTAGGTTTCTTAATTTAGTTAATAGCCATCTTCTTATAACAACACTGTACTCTACCCAAAAATT
This sequence comes from Eschrichtius robustus, assembly GCF_028021215.1. NCBI lineage: Eukaryota > Metazoa > Chordata > Mammalia > Artiodactyla > Eschrichtiidae > Eschrichtius > Eschrichtius robustus. The sequence goes on from NC_090836.1 coordinate 69,296,033, forward strand.
TTTAGTTGCATTATCAACCCAAAAAACTTTAAATTTATTTCTTAACTTTTAAACTAAATTTACAACAGCAATTTAATAATGCTAAATATATCTCCTTTTCCAGGATGAGCTTCCAAAAGACTTACTTTGATTCCATGGAATGAGTATTTTGTTTAAACGCAAGCCATTATAAAAATTTAACTAATTTCCTATTTTAAGCATCTAATGACATTTTTGTGGAACTGGCATAATTTAACAATTTGCTAAATTCTGCTGCTGTTAATGGATCCAATTAATTAAACCTAACATATCATTTTTCTTGTATATGAAAAAGAAAATCTGGGATTAAGAACAAGCAAAACTAACTTCATTTAATCTAAATGTGCCTTCCACAGTCTCAAGTATCTGATAAAGTTTTGAAGTAGGTAATGATTTATGCTTTTTTAGAAGATTTAGGTTTTCTGGTTTCTGGTCAGATATATCATTATGGCCTCCATAGTGGATAATAAATGTTGACCAACATTTTGTATAGTTTACATATTCCTCATCAACCTTTTGAATAAGAGACAATCAGACTGTAAGTTTTCATTATACATACACTTTTTTATCTCATTGCTACTGACATGATTTATTCCAAAATAAAAAATGACTTACCAAATAAAATAAATGGTTAGATAGATATATACCATCTGCCAAATGACAAAAGGGTTATTGAGAGAAATCTAGATGCACATTACAGGAGGATAATCTCTAGTGCTTCCAAGATGATCCCTTGGCAGTTGCAGAGGTCTTCAAGTGTAAATTTGCAAATATTTTACACAAAATTAACCCACAACATTGAAGACAAAATAGCCTTTGTACTCAGCCAACACTTGGAGGTGGGAGAATTTTACTAAAATTTCTGAGTATGTCTCCAGTGCCTATCATTTCTGTCACCAGTATAAGCGTGAGACATGGTCAAGAAGAACCCAAGCCTCCTGGTCCCATTGAACACTTCCAAATAGATTTCACATATGCTATGAGTTTATAGCATGTCCAGTTCATTGCTTATTCTCAGCATGAGCCTTGCGAAAGAGACATGGCTCTGAAGTAGCAAAAAGTTACTTAATTTCATGTTTTCAGTGTGGGGAATTCCAACCTACTTCTCCAGTGATAAAGGTACTCATTTTCCTGGGACTGTTATTATAGAACTTTGAAAGCCCTGTCGTGTAATTAGAAACTTTATTGTTCAGATTACACTCAATCCTTAACAAAGCAGAGAGAGGCAATGGCACATTTAAATTCAAGTGGGCAAAATTATCTGTCACTCTTTGACTTCACTAAGAATGTTCTCATAACAATGAGATCCATACTTTCTGAGACCCATCAACTGTCACCATATAAAGTTATTACATGTCACTATATGAGGGTGGGTATTTCTCCTCTGACGTTCTAGTCTAACTTACATAGTCAGACAGCAGCACATGGCAAACTACTTCAAAGAACTCATGCAATAATTTAGTTTTATCACCAACATGGACAAGCTGCCTTTCCTTCATGTCCTCTCAAACTTTACATGATAGAACTCAGAGATTTTATCTTCTGAAAAAGAAATAAGATGGAAAATGCCTTGGAACTACTTTGGAAACAACTGTATTAGGTACTTCTAACCACTAACATAGCAATTAAAATCTGTGGTGTAGATCCTCAGAGTCATGGATCTCAGCTAAAGAGATGCAAAGCTTCATACTTCAATACTTGGACTGCCATTCCTTTGAGAGACATAAAATAAAGGATTCTTAAGAATACTTCAGAAGCAGATAGTCATCAGAAGTAGACTTCATCAACCAAGGGCTTCATATCAAGAGGATAACTGTAGGATGAAGACAGCATACACCCAAAACCTGCAGGACAAGATCTAGTTCACCAGAGCTACAGATTGTCTTGCTTTAATCTTCATGCCTCTGTTCTTTATTTTCCTGAATGATTTCTGTCCTCTGCTGGATTAAGGTTTTGAATTTTTACAAAAATATGTTTTTTTTTTTCTTAACCGTAATACTTACACATTTTACACTTCACATTGCTTTCTGAATCCTCATATACTCCTTGGTATGAGTCCAATCCCTGGTTGCAATCTTTTCATGATTCAAACAAAATGTACAATTGAACTGTTTGGTTTGAGTCCATTTACCTCTGAGTGCCAACCAATTTCTTTAAGTATCAATCCCTTGTAAAAACACATTTGCTCTCATCAGTAGTTGGACTCAAACAAGACATGACTTTTTAATCTGGTAGATAACATAATAGTCCAGGTAATCAAAAATGTAAAACCCCCTATCATAAAATATCTATAATGGAAGTTTTCTGCTTCCACTGAAACAACAGCCAAGGTCCATTTGTAATAAATAGACTCTATAACCAAACTTTCACAGAGTTAAGTCTGAGAAAGAAAATAGGAAACAGATGGCTTGCATCTTACCTCTGTTACATTTACAGACCTTACAAAGAAGGCTTAATATGTAAGCGTCAGATTCCCTATCAGATCTAACCGTTTATCTATTTAATCATGTCTCCACTTTATAATCTCCTGCCTAGCACCTAACTACTTCTGAATGGGGCTGAAACCATGCAATGAAACTGAGATACCCCATAGGGGTATTATAGCCAAGACCACATCATTGGATAGACTCCAAAGCCTGGTATTGAATTTATGGCAATAATAATAATGATAATAATAATAATGGATTAGATACTCTCAAAAAGCTGGACAGGGTCTAGTTATCTCAGTAAAGTGATGTCTGTCTTCAGGATGATCTCTGATATTACACAGGGTCCATTTGGGCCCCCTATTTCTCCTTCTTTGAAAAAGAGCTCACTTTATAACTTGGTACAGGAAGGAAAAAAACTGGGCCTCAATTTGAGGTTCAAAACCTTAGTCACTCAATGGAAATTCTAGATAGCTTTGTTCTGTCCTCAGGGCTTTTCATATTATGCTTTAAAGGAGACACAGAAAGTGAGGAAACTCCTACCTGCCATGGTTCAATGACTGACAGAGGAGCTAGACAATCTCACTAAGAACTGCATGAGATTGGAAATATGATGATTTGAAACAGAGGAGCCCTAGACAGAATACTGGCATCTTGAGGTTGTCGATATGCCATTTGAGAGGAAAAAATTGTTGTACCTTCATCTCTACAAAATTTATGAGAACTTTAAAATTACTAAGAAGAGGGCTTCCCTGGTGGCGCAGTGGTTGAGAATCTGCCTGCCAATGCAGGGGACACGGGTTCGAGCCCTGGTCTGGGAAGATCCCACATGCCACGGAGCAACTGGGCCCGTGAGCCACAATTACTGAGCCTGCGCGTCTGGAGCCTGTGCTCCGCAACAAGAGAGGCCGCGATGGTGAGAGGCCCGCGCACCGCGATGAAGAGTGGTCCCCACTTGCCGCAACTAGAGAAAGCCCTCGCACAGAAACGAAGACTCAACACAGTCATAAATAAATAAATAAATAAAAGAACGTGAATTTCTTAAAAAAAAAAAAAAATTACTAAGAAGATCTGAAAAACCAATGAAGAAATTATGCAATTAATTGATTTGGCTAATACCTCCAAATCTGGTTCTGTAGACTCTTCAGAATGAAGATGGGATCTGTTTTCTTTGTTTAATTTAGATACTCTCGGATATAGGCTTAGAAGTCTACAAACTCTGATTATAATTATGCTCCTCATATTTGTCTGAGTGGCACAGTTCAAATGTGTGATCTCCAACATCTTATACTGAAACGGAGCAGGACCCTATGGTCCTTGCCCCCCCACGTCCTCCGCCTGCCTTTTTTTGTCTTGGAAAAACCTTAGCCAAAGAATAAGTTTAATCAGAGAAGTAAGAAAATGCAGAAACAAAGGAAAACAGTCACAGGAAACCAAATAAAATAGCTTAGTCAGTAAGCATAGTCAAGGACTTTAGTTCCTTCTCAAGGGCTATAGATAATATTCTGAGCCATATCCTGTGGGCTGTCTTGTAGATGCTGAAACCCCCAGCAGGTGGAAGAAGTTAACTACATGATGGCCAGACTGTAGCCATGACTTAAGCCGCCACAATTCCTAGAATTGGCCTCAAGGAAATGGGAACAAACCGACCCTGGAACTGAAGATTAACTGTACTTAAAACAATCAAGATGACGTTGATCAGACCATCGCATGACCAATTTCAAGGTGACTGTCAGAGCTGACTGTACTGTTTGTACATGTAGCCCCCTTCCTTAACCTATAAAAGCTCTTGCCCACTGGTTGTAGGAGGGGGGGAGTCGGCCTTTGGACAGGCATCCGCCCTCCCCACCCCGTTGCCAGCAACCAAAATAAAGCAAACTTTCCTGTCCACCAAACTTGCCTCTTTATTGGCTTTTGAGCAGCAAGCAGCCGGACCCCAATTTTGGTTACAATACCCTACTATACAGTCACCGTCCTATCAAGTGATCCCCAAAAATGATATTACAAAAAGAACAAGAAAACCTGATATGTGTAGCAGTTGAAATAACTACCACCAGCAACTTGCTATGCAATCATGACTTTACAAAAGGTGGTATAGATCTAGACTGATTGTTTCCCCAGATGACAATGATCTATCCTCCAACCTGAGAGGAAGAATGACAACAAATAAGAACTGAGAATTGAAGGCATCTGTGTCACTATGACAGAAGAGACTGTAGATCACCTGTTAACCTGACTTAGTTCCAAGAAATTTTGCTGAGAGAAAAATAAAGCTGTAAACCAATAAATAACTTCACTCTTTGCTTCCTACGTACTCGCCCCAGTCCCCAGCTAATGATTGTTCTAGCTTTAGATCAGAGCATCTCCACTATGATAGCTTATCATAGGGGCGGTGAGGGGCGTGCCCCTCTGCTGGTTTCCCTGGTAAGGGAGGAGCCAACCTGATGTCAATTTCCACTAAAACAGGTAACCGCCCCTCTCCCGGGAGTGAAGACTGCTGCCATGTCTTGTTCGCCATCCACACACGGTGAGGTGTCGCTCCAGGACCTTGCTTCAGACAAGTAAGCTCCCCCTATCCATTAAACCATTGATGTCTCTGTTGCTGACTCCGGGCTCTTTCTTCAGTCTCGAAGCTGGGCAAGTACAGGGCTTGCAGCGAGGTGCAGCCCAACAATTGGCGGAGCCAGCCGGGATCCTGAGGAAACTCCCGTGAGCGCGGAGATGTCGGGAAATACACGTTGCAGGAAAACGGGGTGTGAGAGAATGGTCACGTCCCAGGTCCCGGGTGAGTCCCTGGGACAGCCCGCCAAGTGAGGGTCCTTGGCTTCGGGCAGGAAAGAATTCAAGAGTGAGCCATAGTAAAGTGAAAGCAGGTTTATTTAGAAAGACACATTATCCATAGGCAGAATGCAGTCTGTCTCAGAAGGTGAGAGCGGCCCTGGGCCGTGGGAGTTTAGTTTTTATGGGCTGGGCAATCTTATACGCTAATGGGTAGTAGGAATATTCTAACGATTTTGGAGAAGGGGCAGGGATTTCCAGGAATTGGGCCGGCCTCGGAGCTGTCATGGTGCTCGTGGGTGTGTCATTTAGTATGCTAATATATTACAGTGAGCTTATAAGGAGGCTCAAGGTCTTCTGGAAGTCAGATCTTCTGCCACCTTGAGCCTAATGAGTTCTAACCAGTTTTTGTCATATCCTGTTATTCTTAATGGCTGTGTCATTCTTTTAATGGTTGTGCCCTGCACCCTACCCTCCTGTCTCATAAGGACAGGGAATGGAAAATTGCTGGGGCCATGCACTAGCCCGTCGCCTGAAAGGTGCGGGGGTAATCCCAAAAGTTGTAGGGGTAATCCTGTTGTGGCTGTCCCTAGTATGTGGGGCCCAGTGGTGGCCGTCCTTGAGGAATGGGGGCTTGCAAGAGAGTACAGAGAACTCATAGACACCCGTAAGGCTGTTGCGGAGATACTGGACACCATTACGGTGGGGAAAAGGAAGTTAGACAATAAGGTGATGGCTATGGCTGGGGGCTGGCTATTGCTATCTATGTTAAGAAAGGCCACAGATGCTGAGCTAATAGCTGAGGTGAAGGTTAGGCGCCCCAGCACTGGGACAACATTGTGTTAACTGGCCAGGAAATGTTAAAGATGGCCTCTGTGACTAGCCACCCAGCCCTGCGGCAGTGTTTATATGGGGCCATCAATGAGGATGAAGTGATTTCCCTGCTCTCCTGGATAATGGCCACCTGTCGTGTCACCTGGCCTAACAAAGGGGATGTACCTACTACACCTCTCTCTTGGTAAACCATGGGAGAACTACAGGATGTATGAAGAGAGCTAGGCATGAAACACGCTGTATATGCTCAGCCGTATGTGGGCACATACAATGAATTGTTTATAGCAGGAATGAAGGACACGATACTACAGTACACTCCTGGAGGATGGTTTGGGGCTTTAGTTTCCATCCTGAGTCCCTTAGTAGGTCATTCAGTTGCTCAGGCTGCACAAGTCATAGTAGACTTAGGAGAAACAGAAGAAATACAGTGCTGGGGTGATTAGAGCTCTGTTCTATCTTGTAGTTCCCCTAGGGTATATTTTGCAAAACTGTGAGACCTTCAGGTATGCCCTCGTAAATGAAAGAAAATGATATTTTTATTGTAAGGCTATTTGGCTTCAGGACTCCTTGAGACCTGGAGAACAATGCCTCTAATGGCTCCACTGTTGTATCAAAGTGAGCCTTTTGTAATTGGTTTGGCTTTTATCTGGAGTGTGTGCAAGAGTACCTTGAGTTCAAATCCTGTTCTCTCTCCCTGGTTTTGACCCTCATTAGGGAGTTCTAGTAAGTTGAATGCTGATTCATGTTCCTCTGAAAGTGAGGCATGTGAATGTGAGTGAATGATATGTATTATTGTCTAATACTGTTATTTGTTTAAACCGAATTGACGATTTAGAAACTGGAAAAAAAAAAAAAATCCCTGAAGATGTCCAAGATGGGACTCTTTTGACATTCTAAAACTGGTTTTTGTATATGTTGTTGAGGAAGTTAGCTTTCTAGAAGGAATTGGTATTTCTCTTCCTGTGCCTTTGAGATGTAAATGATCTATCTGGGAATCTCAGGAACTTGCATCTAATTCCTGAGCTTGAAGGAAAAAACAGAAAAGAGAGAGCCGCCATTTTAAACTCTAGCAGGAAAACTGTGAGATCTCTGTGTCTATATGGATATATGTGCGTATACGTGTATCTTGTGAATATGGCATGCCTCTGCCTCCAGATGGCTTGCCAAGACTGGTTTGTGATGAGCTCTTTAGAGTCATCAGTGTTAAGTATAATAATTCTGTTGTATCTTGGTTTATTAAGGGCAAGTAAGACCTTAGTATATCTGTTGCAAAGTTTTAGCAAGTAAAGTGACTTGATATGATGAAACTTTAAGTAAATGTAAATAAGAGCTTTTGGGTAAACTCTATACAAATAATTATCTTTTGGGAATGTCTATCTATAATAGTTGCTCCAGATTTTGTTAACTTGAAACTAAACCAAGTTAAATGAAGAGAATTCATTGACTATCTGGGTCATTTCAAATAAGATAAAATATTGGAACATTAATTGCTGGGTAGGTCTAAGTTTACCTACCTTTGCCTTCTTAGGAGAGGAAGATGAAAACATAAGTGTCCCAATCAGGAAATGCTGTTATGACAAACAGTTCACAACTACTTATTTCTTGGTTTTTGCCAGAGATTAAGGTTTTTAAGGGTTATTATTATAATCAGTCATAAAACTAGTTATTGTAACCAAGTTTCTTTATCGATTACATTGTAATCAGGTATTTAACCCATGCCTTTTAAAGTCTGTTGTCATTCAAGAAAAAGAAATAAAAGGTATCCAAATTAGAAGGGAAGAGGTAAAATAGACAGATGGCATGATACTGTATATAGAAAACCCTAAAGACTCCACACAAAAATTACTAGAACTGATAAACAAATTCTTCAAGGTAGCAGGATACAAGATTAACATACAAAAATCAGTTGCATTTCTTTACACTAACAATGAAATATCAGAAAGGGAAAGTAAAAAACAATCCCTTTTAAAATCACATTAAAAATAAATACTTAGGAATAAACCTTAGGAATAAACCCAAGGGGGTGAAAGACCTATATGCTGAGAACTATAAAACATTGATAAAAGAAACGGAGGATGTGCACTGTTGGTGGGAATGTAAATTGATACAGCCACTATGGAGAACAGTATGGAGGTTCCTTAAAAAACTAAAAATAGAGCTACCATACGACCCAGCAATCCCACTACTGGGCATATACCCTGAGAAAACCATAATTCAAAAAGAGTCATGTACCAAAATGTTCATTGCAGCTCTATTTACAACAGCCAGGACATGGGGGCAACCTAAGTGTCCATCAACAGATGAATGGATAAAGAAGATGTGGCACATATATACAATGGAATATTACTCAGCCATAAAAAGAAACGAAATTGAGTTATTTGTAGTGAGGTGGATGGAGTTAGAGTCTGTCATACAGAGTGAAGTAAGTCAGAAAGAGAAAAACAAATACAGTATGCTAACACATATATATGGAATCTAAGGGAAAAAAAAAAAGTTCATGAAGAACCTAGTGGCAAGATGGGAATAAAGACACAGACCTACTAGAGAATGGACTTGAGGATATGGGGAGGGGGAAGGGTAAGATGTGACAAAGTGAGAGAGTGGCATGGACATATATACACTGCCAAACGTAAAATAGGTAGCTAGTGGGAAGCAACCACATAGCATAGGGAGATCAGCTCAGTGCTTTGTGACCACCTAGAGGGGTGGGATAGGGAGGGTGGGAGGGAGGGAGATGCAAGAGGGAAGAGATATGGGAACATATGCATATGTATAACTGATTCACTTTGTTATAAAGCAGAAACTAACACACCATTGTAAAGCAATTATACTCCAATAAAGATGTTAAAAAAAAAAAAAAGAAAGAAACGGAAGATGATTCAAAGAAATGGAAAGATATTCCATGCTCTTGGACTGGAAGAATTAATATTGATAAAATGTCCATTCTACCCAAAGCAATCTACAGATTTAATGGGATTCCTATCAAATTACCCATGACATTTTTCACAGAACTAGAACAAATAATCCTCAAATTTATATGGAACCATAAAAGACCCAGAATTGCCAAACCCATACTGAGGAAAAAGAACAAAGCTGGAGGCATAACTCTCCCAGACTTCAAACAATTCTACAAAGCTACAGTAATCAAAACAGTATGATATTGGCACAAAAACAGATATATGGATCAGTGGAACAGAATACAGAGCCCAGAAATAAACCCACACGCCTGTAGTCAATTAATCTTCGACAAAGGAGGCAAGAATATAAATGGAGAGAAGACAGTCTCTTCAGCAAGTGGTATTGGGAATGCTGGACAGCCACATGTAGATCAATGAAGTCACAACATTCCCTCACATCCTATACAAAAATAAACTCAAAATGGATTAAAGATGTAAATATAAGACATGATACCATAAAACCCCTAGAAGAGAACATAGGCAAAACACTCTCTGACATAAATCATAGCAATATTTTCTTAGGTCAGTCTCTCAAGGCAATAGAAATAAAAGCAAAAATAAATAAATGGGACCTAATCAAACTTATAAGCTTTTCCACAGCAAAGGAAACCATAAACAAACAATAAAAAGATAACCAATGGATTGGGAGAAAATATTTGCAAACAATGTGACCCACAAGGGATTAATTTCTGAAATATGCAAACAGCTCATACAAGTCAATAACAAAAAAAACAAACAACCCAATCAAAAAATGGGCAGAAGACCTAAATAGACATTTCTCCAAAGAAGACACACAGATGGCCAAAAAGCATATGAAAAGATGCTCAACTTCGCTAATTGTTAGAGAAATGCAAATCAAAACTACAGTGAGGTACCACCTTACACAAGTCAGAATGGCCATCATTAAAAAGTCTACAAATAGTAAATGCTGGAGAGGGTGTGGAGAAAAGGGAACTCTCCTACATTGTTAGTGGGAATGTAAATTGGTGCAACCACTATGGAAAACAGTATAGCGGTTCCTAAAAACACTAAAAGTAGAGTCACCATATGATCCTGCAGTTCTACTCCTGGGCATATATCCAGAGAATACTCTAATTAGACGTAGAGAATGGACTTGAGGACACGGGGAGGGGGAAGGGTAAGCTGGGATGAAGTGAGAGAGTGACATGGACATATATACACTATCAAATGTAAAATAAATAGCTAGTGGGAAGCAGCCACATAGCACAGGGAGATCTGCTCCGTGCTTTGTGACCACCTAGAGGGGTGGGATACGGAGGATGGGAGGGAGACGCAAGAGGGAGGAGATATGGGGATGTATGTATATGTATAGCTGATTCACTTTGTTATAAACCAGAAACTAACACACCATTGTGAAGCAATTATACTCCAATAAAGATGTTAAAATAAATTTATTTATTTATTAATTTTAAAAAAAGATACATGCACCCCAGTGTTCATAGCAGTGCTATTTACAATAGCCAAGACATGGAAGCAACCTAAGTGTCCATCAACAGATGAATGGATAAAGAAGATGTGGTACATATATACAATGGAATATTACACAGCCATAAAAAGAATGAAATAATGCCATTTGCAGCAACATGGATGGACCTAGAGATTATCATACTAAGTGAAGTAAGCCAGAAAGAGAAAGACAAATATCATATGATATCACTTATATGTGGAATCTAAAATATGATACAAATGAACTTATTTACAAAACAGAAATAGACACACAGACATAGAAAACAAACTATGGTTACCAATGGGAAAGGGAGACAGAGGGATAAAGTAGGAGTTTGGGATTAGCAGATACAAACTACTATATATAAAACAGATAAACAACAAGGACCTACTGTATAGCACAGGGAACTATATTAAATATCTTGTGATAAACCATAATGGAAAAGAATATGAAAAAGAATACACATATATATATATATATGAATCACTTTGCTGTAAATCAGAAACTAACAACCTTGCAAATCACCTGTATTTCAGTAAAAAATAAATAAAATAATGTCGTTTGTCATTTATAGACAGTTATTGTTGTCCTCTGATGCTTTTGTAAAAGTGCTTCATCTTCAAGACGATTCATAGCAAGGACCTTTTGACAACTACAGGTCTCTGATAAATTTCAAATCATACCACAGAACTGGGTAAGAAATTAAAGAATCCTAGTGGAAAACCTGATGGCTTCATTAAAAGTCAACAAAAGGGTTGTTTACTGAGTGAACTGGTGAATATAGTTATAATTTTTATGGTTTTTGTCTAGAATATTATTGGTTTTGATCTGCGTTTTCCAGATATAGGGAAGCCCTTCTCCTCAAGTTAGTTACGACTTAAGAGCAATTTGGTAAACTATACTGTGGGTAGAATTGAAATATTTTTCTTTTCTCTCTGCCTGGTCTTCTCACTAATCTAGGGTGTCTTTGATGAATTCTTTTAGGGACATTTAGTTGGTAAATGGCAGAGCCAAGATTTTTAACTCAAGGTGAAATTCAAAGTTCAGAGGCCTTCCATGATTTCATACTCTACTCCTCTCTGACCACATTCTCTTACAACTCTCTTGCTCATTGTCCTGCAGTTTTACTGGCCTTCTAGTTGCTCCTCAAACATCCCAAGCAAGCTCCTGCCTTCGGATTTTACAGTTGCTCTTGCCTCAGCCTAGAACCTTCTTCCTCAGAATCCTGCAGGGTTTGCTCCCTCCACTCTTAAGTTCTCTGCTCAAATGTTACCTTAGCATAGAGGCCATCTCTAACCATTCTATGAAAAGAATGACACTTTCCTGCTGTTATTCTCTATATACTAAACATGTTTTATTTTTACTCATAGCATTAACTACAGCTGGACATATTATACAACTGTCTGTCTACTTATTTATTATCTTCCTCCTTCCATTAGAATATGGCGCCATGAGAGCAAGGCTTTTGTCTGCTGGTCATTTCTGTGTCCCCCATATCTAGAACTGTGCTTGGTACACAACAGATAACAATAAACATGAGTAGATGAATGATGCTGTTAAGCCATATTTTGCACAATAATTCTCATTTCTGTTGTGTATTTTTATAAACAGTATTTCTGACAATTCATTTTTAAAAGTGTCAGAGCAGAAAGAAATTTGTTACTATTACAATAATAATTGACCCCATTTATTTCATAATAGTTCCCATTACTTTTTCCATAAACACTCCATTCTGTAAAAAAAAAAATACTTTATAACAAAGAATATGTTTATTAAACTTTGAACAAATGGGGCGTTTTTCATCTGACTAATAACATTTGTTTGCCTAAATAAAAACGTTATGATCTAGCCACAATAATCATCATATAATGAATTAGCAACCTTTCACTTACTAACAGAGTTACAGAATCTTCTTCTTTTTTTTCCATCTCTCTTTCAGGAAGAAAATAGAGAGAAATTATTTTCTAATTATTTTAAAGAGTCTGAGATTGTGACTTTTACTGGCTTGAAATTTACCCTATTTGCTAGCTAACAAGTTTGCCTGCCAGTTTCATAGATGCTGACATAATACACAAGATTACTGTTCAGAGACAAAGAATTTTATTACTACAGAAATGGCAGTAATGAAAGCAACAGCATTTGAGCCTGTTCTCTGATCCTGGGTTCCCAAAGAGGGATGTGAAAGGGGCCACGTGATGCCTACCCATCCCGTGCATTGCACTACAGAAGAGAAACCTTAAGCTTAGGGACCTTGACTCTTTGATAATGGGCAGTAAGTGAGCCTGACTTTTGTTCAGAAGGAGATATTACTATAGTGGACAATAAACAAACCTGTCCTTTGCTCCAAGAAGAAAACACTACTTCCATCTTGCAAAGCTGTTTACTATACATACATTCTTGAAAAGATGGTCTAGAAAAATAGCAGTTAATGTCTGCTCACAAGATGTACAGAAATGTGAAAGACCTGTGGAGAACTGTCTCTCCACAGGCACAATTTGGCGTTAACTCCAATACAGCAATAAAGTTGTTAATGCACCTTGAGAGCTCTTCACTGAAGTGCTTCCCTTTTCCAACGTGCCCCCATTGACACCATTTGCCTTTTTCCTAATTATATTTTAGAAATCAGATTATAAATTGCCTCCTCTGGGGAACCTCCCCTGGTCACTTGAGGTTGAAATAGGTGCCCCTTGCTCCCACAGAATTCTACACGTCCCCTAATTTCTATAGCACACCTCATTCTGTATATTAATGGCCCGTTGAATTGTCTTTTACCCCCTTAAGCCATAAGCTTCTTGAGGGCAAGAGCTGTGATTTATTAATCAATGTGCTCCTAGAAACTTAAATCAGGATTTGACCCATTGTTAATACTCACTAAATATATCATCTTGAGAGTTTGGGATAGTTAAGAGATCTTCATAAAATACGGAATTTTTGAACTCTTTATTAACATTAGGCATTGTGCAGACTCTTTCCTGAGATGCATCTTCATGAAGAGTGACATTTTAGTTAATTCAGGGGGAAAAAAAAGTAAAATTTTCAATTGCAAAGAATTAAACCTGATGAAAACTTGATGCCACTAAAATTAATTATTCAGGTTAGCTTAAGAAAATGTATTTTAATAGTCTGTCACAATGCTTCATTAGTTAGATGGAAATCTTTGACAGGCAGATGCAGATTTTGAGATCTTGTACCTTTCAACACTAGACAAAATTCTGTGATTATTTTCAAATTAAAGAATGATCTGTTCTTAAACCAACAGTCTAGGGCAGTCTTACATTTTCTGGGAAGTATAAAAAGAAAAAAAAATTTTTGTCTCATATGCTTTGATAGTTTTAGTTAAATCTAGGCAATTATTCTTTCTTTTTTTTCTGGTTTCTTGTCTGCAGATAGAAATCTCATGAAAGTGTCCGCCCTATGGAATTAAGCATGTTGTATTAAAGACAAGTACTTTGCACACTAAGCACTGTAGAAGATAAACTTTTCATAATAAAAGCATACTCAAAACTTACAGCACATCTTATTTTCTTTATTTTTTAAAACTGAAGCTACCATAACAGCAAAGTAACCTGATGGATCCAGTAGCTCATTATTTCAATTAGGTTTATATTTTTCCCAAGAAAACAGATTATTTTGTTCTCCTTCAAGAATTTGTAATGTACTGGGCAAAATCAGCTATAAAAACAGTTAAAATGAAAATATCCAATTGGAACAGTGCATCTTTTAGAAATAACATCTGCCAGAAATTTCAAAATCCTACACAGTATTGAAATTATTCGTTCCTCTACTTAATCCCCAGGCATCTTGAATTTCAGTAATTTTAAATAATTTCTCTGACAATGCCAAATAGAACTAAGGGTGAAATGGCAACAATTAACTATGAATTGGCATATTGAATGACAATGCAAAACTCAACATTAGTTGGGATTTGGCCAAAAGATCATAGGGTAGAGAAATGACATTCTTTCCTTATTAATTAGGTAGTTCTAATACTGCACACTATTTTAGAAATTTGAATAATTATTTTTATTAAAAATATTAATGCAGATGCTGGATTTCAAAGAGTTTCCCCACCGATATTGCTTCCAGGGCGTGATCATTCTAAAATCCCACAGTGCTAAAAATTACATTTAAAGAGTTTAAAATATAATAGATTTTAGCCCACTCATTTGCATTCCCAACAAAAGATAACGTGAAGGTCATTCAATGTGAAAATGACTATACTACCCAAAGCAGTCTACAGATTCAATGCAATCCCTATCAAATTACCAATGGCATTTTTTACAGAACTAGAACAAAAAATCTTAAAATTTGTATGGAGACACAAAAGACCCCGAATAGCTAAAGCAGTGTGGAGGGAAAAAAACTGAGCTGGAGGAATCAGACTCCCTGACTTCAGGCTATACTACAAAGCTACAGTAATCAAGACAATATGGTACTGGCACAGAAACAGAAATATAAATCAATGGAACAGGTTAGAAAGCCCAGAGATAAACCCACACACCTATGGTCAACTAATCTATGACAAAGGAGGCAAGGATATACCATGGAGAAAAGACAGTCTCTTCAATAAGTGGTGTTGGGAAAACTGGACAGCTACATGGAAAAGAATGAAATTAGAACACTCCCTAACACCATACACAAAAATAAACTCAAAATGGATTAAAGACTTAAATGTAAGACCAAACACTATAAAACTCTTAGAGGAAAACATAGGAAGAACACTCTTTGACATAAATCACAGCAAGATCTTTTTTGATCCACCTCCTAGAGAAATGGAAATAAAAACAAAAATAAACAAATGGGACCTAATGAAACTTAAAAACTTTTGCAAAGCAAAGGAAACTACAAACAAGACGAAAAGACAGCCCTCAGAATGGGAGAAAATATTTGCAAACAAGTCAACGGACAAAGGATTAATCTCCAAAATATATAAACAGCTCATGCAGCTCAATATTAAACAAACAAACAACCCAATCCAAAAATGGGCAGAAGACCTAAATAGACATTTCTCCAAAGGAGACATACAGATGGCCAAGAAGCACATGAAAAGCTGCTCAACATCACTAATTATTAGAGAAATGCAAATCAAAACTACAATGAGGTATCACCTCACACCAGTTAGAATGGGTATCATCAGAAAATCTACCAACAACAAATGCTGGAGAGGGTGTGGAGAAAAGGGAACCCTCTTGCACTGTTGGTGGGAATGTAAAGTGATACAGCCACTATGGAGAACAGTATGGAGGTTCCTTAAAAAACTGAAAATAGAATTACCATATGACCCAGCAATCCCACTACTGGGCATATACCCAGAGAAAACCATAATTCAAAAAGACACATGCACCCCAATGTTCATTGCAGCACTATTTACAATAGCCTGGACATGGAAGCAACCTAAATGCCCATTGACAGATGAATGGATAAAGAAGATGTGGTACATGTATACAATGGAATATTACTCAGCCATAAAAAGGAATGAAACTGAGTCATTTGTAGAGACATGGATGGATCTAAAGACTCTCATACAGAGTGAAGTAAGTCAGAAAGAGAAAAACAAATATCGTATATTAACGCATATATGTGGAACCTAGAAAAATGGTACAGATGAACCAGTTTGCAGGGCTGAAATAGAGACACAGATGTAGAGAGCAAACGTACGGACACCAAAGGGGGAAAGTGGCGGGGGGTGGTGGTGGTGGTGGGATGAATTGGGAGATTGGGATTGACATGTATACACTAATATGCATAAAATGGATAACTAATAAGAACCTGCTGTGTAAAAAATAAATAAAATAAAATTCAAAAATTCAGAAAAAGAAAAAGAATATCGAGAAAAATATTTTAGGCATTTCTGTAACTCTCATTTATCTGGTTAAATACGCTGGTTTCTGCATCGTTTTCACTGAATACACTCGTTCTATGCCCAGGATTTTTGGAATTGGTTCCCTTCATAATCCTTTTTGGGAATGTATATATCAAATATAGTTTAAAACAGCAACAATAATGAACCCCAATGGGAAAAATAAAATTGAGCCCAGTTTACTACCTTTCCACATCTAATTAGAATCACTAAGACACACTAAGAGTTTCTTATCATGTTAATAGTTATCAGTCTAAAGGAGAAGCCATTTGAATATGAATAAAGAGTTAATATAGACAATTCTACTAATTTACTGAATTTCATTTGTTTATAAATATGAGACTTCATATAGCTAGATAAATGTTAACTTAATAGTTGAATCAGTGACTATTACACATAGATGTGATTTAAAATCTGATGGCTAAGCAGAAATACACAATGTGCAAGCAGCATCGAAGCTAACCTTTCAACTCTGAGCAGAATACATTGTTGTTCTAAGTTTCTGTCTCACAGTAGAGTTTATGTAAAGCTGTTACTGGAAAGTAGTCATTGGGTAACAGTCAATGATACACTGTGTGCCAGGCACTGTATTTTATAGACGTAATTAATCCTCTCAAAAACACTGAAAGTAATAGTACCATCCGCATTTTACAAGGTGATGAAACTGAATCTCTCAGAGAGACGGGCATGACTAAGGATACACAGAGAGTGGAATTCTGAGCAGTGATTCTGACCCAGACCTGACTGACCCCATGGCCTGGACTCTGAGCCACATGTTACAACCCATTGGTTTAGTTTTCTCTTTACATTTGTTTTTGGTTGGCATTTTAATTGTTTGTCAATCTAGTCCTAAGATGGCTACTATGCTCAGAGCTTGACATTTAGCAGCTTTGGGGTGTCCTAAGATACATTGGTCATATGATCTGAGACAGCACTGGGAAAGGGACAAGAGGGAGAAAGGTTGTTGACACTCCCTCCCATTTAGGGTTGTCAGGTTTAGCAAATAAGAATACAGGAAACCCAGTTACATTTGCATTTCAGATAAACAACAAATAATTCTTTAGTCTAAGTATGTTCCAGGCAATATTTGAAATTCAAATTTTATCTCAAATTCATATTAAACTGAGTGTCCTATATTTGACCTGGCAACCTATTCCCATCTACCCCACACACAGCTGTGAATAGTAACTATAGCTCAAATTCCAAATGAGACTTTTGAAAATACATTAGTGTTAATTTTTTAAAACCATTATAGGAGATATCAGGGTTGAGGAACCCAAAATCTATATAGAAAAATATTGTTAAATGGAAAAAGTTTATGAGTAAACATATAAAAGACATGAACTCATTTTACATGTACTAAAACAAAAGTACAAAAATACATTTTAAAAAGTACAAAAATGTACAAAAAATAAACTAAGAAAATAGCAATAGGATGTTAAATATCTTGACTTTGTAACAATACATATTAGAAAGTTGCTTTCCATTCATGTTTGTTCTTGAGATTTTTATGAGAGAAAGAGGACAGATGCTATTATAATAGTATTTATAAGAGACAAGGATCATATAAACTAGATTCACAAAGTACATTTCTGGGTTTGTGGCTTTAGCAGGCTTCTAACTATTGGCTTTTCTTAAGTTAATATACGGTGGTTTGAGTTATTCAGGAAACATCCCTACATCCCACGCTTTCTCTCATATTGCTTTATTTTTGAGAAAACATGAAATTTGAGCTAAGTACCTTTTCTAAAGGTCTCTTTATCCTCTTTATAAAGTTGTAGCAAAATAAACATCTCTTCTGTAGGTTTATCCCTAGAATATGATTACACACATGCTCAAGATACAAACTTTTTGTACTAAATCTTTTTCTCCGTTGATTTCAAAGAAAGGCCTTTCTTTCTTTCATAATAGTCTCCAAAACCACATCTGGCTTCTTTTGTAAAGCTGCAGTCCACTTATTCTTTAATCTGAAATACTCTGTGACTGTATTTTTTTTTAGAAGCTGAGTTTCCTGGCCATTACCAGCATTCTGCACAATTTAGGAGAGGAAGAGAGTTGTTTTTTTCCTTTTTTTCTTTCTTTCTTTTTTTTTTTTTTTTTAAATGTTTTTACCACCATGAGTCACATCCTACTTGGTGTCCAAGAAAACATTATCTGGACCCATGATACTTCCTATCTAACACCATTAACCACAAGCGATAGAACTTCATTTTCATTACTAATTATTCATTTAATGTCCGACAGCATATATACTACACAGGCACTAATTATTCATTGAGACTTGCAGTCCATTCACTCTTCAATTCCATTATCTGTTACCTCATTCTCCCTTTCATTCCTTACTAAGCTTATGTTCCTTGATCATGATTATAATCTCTTCTTGAAGGCATCCTCCACTCCTCATCCTTCCCTCCCACTGACATACACATCTGGCAAAACTCCAAGTTTGACTGAGCCCAGGTATCTGCCTTCTCCAAACCTGCAGTCAAGAAGCTGAATGTTGCTGAGAAAGGTACATACCTGGGCTGAATGGTTTCACTTTAAATTCATGATCCTAAACCTCAAATAAACATACAACTCTGCCTAGTCATCCTACCCTTTTTTCCTAGTAAGTTTGCTTTCCCATTCTGAAAATGCCAATTGTGTCCTTTACCCTCTCTCCTCAGATCTCATACATTACATTATTGCCCCACTTTCAACCAACAAACTCACTTCATACCTCTTTCATAGCCTTCAAATGAGAACTCCCCCATCTTCCCACTCTTCAATCCGCCAGCCTACTGCAGCAATACTTACAACATAAGCAGTACTTACACTGACTTTCTTTCCTTAGTTACAAAAGTCCATCCTTTTACCAAAGGCCAATTCTTCACCCTAGACTTTCAACCATACGACCTCTAACGTTCTCATGTATTTGCTTCTGAGCTTATCTTCTCTCCTTATTCTTATTGCCAGTTGTTCTCTACACTAATCGTTGCCTTCAACATATATGCTGTACTATCACCTGTCTTCAAATAAACATTCCTTGATATACACCCACTTACAGCTACCACCTCAGTTTTTAGATCCATTGCCATAAAAAATAGTCTGAAAATATATTTACATTCACCATTTCCACTTCCTTACTTTCTGCTCACTCTTAACCCCCTTTCAGTCAAGCTTTAAACTGCAAGGTCACAACAAACCTCCATGTTGTAACTCTAAAGGACACCTTTCAACATATACCTATCTTACACAGTTTGAGAATATTCGGCTTAATTGATCACTGGTCCTCCTTGAAATTTTTCTTTGTTTCTGTATTAGTCTCTTTTGGCTCCATTATACTATGTAAATTGTGTTGCAGAATTATACTGACTTAAGAAAATGAATAACTATTTCTGATTCTAGTTACATGCCAGCTTCTGTTCTTTGCAAGCCATAGCTCTGCTCCAAGTTATACTTTGAGTTCGTATCTGCTACATGTATCTTCTCACTCTGGGACCCAGAACAAATGAGCAGCTTCTCTCTGGGACATACCCTTCCCTTGGCAGAGGAGTCAAGAACAAAAGACCTGGTAGAAACTTGCATTGCCTCTAAATCTTCTCCTCGGACATGGTGTACATCATGTCTGCTCACATTTCATTTGCCAGTACAAGTCATATAACCGAGTCCAAAGTAGTGCAGTGTGAAAGTATCCTTCTCTAAGACTTGTATGGCAACAGGCAGGGTTGACTAATCTTCTTAGAAGACAGAGAGTGGATAGGTAGGCACAATGATACCGTCTACTAGTTTCTGAGATACCACACTCTTCAGATTTTGCTCCCATTTCATCGACTCTTTTCTCTTAGTCTCTTTTCAGTTCCTCATCCTCTTCCTGTTAAATGTTGAAGAATTCCTAAGATTATTTCTGGGCAAACTTTTCTTCTATATATATACTATCTTCTTACCTTATCGCTACCATTCCAATGGCATTTAAATATTAACTGTAATTTAATGACTCCCAAATGTACATTTCATCCCTGATCAACTGCTCCCTTAATATCTACAAAACAGGGCTTTTGATTCACACACACACATACACACACACAAATGCAGTATCTCTTATGCTTCCACATCTTGCTAAATAGTTCCAGTTGTCCAAGAAAAAAATGAAGGATTTATCTTGATATATTTCTCTCATCTGTTACATCTAATCCATTAGCAATTTCCAAAGTTTTGCCTTTAATATATATTCAAAATTGTTTACTTCTCTTCATTTCTACTACCTCTACCTCATTTCATCTCCAAGGAACCAGGATCATGGCAGGTTTAGGGACCATATTTTTTTAAAATATAGACACAATCTCATTTCTCAAAGAGCTCTCAATTTAACAACATGGAACAACACATGCAGTTTTTAAATTGTGAAAGATCACATAGTACATGCTAAATTTAAGGAAAGTACTTTAGTGCTAAGGAACACTAAAGAAATAAATTAATTCTGGTTTTGGTAGTAAGAGAAATTAACCATGAGAAAAATATCTCATCTTTTTCCTACAAGGGTTGGTAGAATTTTATCAGGCACACTCTGATAATGGCTATATATGTGTTGGTGGAGAATATTTAGAGGAAAGTAATATTAATACAAAGGCTGGTAGAGAGAAGAAAAAATAAGCTAGATACCTGGTTAGGAAGAAGGTGAGCAATTCTGAAAACCTGAACTCGGGTACTGAATGTGGAGACTGAGAAGACAGAAATTCTGTAGATAGGCGTTTACCTCTTTTGAACAACTCAGTTTTAATGATGAGAGGAGATAAATGCCTTTACAGCAAGATATAATAAGAGAGAAATCCCTCAAGATATTTATAAATCTTGGTGGCTTCCTCTATACTTAAATTTTATAATGTATTTCAACATCATAATAAAACAATTAAAAAGAAATAGACCTACTGCTATTCTAAAAATATTTTATTCCCTGTATACATTTTTAGAGTGTACCAAAAATTTCAGAAAATGGAAGAATATCACAGCTATTTACTAATTTAAGCAATACCTTAGTCTCTAAAACTCGGGTTTGTTTCAAGTTGAAGATTAATGAAAACATTATTGAACTAACATCTGAATATGAAATGTACCTTCACCCAAGCTATAAATTCAGAACTCAGATTATGACTGCCCTATCAGCCCAAAGCCAAAGGCTGTTGTAGGAATCTGAAAATAAAATTTAAGGTAGACAGACATCCAAGATATGACTCTTCATGCTTTTATATTTTTAGTATCAGCACTGAAGCTGAAATTTTCACTATTTTGTTGGATTTATCTTGGATGTACTTTAAGCATCAAGAATAAAATGACAAATCCCATCAGCTGTTTCAAAACTTTAATCTATAAAATGCCCTGTGAGGTTCCACATATGTCCATAGAAAGATAATAATGTGTTCTGATAAATATACACAACAGATTATTCCCTTTTGTCTTCTGCCACTCCACTAAACAGATGCATCCTTGGCCTCGAGGGGCATATGTGAGGTGACATGTTTATGTATGCCTAGAAATCCCTGTTTGGCAATCCATCCTCTACACCTCCTAGACTGAGAACAAACAGTTGGGTAACTGGAAGGAGGAAAACTGTGCTGAGATCAAAGTAAATATAAATAAATCCCACAAGAGTTCTTCTGATAAAATCCAGTTTTCTTTCCTAACTCTCCACTGCATTTCTGAAACTTTGCTTAAAAACTACCCATTTTGATGACAGAGCCATATGTTTTTGTTTGGGCTTTTTAAATAAATGTTTATAGAGCCCTTACCATATAAGTATTGTGCTAAATGGTTTAAATGGATTATCTCACACTAATTCAAAAAGATATATGCACCCACATGTTCATTGCAACATTATTTACAGTAGTCAAGATATGGAAATAACGTAAATGTCCATCATTGGATGAATGGATAAAGAAAATGTGATCCACACAGAAACACACACACACACACACACACACACACGCACACGCACATACGCTGGAGTACTATTCAGCCATAAATAAGAATGGAGTTTGTAACAGTATGCATGGACATTGAGGTCATTATGCTAAGTGAAATAAGTCAGAGAAAGACAAATACTGTATGATCTCACTTATATGTGGAATCTAAAAATCAAGATAGAAAAACAAAACAAAACAAAAACCAAGTTCATATATAGAGAACAGATTGGTTGTTGCCAGAGGCAAAGGGGCAGGGTGAGTAAAATACGTGAAGGGAGCCAAAAGATACAAACTTATAAAACAGATAAGTCATGAGGATGTAATGTAATAATGTTATATGTCAATTATACCACAATTTTTAGAAAAGACAGTTGATTCACAATGTAATTTAACAAAGACTATATAGTCATTCCATATTGTATTAACTATTTTATTCATATATTTAGGCCCTATCTTATCCCACAAAGGAATTGAGTTGTTCAGACAATATTAATTATGAAATCCAAATACATTGTATTATATCTAGGTTTAAACATCTGGAGTGAGGAGAAACTCAGCATATACAGAGGCAGATCATTCCTTCAGCTAGGAATTTATTTAGATAGCTTTTTCTCATATATTGAGCCAAAATCTGTTTTCCTGTATCTTCTACTTCTTTATCCTAATTTGGGGGCCATTTTTTCTAGCAGCTGTATTGAGATTCACATACCATATGATTCACCCATTTAAAGTGTACTATTCAGTCCTTTCAAGGATATTCACGGAGTTGTGCGGCCATCCCTACAATCCGTCTTAGAATACTTTAATCATCACAAAAAGAAAACTTGTACCCTTCAGCAATCACTCCCCATCTCTCTGTTCCAATTTCCTGAGCCCAGGCAACCAGTAATCCATTTTCTGTCTCTGTAAATGACTTAGTCTGAACATTTAATAAATATGGAATTATACAATCTGTGGTCTTTTTTTTTTTGGACTGGCTTATTTTCCTTAGCATAATGTTTTCAAGATACATCCAAATTATAACATATATCAGTACTTCATTTATTTCAATTGCTGAACAATATTCCATTGTATGAATATACCACATTTATCCTTTAATCAGTTGATCAATATTTGAATTGTTTCTATATTTTCGCTATTTTGAATAATGCTACTGTAAATATTTATGTGTAAGTTTTTTTGTGGGCATATGTTCTCATTTCTCTTGGGCATATGCCTAGGAGTAGAATTTCCGGGTCATGTGTTAACTCTACATTTAACATTTTGAGTCACTGCCAAACTTTTGGGTTGTTATTTTTCTGAACATAGCTCTATGAGATATACCATATATTTAAAATTATATAAAGTATACTTGTATAGTTTAAGGTATATTAATAAAACAGATACCTAATTTAATCAGTTGAAGAAGTAGGACATTGACAACATCCTGGGAAGTCTGAGATTATGCCTTCCTCTATCATGTCCTTCCCCCTCCTGCCTGGAGATATCCAATGTTCTTACTTTAAAAAATATAACCCTTGCTTTTAACAATGTAATTAGTTTCTGTTTTTTACTTTAATTGAAATAATATTGTACATACTATTAAATTAGTTCTCTTGCTTATCATTATATTTGTCAGATTCATTCATTCATTATTACATCTAACTGTACATCCAATTTCATCACTACATGACACCCATTCTATGGGTATACCACACTTTTTTTAATTCATTTTCCTGTTGATGAACATTTGTGTTGCTCTCAACTTGGAGTTATTTTTAAAACCTGTCAGTATAAAAAATTTTACAGTTGTCTCCTGATACAAACATGCAGGATATTCTCTAGGGAATATATTTGGAAAGGAATAACTAATTTTCATATCTTCAACTTTTCTAGATAATGTCATACTGTTTCCCAAAATATTTACCAAAAAAACCTATACTTCACATTCTTGCCCCACAATTTTTTTTTAAATTTCATGTCCTCCTCTGGTGAGTAATGATGTCTAGTTATGACTTTACTTTGTATTTTTTAAATAATAAATGAGATTAATCAGCTTTTTATTTGTCCATTGACCACTTAGATTTCCTGTTGTGTGAAGTCTCTGTACAAGCCTCTTACCCATTTGTCTATTGAAATGTCTGGCTTTCCTCATTAGTTTGTAGGAATCTGTATACATTATGAATATGAGTATTTTATTGGTTATATACACTGCAACTTCTACTCAGTAATTGTCTTTATTCTTTTTATGTAAAGAAATTTTAATGTAGTGAGACTAATGGTTAGGGGTTTCCACATCTAAACAAAGAAATATTTCTATATATCAAGTATTACATAAATATATTCATCGGATATTCTAAAATCTTAACTTTAAGTCACCTGCATTTGACTTTTGTACAAATGCAGAAAATGGTATGAGCAACTGGTTATCATTTCTGTTCACTTCTTGACAAACATTCAATTACCCCACTACCATAAGTTGAAAAGGCCATCATTTTTTTTTTCCTAACTACAGTGCCACCTCTGATATATATGCCTGGATCTGTTTCTGGACTCTCTGCTCTGTTTCTTTGGTCTATGTATTTAAACTTGTTCCAATACAACACTTTATTTTATAGCTTTATAAGGAGACTTAATATCTGTTAGAGGAAGTTCACCAACAATCATATTCTTTTTCTTCAAGAAAGTCTTGCTTCTTTGCATTTCATGAAAACATTAGAATTAACTCTTCAAATTCAACAACAGCAGCAGCAACAAATCTATAGTGACCTCAGTGAGAATTGCATCAAATCCACGGATTAATTTGGGAAGAACTGATATCTTTACAATACTGTTTTCCAGTCCATGATCATAATATATCAGTTTATTTACATATATAGTGACCTTCAAAAAATGTCATAATTTTATCCATAGAGAGCTTGCACACTTTTATTAAACTTGTTCCTAAGTACTTGATATTTTTGTTGCTACTGTGATGTTATATTCATAACTTATATTTTCTATTTGTGGCTGATATAGCATTGTATAGTTATTTATTGTTGGGTATTAATTTTGTATCCAGAAACTTTGCTGAATTTTTTCATTATTTGCATAATTTATATGTATAATGTCAAACAGAATTAGTATTATTTGGCATCCAGATTGCAGATCTCAAGAGAAAGCTTTCAATATCTCATGAAAAATTGGTATTTGGTAATAAAATTTCATGAGCCTTATTAAATGAACTAGAATGTTTCCTCCAATTCTAGCCTCTCCAAGAGTTTGCATAAGACAGGAATTTCTTCTTATTTAATCTGATAAAAGCCACCTGGGTCTGAGGTTTTCTTTGTCAAAAGATCGTTAATCAACTCATTTTCTGTTTATAGAACAATTCCTGTTTTCTCTTGCATTGACTCACTATGAAAAGCTATATTTTCCTAGGAATTTGAACATTTTTTCCATACTTTCAAATTTATTGGCATAAATTTATCATAATACCATCTATCTGTTTACTGTCTGTAGCACCTATGCTTATGTTCCTTTTTGCATTCTTTATAGAGATTATTTATGCCTCCTCTCCTTTTTTCATGATCAAACTTGCCAGAAGTTTGTCAATTTTATTGATCTTTTCTCTTCAAAACAGCCAACCTTTGGTTTGGTTGATACCTCCTCTTGTAATTTTGTTTTCTAGATCATTAATCTCTGCTCTTATATTTATTATATTCTGTCATATAATTTTGGGGTTTATTTTGCTGTACCTTTCTAACTTTTGGAGACGTGGTTCACATTAATACTCAGCCTTGTTATCTAAGATAATATTTACAGCTCCAAATTTATAATTATTACATTAGCTATGTCCCCTTAGATTTTCTATTTAGTATTGTTTAATTAAATTTAAAATAGCCTCTAATTTCCTCTCATTTCTAATCAGGATTTCCACTTATGATTTTTTTCTTTGAACCATGAATTACTTAAAACCATGTTTCCTGATTTTCCATTTTATGGAGATTTTCTTGTTAACTTTTAAAAATTACTTTTGATACTTAAATGCACTTTGGTGAGATAACATGTTGCACATCATTTCAGTCCTTTTAAATTTTTTGAAACTTTACTTAGGGAACAGTCGATATTTAAGAATTTTCTCATATATGCTTTAAAAGTATGTATATTCTTGAGTTTCAGAGTCTACTAGGTCAACAATCTGCTAATCGTATTGTTCATATCATACTTATTGTTTGGTCTGTTTGTTCTATCAACTAATGAGAGATGTCTGCTAAAATCTACTACCATGACTGGAGATATATGTATTTATTGTGGTAGTTCTAAAAATTATTCCTTCATATATTTTGTATATATGCCTATATGGGTACTTGATGTCCATATATGTATAATTTTTATAACTTCCTTGAGAATTGAATTTTTTATCTCTATGAAGTGGCTGGCTCTATTGCTAGCAATCCTTTTATACACAGTCAGTTTCATCTGATAGTAATAGAGCTGCACCTGTTTGCTTTTGGCTACTATTGGCATGATAAACTATTCATGGTTGGAGGATTATTTTGTTGTTGTTGTCTTTACTCCCCAAGTGATGAGAATGTTTACTACAACTCAATTCAAAATTCCACGTGACCATAATTTCTGCAGGACTTGTTTTTCTTTTCTCCTGCTCTGCTAAGTGGCAGAGAAACTTTTTTTGTAAGATTTGGGGATGAGAATGTGGGTAGAGGCAGCTTTAGCTCCTTGTTCACACTTACCCTGAAGCTGTAGGCCTTTGGGGCCTCAGAATTCCTGCATTAATCCACACACCGACCCCACCCAACCCCACCATGTTTTATTGTATCCTCAGCTTTGGCTCCACACATAGTTCCTCACAAGGTCTTCAGATCTGAAACTCAAGATAGCCTAGCCCAGGAAAAGCCCTCAGGGCAAAAGCACCTTCAGCACAGCCTATCTTTCAAAGTTCTTGGGATCTTAATTTGCCACTCAACACATTTGATATTCCTCTAAAAACTTTATAATTATTCTTTCTATATCTTAACTGGAAAGACTGTATATTATAATAGCTAAGAATGCAAATGCTAATGTCAAAGTGACCTGATAAAACCCAGTGTCAACTGTCACAGTAGGGAAATTTTACTTCACCCTTATGTCTGAAGGTTAGTTTATTCAGTGCTTCAAGGACATTGTCAATGATTGGGGTCTTTTTATCTTTCTTCCCTGCTATAGTTCAGTGTGTTGGCTTCTTCCCACCATGGTCTCTAGATGACATTGGCAACTTCAGCCATCTTTTCTTCATGGTAAAGTCCAAAGACCTTAAGAAACATTCTCTTTGTCATGTTTCTAAGAAACTTTCCCAGCCAACTCTCCTTACATGTCAAAATATTCTCTTATGCCCATTTCCAAACCAATCATTGGTAAAATGGTATGGAGGCACAATGATTGTCTTAAATCAGTCATGATTCTGGGGCTGGGGGTGAGGTTTTTACCCTTGAGTACATGGCTGCTATAAAGATAGTTAATAGCTGAAGAAAACCAGGGTCTTATTAAAAGGACAAGGAGGGAGTTGGCTGTGGGTAGAAATAAATAATCTTAAGTTTTTCTTACTTTTCATTATTATCATTATTATTATAATTATTCAATATATTAATTGATAAAATGTATTCCATAGAGGACAGCCAAAGCTGAACCCTGAAACACTGTTAGAAATTCTCTTATATGTTTATACTACTTCATTAATCTGGACCCTTTAAACAGTGCTCCCTGATCGATTATTTTTCTCATTAACTGTTCAAGCATCTGTCTTTTTTTTTTTTTCCTTTATCTTGTTCACAAGTATAAGATAAAAGAGCTTGTCTATCGACTTACTAAAGTTCAGAAACACTATACCTAATGATATTGGAGGGGAGGGTGTGAGGTTGATTATCAGTCTAGTATTTCTGTCATATTTCTGTCAAAAAAATTTTATTTGGACTGATATGATTCATTTGAAATGACTCCATCTTGGCTCCTGATGGCCACTTTCTTTTCTTTTTTTTTCTTTTTTTTTTTGGTCAAGAATCAATATCAAGTCATAAGGTCTCAAGGCTATAGTTATGCATTCTATTTTCTTCTCTTAGATATATCAATAACTTTCTTCAGCCTTCTAGATCCTCTCCACGATTCCTCACAGATTATAAATATTAATACTGGCGGCAGTTGTAACAGTGCAGAAAACATTTTGGAGCAACTTGCTATGTGCTAGGCTTGTGCTAGGATCTTTAAATATACTGAAGTCATCTAATCCTCAGAGCAACCCTGTAAATTTGGTATTGAGTTATAGAGAAGACAAGTTACTTGCCCCAGACAAAAGCATCTTAAATCTGGAGCCCACACTCTGGGCTACTGTGCAGTAATGTAATATAGCAGGCAGTCCCTTCAGTTATACCCTAGTCCTATAAGGAATAATTCAAAATTTGGTCATTTTTAATCTTAGTTCTCACCAAGATCACGCCAGGTTTCTACCATACTAAGTTTGATTATTTTCTTTATCCACCTAGCATCTCAACCTTACTTAAATTGGTAAATAAATTCTTAGTCACTATCTTTTTAATATAATTTGCTTCTATTGATGTCATAATTTCATGTTTGAGATCCCCTTAGAGCTGTAATTTATACTACTCCCACTGTTTCCTAGTGCTAAACCAGTGTATTGGACCTTATTTGTGAAAAAAATTCATAAAACCTTCACATCAAGAAAAACTGACAAATGTCAACAAAATATGTCTGAAAACTTACAATAACTGTACTATAAATCACCTGTATGATGTAGTAACAAAAGTGAACATTTCCAACCTTATTTTTAGAACATGTCTGTACGTAAAACAGGAAATATTTGATTCCCTTCACCCTAAGTAATGTCTGGATGTTAACTGGCTTTAAGGGGAAAAAAGTTTAATATCAACAAATAAAATTCTCTGTCAAATTCACACACATTTTGTGAATTTAGAATATTTTTATAGGAATTACAAATATAGCTATAGACAATTAACTGAAATGATCCCATTCCATCACTTTTTCTAAAATGTAAAACCTTGTCCGTGTATAATGTATTGCCTCACTGTAGTCACTTTTTAGCACAGCTTTGGTTTTCATCATAAAATGGCAGTCAGTGAGTTACATCATATGTCCAAGGCATCATCTGTATTCTGCCTGTAGCTTTTTCTAAGTCCAGAACATTTTTCTCTCCCCACCCAAATGTCAGTACACAGCTGTACTTCCTCCCAGTTTTCTCAGTGTATAATATGACTGCTTCTTGGTTCATCATAATAAAATATACTGTATCAATATCCATATATAGCAATGTTAGCAAATCCAGACTGAGCCTCAGATCTCATAGGCAGTAATGTAAATACCTTTAGGAGGGGATGAGTAACATACACAGCACTCTAAAGTTTTCCCTTTCCAATTGTTCTCTCTGTTTATCTTTCCCCTCTTTTACTGGATTTCTTTGGTTTTCTGACCCTGACTAGATAAGGCAATGTCTTATTCTTAAAAGTGTGGTTTGATGTATAGACAGCTTTGAGAAATTAGTAAACTGTGCATCATCTCACTAAAAAAAATGCCATATGTACACATGCACTTATACTCACACACAGAGGCAAACTAAGTGTAACAAATCACCTTGTTATTTTGATATTGTGCATTCACAATTCAAGTGTATTTTCTCACCTGCTAATGAAGAATTCCAATTAGATGACCTCTAGTCTGGCAAGCTATGAAAAGAAAAAAGAAACAACTTCTCATTACATAAATTTCCCACACTTGCCTATATGAAGCACTGTAATCATCTCTCTTTTATCAGGGACTTTGAGGAAATTGATGAAGAAACTATTTACATCTGAGGGGATAACAATTGATGCCACTGGTAATTAAACCACAGACTTTATTTTCCTTTTCTCACTGTTTCCTCCCAATTAAGGCACAATGACCCTCTCCTAGGTGTCATTTTGGTCTCAGATGGTGGCCTTATGACTAAGAAAAAAAAGTGCTAAACATTAATTAGGGAGAATTTTTTTTCACTTTTTTGGGTACCAGTGTTAACACTTTGTTCTGTTTGTATTTATTTTAAAATAGACAACTACAAGAAATTCAGCATAGAAGTCTTGTGTCACATGCACAGTCCAAAATGTGGCTTGCAAATTTTCAACTGCTCTGGTTTTCTTGGTTTGGAGTGGGATTTTCTTCTACATTTATTTTCTTGTCCTCTGACGAGTTCGTGAAAAGCTATGCCTTTTGCACCCATAGCTAACAAGTTCCTTTCAAATGCCACCTCACTTTTCTTGGTGGTAGAATATCTCTCAGGGTTTGATGCATAGCCCCAATCTCTGGTTGTATGCTGAAGGGGAGGAACTGGTATGGTATAGAGTATTATGATAATCTCAAAGTCAGTATTCAAAAATAGGCAGTATATAATGAAGCAGTGAGAGAGGGAGTGGGGTCACAGACAAAATACTAGATCTGTGAGTACAATAATGACCAAAATCTGACTCAGTCCTTGCCCACCTGAAGCTCACAGTCAAGTTAGGTAAAACACATTAATCAAATAATCATACAGCAAAGGAAACGTCCATGATGTCTTGAGAGTTTGCAACTGGGGAGCTGAACCAACCTGAAAGGCCAAAAAAGCTTCCCTGAGAAAGTGATACTTTGATAGATGAATGGGAGTTCAGTGGACAAGGGAACTCTGGCCTTCCCAGGCTACCAAGCAGCTGGAAGAGCTTGTAGCTGGAGGAGATATGGCTCATTTGAACAAATAAAATAAGTTCACTGTTAATGGAACAGAGGGAAAAGAGAGGGTGATTGAAATAGAGACTGGAAAAGAAGGTGGTATAAGACCAGAAAGAGCCTTATAGACCCAGAATAAAGATTTTGGTCTTGAACCTGAAAGCAATACAAAGAGATAAAGGTTTGTGTCTCTGTAAAAATACAAAGTCATGACATTAACAGATTTATGTTTTCAAAGATCACTCTGGCTACAGTTTTGAGCTCTATCCTCAACTGTCTGCCTTTTTTGGAGCTAGGAGTTGTTGCTGCAGAGGATTAAAGCAACTTACTCTTCCATCACACGGAATACATCAGAGTACATAGTGACTTGTTTTTCACATCTATATTGAATTTAAGGTATTTATTCCCATCTCTCATGCCTAAAGGTGTTTAATTACCATGGAGATGGTTTGTCTACAGTCATACCATCACAGCAACTAATCTTAAGTGGCAAGCTTCTCTTGGTGGTGTCTCCCTCTGGAATTTATTAAATGAAATCTACATTTTGCTTTCTAAGAAAAATGCAAACTCATATATTTATTCTGACACCTATCTGATTATTGCATTTAATTACATGTAAGAGTCCCAGTCAATAGACAGGCATTTATATGTGTAACAATTTTAAATTGTATTGCTAAGACATTTGCACTGTTTTTGAGATATATCTTAATACATGGAAATAGGAAATAACTAAATATTATCCCATGCTCAGTAAGTAACACACTTAAGATATTTTTTTTCTGAGATAAACGTGATTGCTTAAGGCATCAATTCAAAGCAATACATCATACTTTTAATATGAACATTACCCAGTTTCTAACCCCTTTGAGCTATTTTATTTCAGTAATTCATTATCACTTTTTCTCAAATCTTGATGAAAGAAAAGCTGAAATTGCATAATTTATGTGACTAGGAAATTAATAAATAAGCTAAGGAAATATATCATCAAAGCACAGTTAATTCTAGAATACTTTCTTCACTGGTCCTCTTCTTATGAGCTGAAGACTTTTACAGTGAAATAAAGCACCAACTGTCCTGTCTGGACAAGTCTTGACAATCTGTCATGTATCTACATCCCCCGATGCCATTTGCCATTTCTCCTCTCAATTTGTAGAAGTTCTAAAAATACAAAAAGACTTTCTAAGAATAGTAGCGTTAATATCATGAAATAGCCATGCTATTTTTAAGTTTTGTTTTCTGTTGCTCTTTTCTGGTAAAACTAGCTCCATGCTTCCACCCAGTGAGGTTTCTTCACAAAAGGATTAACGAAAGAAGAGGAGAAAGAGAAGGAAGGGGAAAAAGAAGAATAACAAGAGGGCAAGGAGAACAAAGAACAGAGAGGAGGACAAGGAAGATGAAGGGGGAGAAAAAGAAAAAGCACTTTTTTCTTTCAAATCTTACAGTTGGAAAACCTGAGTGTCTACCTTTGACCCCAGTGCCATTTCCCCAAGGACAGCCACTGCTGAGCTATACCCAAAAGTGTCTGACCTCTGTTTAACAGACTGTGATCTTGCTATGGGCAGGAAGCCTAGTAATACAAATGTCTGATTAGCAATACTAATCCAATATTGCATTTGACAATATTTCATTCTAATGCAGCAATCTAGAAAGACATGTATTTGAAGCTCCAATTTAATACTGTTTGAAAATATGTTCAGAATGAGGCCATTTTAGTGCCTTCATATTTTAAAATTTCTTTCAGAGACATTATTTTAAATGGATACAGAAGTATTTTTTATAGAAAGATATCTAAAGAAAAATAATTTGCATAATTTTCCCCAATAGATGCAGTTTAAGTGAATTTCCAGAACTGGCAAATCTGTAAATGCCATTGATTCATTTATTCAATAAACATTTATTGAGCATATAACAGTGGTGGGAACTGGGAATATAAGGATGATGAAAAATATGTGCTGCCCTCACAGAGTTTCCTTTATTGTGAGGAGACAGCATACAAATAAACAAAGAATATAATGTCGGACAGTGAAAAGAGTTGAAGAAAGTTAAAACATGTTAAAGGAATATTATAAATAAGTTGACCAGGGAATGTCTCTGAGCAAGTGACATCTGAGCAAGGAACAAAATGATACAGAGGAATAAGATGTTGTTGAAGAGCATTCCAGAATGAGGGTATACAGTGGGAAATGGCTGTGAGGTGGGCATGTATTCAAATAACATCACAACAGTAAATTGTACTTTTGCCAAGTAAGTATATAAGACTGAAAATTATAAAACATTTTGAAGGCAGTCACTGATTCCTTATAAAACATAGTTCCAATTTAACCAAACACTTTGAGAACCATCCATATTCTCCTAATTAAAGTAAATAGCAAGAGTTTATTAATAGTTTTATTTCAATTACTTTGAGGTGGTTATGAATTTTCAAGGCCATGTCCCGGGATACACAAACTAAATTTTTTGTTTTTCTGTAACTCACCTTCATCTTCATTTTGAATCAACACTTTTCCTGATGGAAAAGCATAATCTTCTTCAATTCCAAGTCAGTTATTTCAGACCCTCTCCCTGAATGACGTAAATTCAAGGCTTACACAACACCATGACATAGAGGTAGGAGGTTGGAGGGAGACGTAGGAAGTAAGAATGTTTTATTTTCTCATCTGTTGAAGTTCAAATTCCTGCTTTTTCTTTGGATATGTTCCTTTTATGACACTGGCAACTGCAGAAGAATTCTGCCTTCTCATTAAGTCAACAACCGCATAACCCATGGTTGTTTTCTTCTCTGTATCATTGTTATCTCTTTAAAGATCCTTTAGGTCCTCATCATTCTCAGATGCAAAAGAAAACAATGGTTGCTTCCCCTATCCTTTGAGAGTATGTGATGATAAAAGATGCATCCCCAAATCTCCTTTCAAAGGAGGGTTTGGGGCCCAGATGTAGGGAATATGGTCAGCAGACCGTCTCTAGCTGTCAACCCCTTCTCAGTCAGTCTCAGACTCAGTGAGCTGTCCTGCCTGAGGTCACACATATTGCTGGATGGTCTATACCCAGTGAAGAGCAAGGTGGGGAGAGAGAGAGACCCAGCCATTTCAGCCAGTCTAGGAAACTGACTGGCAATTCTTGTTCCAAAGCTTCCCATGAGGTTGGCCAAGGCTGTATCACAGACTTATCCTATCCTATCCTGTTTCTTCCCTCCTTCCTTTCAAAGATTTTAAACCCCTAATAAACATCTTGCACCCCAAACTCTGTCTTAGCATCTGCTCCTGGAGCACCTCACTTGTAAAAGGGTTTACATCAATTTGTTGAGCCTACCACACCCTCTTCTGCCCAGGCATCTGATACAATTGTTCCAGTTCTATTTTCCCACACCATGGTTATCAGATGGATGTGCCATTCTGCCACCCAGGCAACCAGGGGGAATGTCTGCTTTAATCTCCCAAACTCACAGAGGGGGATGATTTTTACCACCCAGCTTAGAACTAACACCAGAATGGGAGGCAAAGCATGAGGGTCCTTCCCAGTGAAATCATTCATTCTCAGCAATTTCTTTCTTCTGCAACCCTTCTCTCATGAGACCTCAGAACTGCAACTATAAAACTTGGTTTAGCAAGAATTCTCCCACACATGCATTCAGATGTCTGGATCATGGCTTTTTGTCTAACTTTAAAAGTAAGAATGTGTACTTTTTCTCTGTTCCAGGACAACTCACCCCCCCACCCCCAAATGATGGATGAATCATGTTTAGCAGCCGGAGCTAAAGGGAAGGGAGAAGGTCACAGAGTAAAAGTAAATTCACAATAAAAGAAACATATGTTTCCAGTGAGATCCAACCTCCATCTCTCTGGGGCAGTCACAGGACACACACCTGACCAGTCTAAGCCCTTCCCTGGGCTTCTTAATAACTGGAACAGAATGTGGGACACAGAGTTTTAATACCTAATGACTAAGCTGCAAGAAGTCCTAGACACTGCTAGGCGTCATGTACACCCCTCTCCTGCTCCTGGGCATAGAAAACTCACCTGCATGCTAAAACGCAGAGGAAAGGCAAGATAAAAGATCTAGGAGATCAAAACAAAACCATCCTGATAACATTAAATCCCCTGAATCAGTACCTATGGACCCCAGAATTATCCTATTCCTGCTTTCCTGAAGCTGATGATTGGCTCCACCTTGGACTCTAAAACCTCTCCCAGAATCCTTCCAATATTTTTTTCCATAAGTTGGTATAAGCTGGGTTTCATTATATGCAAACAAAATAATACACCTTACAAAAATCATTGGAACATTTGAATGTCCATTGGTGGCCTGTGAAATGTACCCACTTACACAGACACACACACACACACACACACACACACACACAGAAGATTCTAGGCCAAGGAATAATCTGATCTCTGAATGACAACTTAATCAACTTAATACACTCACATACTCCCAGCTCAAAAAATTTATTTCCACCTGTTAATCCTGGGCTATTTGTGTCAGTATCATTCGCTTATAAGAGCTGAGAAAGATGTACTTAATTTTCCTAGTGTTGAATGTCATATGTATTGATACTTCCTTAAGGGAGTCCAAACATTTCTGGAAAAAATTAGTTTTCTAGTAATGCACTTACCAATGAGAGCATTCAATGATTCCAAAAATCGCTGGTTCTTAATATTGGTTCTTTTCCATCTTTGACACCACCTAGTCCTTTTCACGCATCCCCTGAAGAAGAACTCATCATTTCAATGATTCCTGATAGCATAATATATTCTCCAGTGTCTGTATATCAAATTTCACTTTGAAAACTTTCTCAGCTGCTTGTGATTGAGATTGATAGCCCAGAAGAACTCTAAATTTTGGCTCTTATTCCTATGCATGTGATTCTTAAAGGAGCTCAGTCCAACAGAACACAACTATTCACTCCTTGTGGATAATAAAACCTCAAGAACCACATTTAAGGTGAGATGTCTTTACTAAGAGAGTGGGTATGTCACAATATAACAAATGCAACCAACTGCCACAACTTAACACTCCATAAATTGTGTAGTTAAGTGGTGACAAAGATGGTATTTGCTGTTCTTTGTGTATCTCAACTGCAAGACTATTGAAAAACCTAGAAATCTAACCTAAAACCTAGATATTTAAGCCAGGTATCTAACCTAAAAGTAAGAATACCTGACTGTGCTGGAACTGTCAATCCCTAAAAATAGTCTTTGCCCTATTTTTGAATGAGGAATTCACCATCACTCAGCCTACCTTGAACCTCATCTTCCCCACCTGCCAGCAACACAGACTGATCTAGTTGCCTAATTGATTCGCTGATATCCACATGAACTCCTATTTGCACCCATAAACATATTCCATTACTGGTATTCTTCAGTATGTTCATTTCTGTCTATAGGTCCTTTCCATGAAGGTCCATGGACACCTATTCTGATGATTTCACAGCCTTACCTGAAGCCGTAACACACTCCACAATATCTGTCTGGACTTTTCTTCACCCGTGTTTGCCATCTGGTAATTCAATAAGTACTAATTGTGATGTCCATACCTGGGGGAAAGACTACCCTGAAAAATTCCAAGGCTTTTCCTACTCTTCATGCCAACATACATGGCACAACCACAGGGCAATATATTAGTGAACTTAATTGCCTTTGTTCCAGCATCATCATCAAAGACTCTTTCCACAAAATGACCCATTTGATATCCTGCTTGAAATCAGTCACCGTAGTCAAAATGTTCACTAGTTGTTATTATAGATCTGAATACACAGCCTCACAAAGTAGATATTTAGGATTACAGGAATGGTCATTTTCTATTTGTGAAATGCTCTCATAAATAAAACCAAATTAAAGCTTCCTTATAACACCATAATGCCAATAATTTCTACCCAGGACTAGGCACATAAATAATAGCTATTGAAAATGATAATAACCATAGCAGTTATAGTTTGAAATATTCAGCATATATTTACTAATTGCCTACAACATATCATGCTAGAATATAGAGAATCAATAATGATGAAATAATTTGGATGTCTACTGTCATGGAATTTAGAGACTAGCAAAAAAGACCAATGAACAGTCAAGTACAAATAAATGTTTTTTAGTGACATAATAGAGGAAATAAGAAGTACAGGATGCTATAAGAGCACGTAATGGAAATGCATTGTGGGGAGGGAGGGTCAAGAGAAGCTCCTTGGAGGAAGTGGTACTTAAATTCAATCCTGAAAAATTAGACAATTATCAAAGGAGTTGAGGTGAAGGGGAGAGATGAGAAAGAATCTGTGTTCCAAGCAGAGGGATCAGTGTGGTAAAAAGGCTGGAGGTGAAAAACAAAACAACAAACTTGGAGAACTTAAGGAAATTCATTCTAGTGGCACAAAAAAACCGCATGAGAAGGAAAGAACTGGATGGGCAAGTAGGGGGCAGATAATGAAATTCATTCAGTAAAAGACACGCTAAGAGAATTAGAGTTTATGCCAAGAGCAATGGGAAATCACTAAAGGGTTTTTATGCAATGGTATAATAAGATTTGTGATTTAGAAAGAATGGCATGGATACAATGTGGAAAATGTCCTATAAGAACACGGAACTATCCTCATCACTGCCATAATAAACTCTACTGCTTTTTGAATCCACTTTCTACTGCCCATTAACGTAAATGCATTTCTTGCAATATGGTAAAGTAGAAAATCTAAAAGCCCTCAAACTACAAAACCCATAAGACATTGAATAG
Organism: Eschrichtius robustus; assembly: GCF_028021215.1. Lineage (NCBI taxonomy): Eukaryota > Metazoa > Chordata > Mammalia > Artiodactyla > Eschrichtiidae > Eschrichtius > Eschrichtius robustus. The sequence goes on from NC_090836.1 coordinate 69,333,754, forward strand.
ATATAAAAAACATTTTTAAATGCATAGTAGGTCAGAAGAAAATATCAACATTTCAAGGAAATCTGAAAAAATGAGTAATTCAAACATGAAGAGTAAACTAAAATCCAAAACTGTAAACACCAAGTTGGTACTGTGCATGGGTAGGATGTACTGCTGCTCTAACCAAGAGCCTTATGGATTACCTGCCTTGAGCCCTTGCCCCTCCCCTATAAAACTAGTATCCTCACAGGGGGCACCTTCATGCAAAATGAAAAGCTATAAAAATGCACCCATGAGAGGGAAATGAAAAGGTAGCATATCTCTTCTCCTAGTCTGGTTCTGTAAGAGAGAGGAAAAGAAATCTGTGCTAAGAATTTGTGATCACGGGCCTGACCTCAGTCTAAGTTTGGTGTGTGAATTCCCATCAGTTGCTGAATGCAAATTTCCAAAGCTTGAAATTAATATAAAATTTTGCCCAGTGGCTGATAAATTTTTAAGACTCTTGGTAGAATTAAATGCAAAAGTCATTCTTAAAGGATACACCCCCAAGTCCGGGCAATAGACGATTGCCTGCAAAGGATGAGCAGTCCAAAATTAGAAAGCACACAAGGAAACCATCCATTGAGAGCAAGAATCAGCAGATACTATAAACAGCAGGTAAGACCCCCAAGACTTCAGATAATAGAACAATCTTATATAAAATACTAAGGGTATTTAAATGATTAAGTGTAAAAAGAAGGGAATAGAAAACCTAAATAAAAATAACAAATACAATCAGAAAAATCCAAGCAGATTTGGAAAAGAGCCAAATATGTTTTATTTATTTATTTATTTATTTTTTATTCAAACAGAAAGTTACAAAAATTATAATCATCCTCATCAGTTCACTCAGTCCCATATAATTACTTTTTTTTCATCTTGATCTTTTGTTAGCACTTTTATGAATTCATCAGTTTTCCATTAGAGTTCTGAAAATGCTTATTCATTCAGTTCAGCAATATAGTCAGTTACCAGAAACCTGTACTTGTCAGAGTCTTTTCCATGAATGCCTTGAAGATGAAACCCTTTTATAGGAACATTATTGCAAAAACATCAGAGTACACCCAGAACTGTCTGTATATGACAAAAGACTTAAAAATGACCACGGTTAAAGATTTGATGAAAGTTCATAATAATGCAATTGACAAGGAAATTTAGTTATATCTGAGATATACATTTTAAAATAACTAGAATTATGACTTATTATACCAGAACATACAAGATTTTTAGGAATTTCATGTAATGTCTGAAACATTTATATTAACATATTTCCATACAAATAACCCAAAGAAAGTTTAGTATTAGTTTTTTATTTTTTAATTTTTAAATTTTATTTTATTTATTTTTTTATAAGCAGGTTCTTATTAGTCATCAATTTTATACACTTCAGTGTATACATGTCAATCCCAATCGCCCAATTCATCACACCACCATCCCCACCCCTACTTTCCCCCCTTGGTGTCCATACGTTTGTTCTCTACATCTGTGTCTCAACTTCTGCCCTGCAAACCGGTTCATCTGTACCATTTTTCTAGGTTCCACATATATGCGTTAATATACGATATTTGTTTTTCTCTTTCTGACTTAATTCACTCTGTGTGACAGTCTCCAGATCCATCCACGTCTCAACAAATGACCCAATTTCATCTCTTTTATGGCTGAGTAATATTCCATCATATATATGTACCACAACTTCTTTATACATTCGTCTGTCGATGGGCATTTAGGTTGCTTCCATTACCTGGCTATTGTAAATAGTGCTGCAATGAACATTGGGGTGCATGTGTCTTTTTGAATTATGGTTTTCTCTGGGTATATGCTCAGTAGTGGGATTGCTGGGTCATATGGTAATTCTATTTTTAGTTTTTTAAGGAACCTCCATACTGTTCTCCATAGTGGCTGTATCAATTTACATTCCCACCAACAGTGCAAGAGGGTTCCCTTTTCTCCACACCCTCTCCAGCATTTGTTGTTGGTAGATTTTCTGATGATGCCCATTCTAACTGGTGTGAGGTGATACCTCATTGTAGTTTTGATTTGCATTTCTCTAATAATTAGTGATGATGAGCATCTTTTCATGTGCTTCGTGGCCATCTGTATGTCTCCTTTGGAGAAATGTCTATTTAGGTCTTCTGCCCATTTTTGGATTGGGTTGTTTGTTTGTTTAATATTGAGCTGCATGAGCTATTTATATATTTTGGAGATTAATCCTTTGTCCGTTGATTTGTTTGCAAATATTTTCTCCCATTCTGAGGGTTGCCTTTTTGTCTTGTTTATGGTTTCCTTTGTTGTGCAAAAGCTTTTAAGTTTCAATAGGTCCCATTTGTTTATTTTTGTTTTTATTTCCATTAATCTAGGAGGTGGATCAAAAAAGATCTTGCTGTGATTTATGTCAAAGAGTGTTCTTCCTATGTTTTCCTCTAAGAGTTTTATAGTGTCCGGTCTTACTTTTAGGTCTCGAATCCATTTGGAGTTTATTTTTGTGTATGGTGTTAGGGAGTGTTCTAATTTCATTCTCTTCCATGTAGCTGTCCAGTTTTCCCAGCACCACTTACTGAAGAGACTGTCTTTTCTCCATGGTATATCCTTGCCTCCTTTGTCATAGATTAGTTGACCATAGGTGCATGGGTTTATCTTTGGGCTTTCTATCCTGTTCCATTGATCTATGTTTCTGTTTTTGCGACAGTACCATATTGTCTGCGTTACTGAAGCTTTGTAGTATAGTCTGAGGTCAGGGAGTCAGATTCCTCCAGCTCCGTTTTATTCCCTCAAGACTGCTTTGGCTATTCGGGGTTCTTTTGTGTCTCCATACAAATTTTAAGATATTTTGTTCTAGTTCTGTAAAAAATGCCATTGGTAATTTAATAGGGATTGCATTGAATCTGTAGATTGCTTTGGATAGTATAGTCATTTTCACAATAGTGATTCTTCCAATCCAAGAACATGGTATATCTCTCCATCTGTTGGTATCATCTTTAATTTCTTTCATCAGTGTCTTATAGTTTTCTGCATACAGGTCTTTTGTCTCCCTAGGTAGGTTTATTCCTAGGTATTTTATTCTTTTTGTTGCAATGGTAAATGGGAGTGTTTCCTTAATTTCTCTTTCAGATTTTTCATCATTAGTGTATAGGAATGCAAGAGATTTCTGTGCATTAATTTTGTATCCTGCAACTTTACCAAATCATTGATTAGCTCTAGTAGTTTTCTGGTGGCACGTTTAGGATTCTCTATGTATAGTATCATGTCATCTGCAAACAGTGAGTTTTACTTCTTCTTTTCCAATTTGTATTCCTTTTATCTCTTTTTCTTCTGTTATTGCTGTGGCTAGGACTTCCAAAACTATGTTGACTAATAGTGGTGAGAGTGGACATCCTTGTCTTGTTCCTGATCTTAGAGGAAATGCTTTCAGTTTTTCACCATTGAGAATGATGTTTGCTGTGGGATTGTCGTATATGGCCTTTATTATGTTGAGGTAGCTTCCCTCTATGCCCACTTTCTGGAGAGTTTTTATCATAAATGGGTGTTGAATTTTGTCAAAAGCTTTTTCTGCATCTATTGAGATGATCATATGGTTTTTATTCTTCAATTTGTTAATGTGGTGTATCACATTGATTGATTTGCGTATCTTGAAGAATCCTTGCATCACTGGGATAAATCCCACTTGATCGTGGTGTATGATCCTTTTAATGTGTTGTTGGATTCTGTTTGCCAGTATTTTGTTGAGGATTTTTGCATCTATATTCATCAGTGATATTGGTCTGTAATTTTGTTTTTTTGTAGTATCTTTTTCTGGTTTTGGTATCAGGGTGATGGTGGCCTCATAGAATGAGTTTGGGAGTGTTCCTTCCTCTGCAATTTTTTGGAAGAGTTTGAGAAGGATGGGTGTTAGCTGTTCTCTAAATGTTTGATAGAATTCACCTGTGAAGCCATCTGGTCCTGGACTTTTGTTTGTTGGAAGATTTTTAATCACAGTTTCAATTTCATTATTTGTGATTTGTCTGTTTATATTTTCTATTTCTTCCTGGTTCAGTCTTGGAAGGTTATACCTTTCTAAGAATTTGTCCATTTCTTCCAGGTTGTCCATTTTATTGACATAGAGTTGCTTGTAGTAGTCTCTTAGGATGCTTTGTATTTCTGTGGTGTCTCTTGTAACTTCTCCTTTTTCATTTCTAATTTTATTGATTTGAGTCCTCTCCCTCTTTTTCTTGATGAGTCTGGCTAATTGTTTATCAATTTTGTTTATCTTCTCAAAGAACCAGCTTTTAGTTTTATTGATCTTTGCTATTGTTTTCTTTGTTTCTATTTCATTTATTTCTGCTCTGATCTTTATGATTTCTTTCCTTCTGCTAACTTTGGGTTTTGTTTGTTCTTCTTTCTCTAGTTCCTTTAGGTGTAAGGTTAGATTGTTTATTTGAGATTTTTCTTGTTTCTTGAGGTAGGCTTGTATAGCTATAAACTTCCCTCTTAGAACTGCTTTTGCTGCATCCCATAGGTTTTGGATCATCATGTTTTCATTGTCATTTGTCTCTAGGTATTTTTTGATTTCCTCTTTGATTTCTTCAGTGATCTCTTGGTTATTTAGTGACGTATTGTTTAGCTTCCATGTGTTTGTGTTTTTTACGGGATTTTTTCCCTGTAATTCATTTCTAATCTCATAGCATTGTGGTCAGAAAAGATGCTTGATATGATTTCAATTTTCTTAAATTTACTGAGGCTTGATTTGTGACCCACGGTGTGATCTATCCTGGAGAATGTTCCATGTGCCCTTGAGAAGAAAGTGTAATCTGCTGTTTTTGGATGGAATGTCCTATAAATATCAATTAAATCTATCTGGTCTATTGTGTCATTTAAAGCTTGTGTTTCCTTATTAATGTTCCCTTTGGATGATCTGTCCATTGCTGTAAGTGAGGTGTTAAAGTCCCCCACTATTATTGTGTTACTGTCAATTTCCTCTCTTATAGCTGTTATGTTATGTATACATATGCCTTATGTATTGAGGTGCTCCTATGTTGGGTGAATATATATTTACAATTGTTATATCTTCTTCTTGGATTGATCCCTTGATCATTATGTAGTGTCCTTCCTTGTCTCTTGTAACATTCTTTATTTTAAAGTCTATTTTATCTGATATGTGTATAGCTACTCCAGCTTTCTTTTGATTTCCATTTGCATGGAATATCTTTTTCCATCCCCTCACTTTCAGTCTGTATGTGTCCCTAGGTCTGAAGTGGGTCTCTTGTAGACAGCATATATATGGGTCTTGTTTTTGTATCCATTCAGCAAGCCTGTGTCTTTTGGCTGGAGCATTGAATCCATTCACGTTTAAGGTAATTATCAATATGTGTGTTCCTATGACCATTTTCTTAATTGTTTTGGGTTTGTTTTTGTAGGTCCTTTTCTTCTCTTGTGTTTCCTACTTAGAGAAGTTCCTTTAGCATTTGTTTTAGAGCTGGTTAGGTGGTGCTGAATTCTCTTAGCTTTTGCTTGTCTGTAAAGCTTTTGATTTCTCCATCCAATCTGAATGAGATCCTTGCTGGGTAGAGTAATCTTGGTTGTAGGTTCTTCCCTTTCTTCACTTTAAGTATATCATGCCACTCCCTTTTGGCTTGTAGAGTTTCTGCTGAGAATTCAGCTGTTAACCTTATGGGAGTTCCCTTGTATGTTATTTGTCGTTTTTCCCTTGCTGCTTTCAATAATTTTTCTTTGTCTTTAATTTTTGCCAATTTGATTACTATGTGTCTCGATGTGTTTCTCCTTGGGCTTATCCTGTATGGGACTCTCTGCGCTTCCTGGACTTGGGTGGGTATTTCCTTTCCCATGTTAGGGAAGTTTTCAACTATAATCTCTTCAAATATTTTCTCAGGTCCTTTCTCTCTCTCTTCTCCTTCTGGGACCCCTATAATGCGAATGTTGTTGCGTTTAATGTTGTCCCAGAGGTCTCTTAGGCTGTCTTCATTTATTTTCATTCTTTTTTCTTTATTCTGTTCCACAGCAGTGAATTCCACCATTCTGTCTTCCAGATCACTGATCCGTTCTTCTGCCTCAGTTATTCTGCTATTATTCTGCTATTATTCCTTCTAGTGTAGTTTTCATTTCAGGTATTGTATTGTTCATCTCTGTTTGTTTGTTCTTTAATTCTTGTAGGTCTTTGTTAAACATTTCTTGCATCTTCTCGATCTTTGCCTCCATTCTTTGTCCGAGGTCCTGGATCATCTTCACTATCATTATTCTGAATTCTTGTTCTATAAGGTTGCCTATCTCCACTTCATTTAGTTGTTTTTCTGGGGTTTTATCTTGTTCCTTCATCTGGTACATAACCCTCTGCCTTTTCATCTTGTCTATCTTTCTGTGAATGTGATTTTTGTTCCACAGGCTGCAGAATTGTTGTTCTTCTTGCTTCTGCTGTCTGCCCTCTCCAAATATAAGTTTTAGAAATTCAAATTTTAATCGAGAGTAAAAACGAAAGTTAAATGAAGCTGAATACATGATTAGTGAATTGTTAATGCTGAGAAAATTACCAAGAAAGCAATGACTATAAACAAGAATAATGTTAATTTAGGGGATATAAAGTCAAGTTGGAACTAAAAACGTTTGATCACAATAACTTGGAAGACATGATGGGAGTTAATAAAGAGAAAACATTCTAAATCAGTTGTATTCTTTGGGGAAAATGCAGAAATTTGGATCTCTTTAAACTTGTTTAAATATATATGTTAAAATTTTAAGGGTAACATTTAAAAGAAATAAATAATCTCATTTCAGTGCAAGTACATAATTTTCAAATGAATAGAAAGATTAAAAGACTTAAGGTAATCTCTGTCAATCCAATAGAACACATAAGGAAAATGTAAGCATAGGAAAAAATAACACAAAATAAAATGGTCAAAATAAATGAAAATAACAATTACAATACACATAAATGTAATTTTTAAATCCCTAAAACATATGGGCCCCCCAAAATTGCAGATGAAAGGATAAAAGAAAAAAAGACAGCAGATACTGTCAAATAAAAAGAAAAAAATACTAATAAAAAGAAAACTGGCATAAAACAAAACAGAATTTATGGACAAAAGAAAAAATATGTAAAAGTGTTATCAGGCATAAAGAGTGATCGAATGATAAAAAGAAAGATTTGACAGGAAGATGTTATAGTTATAAACTAAACTATATGTATGTACCTAATAACATAACTTCAAAGCATTCTAAGTTCTCATTTTATTGACACAACAAACTCATAAACTGGGTATTGTTAGTGTGTACATTTTACAAATGGAGAAACTTAGACACAAAGAGGTAAATAATTTGCCCGGATTCACACATCTAGTACATGATAGAGCTGGGACATACCCATTTGTACCACAGTCATTCAAGATTCAAAAGGTCATAAAAAAAAAAATAGAGTGGAAAGCAACTCCCACAATTTATGACAAAAACAACAAATTCTTCTTTGATATTTTAGACAAAAAGTAGAAAATGAACATATGTTTCCTGGTTATCAAGCTACAGACTGACCTGAGAGTTTTCATGGAGTCCTTCCTCTCAGCTCCTATAGCACTATCCCCACTCCTCTGGCACCTTACTGTTGCCTCATATGGTTAATCACCTTAAATATATTACAAGGTCTTTGAGTTTAGAAACCATGGCTTAGAGTTCTTTGTTGCATCCAGAGTACCTTATAGAATATATTATACATAAACTATATATACGTCTTTCAGCCAGTGTCTGACAAACAGCAGGTAATCAATAAATGTTAGCTCTCTGAACCTCAAAATGGGGTGGCATGAATGAGTTTCATAAGTCAGGCAGACAGGTTTGAAAACCACCTCCGCTACTACTTAGCTCTGTGACATAGGTCAATTTTCTCAATTTCTTTGAAATGTGGTTATCTCATCCGTTAAGAGTCACACAGTATATCCACCTTAGCATAAGCATTAACGAGAACAGTGTGTGAATAGACACGGATACATAGTAGGAGCTCAGTAAATATTACTTATACTTTCCCTCCATTAGAAAACTGATTTTATACGGTCTCCATCCTAGAGTTTTGTATTAGGCTTCTCCAGAGAAACAGAACCAATAGAGGCTGAGAAGTCCCACAATCTGCCCCGTGCAAACTGGAGAGCCAGGAGGCCAGTGGCATAATTCAGTGGCCTGAGAGCCAGAGAGCTGATTGTATAGATTCCAGGTCTAAAGCCTTGAGAATCCAGAGCACTAAGGGCAGGAGAAATCAATGTTCCAGGCAGACAAAAACTGAATTCAACCTTCCTCTGCCTCTTTTTTTTAATTTTTTGTTTGTTAATTAATTAATTAATTTGGTTGCTCCAGGTCTTAGTTGTGGCTCGCAGACTCCTTAGTTGCGGCTTGCCAGCTCCTTACTTGTGGCACACGGGCTCCTTAGTTGTGGCATGCGAACTCTTAGTTGCGGCATGCACGTGGGATCTAGTTCCCTGACCAGGGATCGAACCTGGGCCCCCTTCATTGGGAGCACAGAGTCTTAACCACTGCAGCACCGGTGAATTCCCAGAATTCAATTCAAGCCCTCAGTGGGTTGGAGGATGCCCACCCCATTGGGAAGGGCCATCTGCTTTACTCAGTTCACCAATTCAAATGCTAATCTCTTCCAGAAATGTCCTCACAGACACACCCAGAAATAAGGTTTAACCAGCTATCTGGACATCCCATGGCCCAGTCATGTTGACACGTAAAATTAAACATCACACTTTATTACAGACATTAGGTCCAGAGTCAGCAAGAGAATTGCTCTTGTATCTTCCTGAGTATGAAATGTGAAACACAGATCTCATCACAGCACAGTCTCAAAATATCAGCAGTAGTCCATTAACACCAAAACGATTTTTTGAAACACAATTTTAATGGACAGGATCTAAATTCAGAATGGATGAACATAGTTATTGTGACCACTACATTTTAGCAAACTGAAGCTACTTAGACAATAATAAGCAGCTCACACAGAAAAGAAGTGCTTCAGAAACATTAGAGGAATAAGATGACAGAGAATCACTAAAAGGTAGAGAATAATGCAGCCAGATGAAAAGTCCAGCACCAGCAAGTTCACCCTAGTGTGCTGCAATCAGGAACAGAGTTTTCTGTGTGAGTTGAGTGTATTTTAATTAGGTACATCTAGGCAGATAGTGCATATAAAGTTGGGTTGTTGACACTACGAATTCTACAAATAGCAACCTGTTTGAATAATAAGAAAAAAACTGTGCATATTTTCAAACTGGATTTCTCTAGATTGGACCTCCCACAGCAAGACCACAGATTTACAGATTTTATTCTGAAAGAATAAACTATCCTTATAATAAAAGAGAAGGGTCTTTTTGAACCTTCTGACCTCTTTACCTTCAGTCAGATCCAAGGAGTAAACCAAAATTGGGGGAAGCTTATCAACTGTTATGAAAAATAGAACTTAATCTATTTTATGAAATTTCTTTGTACTAGTGTTTGTGTCTGATACATCTTTACTGCCAGCACCTGGCATCATATGTAGTAGGGTTGTTGCTTCAGTATATTACTGAATTAGCCTAATTATGTTAAAAATAAACATCTATACTCAAACCATATGAAACTCAAGTCAAACGCTGAAATTCATGCTCAACAAAGGATAAAAAATTTTGAACCTATCAAGCCAGTTAGTAATCAACCTGTCTCAACATTTCTCTTCGGTGTCTGTAAATTCTATTTTTCTCTGATTGATCACAGATTCCAATCCTCCCTCTTTAAATACGTTTCCACCAAAGTATAAGAAAAAAATATTTACTCCTGGAACTCCTGGCTTGACGGTACTTGGAAATCTCTCTCCTAGAACCCAATAATAAGGCATTTTGTTGTTCACAGCTTGCAAATGTTGCTATGCAACCACATCGAGGGAAAGAGGGGTTTCAAGCCATAGGATATAGGCACACGAATTGAGGTGTTAGAATAAAATTAGTTGAATGTGTATATGTGTGTGCAGGCAAATACTGTTTAAATTATCAAACAGTAATAAGCTGTAAGTATAAAGCAGTTTTTCTGTGAGGAAACAAAATGAGCCAGAAGAAGCAGATTTTCTAGTTAGAAGCTTATGGAGTTCTTACAGTTAATTAGGCCTATCTTTTAATTTGATCACTCAAACTGCAGCATAGGCGTAAGGCGAAAAGAAAAGAACAGTGGGTGGACAGTTAGCTACTAAATTGGGCAGGCAGCACACACCAGTATAACTCTCATTTTTCTTCTTCCATTGTGGGTAGGAGGAGTGTAAGAATATATAGAATCAGAATTTTTACTAAACCATGTGTGACAGTCATTGTAACAAGATGGAATTCATGATATTCAGAACCTCATACTTTTAGGCAAGCAAAATTTAAGGATACACTTAGAAATATGTGTGAACAGAGCCTACATGATCTGTAAAGGCAAAAGCAAAACGGAGGTGTTCAAATGGAAGTTTTCCTCTCCTACCGAAATAGATTCCCCAAAACACCCCAAAGCTTTATGTGCTGAAAAAGTTCTTTTAAAATTTTTCTCACTTGGGAAAATAGTAGTATAAATGAAATTGTTTTCCTAAAATCTGGTTGAGCAATTGCACTGCCTTTATCCTTGCCCTTCAGCTAAAGACCACCAGAAACACATCTATAATTGAACAAGTTGGGTTTATTATTCACTGAAGCAAAGAGGGAAGCTGCATGGGGAACCGTGGATCATCTCAGTAAGGGGGTGTTAGAATGTATCAGAGGGTTTGGGCTTTGGTTGGGTGCTTTTGAGGAGAGTCTAAGAAAGCAGGGCTTCACTCTAGATGCTGTCAGAAAGCAGAGATGTTTCTGTGGTTGGGTATCACAATAAAGCTCATCTATATGGACAGCCCACCAAAGTAGGGCTAAAGCTGTAATTGGTAACGAAGTAGCAGCCCTCATGTTAGCAAGGGGAGGGGGATGCTTGCCATTTTGTGGAGAGCACAGTGACCTTGTTTTCGTATGTGCTTAAAAAGACCACTCTGTCATGGCTCTCAGAGTGGCCTTGTCTGATGTTGGTGTTTCATTGTTTCTGTACAATGGGAGAACCACTAGCTGTAAGTACCAGGCCAGCACCAAATAACTCTGAAGCCTAGAGCTGTGTCACAACAGTCCCCCAATGTCAAGGGCTACGTTTTTCTTTCTCACCTCCCAACGCTTTTGGAATAATAAATCTTTTACTTATTGTGAAATTAAAATGTTCACATGAACTAGGCTTGAGATCTTTGGGTACCATGTTGGATTTACCATACGAAGCAAAAGATTGACCACCACACATTATATGATCTTCTTTCGTTCACATTATCATGGATCTGTTTTCTCTGGAAGTCAACACAATCCCCTCTGCTCAGTAACTAGGCTGCCTATAAATATAAGTGACAAGCACACCCCTGCTGATTAAATTACTACAACAGTCAACATTTATGTAGTCCTTATTTACAGAAGAGCTTTATATCATCTTTTCTGTTATTCCTCACAAAAAGAAGACTATGGATGACCTAAAGAGAGCAAATGGCTTTCCAAAAGGCACAGATTAGTGGGGCTGAAACATGAAGTCGTATTCTGAACTGAGAATCCATTCTTAGTATGTTCACCCTTAAATTTGTACAAACTAATGTTAAACAGCATGGTGGCTGAGAGAGCAGCTCTGAGACCAGGCCACCTCCATGTGTTTTCTCTTCTGCCACTCACTACCTTTGTGACCTTGAGAAAGTTGTTCCACCTCTCGGTGCCTCAGTTTTCACGTAGTATGAGCTAGATACTAAGAAAAGAGAATTTTTCATAGTACCTAGCTCACAGCTTTGTTTCAAAGATTAAATCAGTCAGTACGTGAAATGAGTTGAGAACAATGCAGACACATCATTAGCATTTATTAAATGTTAGCTATGGTTCCAGTACCTCAGAATGTGACTTTATTGAAGATTTGGCCATTAAAGAGTTAATTAAGTTAAAATGAGGCCATTAGGGTGAACCCTAATCCAATCTGAATGGGGCCCTTATAAGAAGAGGAAATTTGGACACATAGAGAAACACCAGGGCTGCGTGTGCCCAGAGAAAAAACTATGTGAGGATACAGCCAGAAGGTGGCCATCGGCAAGGCAAGCAGTGAGGTCTCAGAAGACACCAAACCTGCTGACACCTTGGTCTTGGGCTCCCAGCCTCTAGAACTTGAGAAAATAAATTTCTATTGTTTAAGGCACCCAGTCTGTGGTATTTTGCTATGGCGGCCCTAGCAAACTAATGCAGACACATTTGTAAATGTTAGCCATTACTAGTGGTTGAACAATCCCAACAAATTTGTTTCCAGCTCTTAAAATTTGTACATAAAGATATTGATGAGATACTGAAAGAGAACACAAAATTACTCTTTCCAATTTTTAAGAGCTGATATCTTCTCTTAGATTTTTTAACTGTTGATTTCTTTCAAGCTTCTCATAAAGATCTCTTCCCTCCTGTCTTCACAGATTCCACCTTATATATCCCTGTATATAAAAGTATACATTTATTGCTTCATGCATTTAAATTAGTATATGATATAATCCACATAGTGAGGATAAAAGGAGAACAGTTAAAGAGGAATAGAAGGATGATAAAGCCATAAATAAGTCTGTACCTAAGCTATAAATGAGAGCTAGACCATGGCCAGTCACCAGGAAAAGATGCCTTCTGTTAGCGCTTTCGTTTTGGAAATTAGCAAGACCCAGTGAAGAGATTTTTACAATCCACAGCCACATACCTTCCAGCCTCTGCTGGAAGAGACACTTACATCTACTCTGGACATAGAAAGTTAATCCATGCAGATACTGGGTATGCTCACCCAGTTCTGACGATAAAAATGTTCTTCCAGTACTGGCATATCTGAGAACAGTTACTTCCAATGAAGCCTCTCAGCCATGCAATCCTAGGTCACCTAAAACAAGGCCAGCTTCTTCACATGTCTGCAAATCTCTCTTTATCCCTTATTTTTCTTTGCTAATCTTCTGTTCCTTCTTCCCTCAAGCTGTTGACTCCACTATTTCCACTGTACATTCTAGCACCTCGCTCCATTACTATTTAGGGGGAAAAAAAGAACTTGGAGTCAGAAGAACCAAGTTTGAGAACTGGCAGCTGTGTGAAATCACCTAAGCTAATTATTCCTTCTGTTTCTCTGCTTATTCCTCTGTAAACTCAGGGAGTGCTGGCCAGGAAATAAATTAAGAAAAGAAGTATATTGTATGGAAAAAATATAAAAATAATAAATATTGTATAGAAAAACATACATCAAATATATTGTATACAAAAATGTAAATGTGATATATAGTACAAATATATATATATATATATATATGTTTAGGAAAATATAAATTGTATATATTACATTAAAAAGGCATCAAGTCATTAATTTCATATTTTCATCAGAATCTATGTAAATTATCAGAGATAGAAAAGAGAAAACAAAGAAAGAATATGGATAGACCATGGAATACTGTGGATTCTTTTACTTACGAGAGTAAGGGTAGCCAAGAACAACAAGGAAACCAATCAAGTTGAGTTAAATGTCTCTTGCAAAATTGCAATGTACAAAAAAGCCTCTCCTGGTTGTCCTGTCAATAGACACCAACCCCACTCCTACTTATGGCAATAGCATTAAAATAAGAAAAAGCACAAGTAAATAGAGCAAGCATTAATTAGAAGTAGATCCATAAAAGGATAATGAAAGAACTGGGGAGGAGTGGGAGAAAGATTGTATCACCAAGACTGATGTCATTATGGGGGAGAATATGACCCATGTATAAATGGACTAACTTGAACCTGTGAACTTGAGAAACTATCTGGACCTATTCCTTCTCTCACTGTTATTTAGGCTAGGCTGCTGAAATAAAGAGAATTAATAATTGAGTAGCTTTAAGAAGACAAAAGTGTATTTCTCTCATCTGATAGTCTGAAAGGAGCAGTCCAGGTCAAAAGGCTGCTTTGCTCCGTATGGTCATTCAGAAACCCAGGATCCTTCCTTCATGTTCGTCCACCATTCCTCAGTGCCTGGTCTTGAGCTTGGGTGGGAGACGAGATGGCAGAGTAGAAGGATCTTGAGCTCACTTCCTCTCATGAGCACACCAAAATCACAACTAACTGCTCAACAACCATGGATTTAAAAAAGACTGGAATCTACCAAAAAAAGATATTCTACATCCAAAGACATAAAGAAGAAACCTTCATGCCTGGTCTTTACCATATGATTAAAGTCAGGTCACTGTCACATTAAGATTACATTTGACTAACAGGCAGAAGAGATTGTAGTGGGACATACCCTAGACTAGGTCCAGAAGTGGCACACATCACTTCCATTCACATATTTTTAGAGGAAATTTAGTCACATGACCATACCTAACTTGGAAATAGAACTAGCTGTGAGGTTTGGGGGGTCTAGGGGAGTTGAGAATGGAATCTGCCTCAATATCAAGGCAACAAAATCATGCTAAAATAACTAAAAAGAAAGATAAATGGGAATTAAAGATGTGCCTCTATCTAACTTGGATTTTTTTGTGTCCTTTTCTCACTGAATAAAAGTAGGTATAATATAAAAATGTCTACCAATAGCTAATTCACATAAAAATTCTCAGAATTCTCTAAAAACAGTATAAAGCATATTCAAATTCTTTAGGGGAAAATGTGTTATAAAGTGTAAATCATCACCACATGTTGTTTGGGATATTTAACTGAAACAAATTTTGTAATTATTTTATCTTTTCTAATCATGTAAAAATGTAATTCAAAATCTGTTTTATGCAATTCAAAATCACTTTAAATCCTGTTCTCATTTTACATATTACAATAGCAGGAACCCAAAAGAAAACTTTTCATTTAATAAATGCAATTCAAGATTATATGTTTTTGGGGCTTCCCTGGCGGCGCAGTGGCAGAGCATCTGCCTGCCAGTGCTGGGGACACGGGTTCGAGCCCTGGTCTGGGAGGATCCCACATGCCGCGGAGCAACTAGGCCCGTGAGCCACAACTACTGAGCCTGCGCGTCTGGAGCCTGTGCTCCGGAACGGGAGAGGCCGCGACAGTGAGAGGCCCGCGCACCGCGATGAAGAGTGGCCCCCGCTTGCCGCGACCGGAGAAAGCCCTCGCCCAGAAACGAAGACCCAACACAGCCATAAATAAATAAACCCAAAAAAGGAAAAAAAAAAAAAAAAAAGAGTGGTATAATAATATTTAAAAAAAAAAAAAAAGATTATATGTTTTTGTGGTTACCTAGGTAATAGTTGCCATAGCTCTGGAATGCATAATCAGTTTAACATTTATTCATAATTGGTGCTACACTATAGCTTCAGATCACTATTTTAAATACAGTCATAAACAAGTGTATTAACCTTCGTGTTATCTATCAGTACCAAATATGCCTATTTATTCCATCAGGGTCAATATTTCAAGTGCCAATTTATAATCTGTTCTTCTCTGCCTATTCCCCTCAAGATCAAGAATTTTATAAAATTTCATAATTGTATATCTATACGTGTATTGGTCTTAAAGATGTTAATAGCTATACAACTGAATTTATATAAAAAGGAAATAACAAGTGCATTTCTAAGAATATATATAGAACATATGAACCCCCACAATATTTTTAATATAAGATTTATTTCTACTAATTAGGTCAACTGTCGTAATTATTTAACCAACCACTCTCTATCTAGGAAAAACAAAAAATTTGACCTTAACTTACATGTATAATTGCTAAATCTTTAATTATTGGGTTGTAATTCATTCTGAAGTACTTAAAAGTTTTGATTGGTGTCATACCAGGTATAAATGATTACCTCTTTTAAGCTGTTTGGTAATTTTAAATCAAGAAGTAGCATTGCATACCAGAGTAAGCAAGAGCCTAACGTCAGACTTGCAATCAAATTCTATGTCTGAAACTAGCTATGTGATTTTGAGCAAGTTACCTGAAACTCAGAGTCTCACTTTTCTCATCTATAAAGGACTTTTGCAGGATCATTTTTAGTATTAAATGAGATAATGTATGTGGAAACAATCTAATAATAATGGCACGTGTGAGCCCATAGCGATTACTATAACTTAACTACAAGTTAATTTTTCCTCTACTTGGTTAATTATAGATGCAGAAATGTAAATTGGATGCTGTCTCAAACAAAAAAGTTTATATAATTTATATTGATACATTTAGCTCTTGGCATCTAAGGTAGAAACTTCTGCATTAATGAAATTTATCCAACTCTTTTTATCAAACACAGTATTTATAAAGAGTTTAGCACTACCTGTATTCTAAAACTGTAATAATAGAACTTGACTGGCTTCATCAACTCACTAACTTATTTCCGATCTCTCATCTGTAAGAGAAAATAAAAAATGTAGTCCAAAGAGCACAATGTATGGTGCCTTTTAAAAAATAATTTCTTCTAGGGATAAAATGTAAACACACACGTGCACACACACAGCCACACACAAACACACACACCTTTGCATTGCTTCTCTTTTCTCAAGTTCCAATTCCCTTTTTCTTAACCTTGCTTTCAAACAAGGCTTTCCTCTCTGCTATGAACACAATGAAACTGCTCCTGTCAAGGTCACCATTGATTTCCATTTTACCATTTCCAAAAGTCAATTCCCAGTCCTCATCTTACTTGACCTCTTAGCAGCATTTGACATAGTTGATCATCTCCCCCTTTAAAAAAACAAAACAAACAAAAAAAACCAAAATGAAACAAACAAAAACAAAATCAAAAAAACCTTGGCTTTCTAGGACACCATATGTCCTGGTGTTCTTCCTTACAGTCTGACTGCTCCTTCTCTTTCTTCTTTGCTACCTATTCCTCTTTATCTCTATTTTTGGATTGTGGAGTGCGTTGGGTATACTTCTCTAGTTACACTCATCCAATCTCATTGCTGTAAATTTCATCTGTACTCAAATGTAATCTCATCCAATGTCATTGCTATAAATTTCATCTATACTCAGATGGCTCCCAAATTTAATCTCCACTCTACTTCTCTCAGCTTCATGATAATCTTCTTAAACCAATTGTTTACATGTCAACTAGAAATCTAACATACACTTACACTTAATATATCTGAAACAACTCTTTATCTCCCCACTAGGACCATGAACCTGTTCCTCTCCCGTTCTTTCCCCCATGTTTCCTCAGGCCACCAGTCCAGAAGTCATCCTTGACTTCTCTCTTTTTTCATCGCCTACATTCAACTCATCAGAAAGCCATGGTGTGCAAATACACAAGAATCTTACCTCTTCTCTCTGCAGCACCACTAATACCCTCGTGCAAACCACAGCTCTCCAATGTGACTTTTATCAAAATGTAAATCAGATCATGGCACCCACCTGTTCAAAACGTTCCATGTTGCTCAGAAAATATCCTAACCATGGTCTTAATGTTCCTATTTATTTTCCTAGCCTATCTTCACAATCCCACCCCCTAACTCTTTCTGTGAATGCTCTTCATTTCAGCCACGCTGGCTCATTCCCATGTTAGGATCTTCTCACTGCTATCCCCTCTCCTGGAATATCCTTACCCCAGATCACCAAAACGATTGAAGCTAACTTCCAAATTTCTGCTCCATTATTATCTTATCAATGGCCTTCCTCACTAACCTATTCAAAATAAACTGCCCACTTTCTCTTCTTATCCTATTTTAATCTACAAAAAGAAAAAGGAATGAACAAAAAATGCTCCTCTCAGACCTCCCTTCAAGAAAGGATCCGTTGCCCAAAAGTGAGGAGTGGGCTTAACCAACAGCCCCACTATTAACTCCGTCAGAACCTGCCTCAGCTTTGAGTGCAGGTGATATGCTTCTCTGGGTGACATCAGCCAACGTGTCAATACAAAGACCCAGCCATTTCTAATGAGAATTCTTTGCTCTAGAGTGCCTCAATTGACTGGTAGGAATATTGTCAGGGGCAGCATCATAGCTGACCTCTGCCCAACCCCGATTCCTTCCTTTTCTGTTCACTAATGTTAGTCCCCAATAAACCTTTTCACTCCTATGTCCATTTCAGTGTCCACTTTCTAGAGCACCCAAGAGACACAGCAAATCATATCATATATTTGTTTATTGTATCTCTCTCTCAATAGAATGTAAGTTCTATAAAAGCAGTGAGTTTGCCTTTTCAACTGTGCATGAAAAGACATACATAGTTCCCAATGCCCAAAACAGAATCTAGGATAAGATAGGTAATCAATAACTAATCATGACTAAATAAAGAATGACTTTGAACAAGAGAATTTACTAATACATAAACAATGTTATAGCACCATTAATAAAATATAAATAAAATAGGAAAAATCCCAACCACAATTTTGCCATCCCAATAAATCGTCTTTAAATTACGTTTTTTTTTCTTTAGCTACATCCTTACAAAATTATTTAGTTATATAACTTTAGTCACAACGTCACAAATACAATTTTTATTCTATTGGTTAATTTTAACTTAACACAAAATTTTTCTAGGTTATTATAGAATGTTCAGATTATACATTTCTAGTGGTATTTATGTTTCATTAGAGAGATATAGAATAATTTATTAAATTGTTGAGGTTTCTCTAAATCAAATTTTTCAGTATTAGAAGTAACAGCACAGTAAATGTCCCTTAAATGTCTGAATATTTTAGCAGTGAGCAGAGCTAGGTTGGATATTATATCAGTAATATTAGGTTGGGAATAAGGAATAATTTTTTTATTATTATATGACCCCAGTTTATTGCAATTTGCCATAAACAATGCTATGGATGTTGGAAAAGACTTTCTCATTTGGGATGGGCTTGGCAGAAATAATATAAATTAAAGGGAGAATAAGAGTGTACCGTGACCTCTAGAATTGTCTTTGAATTGTCTTTGTGTGAGCTCTAGAACTGTTTTCTAAATGGACATGCAGACTTAGAATTATGTTCTCAAGTTCTGTGCATACATGCTACAGATGCTAATAAGATATTGTAAATAGATAGTGCAAGGTTCATATCAAGGCAGTTTAACATGCCTGGTCATTAGAGCACAAGTTATTTAATTTTAATAGCAAGAGACTTTCTCTAAGGTTAATAATCTAATAATGGTCTCAGAAAATTGACAATGTAAAAAATTGTATTTTAACACATTTTGGTAATACACTGAGTAAAGCATGATTTGAAAATGTATAATCCACTGGTACTTCCTAGTCTTTGACAGAGATGAGTAGAAGCTTCATGACATGTGAGGTGATAGAGTAAGATCCTTTGAGAATCCTTAAGTATCTGCCATACACTATAAGATCATTTACTGAAATTATTAAATACTGTTTCACAAAAACTCTTAAATACTCTCTTGTTCTAGTGCTCCACTTAATTCCTTGACCTATTTGCAACAAAGCTTCATAAGAACTTTAGTCTTAATCTGCAGTACAATTGAAATTATTATATTCAATGTAATCCCATTACGAGAGCAATACATGTATTTCATTGTATTTAGTTAAGTTAGGCTAAGCTATGGTAACAAATTCCAAAATTTCAGAGGCTTAACACACCAGAAGTTTTATTGCCCATGTATCAGTGTGGCTCTTCTTCATGCAATCGTCCAAGGCCAATTTTCTTTCCAACCTAAGGTTTTTTTCATTCTCAGCAGCCTCTGCAAGTAGTCAAAACAAGAGGAAAGAAAGCATGGAAGAGGCCAACCTACTATTGCAAAAGCCTCAAGGGGCTTCCCTGGTGGCACAGTGGTTAAGAATCTACCTGCCAATGCAGGGGACATGGGTTCGAGCCCTGGTCCAGGAAGACCCCACACGCCACAGAGCAACTAAGCCTGTGCTCCACAACTACTGAGCCTGCGCTCAGAGTCCACGAGCCACAACTACGGAGCCCATGTGCCACAACTACTGAAGCCCATGCGCCTAGAGCCCCTGCTCCATAACAAGAGGAGCCCGCGCACCACAACAAAGAGTAGCCCCCGCTCTCCACAACTAGAGCAAGCCTGCGCACAGCAACGAAGACCCAACACAGCCAAAAATAAATAAATAAAATAAATAAATTTTAAAAAACCTTCAGACGAGAATGACACATATTATTTCACATATTTATAAATTTCACATATTTAGCCATATAACTACACTCTAATCACAAGGGAACTAACACAATCTAAACATGTTCATTACTACAGTCTTACTAATATAAAAGGAGAGAATGATTTTGGAAGAAAGAGTCTCTTGAATATTTATACAAAATTTAAACACTATAAAATAAACTTAAAAATTGTACTTAAGACCACTCCTTAGAGATAACTACTGTAAAGGGTTGTTACATATTCCAACTTATTGTATTCATATGTTTAAATATATTTTAAATGAGTCCATAGTGCGCCTAACAATTTTCAACTTTAGGATAAAATTTAAAATTCTTAATATGGCTAGCAAGATGCGAAATAGACAACTTCTTGGCTTCCTCTTCCCATCCGTCGCCGCACCCAGCCACATAATCCTTTCTTCTGTTCTTAGAACATTCCCATTTACATCTGCAGTTTCTCTGTCTGGAACCTTCCAGTTTTTTCAGGACTAGAGCCTTTCCTTTCTTCAGATCTCAACTCAAAAGTCATCCTCTTAGAGAAGACTTCCTTCAGCACTGATCTAGGATAGTATCTTCAATACATTGACTCTATCTCATCACCATATTTAATTCCTCTTTAGCATTTATCACAGTCTGAAATTATCTTATTTATCTTCATTAGGAGATAAGTTCCAAAAGAAAAGGATGTTTCTGTCAAGTTTGGTTTGTCTGGTGTATAGAATGGTACCTCGTATACAATAGGTGCTCAGGAAATGAAAGAGTAAACAAATGAATGAGTGGTTCTATGACTGTGTAACAAACCAGCTGAGAATTTAGTGGTTTAAAACAACAGTGATTTGTTATTTCTCACCACTCTGTGGATCGGGAACTCAGGCAATGCTCATCTCAGTGGTTCTCTGCTCTAGATGATATTGACTAGTTGCATTCAGATGCAGTTGCAGTCAACTGGAAGCTCATCTAAGAGCTTCTCAACCTTCAGAATGTCTCTCCATGTGCTGCTAATCATTCAGTCATCTAGCCTGGACTTCTTTACATCACGTCTGCTGAGATCCAAGAAGGGGATATGGAAGCTGCAGTATCTCTTAAAGTTTAGTGTGAAAATCCCAGAATTGCACTTCCACTGCAGTCTGTTGGTCTAAGTAAGTCACAGACCAGCCCACATTCAAGGAGAGAGAAAATAAACCCCATTTCTTAAAGTCTATGTATGTACAGTGAAGGGAGAAAGTATTGACAGTCATATTTGGAAGCCGTATACCATATACCCCAGTATATGGAAATGCTGGCATAAAAGGTATGAACATTTTTAAAATAGATATTGCCAAACGGTCTACAAACAGACTGAAAATATCATTTTGGAGTCTGCCATAATTTGCTCAGCAACCCTCTCCTGGATGGATCATACTTTGATTCTTATAGATCAACGAGAAGGAAATTTCAAGTCACATAAAAACCAAGCTAAATCAAATGTCTTCAACCTGTCCTTTAGTCCAAATTAAGCATAATGTACCTAAATTATTTGAACATGACCACTCTGATTTGGGATTTCTGACTGAAGGTGGGAGTCCACCCCTCTGAAGCTTCCTGAGCTCCAGAGATATTAGAAGGTAAATGAGGAAAAAGGAGAAGAGGTGCTCAGATCCATTATTATTTTTGCTGGACAGAGAGTGATGCTGCCTATGAAATCTAGCCACCGTCCCCAGCCTTATTCCCTTTAGCCTTCTGCTTAAGCAAAATCTCATTAGACGAGCTTAGCTAAGAGATAAATGCTTTTCTCTCCATTAAGTAAGGTAGGTGGGCAATTTTCCTGAACAGTAGAGACTCGAGAATGGGCTATAGATTTGTTATTCACTCTCCCTATTAGGAAAGGTGAAGATATATATTTATAAAAGAGATCTCAACCTAGTATATATAGATTCCACAGGGAAAAATGTTTTAATCAGTAACGTCTATGCTCCACTCCCAGAGATTTTCACTTGATTGGTTGGGGGTATTTTCTAAAAGTTACCAAGGAGTTTCTCACATGTAGCCTGAGTGAGACCTTTACCTTAGAGAAAAGAGTTTGGTAATAATTGGAAAACTTCACTTACAAACAATGTCTATAGTATTGTTTTTCTCCAGACCCATTAAAAGAAAAAAAAATTTACACAGCAGACATTAATTAGAGATTCTCCTGAAAAATTCCCCCATAGCAAATATTTGTTACTCCTCCCCAAGGTGTTTAAAAGTGTCTATTTCCTCACACCCTGCCAACATTAGATATTATTAGTATTTATTTTTGCTGCCTTTTGTTAAACTAAGTAGAGACAACCACTTAAACATTGTTTCAATCTGTAAAGATGTATAGAAAATAAATATACACAATAACATTTTTACTCCTTTAATTCTTTAGGTTAAAACTGATGCTACAAATCTTTTGCTTGTAATAAAGCAACATGACCTTTGCAAGTCACTTAAATTCTCTGTCTCAAATTCCTTATCTCTAAAATAAAGGTAATAATATAGATTTCAAAGTGTTGTTATAAGCATTTAGTGAAATAATATATGAAAAGTGCTTAGCAAAATGCCATACATAAAGCCAACACCCATTAAGTGATAGGTGTTTTCATTCTATTATTGTTGTTACCTTCTGCTATATATATTATGAGGCACATGTTATCATTTGATAATTCTTTTCATGTTTTCATAGATAAACGCACCCTAGTCAGGCTTTGTCTCCATCATTTCACAAATACTGTTTATGTCAAAGTCACCGATGTCTTACATTAAACCAAATCCTGTCTGCTCTTTTCTGATCTTATCAAAGAACACAGCCTAGTATTCAATAAGAATTTGTTCAGTGTGGACACAAACTTATTAACTCTCTTTATGACAGAAAAACTAAAACTTGAAGAGCTAGTGCACACTATCTCTGGGCAAAAAAATAAAAGAGTAATCACTTTCCCTGAAACTTTGCATACATTCTTTAATTACTTCTAAGTAAATTTGTCAATCAATTAATGTTTATTCAATTGCTTATTAAGTGTTGTCTGGAAATAAACAACAAAACATTAGGCATGATCCCTAATATCAAGGTGTTTTAAATTTAGATGAGGCGAATAACTACACATAAAAAGCTAACTACCAGGCAGCAAACATTAAATGCTAAAGAATGACACAGATATGAATAAGGAGAAATAGTTTAAGATTCAAATGCATGTACTTCACAGGATGATAATCAGGAGCAGTTATTCTTGTTTTCTTCATTGTTGAAACGTAATTGCATTTTTTAAAGATTTTGATGCCCAACTGAATATGTAATCTGGTAACAAAATTTTGAGAAACTCTTAGAAAACTATTTCAGACAATTCAGGAAAAATAAAAACAAAAATTTTAATGATGCTTATTAAGAAAAATAACTAAATTGAAGTCATCTTCAGGAGGATTAAGTGTTTGGGACAGAGGGAAAAGAAACCTGTGCTGTTTTAGGCAGAAATTGACACATTTGGTTGTTCTGCCTCATATACATATTTGAGGAATTATTTGAAAGCTAATTATGTGTTTCATAATTGTAATTTTAAAATAAAGAGTTAATTGAATATTCCCAACTGCAGAGATTTCTACCACATATGTGTGTTTCCCAAAAAAATAAATTTTTTTCTTCAGAGTATCTGTCTCTGAAGCCATGACTCTTGAGGTGAGTCTAAATAATGCAAATCAAAAAAGTGATACGATTTTTTAAAAAAATCATAGTGTGGGTAAGCTTATCAGATTAGTTTATTGTTTGTTAGGAAGATCTGAGGTAATATAAGGTCATCAAATGCCTAGAGAAAAAGAAGGATGCTGTTACTGGGGAAAAGGTCACAGAAAAGGGAAACGTAAAAATAAATATTACCTACTTTACACTTTTGAAAACAGCTGGCCTGGTCATCCACCAACAGCAAAGTTCTTTAATTATTCTTGAAAGAAATGGCAGGGAGGGTCAAGTTTAATTATAACCTATCAATCAGCAAAAGACAACGGTCCTCAATTTTCCATGAAAACAATTCAGTAAGATGCAGTCTTGAAGTCATCCTGTATGGCCATATCACCATGGTAACCTCCAGCTCAGTCTGGATGATGTCTGCAGAGCATAAGAACATTCCTTTAAAGAGAGAAGAATGCATGTAGGTCACACACATACAAACATGATGCAAGAGAATAAAAGATTCATTTACAGGGAAGTGCAAGCTGCATGTTGTAGGCATGCAAAGTTTGGACAATAAAACCTTTCTGAGTCTCTTTTCTTATATGAGGCATGCAAAAATTTAACCCCAACTACTGAAGCTGGGAGCACCTCCGATATGGCAAGAAGAAAATACCTATAAAATAAAATGTGAGTAATAGGGGGATAATTTTCCTGGCTACATAATCCAGAAAGTTATTTTCCCCACCCAAAACCAAGGTGGGAGAAATCTGATTTCTCCTCTGGAGATACAAAACACCTTTTTTTGGAAGCCATGTACCTCTATTCCCAGGCATTACTGTGTAAGGCATTAGTGAAATATATTTGCACATAAGGAAAGCTGCATTTAATTCAATGTTAACGATAATACCTTTATCCATGTGAGAAATAAGCACAGACAAAAATAGTTAGAAATAATAATAACAAACACTTTTATAATGCTTATTATTTAATAGACACTTTACATATATTTACTTTCTTAATTCTTACATCAACCCTGTAGTATAGGTGCTATTACTTTCCCTCTTTATAGATGAAGAACTAAAAACACAAATAGGTTAAGTAATTTTCTCAAGGCCACGCAGCTAATAAATGACTGATCCAGAATTCAACCTGAGACAGTTTGGCTCCAGAGTCTGTATTCTTAATCACTATGATAAGCCTATATTACCACACAGAATTCTTTTTTCTTTAGATTCAAATGATAAAATGCCTCAAGTCTGCTGTTTTGTTAGTTACCTATTGTTGCATAAAAAATGGTTTAAAACAATAAGTAGTTATTATTTCAAAGTTTTTGCGAGTCAGGAATTCCGAGTAGCTGAGCTGAATGTTCTGGCTGAGGGTTTCTTATGAGCTCGCAGTTAAAATCCTAATGAGGCTACAGTCACCTGAAGGCTTGGCTGGGGCTAAAAAATCTGCTTCCAAAATGGCTCATTCTCATGGCTGTTGGTAGAAGGTCTCAGTTCCTTACCACCTGAACTTCTCCATCTAGCAGTTTGGTTAGCCTTACCACATGGCAGCTGGCTTCTCCCAGAGTGAGAGTTTCCCCCAGAAGAGAGAGCAAAACAGTAGCCAAACTGTCCCATACCATCACTTCAGACATAATCTATTGGTCACACAGAATGCCATATGTTTATGAAAGCCATACACAAAGGTATGAGTCTCAGAAGCAGAGGATCACAGGGAACCACCTGGGACACTGCCGATCATAACCGTAATTTGAATTTATTTGATTAATGCAAGGCAGGGCTGGGACAAAAACAAGGCAAGTGAGGTGTCTATGGGGTAAAATTTAAGGAGGCACCAGGCGCCTACCCTGCACTTGTGTGACCCAGAGAAGGAGTACTTCTGTATGTTTTGCTCCCTAGGCATCTTTCTTGCTTCACCCTAGTACCAGCCTTGGTACAAAGGATAACAGGTTTCCATGTTTTAATTTACTATTTTTCCAATTATTTAGTACTGTTGGTTTGCACCTTCAGGGGCTTCCCAGGTGAAATCCAAAATGGGCCCTCGTACAGAGAGAGCATGGAGAGACGGAAGAAAGAGGCAGCCACTCCAGATTGGTAGGTGGCAGATTTATTAAGCAAAGGAACGCGAGGATTGACTTGGGCACTGCGGAATGAGTAGATCTCTGCTCCACCTGCCAGAAGCTTAAGAGTTTATACAGAGGCCTTAATGTGGTTCAGATAGACACTTGGGCACGTGGTCTCAACAACACATTGCTCTCTCAAGGTTTGCTCCGCGAACACTCTAATATTGTGATATTTGAGTTACATTTATGCCAGTTTTTACGGGGCAGTGGTTTATGATCTTACCCTAAAAAAGTTAAAATTACTTCTTCGTCACGAATTACAGCATCATTTATTCAGACTTTGCAGTGTTTGCTCTTGTTTGTCCTACAAAACTCTGTCATCATTTTTAAATGCAAGAATGTGACCTTCATTACTAATTGTAATTTGGCAATAAGAACAAGAACTAAATTTCATTTTTTGAATTTAATTTTATTTCATTGAACTTTATGAAAAAGGGATAACAAAAAAATTTATGATGTAAACAATAGTATAAAGTAGTGACAACAACAAAAAAAATAGTTTATCCCTACTCTGACATATAAACTTCTTTTTTAACCCATTTTCTCCTAGCCATGGTCTAGTTGCACACAATAAATCCCAGTAAAGATATACTTGTTTTGTTTTTCACTTATATCCTAAATATTTACCTATGTATTATGCACTAAACCTCTCTATATGCACTATTGCCACACAATTCTTATAAATATCATTTCACATCTTGTTTTTAAAAGCTTCTTATTTCAGAAAATTTCTATCACATAGGAATGTAGAGATAAGGGTCTAGTAAACCCTTTGTACCATAACCCAGCTTTGACAATCATCAGTTACCTAATCAATTCTAAATCAGAAACTATTCAAACCTCACTAAATTAAATTAGATATTTAACTTGAAAATTAAATTTTTAAAGCATTTCTCAACTCCATGAGAGACTTTCACTATTTTACTGGTACATATGAGTAGCCTACATCACCTTGAAAGGATACTTTCCATGGACTGAACTGGCAACTAGACAAGAATGAACCAAATGTCTTTGAGTTGCCCAAAAGGCTAGACTGCATTAGAAAATTCCAGACTGTATTATATATATTTTAATAGATGCAAAATCATATTAGAAGAAATTGAGTCACCCCAAATTGAAAAATAGCAAAGCCTCTAGAATCGTCAATTAATGGTGACTTGTTTATCTTTTTCAATTGCTTCAATCATTGTAAAAAAAAAAATAATTTTTAAAGAAAAAAAAGTTTGAGAAGTGATAAATCTGGAGAAAAAAAGAAAAAAACAAAATGTATTTTGTTATCTGAGACCTGGGGAGAGGAGCTATTGACTGCCGATTTCAATTAAGTTTCAGAGAAGAAAGTCAGAATTAGCAAATCCTTAACAAGCCACTCTGGCAGGAAGTTAATTTTTGATTAAATAACATGATAATAGAGTGAGGGAGCTTAATTCATAGGGAGATATTGGATGACATCCAAATATATTACTTATTTCTGAGAATTAAAAAACAACTTGATCATAGCATGAAATGATCTTTTAAATAGCATTAAGATAACAACTTAAGAATTGATAACAACTTAAGAATTGATAGCAACTAGTGATATCTACCTAATACTTAGATATTAAATATTAGCATGGGTTTGGCAATGTAATTCATACTAATATATTTTTTAAGTTTTGTTTAAAGTATGGCAAAGAAGTTTCCATTGTTGATTTGAACACACATAAAATAGGTAACAATGAAACCTACACTCCAGAGAGTTGATAGCAGCTGTAAAAAGAAAACTGGACTAGGTACCAAAAGATTTAGATTTTAGCTTTAACTCTTTCTCTAAATTCTTATATATTTGGACCTCAAAATAGTTTGTGTAAAAAGTATTGACCTGAACTAAGTTAAATAGATGATTAAGCTAAAATTTAAAAAAAAGAAGATTCTCTAACATATGCAATATAAAAGGATAATAATTAAACATAAATGGTAGTTCTGTTTAAGGTTCTATTTTCAAATCAGAAATTATAGAAAAGCTCCAAATGATCTGTCTGTGTTGAACTTATATTCAGACAGGGGGAAAAAAGTGTATGTTACTGTATGATAATGTTACTATATAATATCAACCAGACAGGCTTTCTTCCAAAGCATAAAAATAAAAATACATACTCAACATAACATAGCCATTCTAATATACATTACTA
Organism: Eschrichtius robustus; assembly: GCF_028021215.1. Taxonomy (NCBI): domain Eukaryota; kingdom Metazoa; phylum Chordata; class Mammalia; order Artiodactyla; family Eschrichtiidae; genus Eschrichtius; species Eschrichtius robustus. The sequence continues at coordinate 69,361,785 of NC_090836.1, forward strand.
ATTATCAGATATGTATTAACACTGCTTAATATACATCTCATTGTAAATCCAATTTATATTCTCCATTTGTGATGCAGCACTTAATGAGTCCAATTATTGAACTTTTGAGCAACGATTGTAACTAGCCTGGATAGTTTGATACACTCTGGGACAAGGCCTATTTCACTACAGATTCTGAGTGGGAAACAGAAAATACTCTAGATCTCAAAGTGTGGTCTCTGGTTCGGCAAGCCAGGAACTTCTTATATATTGATATTCTTGGATCCTACCCCCATGCCTAATAAATCAGAAATTCTGGGAGTGCAGCCAGGTAAGGTATGTTTTAACAAGTCCACCAGGTCACTCTGAGGCACACTAAAGTTTAAGAACCACTGCTCAAGATATTTTATGGAAGAGTGAATGAAATACAGGTTAGGTGCTTACAGAATCATTGAGAAGTCTACAAGAACAAGCTCCAGGGTCTCCAGAAATAAAGAACAGAACAGAACTGACTCATTAGGGAATGACCACCTCTGGGTCCACCTCTGGAACAACTGATCTCAAGAACATATGCTGTACCTTCAGGATGCTGAAATTCAGAAACCACTGTTACTGCTTCCACCTATGTGCCTCTCAGTACCAGAAGCTGTGGAGTGGAGCCTGAGACGCAACAGCAGAAGCACCTCACATCTCCATGACTTTATTTCTCACAGAATAACAGTCAAAGCGGACAGGAAGATTGCCTCTGCCTCCCAAATCTGACACCAGTGCACATGGAGAGATCCCCTGTGCAACTAGAAAGATGGCTACATGGGAATAACTTAGTGCCGACACTGGCATCCAATGGGCATCATAGTTCAATCACTACCTGGACATGATCTATACTGTTTTGAAGTACGTAACTAGCATTATCATTTGGTTTCATCACTGTCTTCAAGCATAATTTAAGAGCTACCGAGGAAACAAAGGTTTAGAGGCAATTTAAAAGAATTTTAAAAGAATCACAACTAATTTGCTACACGTCATTATCATCGTTTATGAATTTGTACACTTGCATATTCGTTGGCTAATTTGAACAAGTAAACCAATGCCCAGCTTTTCCTTGGGAAAACACACCTAAGCAATTTACATGAAGATGACAAATAGATAATTTACTGATAGATAGCAATAACTTACATTTGTATAATATAGTACTTTACCCTCTATACACTATAATTGAGGTAAGTAGAGTATAATATATGCATTTTCATATGAAGAAACCGAGTCTCAAAATTATAGATTGCCACATGATCGTAGCTGAATAATAAGTAAAAGAATGTATGTCTTCTAACCCCTAGGCCAGTGTTTATTCCAACACACTTTAATGCCTGACTATATGTCCTCTGAGAATTCTTACAATACACAGCATTGTAGAAGAAAATGGGTACTGAGCCAGGGACAGGAAAATAGTGTGAGTGCAGGGCAAACAGGAACAAAGCAGGGGCCTAGGGCTGAGTTTTAAAGAACGATCAAATTTAAATGAAACTGTTGCAAATCTAGTACAATTCTAGGTATATTTGTATATCCGTCAAGATAGGCTTAACTATGCTGAGATAACAAACAACCTCAACATCTGAGTGGTTTAAATCTATGAAGGTTTATTTCTTGCTCCATTGAGGGATACATGGGGACCCTAATCTGGCATATCTTCATTCAGGAACTCAAGCCAATGAAGTAGCCATTAACTGTAACACTGCAGATCATCCAGCCAGAGGAAGAGCACACTCTAGAAAATTTCTTACTGGTAGTTAAATGACACACTTCACTAGCTCACACCTCACTGACCAGGAGACAGCACATGGTCTAACCCAACTACCGCGGAACTAGGAAGTGCAATCCTATTACATGCTTGCAAGGTGGAAAGAAAGCTGTAAATACTTGGGAAATAGAATGAATGTCTACCACAATGTCAAAGCCAAATTAATAAAGGAAGTTTTTATCAAGAACTTGGAACTGAAGGCCAGAGACAGCCAATTAAGGTAGATGAAGCAATGTTGATATAAACTTGGTATCTGTGAGTAACCATTTTTCCATTATCGTCATAGGGAAGTAGGAGAAGCCAGTCTACAAAGGAAAAAAAAAGTGAGGCAGATGTTTAGAGCAAAACAGAGAAAAGTGACAAATTTTAGATCAGGGTCCTGATGGCTTTCTTGATCTTGACTCTTAAGTGATTTGGGACCCCCTAGCTGCTCTTGAGTTCCACTGGGTAACTCAGTACATATCATTACAGTTCCTATTTTTCCTAAATTCACTCAAGTTGGTTTCTGTTTGCAATCAACAGAATATTAATTAAGACAATCATACTAATTAATTCCATAGTATTTCTCTATCAAGTAAAATGCAATATAGAGTCCAACACAATAAACTAGTTTCTCACATTAATGGACCTTACTTTATTTTCCCTGCCCACAGTATACTGATACAGAAAATTATTTTGATCTGGAATTGCTATCACAATATTAAAGAAAGGAAGATAATGGTATTAAAGAATTTGGATATTTTTCTCAAAGTTAAAAAATTGAATTCCATTAATCTATATGAACTCCAATGAAAATAAATTGTAAATTTTTTAAAGTTTTTTGCCAAAACAGAAACAAACAATGATGAGATTTTTTTTTTTTAATTTTTATTTATTATTTATTTATTATGTTTATTTTTGGCTGTGTTGGGTCTTCGTTTCTGTGTGAGGGCTTTCTCCAGTTGCGGCGAGTGGGGGCCACTCCTCATCGCGGTGCGCGGGCCTCTCATTATCGCGGCCTCTCCTGTTGCGGAGCAGAGGCTCCAGACGCTCAGGCTCAGTAGTTGTGGCTCACGGGCCCAGTTGCTCCGCGGCATGTGGGATCCTCCCAGACCAGGGCTCGAACCCGTGTCCCCTGCTTTGGCAGGCAGACTCTCAACCACTGCGCCACCAGGGAAGCCCCCGAGATTTTTTTAAGAACTGAGAAAGTGCCAAATGACCAATCAAGTCATCTAACATTTAAAATATTAAAATAAAATTCATATCAGCCAGAGAACAAATTATTACAATGTATAATGATATTCAGACAGAGAAATGGAGCACTGTTCAACTCAAGCAAACAAAATGTTCAAATTCAGAATGACATATAAATTACTCCTACCAGAGAAAGTAGAATATATAAGAGAAAATTGCTAAAGTTCCTATAATTCTTAACATGATTCTTCCAGGAACATTTCATAATAGCTACATATGTCCTGTCCTTGAGTGCAGCTGTGATTTTCCATATATTCTCAAGTTGCAAAGTAACAATTGTGGGACACAACCCTTTTTTTGTTAACTTTATATGCAAGAAAATCATTTGGTTCATATTGTGAAAAAATTAGACAATCATGAATAAAGGCTGTCAGATAGTCCAAACTGTCAACTTGGTTTAAACATTTCTGAAAAGACAAAGTAATTTGACCAGAACTGCCAAAAATGTGCAACTACTTTAAGTGCATGCTTGAATAAACATGAAACAATATTTGGATTTACTGATCAAAGATAAGATTTTGTTATATATTTATAAGATTTCATTCAAAAAATGTTTTCTCTTAGTAGGATAGCCAACAGTGCTTTTAAATATCAAACACTGGAATCTATTTCTTTGAAAATGTAGCATAAATAAAAGTATGATATTAATCACACAAAGGTTAAGTTTGATGATCTGAAGTAAAACACATATTGCCTATGATAAGACTGTGATTCAATCGTTATATCTTCCTGCATAATCCCCCTAATTTGCAGCAGCAAATCATACTTGTCTAAGCACAGTATTTTAATACTTTTCTTTTCTATTTACATAGGTTATAAAAATTGTGATTTTCTTATCATTCATAATCTGTAGTCTCAAGTAGATTCAAAATACTGACCAGCCATAAACATTAGCAGACAGAGACCCAGTGGTGAGCGGCTCTCTGCAACATGGTGGTATTGATTTATTTTAAGAATAGTTGAGTGTCTGCTCAGTGCCAGACATTGTTTTAAATGCTTGGGATTCAGCTAGGAAGATGACAGGCAAGGTCTCTACTTTAGTAAATGTTAATAACTAGTTGGAAAGATATTTTAAAACAAACAAAAATATGGGATATAAGTGCTATGAAGAAAAGTTAAAGAGAGTAAAATTACAGACATATAATGCACCAATGTCCCTGCTCAGGACTCAAATTGGATATTCCAACAGCCTCTTTTAACCTCACTTCATAACTTCAACATTACAGTATTTGTTTATCTATAACGTGTACACAGTAATAACTGGTTTTCCGTGTAAAACCATAGCTTTAAAAATGTATTTATTAACATTAGCTTGGTTTTTCCTCAAAATGGAGCAACAGAAACTTTTTTATACCCATTTTAAAATGGAGAAAATGAGCCTCAGGGACCTTTAATGGCTGGCTCAGGTCTATGTGACACGCTGGGACTTGAACTGAAGTGCACTGAAGAAAATTTTATTGCAATTCTTTGCTATGTCAGGCACATGATGGATATTATAACAATGAATATAGCATATCCCTGACTTGCGTGTTTTATCCAGGATATGGTTCACTGTTCTTAATCCCTGGGTAGAAACACTAAAATTAACCTGGAAAAAAATCTAACCCGTAGAAAACATAGGATCCTCTGAAACAAGTCAGAGGCTTAGTCTCTGTCAGTCTTCCGTCTGGAAGATGACTGTATCACCTCCAAACCATCAGAGATTGCATGCAAAAAATTCAGGTTTTCCATCTTAAGGTTGAACCTTCCTTTTTACAATTTATAAATATCACCAAAGATAAATGGAAGAAGCAGAGAGCAAGCTCGAGAGAGAATATGAGCAGAGACATCCTTGTTTTCCGCACGCATGACTGACATAGTCACACTGGAAGACTGAGGCGGGGGTTCCCACAGCCCTAGTGGTCATCAGCAGAGTTGTACTCAACGTCTTGTGCAGGACGAGGGAAGTGGCTCTTCTTACCAGCTTAAATGTGATTTGATACAAATAGCTTCTCGGGATCATTGATGTGCTAAATGGCTTTTGGAGAAATGGACTTAGAAAGCTAACTGAGAGGCAGTCCAATAGATTTCCCTAGAGGTACACTAGTAGATTTTCATGACGAGCAGTGTTGCTAAAAATGGAAGTGTTCATGCTGGTGATAAAAGGCCTAATATTGGCTAATGTCCACAGTAGGACAGAACAATCAGTAAATTTTTTAAAAATGCTTTCATTTATGCCTCCAATAATATAGGTAAGGTTTGCAAATCAAGTCTTCTTTGCCTCAATGAATTCATGTTATTAATAAACATGAAAGTATCTTTTTAAAAGTATATTTGACTTTATTGTACTCTATATCTCCGGGAAATCTCTTACATATATATCACTTGTCAAAGCATTACAAATTGCATAAGACAGCATTTAAACATTAGAATTAAAATAGTAAAAGGGGAATAATTCACTATTTTTTAATTCAATTCTCTATCTTTCTCCTCCTCTCAGAATTATCTAATGGATATGGCCAATTACCTTGGAGAATATGCTTCTATACAGTTTTCTTGCACTAGGACCCTGGTTGTTGGAGGTCATTGAGAGGATGTGACCACTGCTTGACCCCAAGCTGGCTCTAGGCAACTGTAGACTCCCCAACCCCTTCCCTGTTTTTAAAACGTCCATTCTGCCTACCGTTCCCAGAGTGGGAGCAGTTTTCAAGAGCAACGCCTTGAGAGAACAATGTGTTATTGTGACCATCTGGACCGTGTACCTGACTGAATCCAGTTAAGGCTTCTATAGAAACTTTTAAGATTCTGGTGTGTGGGTGTGGAGATCTACTCATCTTGCAGATACCCAAGACAAGCCTCATATGTAATTTCCCTTGCTTATTAAAACTGCCACCTACCAGGACTTCCCTAGTGGCACAGTGGTTAAGACTCCACGTTCCCAATACAGGAGGCCCAGGTTCTATCCCTGGTCAGGGAACTAGATCCCACATGCATGCCGCAACTAAGAGTTCACATGCCGCAACTAAGAGTTCACATGCCACAACTAAGGAGACTGCGTGCCACAACTAAGGAGCCGGCAAGCCGCAACTAAGGAGCCTGTGAGCTGCAGCTAAGACCCGGCACCACCAAATAAATAAATACTTAAAAAAGAAAAAGAAAGTACAGATCTCTCTCAGGATAGCCACAGCTTTATTAAAAAAAAAAAAAAATGCCACCTACCAACCTAAGTGCTCATAAATGGATGAATGGATAAAGATGTGGTATATATATATACATATATACATGTACAATGGAATACTAGTCAGCCATAAAGAAAGATGAAATCTTGCCATTTGCAACAATATGGATGGACCTGAAGGGTATTATACTAAGTGAAATAAGTCAGATGGAGAAAGACAAATGCCATATGACTTCACTCACAGGTAGAATATGGAAAACAAGCAAACAAAATAAATGAACAAACCAAACAAAAACAAACACATAGATACAGAAAGCGGAGTAGTGGTTATCAGAGGGGAAGGGGATGGAAGGCAAAATAAGTAAGGGGATCAACTGTGTGGTGACAGGTGGAAACGAAATTCTTGCTGATGAGCACTCTAGTGCATACCGAAGTAGAAATACAATATTGTACGCATATGTAATACGTAATGTTATAAACCAATGTTTCCTCAATAAAAAGTAAATTTAAAAAAAAGAGAAAAAAGCTGCCTCCTTTTGTGTGTGTTGGGGCAGGGAGCATTCAGATTTCACCTGGGAAGCTTCCAAGGTCGCAAGCCAACGCCAGTCAATCAAGGTACAAGTAAATGAGGACAAGACCCCAGGAATCTCTACAATGATTTTGTTCTCAACAATTCCCTCCAAGGCTCCCATGCAATCCTGACACAGGCCAGACCCTTGTGTGGAGCCTATTGTGCTCAGGGGACATGGCCATGCATGTGCTGTGAGCCTGGTGCACAGAGGATGCTGGTTCTCAGGCAGCCCAAACACAAGCCCCTGGCGTGAGCACCTGTGCCCAAACAGCAAGGATAATCTCCCAAATTCAAACTCACGGCTTACAGAGCTTGGCACTGTTGTAGCACTCCATGAATACCTATTTAATTGATGAACTAACGGTAAGGGAAAGTGACAGAATCCAAAAAGTGAGCATAATAGTGTCAAATTTTAAAAACAGCAAAGCAAGAAGAGTCAAGAAAAGATGATGAGACTTTCCTATTTAATTAATATGCCTTTGATGAATCATAAAATGTGCAATGTGCTGAAATCATGTCAGTTTAGACTGACTAAAGGGAGGCTACAGTACATAAGCCCCACTCCCTTGTTCTCAGATAGGTGAATTTCTCAACTTTCCAACAGAATGGTTCTCTCATCTTTTTTAGAAAACCTCCAGGGACAAATGACTCCACATCCTCCTGAACAGATTGACATAAAAATTTCGTGACAATAAACCTAATGGTGTTAGATATAAAACTGGTGATTAATCACTGTGCCATCTTGAAACTTAATTTTTCTTACTTTCCTAGTAAATCCTTTATAAGGACTGTTTCTATTTTTTTTTTTATGAGTATGTTGAAGAATTCACACAAAAGGTAGAATTCTCACTTCTCTTTAATCACTGAGTTTCAGATTTTACAAATAATCTTAGAACAATTCAGGTAACTAAGGTTTTGTGGGGAAACAGTTCTTACTTGTACATGAAGAACTATTACATGCTCCATTTTTCTGTAAATAACTCCGTTGGCTGGATTAACAAACACTGTCACAGAAACACAGAATTTTTTTAAAGCCATAGATCACTGCATATATATTTACAAAAAGCCATAAACAAACATGCATTTCTCCTTATTAGGAGAACTTAAATAAATGTTTGAACATTAAGTCAGTGATGATTCTAAAACATAACGAAATTCTAAGTTAAGCCTTTATGTTTGTTTTGAAACCCATATTCATAGGCAACTGTGAGCAAAGCAAACTTTTATCTACCAGGTTGAGTTCATCTGCCCAGGATATGTTATTTATCCACTACCAATAATTCTTCTACAGGATAGGAATTAGTAGCAACACCATTGATTTACTTTAATGAATTCTGAGGGCTTCTATTTAATTTTTATTTATTTTTCTGATAATAATAGAATTGTAAATATAAAAATTAATATCTATTTTATTTGTAGAAATTTTGGAAAACTGAAAATTATGAAGAGAAAAATAAACCACTTGTATTCCTGACAACCAACATTCCAGTGCTAAATTCTCCGTATATTTTTGGTATGTTTCCTCCTGGACATTTTTAATTCACAAATGTAAGTAAAATTAGGGTTATTTACTGAGGGTATGTGTGTCAGTAGCTATATGTCTATACACAAATACACAACATATGTTTAAACAGTTTTGCATCATCATTCTTAATTAGACATTACGTCATTTACACAGCACACAATATATACTGACAACAAACAGGAAAAAAATGTGGAGCAAAGATGAAATGGATATATCAAACTCAGAGTAATAGAGTTACCCTGATAGAGCTTTAAATTTAACACTAAGCTTCCTGGCTTAAAAAATATTTGATACAACAAAATCAGGTCTACCTCTGCTATCACATAACAAGTGGCCCACAGGGCTTTTGCAACCTTTGCTTGATTGAATTACTGCTACTGAGAGATTCAGTGAAGCGTTTTCTACTTCACAGCAGTCTCCATCATTCTGATATTTCCAAATATCAAAGAGCAGCAGCCTGCAGACAAAATCTTTCATTGGAATAACACAGCTTTTTCAAAATATCCAATATAAACTAGCCCCTTTATAAGTTCCTACTAAATCATCAACCCCCTTTTATCTTACATGTTTGCAGTGTTTTCTAATTTCTTACACTTTAAGGAAAGAAGCACATCAAAAATGTTTAGAAACGTTATTCATTCAAGACTTTCCTGTGTTTATCTGTACGTTCTAGCATTTTAAATGAGGGCTCATGTGATCAAAAATAAGTGACAAAATAATAAGTTTATTAACTATTCTACAGTCACTTTCTCTGAATTTTTCATGAGTTTGATTTTCAAAAATAAGTTGGAATTACATTTACTCTACTCCATACATTATTTCAGTTTTGTATTATCTGCATTGTATGTATAAATTTATGCCAAAAATTATCCTTGTTCAAAAGAAAATTTAGGTTCTTCTCTAAACTATGTGACTTCAGCCGAAAAATAATAATAATAATAATAATAATAATTTAAAAGTGGGAATTCCCTGGTGGTCCAGTGGTTAGGACTTCGTGCTTTCACTGCCAAGGGCCTGGGTTCAACCCCTGGTTGGGGAACTAAGATCCCACAAGCTGCGTGGTGTGGCCAAAATAATAATAATAATAATAATAATAATAATAAAATTATGTGGCTTATGGCGGGCCAACAAATATTTAGGCAAGTTTTGATTATATAAGCATAAACTTCTAATAATAAAGATATTTGATGGAATAAATATTTTGAATTCTTAAATTTATTCCCTAAATCAGTAAAAGAACACATGTTTAAATGATTTTTAATTCCTCACTAGTAAAACAGTACCTTGTACACCCTCTGCTGGCTTGAAGAAATAGTTTAACTTTAAAAAGACATTCATATATTTGTATAGTAATCTAGCGGAGAAAAAACAGAAACACTTTAAATGTTACATAAATACTTCAACTATAATAATAATTCAAGTAAAAATAAGCGTATTTATTCTATTTCAGGCTAAAAAATTACAGTTTAGTATCATAAGAAGTGAGTGTTGAAAGAATATTAACATAAGATCACAGTAATCAAAACAGTTTGAGGCAGGCACAAGAAAAGACAAAAAGTGTAGAGTACAGCATCCAAAAGAGTGTGTTAGGAATTTAATAAATGACAGACATGACAATTTAATCAAGTGGGGAATGAGGACTTTGGTAACAATGAATGGTGACATAATTAGTCACATTTCTGGAAGAAAGCAAAGATTAAACCTTTACCTCTGTACAAAGGTAAGTTCCAGATGAAATTTTAAAACTTTAAATATAAACTCTAAACCCATATAAACACTAGAATAACATTTTGGAAAATTTCATAGCTCTCGATGGCAAAACTCTTCCTCAACAAGACAGGAGGTTCAGAAGTTATTAGGGAAAAGGTAGTCATATTTAACTACACATACATTGTCATAAGGGGAAAACGCCATAAACAAAGTTGAAGACAAGTGAGTTGGGGCAAATATGGCAACAGATATGATAGGTAAAGACATACATTCCCTAAGACACAAAAAGGGTTTATAGGTTGGTAAGAAAGATACAAGGAACCTAATAGAAAAAAAAAAAAACCAAAGTCTTACTCTAAGGAAATTCATAAAAGAAGAAATCCAAATAGTCAATAAGCATACAAAAAGCTGCTCATACTCCCAGGTAGTCGAGAAAAGTGAAAGTGAAATGCAACCTCATACGACCCCGCTATTCCACTTCTGAGCATTTATCTGAAGAACAAGAAAATGCTAATTCGAAAAGATATATGCACCCCTATATTCATTGCAGCTTTATTTACAATAGCCAATATAAGAAAACAACTTAAGTCTTCATTGATGGATAAAAGGATAAAGATGTGGTATATGTACACAATGAAATACTACTCAGCCAAAGAAAGAATGAAATTCTGCCATTTGCAACAACATGGACGGAACCTGAGAGCGTTTTGCTAAATGAAAAATGTCAGACAGAGAAAGACAAATACCATATGATTTCACTCATATGTGGAATCTAAAAAAAAAAAAAAAAAAGAGGAACAAACAAAATAAAACAAAAACAAACTCATAGATACCGAGAAAAGACTAATGGCTGCCAGAGGGGAAGAGGGTTGGTGGGTAGGTGAAATGAGGGAAGGGTGTCAATGTATGGTGATGGGTGGTAACTAGACTTGTGGTGGTGATCACTCTGTAGTGTATACAGTTGTTGAACCATAATGCTGTACACCTGAAACATATAAAAAATGAAAATGAAATGCACAGTGAGGGTTACGAGTCATTAATAATATAATTATCTTCAGCCTTGTGCTAATTAGCAAAATTTTAAAATACAGTAACATACAGTGCAAGCTGCTGCAATCTTTTAAAAAATATTTGGCAATATCTATAAATCAAACACACACACACACACAACTTTTGATGAAGTAGTCCTACTTGGGGGAGTCTATCCAATAAAAATAAAAGTGCCACAGTACAAACATGTAAGGCTATGTATTTAGTGACATTTAAGGTGATATATTTGTAATGGCAAAAACTAGGGAGCATTCAAATATCCGTCAAAAAACTTTGGTACAGTCATTCTCTTATGCAATTATTTAAAGGAAGATGTAATTATACACATATATATTGATCAGAAAGAGATATGTATTGATCATAATGAATCATTAAGATGAATTTAAGAAAAGCCATAACAACAATAGGCTTTTTATATATGATTTTTTATGTTTGTGTGAGCATAAAAGACATGGAGGAAGAAAAAGAACTAGGCCCTTTAGAGTAGCTACCAAGTGGTAGGAATGAAGAGGGTGGGAGCGAATTTTAACTTCATTTATATATCTTTGAATTTTTAATTAGTTAAAATGATTACCAATACATTCATAATTTGAAATTTTAATAAAGAAGATAAAATTGAAAAGAAAGAATTAATACGAAATATTTATCTTTCAGTACATAAGGTACATTCTGTACACATTTAAGTTATAGGCTCTATCTTAATTCCTCTTTGTTTTTCTCCCCTTCCCTCCTCCCCGCCCCTCAAAAAAGTAAAAGAAATTCTGTCCACCCAGCAGTGTGCGTCTATGAAATCTGAGTGGAGAGAAGTGAAAAATGGCAGGGGAATTTCCAGTATGGAGTAGGGGAACAATGACACGCCAAGCACACATATTTGAGAAAACTCCCCAAGGGGTATTGAACCCCAATCCCGTGCTGAGAACTACAGTTTTACGGATTAGGTAGGGAAAACCTTCTCCTCAGTTGCTTACCATGAGTTTCACTGGGGGCCGGCTGTGATCACAGGTGCCAGCAATACTGACTCCCAAAATAGCTTCAAAATTTTTCTAGAAAAGTAGTGTAGTATTTTTTTCTCATCTTTGGCTGCACATTAGAATCAACAGGGGGGCAAACAAACAAAAGAATAGTGTGCTCAAGCTGGTTGAATCAAAATCTTGGAACTGAGGATTGTTTCTCCTCTGCTAGTACATTTTAAAAGCTCTCCAGGTGATTCTGAAGCACAGCGGGGGTTGAGAACCATTAACAGTGTTAAGCGCCTTAAACCTGGTGCTGAGACAGTTAACTGGAATCCGCTGCATGCCTTGGCCAGACTGCCTGAAGGAGGTAAGAAGATGGTTGTTGCCAGATAGAAGAGAATTTAAAACCAGGAACTTTAGACACACTGCTGTATTTTTTTTTCTTTCCATGAATTTTTAAAAACAGTTTTACTGAGGTATAATTTGGGGGTTATCGTGAATAATGATTCTTCTATAAACTTTCGTATCTAAGTCTCTATGGATATATTGTATATTTTTTCTCTGCTTTTTAGGTAGATACCTTGGAATAGACTCACCAAATTGTATGGTAAGTGTATGTTTAACTTCTTAAAAAACTGCCAAATATTTCCAAAATGTCTGTAGCATTTTACATTCTCACCAGTAATGTTTGAGGATACTGAGACAATTTTCATGTGTCTTTCATGTTTCTGCACATTTTGTGAGCAGAGCAATTGACTGATCTTTTGTCTCAGGCTGTCTCTTTTTAAGTATCTTTGTATAGTGAACAGCCTTGAAAAAGCCAGGAGCATGTTTGCTTACTACCTAGTAAAATAAGATAACGTCCTCCTCTGAGGCAAAGATCAGCAGATTTGAAGATTCAGTTTCAGAAGATTCAGATTCCCTAAGCTTAGGGCTCTTCAGCTGTGATAAAAAGCCACTGCACTCACAGCATCCACCTGGCCCTTACTGCCATCACTCTGTGGGAATTAGGGCTCAGGGACCTGATGCAGGAAAATAATGCTCTGGCTACTGTTATTGTTTTGAGTGATAAACTGTCCTTTGTCTCAGAGTCAGGGGTCTTGTGTCTTCTGCCAGCATCCACAAAATGTGGAAGGCTACTTTGTTATCTTTCAAGTAGGGTAAAATCTCAGACCTTTCATGGTTTTTGGCAGAGTTCTAGTTTCTCCACATCGTCATCAACCCTTGGCATTTTCCCTTTTGGATTTTAGCCGTTCTAATAGGTGTGATTTTAATTTGAATTTTCCTAATGACTAATTAAACTGGGCATCTTTCCATGTACCTATTGCCATCCTTATGTCTACTCTGGTGATGTCTTTATTCAAATCCTTGCCCCTTTTTTAATTGGGTTGTTTGTTATTATTAAGTTGTGGGCCTTCTTTATGTATTCTGGACGCAAGTCCTTTATCAGATACATGATCTGCAAATACTTTCTGTGGCTTGTGTTTTCATTTTCTTAATGATGTCTTCCAAAGAACAACATTTTTAATTTGATGAAGTTGAATTTATCAATGCTTTCTTTTTTGGATCATGCTTTTGTTGTCATGTCCAAGTAACCTTTGCCTAAGCCAAGGTCACAAAGATTCTCCTGTGTTTTCCTCTAGAAGTTTTATAGTTTTAGCTTTTACATTTAGACCTATGAGCCATTTCAAGTTTTATATAGGTCAAGGTTTTTTCTTTCTTTTTCTTTTTCTTTTCTTTGTGTGTGTGTGTGTGTGTGTGTGTGTGTGTGTGCGTGCATATGATTATCCTATTGGTCCAGCACCATTTACTGAAAAGATAATCCTTTCCCCATTGAATTATCTTGTCATTTATGCAAAGAAAAACAAACACAAAAGCAAAACCTGATCATTTCTGCATAAGTCTGTTTCTGGGCTCCATGCTATTCCATTCATCTTTATGTCTATTCTTACGCAATTTGCAGCATCAATAAGTGGGAATCTGGTTTTATGGTCTATTTGATAATCTCTCCTCATTCTGATATTTTTGGTTGTTCTAATAATTAACTACTTCTATTCATCAGTCTTATCATCAAATGATAATTTCTTATTTCCTTTCATATTTTCTTGAGGGCTCTGCTATACACTACATACAAAAAATTGAGGCAGTCTCAGAGACTCATTGAAAGGGACTATACCAGGCAATCTTTTTAGAGACAGACTCATGGTTACAGCCTTTGGAGTTTAAGTGAAAATTGCTCAGACAATTTTTAGGCAGCCCGGAGGACTGGATTATGGTTTTCAGGAATCGTTCTCATTCAGAAGCAGAAGATTTCAAGAAAACAGATCCAGAAGAACAGGAATTAATTACATAGAATCAAATACACTAATGAGGCATATTTACTTGTGGTTATTTCTTTGGGCATACTGTTATTATTATTTCTAAATATCTATTTTCTGATGGGTTTATGAGGATGCCTTTCCTTTTCTTATTAATCCATTTCTAGCCCTCAGTTTAGTAGACTATGCTCTTGTAAATTGAAATGAAACCTTTAGAAAATGATATCTGAGTCTCACTGACCTCTAGAATTTAGAAATAGATGCTTTCATTTAGTCTTACTATTCATGACAATTCATTTATTTCATAGGTTCAATAAAAATACACCTTTCATTTTACCCAGACACATTTGACAAATTGACAGTGCAACCAAGGTCATAATAGAGTATTATACTTGATAATATGTTGCAGAAGCTCACCATTAAGGAATAAGCGTTTCACTTCACATATGGAACCAATGTCCACAACACACTCACACCAAACTGGACTGGTATCTATTATACGAATTACAAGATCCCAGTCCCAAACTGATAAGAAAAGTCACTTCCTGGTAGGCCGGGGCTCTTAGACTATTTGGGTGATTTCAGAAAGAGAGTTCACCCAAATTCATAGGGACTGCAAGAAATCTTATACAAAGAGACTTTTGTGCTTGGTTTTCTAGATTCAAAATAAAAGAGCAAATAAAGATTTTAAAAGTCCAATCCTATATTCCTTATGAAATTTCTAGATAAAAGTTAATTTTCTAGCCTAAATTTGCTCAACCCTGTATTTTCTATGAGGCTTTATTAATTAGCACTTCTCAGTACAGTAAGCCTATGTAAATAATCAGGTCAAAACACAATGACACCAACCATTTTTGTGGTTGGGCATAGTCTTTGGAGATTACTTATGATCATACAAGGACAATGCTTGAAAAAAACTGTCTAAAATTTGGAAATAAGATGATGGGAGAGCAATATATCCTTTCAATGTCATATTGGAATATTGTTTAACAGAGAAATCCAAAGAATATTTTATTACCCAGAGGAATCAATAATTCCATTGTTTGTTTGTCATTATCACCTATCAATTAAAGACCCAGACCATATGATTTTACATGTTAACTTGTGTATGTTTGTCTGTTTATTTTCTTTCAGTAGGAAATATAATCCCCCAAATTATGGTTTTATTGCTCTGTAGGATATTAACCAGTTTTGTATCTAACCAGAAAGCTTATTTGGTATTGTTTTTCCAATGACAACCCAACATCTGTTCCTTTGAACAAACTTAACCTTCCTGCTAGTTACCTCATTAATGAATTGAATACATTTTGACAAGTGTTCATTTGATATTTTATGATAATATTCTTAAACTTTAGAAAAATATGCTCTGACAAGTCCATGGCACAAAACTAGAACCCTTGCTCTAGCTAATTAGGGAAGTCAGAGAAGTCTATCCATAGAATTGATAACTGAAATTCATTTATTCATTCAACAAAATATTTATTCAAAAGATAATATATATTTTAAAAATATTTATTAAACATTTACCACATACAAGGCTCTCTTCTAGACATTATAGATACAGTGGTAAATATGGCATACCATTTCCCTGCCTTGAGGAAACTTATAATATTCACCTGAAGAGACACACAGTAAATAAAATAAATAAGATACATGTAAGTTAATGATAAGTTTTTAAAAATAAGGCAAAGGAGGGAGATAGGAGATATATATTCGGAGGAAAAGAATTGCAATTTTACTTCTGATAGTCATTGTAGGTGATCTTTAATAAAGACCTAAGGAAAGATGAGAGAGGGAGCTGTTTGACTATCTGGCAGAAAAATGGTCTAAAGCACTGGTTCTTAAACTTTTTTTAACTCTCTGAACCCCTTCTTTTTAAACTCTTAAGATTTATTAAGGAAAGAAGTCTTTTACTATACATAGACACATACACGTATATCTCACCATTCACTGTATTATAAGTTAAAATCACACAATTTCAAAATATTTATTTATTTAAAATTAATAAATCAGATAGTAGAGAGGCTTACATGCTAACATAAGTAATGCAGTTTGTGAAAAATAACTATTTTCTAAAATAAAAAATATAATAAGAAAAATGGCATTACTCCATATTTTTGCAAATCTCTTTATTTTTTTCATACTTAATAAAAGACGGTTGGGATCCCATATATGTTTCTGTATCCAATTTGTTGCAATATGTTGTTTTGGTTGAAGTATATGAAGGAGTTCCTGCTCCACATATATATATAGCTGGGGAAAGAAGAGTTATTTTAATAGCCTTTTGGGATAATTAATTTAATTTTTAATAATGCCTGTGGTTAGCAGCCAGTTAAAATTCCACACCTACCAGGCTGGCAGCCTCCTCAGTAATAAACACATTTCTTAGAGCTTTGATGAAGGAAGTATTCTCAAGTATCCATCTTTGGGATATGGTTGGAAGGGGCTGAGTGGATTCATTCCAACGTTTCTGTCTTTGTGAGCCTTCAGACTTCTTCCTTTAGAGTATACCAGCAAAGGTCAGGCATTTCCACATTGTAAAATGTGGGTTATTGATGAGTCCAGGCTTCAATGAGCCAACTCATCAGATTATTAACGACTTTTCACATGCTTAGGCCGATATATTAAATTTCATATTCTGGCTGAATGCATCCATGACAGTGATTCAGCCTGACTATGCCTTATGTTTTATCCTTCTTGGTCTAATCCCTTAAAATCCACTCCCACACACATTCTTTAGTTTTTTGGCAATAAAGATTGGAGAGGTCCTGACCTCCTTTGGGTGTGTGGGCCATCTCCTCATAGAGCAATCCT
Source organism: Eschrichtius robustus (assembly GCF_028021215.1). Taxonomy (NCBI): domain Eukaryota; kingdom Metazoa; phylum Chordata; class Mammalia; order Artiodactyla; family Eschrichtiidae; genus Eschrichtius; species Eschrichtius robustus. Next base: position 69,378,893 of record NC_090836.1, read on the forward strand.
TGTCCAGAAGCAGTGATGGGTGGGTTGTGAGGGGAATTAGTTTGTGATGCAAGTGCAGTCATTGAAAGGCTTTTATACAGAAGAGTTTTTTTTTTTTTTTTTTCCTCTATGTCTTGTGTTTCAGTGAATTGATGGTGGGAGTGGGGAGAACATCAAAGTTCCCAGCTTCATCCTTGCTACTCAGATGACCCTTTCTCGTGGTTTAAAACTCCACCCCTTCTGCCACCAATACTTTTCTATCAGTGTAAGAGACCTGGTGCACTTGAGAATTTATTTGAATTCTGAAATCCTCAGAATTGGACCCTGGACTTGGTTCTCACCCTCTGGCCATAGGAAATGAGGAACTCCTTCAAGACTTCTTTTTAAGCTTTCTAGTCATCCATGCCAGATATTTTTAGTTTTCAACTGTTCATTTTAAATGTATTTACTCTCTAGGGCCATCAGAAGGAGCCAGGTGACACCACAACTTTTATAATCACTGTTTTTGCTATAGCAACTGAGTTTTACATCCACTTGAATTCCCAATACTGTTGCCTGCCCATATACTTCATCACATGCTAAAATAAGTGATCATTTGAGTAATCATAATGTCACTGCATGTCATGGATTACCCGTGTCCATTTCCAGCACTCCTCAAATATGTGAGCAATCTATTTCCAAAATTTGAAGTTCTGCTTCCTGAGGCCAATTTGGGTGCCAGTTATTATACCAGTCAAGGTCCTGGCAGGAAACAGATGACATAAACTGGAGAAGAGGTTCATACGGAAACTATTTACACAGGTACAGGCAAGGTGTAGAGAAACCACAGGATATGATATGATGTCATTTCCAAATTCTTACCCTCCCACCCTGCCCTTAGGACTTCATTTCACTATGTCACACAAAATACAAATTTGGAAGTCATCCAAGATTATCCCTTTTCTATTACATCCCACTTTCAATTAATTCAGTACATCTAAAATAACTTCTCTTCCCTACAACATTGTTCTTACCTAGTGTGGCATCACGGTTCAATTCTTACTGAATCATGAGAATTTTAGTACAACATAAATTGCATATACAGGACCATCAGGAGAGGACGTTAAAGAAATAAGAAAGTAGTAGGTCATGGAGAAATCCATTGTCATAATGAGGTCATTTTCTTTAATTCATAGCAAAAGGAGGAAAACAGGGATAGCAGAGCCCTTTATATTTTCATATTATTTGTGTTGTCACAGTTGAACACTCAACTTGAGAAAATGCATTAATACAACATCAGCACAAAAGATGTGAATTTTAATATGTAGCACATCCAATTACAGCACTACAAAGAGAATTAGGAGAAAAGCAGCTATAAACATCCAGCTGCAGAGTTTAAGCAGTCTCATGCTGTGACTTTAGATAATGCAAATTTTATGTTCTCATCTCATTTTAGAAAACAAAATGCATTATATTAAAGGTCAATCTGTATTATAACCAGGGAATTACAAACTTTAACACAATTCAGAGAACATATAGACTTTGTTCTTTATTTTGATCAGTATTACTGGGGAAATGTTCAATTGCATTACATGAGATGAAGAAGGCCAACCTGTCTAAAGGTCTCCCTATCTCAAATATAGTACCATTTATTAACTATAAAGTATTGGGGTGAAACATGTCCACAGCTCTCCCTACCTATGCTGTATTGCCTGTTTATTTTATATTAACTATAATATAATATATAACTACGTAAACTACAAAATGTGAGGGTAAAGAATAACGATTGGTCGCCTACCTGTGTTGTTGGGATTCTTCAGGCCAGACAGCCTTTTACAATTGTCTAGCTTTGGTTCAAAGAGGACTTATCTGTTAGAAGGAAAGGACAAATGTCATGTGTTCCAGAAAAGGGCTCATTAAATCTCAGGATCATAGCTGGATTTTTTTGTTATTCTGAAATTAATCATTACATTGTTAATGGTTCTTTATATGCACATGAGGGGAAAAAATCAGACTTAAGAAATACATGGTCCAGGTCCCCATTCTTCCTATAACCTCTGCCCATCAAACCCACATTCTTGGGTTCCCCAATTTGGATATCCATTCTTTTTGTTTTTAAATTTAAGGCACTTATAATTCCAGAATGTCATTTTGAGACCTCATGTTAATTGCTTTAAACAAAAACATACAAACAAAAAAACATATTTACTGAAAGCATATTTCCTCTCTAGAATATCTGTATAAGATTGAATCTTCTAGAGAACTGAAAGTTTCTAGAAACATACTACAATATATCAGGATATTATTGAAAAGGAATGTGGTAATTATTTTGCTTTTTTTTTTTTACTGAAGTATAGTTGATTTATAATGTGTTAGTTTCAGGTATACAGCAAAGTGATTCAGATATAAATATATATACTTTTTCAGATTCTTTTCCATTATAAGTTATTTTAAGATACTGAATATAGTTCCCTGTGCTATACAGTAGGTCCTTGTTGTTTATCTATTTTATATATAGTAGTGTGTATTTTTTAAACCCCAAAGCCTAATTTATGTCTCCCCACCTTTCCCCTTTGGTAACCGTAAGTTTGTTTTCAATGTCTGTGAGTCTATTTCTGTCTTGTAAATAAGTTTATTTGTATTATTTTTTTTTTTTAGATTCCACATGTAAGTGATATCATATGATATTTCTCTGACTTACTTCACTTAGTATGATAATCTCTAAGTCCGTCCGTGTTGTTGCAAATGGCGTTATTTCATTCTTTTTTTATGGCTGAGTAGTATTCCATATACCACATCTTCTTTATCCATTCATCTGTTGATGGACACTTAGGTTGCTTCCATGTCTTGGCTATTGTAAATAGTGCTACTATGAACATTGGGTTGCATGTATCTTTTCAAATAGTTTTCTCCAGATATATGCCCTGCAGTTGGATTGCTGGATCATATGGTAACTCTATTTTTAGTTTCTTAAGGAACCTCCATACCGTTCTCCATAGTGGCTGCACCAATTTACATTCCCACCAGCAGGGTAGGAGGGTTCCCTGTTCCCCACATCCTCTCCAGCATTTATTATTTGTAGACATTTTGATGATGGCCATTCTGACTGGTGTAAAGTGATACTTCAGTGCAGTTTTGATTTGCATTTCTCTAATTATTAGCAATGCTGAGCATCTTTTCATGTGCCTGTTGGCCATCTATATGTCTTCTATGGAAAAATATATATTTAGGTCTTCTGCCCATTTTTTATTGCATTGTTTGTTTTTTTGATATTAAGCTGTATGAGCTTAATATCAAAATTAATCCCTTGTTGGGATTTTAGAAATTAATCCCTTGTCGGCCTCATTGTTTGCAAATATTTTCTCCCATTCCATAGGTTGTCTTCTTATTTTGTTTATGGTTTCCTTTCTTGAGCAAAAGCTTTTAAGTTTAATTAGGTCCCATTTGTTTATTTTTGCTTTTATTTCCATTATTCTAGGAGATGGATCCAAAACAATAGTGCTACGATTTATGTCAAAGAATGTTCTGCCTATGTTTTTCCTCTAGGAGTTTTATAGTATCTGGTCCTATGTTTAGGTCTTTTAATCCATCTTGAGTTTATTTTTGTATGTGGTATTAGAGAATCTTCTAACTTCATTCTTTTACATGTAGCTGTCCAGTTTTCCCAGCACCATTTATTGAAGAGACTTTCCTTTATCAATTGTATATTCTTGCCTCCTTTTTCATGGCTTAATGTACTATGAGTGTGTGGATTTATTTCTGGGCTTTCTGTCCTGCTCCACTGATCTATATGTCTGTTTTTGTGCCAGTACCATACTGTTTTGATTACTGTAGCTTTGTAGTATAGTCTGAAGTCAGGGAGTCTGATTCCTCCAGCTCTATTCTTCTTTCTCAAGATTATTTTGGCTATTCTGGGCCTTTTGTGTTTCCATACAAATTGTGAAATTATTTGTTCTAGTTCTGTGAAAAATGCGATTGGTAATTTGATAGGGGTTACATTGAATCTGTAGATTGCCTTGGGTAGTATGGTCATTTTAACAATATTGACTCTTACAATCCAGGAACATGGTATATCTTTCCATCTGTTTGTTTGTCATCTTTAATTTCTTTCATCAGTGTCTTAAAGTTTTTGGAGTACAGGTCTTTTGCCTCCTAGGAATAAATTCCTAGGTATTTTATTCTTTTTGATGCACTGGAAAATGGGATTGTTTCCTTAATTTCCCTTTCTGATATTTCATTGTTAGTGTATAGAAATGCAACAGATTTCTGTGTATTAATTTTGTATCCTGCAACTTTACCAAATTCATTGATGAGCTCTAATTGTTTTCTGGTGGCATCTTTAGGATTTTGTATGTATAGTATTCATGTCATCTGAATCCAGGTGTTGGAACTTCATGTTTTTTGGAGCCAATTGCACGAAGTGATTTTTTTTTTTTTCTATCTCCCATTTGTACAAACTACCATTTCAAATTAATTAAAACAAAATATCCTTCCTTTAAAAATGGTGGTAATTATCATAGCTTTATGATAAAACAATATAATTAGGAGCTTTCATCTTTCAATAAGCCTATGTAAGAAGGAGTTGGAAAAAATAATCATATTTTTTTCACTCTCTTTCAGATCTGAAAGATATACAGTACTCTTTTTCTATATTCTCTTTCCACTAAAATTGAATATTTGTGTGATACAAAAGTGTTTTTTTTAAAGCACAAAAAGGAATACTTTGTAACATCCACCTGATACACATTATGGCTTAGTTTAACATAAAATGTGTTATGAATTTTTGTATAGATATTTTATATAAGACAGAAATCTAAAGAAAATTTTATTCAAAAAGTGTTTAAAGGTTTTTATACACAAATTTCATTACATTGTTTTTCATTTTAGGATAGTCATAATCTAAAAGTCAATAATTTGCAATTAATTAGAAGATTATGGCTCAACATTATATTAAATATTATTTACCTATAAATAATTAATATAAGGATTTATCAGACTATTTAATGATATAAAAATGGTTGTAATATAGTAAGTGGAATATAAGACACTATACAGGGAAGATGTATACCAATGCATTAGTAGTTCATAATTTTACACAATTTTCCTTTATAAAAAATCTACATTTCCATCTGACTCTAATATTTAGGGAAAATCTATAATATTCATTTACTTATACATTTTTTAAATGTACTGCTACTTGGCTTATTCTTTAGCATAATTCATACTGTACAAAAATTTGTTGGCCACCAGATAGCTAAGAGAACCCTTTTGTGTATACATCTGATACTGGAAAATAAGAAAAGACAAGTGTAGATATTTCTTAACTATAATTTTTTTAGAAACATGTTATATGTGAGTTTGATAACTCTGAATATCTTTTCTTCATTTTTATAATTGTAAAATGAGTCACTGGCTTAAAATAAACTTTCATCAAATAAGTAATGAATATCATTCCTATTTGGAAACAAGATGCTTGAATCAACTGAAGTGCAATTTTGAAAACTTTTTTCACAAAGAACAAATTTTGAGGAATTTATTTGAGGTGAATACTATTCTCTGTATGAAACGTATGAAGCATGGCTTGCACATCAATTTATTAAATTTGATTAAGGGAGTATATTACAAAGAATGATAATTTCCTCAGTGGAAAATGGCAACAATAATAGTGTTTATCAGAGGACTGATAAGGGGAGTAAATGAGATAGTGTATATAAAGATCTTAGTATAATTTTGGGCAACTGACTATATTTTATTGCAAACAAGTTGATTTAATTGATGTGTAACATCTCAAAGAAAAATGATACACAATATTAAAGTAATAATTAGGTAACTTACTATGTGTCAGTTACCAGTATAAATGCTTTGCATGAAATAACTTATTTATCCACTTAAATTACTCTATGATTTACATATTATATCAGGTCTACGATCTTTCAGCTATAATTTTGAAAGGCAAAAGTCTCTGAAAACTTTGTTTGGTTTTGGTTTTTTTTCACACAGGCAGAAATCTGACCTGAATTGATATGAGGCTATTTTTATTCTTGAATTATCTCTTAGTTTGAATATTTATTCATTTTGCTGCAGCAATTTTAATATTTTAATATACTGCTTGAAACCCTACTGTGACTGTTATGTAAATATATGGTGTTTGCGCTGAATTACCTATCTAAAATCCAAAACATTCTGAATTTGAAACACCATTGGACCCAAGGGTTTTGGAAAATAAGTTATGAACCTATATTATCATGCTCATTTTCATGCCCAGGTAAACTGGGGCACAGAGGCAGTAGTTATTTTGTAATGTCACACAGCTTGTCAGTAGTAGACTTGTGATTAATTTTCATGTAAACATTTAACATGGTTCTAAATGGTTTTCTCATCATTTCTTCCTTTTCCACTGACTCCAAAGTCTCAGACGTGGAATGTTAGATGGACACCTATAGATATGAGTGTCATTTTAAAAGGAAAGAAAAACTAGCTAAGAAATCATTTTATATTCTAGAGAGGAGATTATACTGGTCAACTGAGACGAGTCAGTTGAGACTAGACATTAATTTATTCAAATGTGTGTGTGTCATGGTTACTCCAAAGTGGTGCAAAATGCTGTGCCAGCATGTACTATCCAAAAAAAAAAAAAAACCCAACTGTGGCTTACTGTATAATAATCAGTCTGAAATGTGGAATTACAGGGTAAGCAAATTTTTCAAAGGGCTTAAATATCTGTCTTGATTGAAATTTCACAGATGGAATTTCTAGAGTTATCCATGTAGCAGCTTGGGGTAGATGTTAGGAAATTGAGTTTCTGTCTCTGGCTTAGAAACCAAATCGTTGTGTGACCTTGAGTAAATAAGTAGTATTTTACTTCATAGATTCCCACTTCTAAATTCTAAATTATATTTAGAATTCTGTTTCTATGAAATATAAATGAAATAAATGTACATGAGTACAGTTAATTGAGCCATTTTTAGTAAGGCCTAAAAGTAGTATTTATTACTATTTCAATGTGTAATCTTGAAGCAGTTTGTCCCATTTCATAGTATCAGAAGCCAAACTTGAAATTGTCATCTACAGTGTGTCCCAAGATTGAACATTTAAGCTAGTTCTCCAACTCTTTAATAGCTTCTTAAAAAGTGGCAAAACAATAATTTTGTAATCACAGCTCTAAACATAAATTCCATCCTTAGTCAAATTGTAAATACGTAAGTTGATAATTCAAACATATTTGTTTCTGTCATACTTTTCATAAATTATTAATGTTTCCCAGCTTTAGGCATTATTGGGACAGTAGAATACTGCAAACTCTTAAACTATTTCAATCAAGAGCAAAGACCTATTCTCTCCTTTCCCACTAGATTAGTGGTTTCTGATTTCGAGAACAATACATATTCCATTATTGCTAAAACTTCTTTGTATACAAAAAGATTGTTGTCATGACTCCTGTGGATGGCTTACTTTTTAGGCCACTAATGTAGAAACATTCTATTAAATCAAATAATGTGGATAAGCCTTCAGAGTTGATGATAGAGTATACACCCTGGGAAGCATATAGAAATATCCAGAATTATAAATTGTGTTAATCCATATTGCAGAATATATCTCAAAAAATAATTTTAAAGGGCTAGGCATGGGTTGCTTTAAATTTTAGGCCTCTCTTCTCTGATTCAAAACTTAGATTTGTTTTTTTAATTAATTTGTTAATAAAGTATATCAAAATAAATTTGCTTGGAAAAGCAGTTTGAGGGTAAATGTAATAAGTGAATTTAGCAGTAGTTTATCACTTTTTAATAAAGGAAGCAGTTATTGTGAATGTTTACAATTTAAAATGATACACTGATACTACACCAAATTATATGTAGATTAGGAAAAAAGAAATCCAAACTACTCTTCTCAAAAAGCAAGCATAAAATGCAGGTCACACAGGTATGCTAATGCTTTTTAAACTAATTCAGGTTTTAATCTACATTTAAAAGCACAAAAAGTCACCTTCAAAACCTACTGCCATGTTATTAACTCAAGCAGAATTTCTAAAAGACTTTCTCCTAAGGATGGCAAGTGGGAGTGGGTGGTATTAAAGATCTACTTGACTTTTTCCACTTCTGTGAAACCAGCTCCTTCTACTAGTTTCTCTATTTCTATTGTATTAATATTACATATACTATAATAATAGTATATGATAATAAAATAATTTTAGTATGCATATATATAATAATAAAAGACCAAATATAGGAGACTCTCACAAAAAAAGTTTGGGGGGATAAGAAATGGAGTTAGGTCTTCTATAACCATGAGATGGTGAACAATCTCTGTTCCATATTAGGAAAACAAGATCTCTCAGTGACGTCCATTGGATGGCTATATCTGGATTGGTGGGTTAAGTAAGCCCTAGGCTGGGTAGTGTTTGTATGGTGCCCATTTTAGGATTCCACCATCAAAGCACCTCTGCATTATATGTGATTTCCCCAATTTGGGATTATGGCATTTGGCTGCCTCTGCTTTGTATGTAGTGTGCCCAAGAGGTCAAAGTTCATCTGTCCCTTCTTGTGGTTATCCCTCTATCCCAGAGGAGAAAGTTTGACCATAAGGAATTCCGTCTACTCTAGCATAGAATCATCTTTGAGTGTCACTGTATATCAGAGGTTCAGCAATAAAGCTGATTCATTAAGATAACAATTCTCTGAAACCTATACAACTGTATTGTATTACCATAAACACAACTGCAAGTAGAAGTTTTCCTTGATCCAAGCAACCCTTCTAGCCAGTGATGAACTAATTTTGGTGGATGGAATGCCTTCACTAATGGATTCTGTACAATCTGTAAGGTTGACATAAGGTAGGCTAAATTTCTAAGCCTAATCAGCTAACAGGTAACATGCAATAAGCCCTGGTTTCACCAACCTGATATAGGGAAGAAGGAGTTACTCAAAATCAATCCTTAGAAAACTTGCACTGAAGACCCTTGGTATTGTATCCCACTGTCGTTTTTATATTATTTTTTGTTTCTTGAACATACCTGAAAGTGACACGTATTTGTGTTGATCATTATCTATTATTGTTTTTAGCCTCTGAAATTGAGTTGTAACAAAAGTTGTCCCCACTTAGACCTCATGGCCTGTGTGGTTTTTGATCAGGTAAACTGGGCCTCTGCAGAGAAACACAGGAAAGTTTTCCCAAACCTCATATGGATAATGGTCTTTGGGGACTAGCGTAATCACAGATGCCTTGCATAATAACTAGAATTACAAGGTACTGGTAGCATGGAGATATTCTGTAAAAAAAAAAAAAAAAAAGTTCCCATATACCCAAGCCTTTCTGCACTAAATGCTATTGCAAAGGCACAGGCTAACTATAACCATGTATTTCGAATACACCAAGAACTGAATATGGTTAAACTCAACTATGCTGAGAGAAAACAATGATCTAGTGATATTTGGGTTAAATGACCAAGAATACCAGAACAATAATTACAAAAAGAGAATGATTGTTTTAAAGAAATTCATTCAGCTGTCTTATTTTGTCAGTTTCAGGCATGGGCTATATATCCACTGTCATCTCCTTGGTTCAGAGTTCTTGGGCAAAGTGACTGCTTCTTGTCTGCTTCTGGAGACTTTTTTGACTCAGCCTCAGTTTAAGGTCTCATGTGAGTAGAAATCCACTGATTTGGTAGTTGGTAGCTTGGTTGGCAGTTTGCTTGCACTGTGAAACATGAACCCATAATAAGAACAGAAATGGTGTTCGGTAACGTTGTAAAGCATTTTCAAGTTGATATGTGTTATGGATTGAATTGTATCCCCCAAAAAGGATATATTGGCGTCCTAACCACCAGGACCTCAGAATGTGACCTTATTTAGAGGTAAGGTCTTTACAGAGGTAATCATGTGAAAATAAGGTAATTAGGGTGAGTCCTAATACAACTGGTGTCTTTATCATAAGGGAAATTTGGAAGCAAAGGCATGCACACAGGTAGGACACCACGTGAAGACTAGAGTTTGCTAATACATGCCAAGGAGCCAAAGCTAGAAGAGAGACGTGAAGCAGATCTTTCCCTAGTGCCTTCCCAGGGAGCATGGCTCTTCCAACACCTTGATTTCAGACTTCTAGCCTCCATCCCTGTGATGGACAATTCTGTTTTTCAGAAGGTTGGTCTGATTGCTGTGAGTCAACTGTAGCTGGCTTAAATTGAGCAGTTATCCATCCGAAGGTTTGAGGGGGAAGGACGTCAACTTTGTGGGGAGAGAAGCATCTCATACAGCTGGGGTGGTAAAAGCTGCTCATTTAGCATGTAGCCCTGCAAGGGCATTGCCATTGGCTTTTGGTCTGCCTATGTGCTTCTATTTAATAACCATTTTTTCTTTGTGAGTTTTGAATAGCTTCTACTAAATCATTGATATTGTTCCCACAGTTAGTCAAAATATCTGAAGAAGTCACAAATCCTTTAGGTTTCATGACATTTCAAAATCATGAGCAATTCTAAAAGCATAACTTTTGTCTTTTGCCACAATAAAGGCTTCAGTCAGAGCTATTAATTCTGCTACCTGGGAAGATCAAATATTATGAAATGGAGCCCCTTAATGGCTGCATTTTCAGCAGATACAACAAAAGAGGAGGCCTTTGTAATTTCTAAAATAAAATCCATCTATAAACCATATTAAATCAAGATGAACTAAAAGGGGTTCTGTAAGATCAGTCCTGGGCATGCTTTCCTCAGTTATTGCTAAAGTCACGTTTCCCCTTCACCCTGAAAAGGAATCAAATTACAAGAGTAAGGTTTGAACTATGTTAAATAGTGATGTGTAAAAGAGATAAAAAGGGCTTCATAAATGGAAAAGTTGCTGATAGAGAAATCTTGAGTGTTGTCTAAAAGTAACAATGATTGTTCAGCAGGTGCAAACCACAGAGTCAGTGAGAAGCAAACAACATATTGGCAGAGGCTTCAACCAGTTTGACAGCTGCTGCCGAGTTCTGCAAGCATAAAAAGTATGCCTCAGTTACTAAACCAAGGACTAGGTTAAGAGAGGCAACCTACAGGCTCCAGCGAGCTAATACTCCTAATATATCATCCTGTCTCTCGTGAACAAAAGGAGAAGGGGTCGACATGGCTAGGGGTACCCAAAGTGGGGGATTGTTGAAGAGAAGCAGTGAAAGAAGAGAAAGCTGCTTTCACTTCTGCTTCACATGGAAGCGACTCAGGAATTGTTGCTTTAATAAGTTCATGAGAGGACTGAGCTACTTTTTTTTTAAATTAGGCGTTTATTGCTCGCAATAACCAGTTAATACCCCCAAAATTCTTTTCATTGTTTTTTACTTTAGAACGTTGGTCAAATGGAATCATCTCTGTTCTGGTGAATGGAAAACATCCATGGCTGACAGATTGTGACCCAAATAATTTATACAATTTCTTAACAAAATTATAGCTTTTTTTCTACATGGTTTGTAAAGCTTTTCAGCTGATATTGAAAAGAGCTATATGAAGTCTTCTTGTGAACTACTTAGATTAAGAGGGCAGAGTAATCTACATATTGTACAAGGATGAACTCTCAAAGAAAAATTAAATCCTTTTGTTTAGACTGACTTGTTTAGATGGAAGGAAAGATGAGAATTCTGTAAATCCCTGAGGTATAACCATCTAGATATACTGTTAATTTTCCCACAAAAATAACAAATATTAACTGTCTTTATGTGTCTAGTAAGGAAAGCTGCATATAAACTGACCACTGTGAAATATTTACTTTTTCAGGGACAGAGGACAGGGCATATTTGTGTTGGGAACTACCAGGAATCTAGGGATCACAATTCTATAGCTCACCTTGAGATCTTGAACAAATAGGGGTAGCCTTTTCTCATCGGCTTCTTAACTGGCTGTGTGGGAGTCTTGCAAAGACTAAGATGTGGCCATCCTTATTCTAATACTCAGAGAAATGAATTTTATTCCTGAGCTTTCTTCAAGTTTGAATGGATACTGGGATGACCTCAGTGGGGGGTTATAAGGATTCATTTGAATCTTAGTAGGTCATTTTCCAATATTCTAGTCACGTCAGTCGAGTCAATATTCTACTCACGTCTCATCCAAAGAGTAGAAGGAATCTAACATTGCACCGGAGAGGACGGTACATGTGAATGAACTGCTATAATTTGGGTTGTTCTGATGTGGTGCCACCTGGCACACCTTTAATTTGATGATGCTGTTACAGAGCAAGTCTCAATTAAGCTTGCTGGAGCAGAGGCACACAATGGAAATTAGTAAAAGTTGCAAGACTAGTAAGATCATAGATTTCAATGTCTTTTGGAGACAACCTCCCCAGTTATTTTATTAGTACTCCAAGGAACAGGTTGAGGTAAGTGGTGAGATTTAAAACAGAAAATGAAGCATCCGCATTGAAAGGCCTGCGTACAAACAGATACAACGCAGACAATGCTGTATCTTGAGTGTCATTGTTGGGTCCCTAATTTGACTTCACCAAGCTCCTTTCTCAGTTTCAGCAGGTAGCCACTTTTCCAGTGCCTTAATCTCTTTAGAGATGTCACATTTCCTAGAATGTTTTATACCTACCATGTGACGGAACCATTTCCCTCCTAGGCATTTACCCAAGAGAAATGAAAGCATATGTCCACACAAAGACCTATACACAATGTTCATAGAAGCTTTATTTGTGGGAGCCCCAAACTAGAAACAACCCAAATGTCAATCAACAGGCAAATGGATAAACAAATGCTGATGCATCCATACCATAGAGTACTTAGCAATAAAAAGGAACTATTGATAAATGCAACAACACGGATGAATCTCAAATTCGTCTGACTGAAAGAAGCCAGACAGAAAAGAGCACCCAGCAGATAATTCCAATTTTATAACATTTTTGAAAACGCAAATTATCTATAGTAACAGAAAGCAGATCGGTGGCTGCTAGGGACCCATCTGGGGAGCCCCTGATAGGATTGATGACAAAGGGCCATGAAGAAACTTTTGGAGATAACGGTGATGGATTTGTGATTGTGGTGTTGGTTTCATGAGTGTATACGTGTGCCCAAACTCACCAAATTATACATTTTAAGTATGTTCAATTGATTATACCTCAATATATCTATTTGTGAAACCCAGGGTCACTAGGCCCATGAAGTGTGCACCTCTGATGTAAGGCTCTCAGCTCCATGGGTGACTCCATCAAGTGTTCTCAATGGCAATTATCCAAATACTTAAAGAGAGCCCAGTGTTAAACTGCCAGTAAAATGCAGATGTCCCACATTTTAGTATAAATATTTCCCTTTCAAACTCCTAGGGAGAAAATAAAGTCTATATATTAAATTACCTTTCAAGTTAATGTCCAAAGGCAAAAAACTCAAAACCCAAAATCCAATTCTCTTGCCCTTATAAGGCAAAAGTCCAACTAAATTAAAGTCCCTTCCAGTTTCTTATTTTGTTCACTCACAGCCAGCAATGTTAATGCCTCGATGGATTCCTACAGCAGCTGCAGCCTGTGTGTTTTCCTTGGAAACGGATGTAGCTCATTCAGCTCCTCAAAAGTTAATATTAATTCAACATCAAGTCTATGGTGTGTCTCAATTTTTAAAAGGTCCAAAGAATAGCACATCCGAAGTAATTGTAACACTTGCCTCACACTCACCAGATTTACACAGCAGTTATCCTGGACAAAATTATGTTCCCAGAACCCAGTAGTTGTTATTGTCAAAGACAATTCCTAGTACAAACTCTATAGTAGAAACTCATGGGTCTGTAGGAAGGAGGGTAACTGGGGATGGCTCCAGCCTCATCATAATGCCAACCAGTTTATGCCAATTGTCAGGGGTCCATGCCCTGCACGCTTCAAATAAATTGGAAGACATTTTTCAGCAAGAAGTTAGATTTATCACCATGCATTTAGCATGGCACACTGTATCTTCTCTCTGGCATTTCAAACAAACACTGATACTATCTTGCAAGGTATAGACTTGCTGTGGTGCAGTCCCAATCACAAGGTGTCATTTGTGGTCCCGATCTTTCCTATCCAGCATAATCAAAATCTCTTTATATTCAGAATTTGCTCTTTTACACTGCATTTTATGACTGGCATGATTTATTTATTTACTTATTTATTTTAACATCTTTATTGGAGTATAATTGCTTTACAATGGTGTGTTTCTGCTTTATAACAAAGTGAATCAGCTATACATACACATATACCCCCATATCTCCTCCCTCTTGCGTCTCCCTCCTCGTACTTTTTAAATGCAGAATGCTCAGTAGAGCGGGAGGACTTACCAAAACCTTAATGCAATATTGGGCTGCATCTGTTACCACTTATAAAGGATTGCACTTTACTATGCTATGTTTTACGAGTATTCTTGCAGTTCTTTTGTTTTAATGATGATAACCAAGCCTTTCTCATTTTGCAGTGATTGCAAGGAGGCAGGAGAAGCAGTATTCCAGTACTTTCCTTTGGCTCACAAACCTACCAACAGAGACAACACTGGTAAGGTCCAGTAACAATGTTCTTACATGACAGGGTCCCACAGGATCTGGAAAGCTTAATTCCTGCTGTGACACTGCTGCCTTACCATCATCATTCAAAAAATATTACACTAGCAAGCTATGTACATCCACTTAAGGAAAAGATTATAAATATCAAACTCTGCTTTATAAAGACCTCACTATAATATGGTGGGGGCTGAAGGTATAAACCTGCTTACAGGTTTCTGGAAAGACCATCCCCCTATAAAATGTACTTAATTCAAAATAAATTAAAAAGTCGAAGGGGAGTCTCTGCCTCCTTCACCATTCCATTACTATGGAATTTCAAAACCGTAATAGTTGATTGCTAAATTTAAACATTTGATTGAAATGATTTGTTGAAAGCTCTGCTCCCTTATTTTCAAAACAAACACTTTATTTCATCTGAATTTCATATGGTATAAAAGTTATTACATGCTTGAATCTGTTGCTCAAATAGCAGGTTCTTTCAGTTCCTTTTTTTTTTTTTGGCCATACCAAGCAGCACTCGGGATCTTAGTTCCCCAACCATGGATGGAACCTGTGGCCCCTGCAGTGGAAGCGTGGAGTCTTAACCACTGGACTGCCAGGGAAGTTCCCTCTTCCAGTTTTTAAGGCCAACCTTCCTTCAGCAGCAAATAAATCATATATAATATGATATATAGCAGCAAACAAATCATATATAATTTCTATAATATATATAGAAAACTTTCTTTTAGAAAAACAAACATATTTGGACATTTTATATTGAGTATAGCTTAGCAATCCAGTCTGTGTTGACAAATTTAGTTAACTGTTAGGAGGGACAGTACATATACAAGAGAACTCAATAGCCAGCAGATATTTTAACACTTGATTAATCAGGCAACATGTCTGACCTAATTTTTTTCTTGTATTTTTTTTAGAAGATACTCCATTTGTAAATTCAAGTTTGGTTGCCCCTTTTTAGTCTTTTTGTTCAATATTTTGAACACTTCCATTTTCTTCTTTTTGTAGAGCCTTTGAGCTTCTTCTCTCTCTTGTTTTCTCCTCTCAAATTCCTGAAATTATTAACATGTATAATTTTCATTAGTAATAAACAATAGATATTGTTCAATAATTTTGTTGAAATAGCTATCACCATGCAAAAACTTCAGGTTTGTCTTATATTTTGCAAAATGTGAAGTGTTACTCGTAAGTGCAGCAGTGTACCCTCTGCCGCTATGATACATGCTATGCCATAGAATAATGTAAAGTTATTAAACAATTTTAATTATTTGTATACAAATAAAGCACAGAAGAAAGAAGGCACATTTATTTAATGGTTTCACATTTAATTAGATCCACTGAAGAGTCAGAAGTGACATTAGAGGTTATCTAGTCCATGTAACACAAATCATTTCCAGAATATCTGGTATTCTTTTAAATTTGCCATCTGATCCAGATTTAATTCAAGAAGCATTTATTGACTACAAACTATATATATGTAAAATATTGTGCTAGGTATTATGGTTTTGATTATTTAAGAATTATCATGCTCATTTGATTTGCAAAGATAAAGACTCAAATTCATTGGAGTTTAAAGAAAAATAATTTGAAGTTATATAGACCTGAAAATCACTACTTGAAATACAATATTCTTAAATATAAGTTAAAAATTCTTAAATAATGCAATATGTGAACTGTTTTTCAGTTTCCCCTGTAACGCATATAGCCCCCAAATGACACAGCCTTACATTTGTATGGTGACATAATTAACAAAGTGCTTTCATATATGTCACAGCATATTCCATTCTTTTAAAACTTTCTATGCTAGGATTTATCTTCACCTTACGGATAAGGGGCTGATGCTCAATTTTCACGATTACAAAGATGTAACATTTATATATACATAAAGGAAGTTTTTTTTGAACTAGTAAAATGTTTTACAGTATAATGGTCCATATTTCATCTGGTATACTATTTCCAAAGGTGGCAGGTATCAGAAGGTTGGTTAAAAATATGCATAATCTTAACAAACTATGAAACAAAGGTCCAGTTTTTCCATGGAGAAATGTTTCTGCTTTACCCTAGTCTGCCATCGGTTTAAGAATAATCATACGAATTTTAGATGTTAAACTTCCAGATTTCTTAATTACACAATTTGTAAAGCTAAGACATAAAAGAAATTATATGTCAGTGCCATCTTTGGGGTATTTTTGATTGATGTGCTCTCCTTTTTAAAGTGATAGATTAATATAGCTTCAATATAATAAACAAGAATTAACCACAAATAAAATAATTTTGTTGAAGCTGTGGATACTTTTGTTCTGCTCATTTGAAAAAGGCTGTTATAATTTTGGGTTTCTGAATGATAACAAAGTGTGGTAACTTTTTGCTAAGTTAATCTAGTAACGTTTTTAATAAGCAAGACCAACTCTTTAATGTAAATTTATGAAAATCATCTACTTTTTTTAAAATTAGTAGTTCTCAAATTTTATTATGCATAATCTCTTGAGGCCCTTGTTAAAAAAAATGCAACTATCTGGACCTTACTCTTGAGAAACACTGTCCCAGATGCTCATATTATTAACCTATGAGCAGTACCTTTAAAATCCTATTCTTGACTACTACTATCACCTCTCAAGGGTAATATAAACAGTCAAGGAATCTGAATGTTGAAATTCTCCAGCTCTTCTCAGATTATTCATTTACTCAGCAAATATTTACAGAGGGCATACTATGTGCCCCATATTAAGAAGAAAAGCTTACATATACACTTAGGATGAAGACACATGAATCTAAATATTTTAAAAGTAGATCTTACTTGTCTCTTAGCAGCACGCTTAGCTTGTATCTGCTCATACTCTTCCTGTGCTTTTTGATTTGATGTTTTCTTTTTATTTTTCTTTGGAATAGTAATGGAACTTTGCAAGATAAATGAAAACAAATCACAAGTATTAAAAATAATATAACCAAAATTATGACACAATTATGTCAAATAGCACTTGTATAGTCAAATCTCACTAATGCAACTTAAGGGGTGGGGGTGAAGAGAATTTGAAAGAAAGAGGACATTAATTTTATTAGTAAAATGTCCAAATAACATATTAGAAATTTTGTTACAGCTTTCAAGATATAGAAAATAGTAAATGGAAAGTCTTGGAGAAATATTTCAACCAGGGAAAATATAGAAAGCTCTGAAAGATCTGAAAATGTTTAAAAACAGGAAACCACATATGAATGGTAGAAATGACAGACTGAAAAAGGCATTAATTTGAAGGACGTTATGAAGGACCTTGTGGGTGTACATGAACTTTAATCCCAAAGTTCTTTGACCAACTTGTCTCTATTCCATTTTATTTGTTTTTTTAATTGCAACCAAGTCTATGTCCTCTGGGGGAAAAAAAAATCCAGGTTAATAATAACAGTAGTAGTAGCAGTTAACACTCATGTAGCACTTCCCATGTATCACATGCCTTTTTAAACACCTATATTAATGAACTCATTTAATCTTCACAACATCTGAGACAGGTCTAAGATACCATAGTCTGTAAATAATCCATTCTGGGGTTGTACAACATAGCAGCTATAAATTACATACTTACTTTTATTATTTGCATTTTAGAGAAGAGGACATTGGGCACCAACATATTAAAGCCAGCTCCAAAGTCCACGATGTTAAGCACTACACTATAATACCTCTCAAAAATTAGATTTTTTTAAAAAACATACATTAATAACAGGAGTTAACCATGGTCCAAGTAAGTTAAATGTACTTGAGAGGCTGAAATCTAAAACCCAGGTCTCTTAATTCCCATTCCATTACTTCTTCTATTAAGGCTACCTGACTTAATTTATAGTCATTTAAGCTAACATGAAAGCCTCCATGAAAATATTTTCACATAATTACCTGTGACTTCTAATATGCCTTAAGAAAAATCCCAATTACTACAGAAATTGTTCTGTAATCTCTTTCCTAAAACCCTACTTATATCTACAATGAAGAATTTCAAAAGATGGTAATACATACTTTATTCTTACGCTACATTGTTCTTCTGCATGAGGCTGCTCAATGCTACAATGTTCTTCAGACAAAGCCTGGTCAGTGCTACACTGCTCTTCTGCCAAAGGCTGATCAACTTGTTCTTCTGACAGAGGCTGGTCAACTTGTTCTAACAAAGACTGGTCAGCTTTTCTAAGCTGCTTCCTGAGTCTTTCCTCTTCAGCTAAATAGAGATGTTTCAGATGATCAGGGTACCGATCTGTGAACTGGGATTCCCGTGAGGTTTGAGCCTTCTTTTCCCTCCATATCAGCTTCTTGTAATTTTGCTGAATTTTTAGTTTTCTTCGAAATGCAAAGCCTTGTCCTGTTGAAGAATATGTCAGTCATGAATTACTTTCTGAGAAAATAATTTGCATGAAAAATGTAGTTGCTAAATTAAAATTAAAAACTTTTTACATCATCACGTTTAGATGCTAGAATTACATTATGTTTTGCTTTAAAACGTTATTTCAAGAAAACAAGTTTAAGCTAATGGAATAAACAGTACACTGGTCCTTCGCAAAAAGACCAGGCTAACAGTAATTGTGCAGAACTAAAGAATCTCAAAGAAGGAAAGAAGACTAGAGTGTTGCACAACTCCAACTTATTGTATTCACAAATCAAACAGATTTCTTAACTCATCTAAAACACTTAACCTAGGTCTTCACTAAATACCTGCGGGAAAAAACCCTCAAATCTATTACCTTACATTAGAGAAAATACTCTACGACTGATTTTCTAAAGTAATTCAACGCAAACGAGGAAAGACGGTGTACGACTTTCTCAACAGCAATTATCAGAAAACTACTTATTTAAGATTTATACATTCCAAATGGGTTTTAAAAGTACTTACAAACAGCAAGACAAAATGAAAAACACAAACTAAAACGAAGCAAATAAACACAGTAAGAGAAGACTGGAGGGCTCTGGGGTATTTGTCATCAGCAAGAGGGTGGGGCAGTACATTTCCGGCCCCGCCTTCTATCCTTTACCGTAATACATGCACAAATGGACTCATAGATTCTCTCTGCTTACGGTTTCACGGGGAAAATGTAGAGAAAAAGAGTTCTCATTAAAAAATGGGATTAAGTCGAGGAAAATGTTGAAAGATTTAGAGCAACACTGCCTCGCCTTCCCATCCAGAACTCTGAGAAGCCCACGGCTTCAGCAGATTTAAGAATAGATTTCTCTGCCCCAAGTACGGCTCGGTCTGGTTCCTAAATCCTTCCCAGCTTGGGCGGATCGCGTATCCTAAGATTTCGCAGGCCCGAGGACTTGTAAAAGGCTGCCTTCTTACATACATACCCTCGCGAACGCTCCCCGCGAAGGCTTGCGGATGATTAGGTCGCCACGTCCTCCGTTTCATATTCTTATTTCTGAATCCGACCAGTGAAACTCCTTCGCCACGCGTCCCAAAGCTCCCTCTCTGCCCCCTTGCTGCATGCCTTACCGGCGCCATGGCACACCAACCGCGGCGCCAGAAAAACACAACTGGCGCGGTCAAAAATACGTCATCAGGCAGAAGCAATCAGCCGCCCACCCACAGTCCAGATCGGAATTCTACTTATCCGGCCTACACTTTCCACTGAGCCCTTGCCTTGCGGCCACGTTTGCGCCACCTACAGCCCGGGAGGGTGGGCGTCATGGCGGCTTCTGGGCCGCTCCCGGTGACCCAGGACCTGTCCACGTTGCGTGCCAAGTTGCAGGGGCTGCTGCGGTTCCTGACGGAAGCCCTATCCATTTCCAGTGCACATACGGTGGACTTCTACACGGAGTCCGTGTGGGAGCAAGTGGTCGACTTGCCCCCGGAGACGGTGCTGGCGGCGCTGAGATCGGCGGCGGAGGCGGAGGCGGAGGCCCAGCCCGCGGAGGCGCGCCTCCAGGTGGAAGCCGAGAGCGGGTCAGGTGAATGGCTGGTGGGCGGGGCGTTCAGGAAGGCGGAGAGACGTCCCGCCCAGTGAAGGGTGGTGTCCCGTAGCGGAAGTCAAGCGGAAACAGGTACGCGGCGGGGCTGGCACTGGCGGGGCGAGGATGCGCTGCCTGGTAGGGAGCAGAGCCCCTTCTCCGCTTCCTGGCGGCGTGCGGCGGGACGCTCCTCCCGAATCCCGTCTTCCATGGGTGCTTGTGTATTTCCACAGTTTAAAGAGAGCAAGAAGCATTGCTAGGACCTTTCTTCATTTAGTAATTCAACAGTCAGTTTCTTAACTGGAGGGGAACAGTACTTATAGATTGCACGTGGAGCACAGCAGAAGCTAAATCAACACCTAACAATCAAGATCATTTCAAATGGTGATTATGGCCAAGAAGAAAATAAAACCAGTCAACTGTGATAGCGACTGTGTGAGGAGGCTGCTTTCACCTGGTTGGCCATGAGCATGAGAAGGCGCCGGCCTGCAGTGAGCCGCAGGAAGGGATTTCAAGCCCACGGAATCGCGGAGGCCCTGAGCAGGAAAGAGCGGGGCGGGTTGAGGTTCAGATGCCTGAGTGGCTAAAGCCAGGTGCCGGGCAGTGGCAGGTGCGGCCAGGGAAGTAGGCAAAGCCGGATCGTGCGGGGCCCTCTGGGCCTCGGAAGGATACTGGGTTTGAAGTAGGATGAGAAAGCTTTGGGCCATTTAGTCAATATAGTGCTTTAATATACTTTACATTTGAAAAGATAACTGTGATAGTTATTTGAAGAACAGACTAGTAGGGCAAATCTGAGAGGCCAGTTAGAAGGCCATTTCAGTAATACAAGGAAGAGATGAGACGATTGTGGGCTGGGGTGGTAGTAGTGAAGACCGGGAATATTTGCTATCTCTTTTGAAAACTGTTTATAAAATATCTACTACTGAAACTTAGATTTTACTAAGGCAAGTACATTTTGGAAGTAGTATGATGAGAAGACACCAGCAGGATCCTGGGATTTCTTCTACTTTGTTTCCAGGCGGTCCCAACCTTGCCCTTGCTAGTGAACTTTATTCACTTGAGCATTCTCTGAAGGCAAAGCACCACTAGCGGGCCTTCCTATGATAAATCTTGGTAAATAGTGGTTTCTTTAAAGTCACTGTTTATTGTTGGAAAGTTAGGCACTTCTTTTTTTTGGTCGTTAACACAGTTTATTATTGGCACACTTAACAGTAAAGCATACATAAAATACAGCTGTTTTATAATACACGGAGCCACTGTCTTACACGTATAGAGAAACGCATTAATATGCAAATGGAAAATTAGTTTTTTTATAAAGTTTCACATAAATACACTGGAATTGCTCCCAAAGAAAAGTCCCCATAAAAGAACCAGGTTAGGGCTTTACAAAATATTATACAGGAAATATACCATGAAAAGAAACAACAGTCAACTCAGATACAACAAAAAAAAAACACAAAAGAGTTTCAGATTTATTAAACTGCCCACAAAATTAATGGATTACATGGCTTGAAAATATTTGGATCAACAGAAATTTTACAAACGCCTACATTCTCAAGGAGCCAAGTGCCTTTCTTTACATAAAAATCAGCCTTGGTGTCTTTGATGACAAAAAGACATTTCTTGTTTCAGCACTCAGGCTCGATTGAACCAACTCAGGATCAAGGACCAATTGACATTAGCCTGGCCATAAATTACCCTGCTGGGCCCTCTTAGCTGTTACCCAATGAAAGAAAAGGTGAAGGGGGAAAAAAAAGGTACATTTAAATTACTTTCCAAAAGTGGATTTTTTTCCTTTTCTTTTTTTACTGAAACAAGTAATTCTCAGATGCAAGTCAAAAAGCAGAAACTATTTTACAATATTAAAAAGTCTATCTGTAGTTGGGTTCAGCATAGAATGAGATCCTGAGCACTGAGAGTTTATTGACAATATGGCGTTTTTTGGATGGTTGGGTGGGGCGGGGGGAATGAAATTAACAAATGTGGTTAAAACCGAGCCAGGAGCAAGCCTAGCTTTTGCTCTTATTTTAATTACGATCACTGCCAGTATCTGTGTTACCTGTGAAGGCCTCCAGGGAGGGGTCATGGAAGTTTATTTGGACCGATCCTCTCAATTAAAAAAAAGAAAGAAACTCAGATCCCTGCGGTTTAGAAATAGGTATTTGCATGGAAAAGTTTTAATGTCTCTTCCTTTCTCTGCTGTGAGTAAGGATCTGAAATAGTGATTGTAACTCACAGGGGCTATGGACAGTGGATTCTGGAGCTGGTCAGTCTTACTGGGAAGCTTGGGGTGGGGGGTTTTCTGATTTGGTCTCTTGAGTGGTGGGAGGTTCACTGTTCCATGGGCTGCAGTTCCCCAGGGCGGGTGAACTGGTGAAGTCTTCCTCGTCGTCCATGCCGTGGGCTGCATCATACTGCGTGTTTTCTAATCTAGTGATAAGCCTTTCGTCCTCGTCCCCAAACTCACCTCCCATCAGAGTTGGCTCTCCTACCACCATCACATCCTGTGAGGAGGACTGGAAGTGACTCCTTCAGGGTGTCTCAATGCTTCTCCTTAAGTTGGCCAGAAGGGGTCACTGCTGTTGAATGACACAGGTCTCCATCCGTCCCAGGGTTGAGGCTGCAGTTCAGGATCGCTCCTAGCCCAGGTACCTGACTGGACAGACTCAGGTTGGCAGCTGGCGTCTTCTTCTTGCCGCCTGTGCTGTTGTCAGTGTTCCCAGTGCCGCTGCTGGAGGTGCTGCTGGTGGAATTTTTTCTTTTTGTCTGTTTCGTTGTCGGTTGCCTTGTGGGTTCTGGCGGCGCCACCGTCCGCTCCCACTTCTGAAACAAGCAGGTCTTCAGGCAGTCTGGTGGACTGAGGTTGTAAGTTTTATGTCTGGACATCAGTTCCTGCATTGGCTCCAGTATTACACACAACCTGAGGTAGTTGACGGTGAAATCTGTTAGCCCCGTCCTGGTGATGTTTTTGGACAGCTGATCCAGGACCTGAGGACCTTGTGCATGCATGGCAAGAATGCTCCTTGGGACTAACTCTCTGTATTGTCTAATGGTAAAGTGCCATGTTTTTATTCTCATGAGATCATCAAAGGTGAACTCCAAGATCAGTCTGCCTTCCGTACACACCTTGGTAAACATGGGCTTCCCGTGCTGGGTGACCATCGCACGCTGGCCGCAGTCCACCATGTTGGATGAGCTGTGGTAGGATTCTTTCGAGTGTTTGAGAATGTAATACAGGTCAGTATTACAGACACAGTGCTAAAGTAACGGGGGATGAGGGTCCCGCCGGTAGCTGCTAGTGTTGGAGGGTCTCCTGCAGAGGCGGGGGGTGGCTGTGGCTCACCGTGGGGACGGGGACACTGGCAGCAGAAGTCCTGGGAAGTACTCCTGGGCATGAGCCCTCCCAGAGTCCGCCATTAGCCCCACCAAAGCGCCGGGTAGGCTCCAGTGCTGGGTCACCACTCTCATAATACCTAATACCTATGATAACGTGGCAACTTAAACTCCAAAAGAGTTTAAGATCATGTCTGCCCTGCTGTATTCCAGCACCTAGTAAAATACCTAGCATGCATAATTAAATACTCAGTGACTATTTGTTCAATGAGTTAATGAATGACTCATTCTGGCTTCCAAAAGAGTAAAAGAAACTAATGAAATATGAAGCCCAAGACTTTCATATGGGTTTAGCCTAGGCTTCATACAATGGAAGAATTAGATTGTTTACATATCCTAATAATAACAATAATAGGATTAATTGATATTTACTGTTTTTCCCTGCAGTGTATTGTTTGTTTGCATATTTTCTCTTTTAATATTTACATTAGTCTGGCAAGATGGGTTCTGTTTTCCCCATTTGTGAAATTGCCAGTTGAGGAGATAATTTACTAGGTGCACAGCTTGTAATGGAGATGCAAGCCTGGGTCATCTGACTCCACAGAGTCTGAGGTCTTTACCACTGTGATAAAGGTTTTTCTGGATTATTTAAGATTGAATTACAAAGGGCATTTATTATCAAAACTGATATTTTTATGACATGGATACATTTCTTATTTTTTGTTTTGTTTTTATTGTTTCCTCTTCAAGAACGTAAGAATTGTTTTGTTCACTGTTGTATCTTTAGTGCCTAGAATGGTGCCTGGTCAGAGTAGGTGGTTGATAAATATTTGACGAATAAATAAATGAATAATGCCACTTATTTGTCCTCTCAGCTAGGAATAAAATACATCTTTTGGGAAACACAACCAATTTTGTGTCAATTCAACAATAATGGAATCTAGACTAGATTATTCACCTTTGAAATGTCTCTGACCCTGACAAATTTTATATACAAGATATTCAGTTGTACAAATGGTCTGCCACCTCCAGTATTAAAAATAATGAATTTTTTATAATGTATGCTTGTAAGGAATATTAATTTTTGTTTATGTAAAGATTATGTAAATATGGACATTTTCTCCATTACTATATGAAGTCTATTGTTTGTGTCAGAGAAGAGTATTTTTTGCTCTTTGACCAGACTTGTATCTTATTAAAGAATTGTTAGTTTCTCTATAAGTATAATTTAGCACTTAATGTTTATACTGTTTAGTCAGACAGGGTACAGATTCCAATTCTTCCAGCTCTGTGACCTTGGGGAAGTTTGTTCATTCATTCATTCATTCAGGGAACATTTACTTAGTGTCTGCTGTGTGCCAGTACTTTTTTAGGAGCTAGGGAAATAGTAGTAAATAAAGCAAATAAAAATCCGCATCTTCATCTTGCTTGCATTCTAGAGGGAATAGAAATAATTTTTTTAAAGTGCCACAGAGAAGAATCAAGTAGCAAAGAGAGGAGTAAATAAGGGGATGGGCAGGAGGAAGATATGTTTGCAATTGTAAATAGGTTGTCCTAGCAAAACTTCATGGAAATAACTCTGGACAAAAAGTCTAAATAAGGAGAAAATTGAGTCATGAAGCTATCTGGAGGCAGAGCATTCCAGATAGTGAGAACAGGGAGCGCAGAGGCCCTGATGTGGGAGCAGGCGTGGTGTGTTCAAGGAGCAGCAAGGAGACCTAAATGGATTTCCATTAGGGTCTCACAAGAAGTATGGTTTTCTGCCAGCTTGATATGAGGAGTTACAAATAAACACAGTTCCCAGAGCTGCACTGAGTTAATGCACAGTGTGTGAAAGTACAGTAGCATATGTTTGGCATAATCATTTGGTATTTTATGAGACCAAGTTGTTTCTGAAAATCCTCAGTGTAGCCATTTCAGTAGATTTCTCTTGCCAGGTCATATTCTGGCCTGGTCAGAGTCCTGAAAGTTTCTTTTCCTCTGTTCATCTAAAAAGAACTAGAGAGAAAACAATCTTAATTCTCCACAATTAAAAAGGAAAGATGGTGAAAATAACTGTATTTTAAGGGCATAAATTATGGGTGTTGTGGTTTGAATTGTGTGTCCCCCCAAATTCATAATTCGAAGCCATAACCCCCAATGTGACTATATTTGGAAATAGTCTTTAAAGAGGTAATTAAGGTTAAAAGAGGTCAAAAGGGTGGTGCCCTAATCCAA
The DNA here is from genome assembly GCF_028021215.1 of Eschrichtius robustus. Classification (NCBI taxonomy): domain Eukaryota; kingdom Metazoa; phylum Chordata; class Mammalia; order Artiodactyla; family Eschrichtiidae; genus Eschrichtius; species Eschrichtius robustus. The sequence goes on from NC_090836.1 coordinate 69,404,791, forward strand.
TAAGAAGAGGAAGAAATGCCAGAAGGGTGCACACAGAGGAAAACTATGTGAGGACCCAGTGAGAAGGCAGTTGTCTGCAAGCCAAGGAGAGGGGCTTCACCGGGAACCAGCTAGCTCTGCCAGCACTTTGATTTTGCACTTCCAGTTTCCAGACTGTGACAGATTTCTGTTGTATAAGCCACCCAGTCGGTGGCATTTTGTATGGCGTCTTGAGCAGACTAATGCAGTGGGCTTTGCAGACTGCCTGGTTCAAGTCCTGGCCTCACCGCTTACTCGTTTGGTTAGCTTGGGCTACAACTCTTTGTGCCTCAGTTCCTCATCCATAAAATGGGGATAATTATAGTACCTACTTGACGGGGCAGTCTGAAAGTTATGTGAGTAAATACATGGTAAGGGTTAAGCGGAATGCCTAACAAAGAGCAGCACTTAACTCATGCATTCACTTGACTAACGTTTACTGAGTGCCTTCTACCTACCAGGCCCTGTTCTGGACCCTACTGTTATGATACTGAACACAATAAAATCCCTGCGTATGTGGAGCCTATGTTTTAGTGAAGGTTGATACCCAGAAAACTGTATACACGTGCACACACACACACACACACACACACTCGTTTTCCAGGAAGGGAAAGTGAAAAATGGTCTATCTGAGGGAAGAGTGTGTCAGGCCAAGTGAATAGCAGGCACCAAGTGGGAACATGCTGGGTGTGCTGGGAGCCCAGCAGAGCCATCCAGGTGAGATTGATCAGAGATGAGGTTTGAGTGGCGGCCTGAGGCAACGTCATGTGGGACTTGCAGACCATACTGAGGGCTTGGCTTTTACTCCGAGTGGAATGGAATGCTCTTCAAGGACTTCATGAGGGGGTATGCTGTGTGATTTATGTCTCAGAGGGATGACTCTGGCTTCTCTGTGGAGAAGGTGAGGGAGGAGGAGGTGAGGGTGGAAGCAGGAGGACAGGATAAGGCTATTAAAATAGTCCAGGGTGGGCTTCAGGTAATGGCTGCTTGACGAGGTCGGGCAGTTCCTCCAGCAGGTAACAATGACAAACACTGACCGGATTATTAAAAACTATTGGAAGGTTCTGGAAGGTGACCAAAGCGGGACAGAAATACGAGCAGAGTTTGCTGTTGGAAAACTGCTACTGATTGGGAAGAACTGTGAATTCATGACTTTCTTGCTGGGGGTGCTCCAAATCCCCCTAGATCTGGCAGTGGAAAACGACATTCTTCCCAGCTCACGATGGCCACGACAGAGTTCAGAGATGAGAGCAGATGGAAATTTAAGGAGCACATTCTGGAAGGAGGGCCACAGAAGGGCTGAGATCTAAGATGTGCATATAAACTCTGGCTAAGACCCTGGATGAAGTATAGACACACCCACCCCCACCCCCAAACACACACACACGTGTGCACATGTGGGCACGGGAGACTAAGAGAATCCAGCAAAAACACTGATGAAACTAGGGGGATGGTGAACCCTTGAAAGGCAGAGCTCCTGGCAAGATGTGCAGACTTGCTGCACCTTTGACAGAGTATATTCCCCAAGCTGTGTACACAGCTTGGGTGGCAAAAATCGAAAGCCTGATTGAATTTCTGTATCAATGGGCAGAATTCAGGGCTGGCAGAGCAACTGGAAATTTAGGCTGGGGAGCGTTGGAAACAAATGTAACCGCAGAGAGGATGAGCCCCCCAATCTGACTATCAAATCCACCCAAATCTTTATCTGCCTGCTGAACTACACAGGCTCAGGGATACCCTCAGGGGGCAGGCTAATAAATCAGCAACTGAGCAGAGACACCAGCTGCTGCACGCTGAGGGGGAGATAGATTTCAGTCTGAGTCCAAGCAAGTTCACTTCTTAGTAGAATAACAACAACAAAATCCTTAGAAAAACAAAATAGATCCACTACAATAAATTATCCACAATTCTGCTTTTCAACCAAAAACTACTAGATGTGCAAAGGAACAGGGAAGTATGACTCATACTCAGGAAACTGATTCCAAGTGAGCCCTGATGCCGGATTTAAGTAGCTGTGTCCAGAGAATTAAAAGAAAGTGTGACCCAAGGGGGGAGAAAATGAGTTAATAGGAGCTGATCCTGATTGGGCTCAGATGTTGGATTTAAGTGGCTATCATAAATATGTTCAAAGAAATAGAAGAAAACAGCCTAAGAATTAAAGGGAAACACAGTATTAATATTAATTATACGACCTCCCTTATACTTGTTTTCATTGGAAGAGTACACACTCATTGACAATTATATTAATGTTACACGTGACCTGTTGCTGATAACACGCTCTCACACAGTTTCTGTGGGGTAGGAATTCAGGAACAGATGAACGGATGGACCTGGCTTAGGGTCTCACGGTTTCACAGTCCACTTGCTGGTGGGGCTGCAGTTGCTGAAGTTGGTTGAGGTTGGGGAACTCGCCTCCACAATGTCTCACTCACATAGGGGGGTAGTGGGTGCTGCCTCTTGGCACAGGGCCTCAGTTTCTCACCATGTGAGCCTCTCTGTGGGGCTCCTTTCATGGAAGCCGTTGTGTTTGCACGATGTTCTTGTTTTTGTCTGTGCTCAGTCATGGTTGTGGACTTGGCATGGTCACAGACTTGGTCTGATATTGGTGTACTACTGTAAACGCTTTTATATTTAATAGGGAAGAGTGTGGTCCGTGTGCCAGCGCCAGTTGCACCCCAGCTATAAGCTGCTATCTCTCTGTCACAGCTGATTGTTATTTTTTTCCTTTTTCACAAGTGTATTACCTATCTTACAAAGTTGTAGTAAAGCTGAAAAATGATGTAATATGGCTCCTAACATAGAACTGGGAATACAGCATGGATTCAATAAGTTGTGGCTAATAAATGATGAGGGTTGTGGTAATGATGATGTTGGTGGTGATGGTGTAATTAGGTCTTTCTTTCCTTGGAAAAAATAAATTTTCAAGAACATCTGGAAATGTATGTGCTCCTATAACACCCCATATACTCTCCCATATCAACACCTGTCATCCTGGTGTCATTGTCCACTGGCTTGTCCCTATCTGCAACTAGATTATAAACTCTCTAAAAGCAAAAGTACAGTGTTTGCCTTTTTCAGTTTTGTGTTCTTAGCACATTGAACAGTTTCTGGCATATAGATGAGTAAATTATTCTTGAAGAATGAAGTGAAGCATAGATCTATAAAGAATGTTCTTGAAGGTACCCGTGCAAATATGGTACTGAACTAGATAGCTGTGGTGTGATTTCTGTCCATATTATGTTTGTCGTCATTGTTTTTGTATGACTCGATCCAACTCATAGGTTTTTTAACTTAATTTGCTATTCTTTTCCTGTGTGAAAATGCAGTACTTCATTCAGTACATTGAAAATTACAGAAAGATACCATGGGAATCTGGGGATAAAATCAAGGCAGGCATCATTTCAGGCTAAAATTTCTGAAAGTTTACCACATATATGGGTGAGATTAACCATCTGCAGAAAAAAGCCAGTAGTGATAGTTTCTAAATACTTTATTGATAAAACAATCTCCTATATCTCATCTCAGGGATTAAAATTTTGTTTTCCCCACTTCAAGGGAACTAGGCTGTGTCCTTAGGAAGTAATGACTACATTTATAAATCTGTAACATTCTCAAGTGAATTATCTTTTGGTCTTCAGGAGTTAATTGGTCTTCATAAGTATAGAAAAATCTTCCAAAAGGCAAAACGGAAGAGATTCTGAGTTAGGATAGCCAAAATATTTTATGAAACCAAAATAGATCATGACTACACAGGCCACTCAAACAGCTACCCAGCTTGATTAAAATTTTCTTTAAGAATATCTGGCTTTATTTGTTCTAGTTGTAATTCTAAAATTAGGAGACAGTGTCTCATCAAATGAATGATATGGGTTATCTCAATGTAAAGTAATAAGTTTATAAAGCCAGCTTCTTATAACTTTGCTTAGAATCAGTTGTGGAAAACCTATTCAGCTCTCAGGAAATCCAGGTTTCTGTGCCTGCAAAGCCATCCTCTGTGACTTTGCCAAAGCCCAGGGCTGCTCTAAGACTCTGCCAGAGCCTCCAGGGCCTCCCTTGACTCTCTTCTTTCAGCTTCTTGAGGCCATATGCTACTTCTCCTGCTTCTTGTTATCGTCACTTACATGATCCTTACCAGGACTGGGTGCTGAATAAATGTTTAGAATCGGTTCCTTTTGGTGAGCATCTGCATAATTAATTTACTGTCATTTTAATTGAACAGCACAGGAAGTTTTTGCCTATGATAGATTATTTTGTTGCGGTTTCTCTTAAAGTATTTTTATTGCATCTCAATAAATTAAATTGCTTCTTGGCCACTCTAAGTATTTTTTTCTTGCTGGTGGTGATGGTGGTGATTATGATGCATTGAAATTGTGCTCACATTTAATTTGAAACACATGAAGCCAGAAAGCATGTTGGAAATAGAAAGTGAGAACAACAGAGAAATAATTAGTGTCATCTGTTTTACTCTGTTGTATTTAACTTTTATCCTTTCACTTTCCATATGTATTTTCCTGAACTCTATTTTCCCTTTTTATATTTTTCTGGGTCTTTTTAGCAGCCTTCAAGTGTGGAAATAATTTCACACAACAAAAAGATAGTGGCAACCGTCAGCCCAGTTCCTGGGTTGCTGCTGTAATTATGGGTAAGGGTGACAAAAATGCAAACAAATCTTTGGGAACTCAGGATAATTTGTCATCATATTTTATTTATTTGATATATAGAAAGTGCTTTCCAATTGTCCCTTTTAGATGGGGCCATTTAGAACTTGAATTTATATTCTAGTTTTTAATGGTTACCCCCCCAACTTCTGATTTCCCCCATATCATTCAATTATTAAGAAGTTTAGTAAAACAAAGTTCATGAAAATTCCTCTTATCTATGGCATTTTTTCCCCTCATTCTACTTAAATTATGCTTATACTTAGCCAATCAGAATAAATGTGAGTGTCTTCTGTTTGTTTAGATATTCATTTTATGTTGCTTGGTACTTTAAATTATTTATTTATTTTTGTTAGATGGGCATTATCTAAAAAACTCAGACTAGTAAGTTAGACCATCAACAATAAGAGAGGATCTGTTTAGTACTAAAAATACTGGAGAGAAAAGTGTTATCTTTTCAAAGTTAGATTAATTTTAAAACTATGAAATTTATATTAAGAATTAATAGCTATCTACCAATGAATAAAAGAATAATTTTATGTTGTTTTAAATATTTAAAATGATCTCTAGAAGCCAGAGGAAAAATACTTAGTTGAATTGTCTGTTATAATATTAACAATGGGTAAAGTAAAAGGTGAGGAAGAGTAAAAGATAGCGATTCTTAATCTCTTAGGTCACAAATCCCATTAAAAGGCTAATTCAAATGAACACTATCGTACCTCTTCCTTAAAAAGAGGCATATATGCTCACACACAGATGTAAAACTTTACGGATAGCTTTCCGTGATTCATAAGCTTCTTTAGCTCTTAGACCTCAGGATAAGAACCGCTGGTTGAAAGCATTATTAGTATTACAAAGCTCTTTGACTTCATCTTGCTTTAGACCAGCACTTGTACTCATTCTTCTTTTTTTCCTTGTCGCTTTTTGTTCCTTATTATGATATATACTTTCAACATTTCTTTAATCTTTATGAAGTTCTGAAACTTCCCTTGTGAGGGGAACTGCATTTCCGATATAGCCGCAGAGTATTAGACTGGTGTCTTTAGGCAATACCAATAACAATTACTGAAAATGAATTCTTCCCTCTTTCTTGATCATTAAAATCAGAATGGCGAATGTAAAGTTTAGGTGGGCATTTTATTTGTTTTTTCTCTATTGCAGTCACCTTAAATAATGGTCCCTAAAGAATAAAATTGATCTGGTTTTTATGAATTTTACACATCATTTACAAAAATTAAACAAGTAAAGAGCAAGATCAGAGCAGGATCTGCTGGAGGTCCGGTAGGAACTAGAGAAAGTGTATATTTAATGCAGATTCCTCTTGCAAGTTCCTTTTACTTGGCAAATGATTGTAACTGAATTCAGTTGAGTAGAATAGACACACATCTATTTTGTGTTAATGTTGAAATGTAAGTAATGGAGTTTAGAATAAGACTAGCAGAGGAAATTAAACTCAAGTTAATGAAATGTACAATGGAAAAAAGTACAATTTGAAGAGACAAGTGTGACTTAATTTTACCCTCTCAAAATCCCTTATTAGTAATTTAATTTTACTTACAATTACTGTTTACCTGGGACAAAAAGTCCTTTATTTTTCCTGCCTCAATAATAAACAAGCTGTGAAGTCTTTTTTTTTATTCTTGAAAGCCTGGAAGTCTAGGCCTAAGTCAATGTGTGTATAGAAAGGAAATACTGGTCTTCTCAGTGAGAGATCAATGGCAGTGTTAGTTACTAAGATACTGCCATCCTTGAGGCACTGTGGGGCAGTGGAGCCTACCGTGGTGTTCAGAAAATAGCAGCTGAAAATAGGAAGTGAGATCTCTGTGGTAGGGACAAGAGAAGAACAAAGAGATTGATTTCATAGCACTTACTGCACTGAAATAGGTTCGTTTTTAAAGTATTCTTTACAATTATAAAGCAGTTTTTCAAGTTTTAGAATCTAAAATTTATTTTGTGTTTTGCTCACAAAATCATATTCGGTTTATTAAATTGAACTTATTTTTCAGAAAATATTTACAAATATTTATTTAATTTATTCTTCAGTGCTTCTAATTTTAAATGGAGTTTGAAGTTGTGGAATTTCTAGTAATCCATCTCTTGGTTTTGGTTATTTTCTGAAAATAGAGACTTCTAATATAGGAAATTAAAACACAATAGTAAAGCAGACTTGAAACTATATTAGGTCTTTAAGGCATGGTCAGGATTATAATCTATCTACTGAATTTCACTTCAAATTTAGTAAGAAATATCATTGGTAATAAAATTCTCCCTTGAGCTTTCAAGCTGATTCTAGGACTTGGTGCCCACTGCTAACCACTGGGCTCCCAAACACTGAGAAATTCTTGCTTTCAACCTACTTACACTGTAGAACCCAGTGCTGGCTGTTGGACTTGCACGTTGTGTCTCAAGTTGCAGCTTACCTGTCCCTAGTCATGCTTTCATTCTAACAATGGAGGGCTTGCATCCAACTTCCAGAGCCCAAACTTCCTTTCTCCCAGCAGGCCCCGTGTTTAGAAACTGAGTGTTTGTATTGATCATTGTTTCAACTTCTTCTCTAGTAGCCTATATGGTATTCTGGGCCTAAATATTTGAGTATTTTCTGCCCCACATTCTTCCAACAAAGTCCCAAGTGCTGTGTTAGGACACTCAGTTACCTAATTCGGACTTTGTGCTTTGGGAGTTGCCTACTATATTCTAGACACTGTTTTAGGATGGGGTGTGTGTGTGTGTGTGTAATTAAATACTTACATGTATATATGTATATGTACATATTTACATATATGCCTATGTGCATATATATGTGTATTCCTTGAAATATGGTAAAGTAGATATTTGCCCCCATTTTATAGATGAAGATATCAAGTCTTAGAGCAGATAAATAGATTGCTCATGGCCACAGAGGGAGAGGCAGTCTGAGAACCAGAATTCAGACCTAGTTCTTGCTCATTCATTTACCCATTCATTCATTGAGTACGTGATATGACAAGCATCATTCTGGGTTCTCAGGATACAGCAGTAAACAAAAATCTGTGTCCTCTTGCATGTTACTTACTATGTCAGACGGTGATAAGTGCTATAAAACATTGATACAGGATCAGTGAGGAATGAAGGTTGAGTGAGGTTGCAGTTTTAAATAGGGTTGTCAGAGAAGTTTTCACTGAAATGGTGACATTTGATTAAAGGCAAAGGAAGTGAGAGAGAGAGAACCATGAAACTATCGAGAGAAGATGGTATCAGAGGAAAAAACAAGTGCAAAGACCTGAGTAAGTGCATCCCATGTGGCATCTCAAAAGAATTCTAACTGGGAATTGCTGAGCCCTCTGGAACCCACACTGAACATTCGTTGCCCACATGCCTCGCAAGTGATAAGACACTATATCCCTTAGATGAATCACGAGTTAACAAATTAGCTTTATCAGGTTCAGTTATTACCTTGCACATAGTAGGCACCCAGAATTGTTTATTTTTAACAAGTTTATTTTTTATATACCAAATCAATTTTCTAAACTTCTGTTTCTTTGTATGATATTTTTATTTTCCTTCAAATTAAACTATGAAAAGGGTTTGTTAGAGTAGTAATACTGTGGTTAGATGTTCCTGTTTTTATATTTAATTTGATTTCTGTAAAAACTTAGTTAAATGTGAAAATGCTTTTGAAATGGTTCTGTGTGCTTTATACATTCAGTGTGACGTTAATATTGGCACAATAAGGATATGCATGTCAATTTTTGTTAATTATATCATTCTTTCTAAGAGCATGGTTTACACGTTGAGATAACATATTTTTTTCATTTCATATGCAGCCATAAATTATGTTGGCGCTTATGCAAAAAGTTTCCTAGCACATAATGGAGTGATATAAATTGACTTATTTTAAAAAGCAACAGTATATATTCTGTTTCTTCCTTAAATAGATTATAGGGTTATGGATATATTTAACCATTCATAAAATTTAATATATCCTATATATAATTTTCATAGTTCAGCAAGACAGCTTTAACTTTTGACTGAAGTCTGCTAAACAAGTATAAAAGATTGAAGCCTAAAGTCAACTGTTGGTAGAAGCCAAAGCCTTAAAATGTATAATTAAACTTGCATTGAATATAAGTAGATTTCCATTTTAGAAAACATGTTCAATTCAGCTCAACCAACACTTACTGAGCATTCTGCTATGGGAGTTTTATTGATAAGGAAAAAAATCACTACTGCGATAACACTGGTGGTACTAATAGAGTTTGAACCACGGCGGTGATGGGGGGGGGGAGGGGGGGTCCCAAATGAAAGACATTTTTACATTAGGTTTAATGGGTGACTGGATATGTGCATTGAGGGTACAAGGAGCATTTAAGATAATGTAGACTTTTAACTTCAGGACTGGGTGACTGATGACACTATTAAACAGGATAGCAAATAGGAAAAGAAAGGTTTGGCGAGCTTGAGAACTTTCAGTTCGGTTTTGGGCCTTTTGAATTGGAGACATCTGTAGGACATGCAGAAATGAGTCCATAACATTTCTATGTCCTTGTGAAGATTGTTATTAAGAGGGCACTGTTGACTTCTTCTTGAAATTCTGGACCACAGGACATTTCTAGGGTGTGTGATAATAACAGTAGTGACCTTTGCCCTAACCCCTGTAACACAGTTAAACGTCAGAATTTAGCACGTAATTGTATTTTATCTTATATCACATTCTAAATGTTTTAAATCACTTTTATCTCACCTTGTGATTGTAAACATTAGGGCTGAGATGAGGTTTTACACTCTTCTAACAGGCTCAGAAGTACTGTTGAAGTCCCTGTAGTGGCCTCAGTGAAAACTACTACCCCAGAATCTTAGAATTTGTTTCTCTCAGTGTACCTGGTGATGCTACAGTAGTGAATGTATTGAGGAATTGCTTTCGTTCATCCCTTCATTGATTCCCTACTTACTGAATACCTGGTATATGCAAGGTATTATTGCCTTACAACTGGGCATGAAGCAGTAGGGATACTTTGTTTCTAGAAATAGATAACTACAACAACATATTATCATAAAAACTTTTAATTTTCAGAGACTTATCAGTTGTTTTAAATGTAGAAATTACTCTTTTAATTTCATGAAATCTTAAAATCACTTCTGGTAAAGAGGGAGGTGTGGAGGGGAGTGAGGGAAGTGAAAGAATTAAGAAGATAAATGAGTTTGAAACTGTCTTAAGATATTACCATGTATTGATCTCTGCCAGAGGGAATTCTTGTCAGACCTGATTCTGACAGTCAGTTTGCCTAGCACTTTTTTAACTGCTGTCTTTCCTGATTTCATTTGTTACTCACTGCAGTGGCATGTTGATCGAATGTGGGAATTAAGAACAAGGTCTGAGCACAGCCTTGGTTCACATGCCTTGCTACTTAGTGTTTGTGCGAACCTGGCTTAATTGCAGCCTCTCTAAGTTTTGGTTTCTTCCTCTGTAAGTGGGGATATGAGCACAATGTAACTAACTTATAAGTCCGTTCCATTAAATGTCAACTGTTTGGCACAGTGCCTGGCCCATAGTATATGTGCAATAAATATTAGCAATAATAGTGGTGAGGTAATTGTGAATCCTAACTGTACTCTGTCTTCCTTAAAGTGCTAGATAATATTCAAGTAAAATACCAGACATTTAGTTTTGAAATTTTATTTATTTTAAATGTCAATATTGTATATTCATTGATTGTTTCTATTTTATTTTTAGCTTTGAAACATTATTATTCATTTCTCTATCTTGAAATTTTCATAATCCAACATGTGTATGTATAACCTTTCTATCTTTCCTTGTACATTGATCTCTGCTGTACAAAAAAAAAACACAAAAAAATGATAGGGATATACTGATATCATATTTAATAGAATTAACTTCTCCCTTGCCTCTCTGGTGCCTTTGCTCGCTCATACCCAAATAACCTATCTTGTAAGAAAGTTCTGTGGGTGTACAAAAAATAAAAGTAAATAAAGACAGAGCATGTAATAAAGCAGAACAAGTACTTCCAGTAGAGGGAGATATTGGCAAAACAATCAAACCACATAATATGCAGGTGCAATGGGTATCAAATTTAAAAATGAAGCTTTCCCTGTGTAAAAAATTTAACTAATTAAGAATTTAAGTAACAAGTCAGGTAACACTGTGGTTTTTATTTTGCTAGTTGCCAAACCCAAACTCAGTGTGCAAGTATCTGGGAACGCATTATGAGGACTACGGATACTATTACCGTCACCACGGAACTTTTCTCACATACTGTTTCAGAGATAGAAGTAAAGACAAGATCATTGACACCTCTCTCTCTCTCTGAATCTCTAAAAACCGCAAGTAATGGAAGTTATAGGCTGGATCATTTGAAAACAAAGTTACAAAAGCTATATTTTCGTAATTCAAAAAGATTTTTTTCACAGAGTTCTAGACTATCTGAATAAACTGGTGTAGCCTTAAATGACATAAGCCAGTGGACTGAATCAGAACACTATCCTTTTTATAAAAGGAAACCTTGTTAAAAATTTAATATCTTTGCAGTTTAGATCTCCAGATTTCTGAAATTACTAGGAGGCCTGTAATTAAAAGCAAATTAACAACATTAATTTGGCTTAGATTGGAATTTTTTCAAATATTTTCAGTAGGGTAGTTAAATTGATTTGAAGCTTTACTTTTCCAACAGAAACATCACATTTCTTTCTGTTGGCAACATTGTCCAATAACTGACTACTATAATAGCCCCTCTGCACTTTGAGATTTACTACTCTTATTCTATCACATGCTAAGAAATTGCTGCCCTGGAACTTCAGGATGTTGAGACTGCCCTTAAACCTGAGAGGCTCACTTAATAGTTGACTGAGTTTTCCCCTCTGTATCATGCCTAAATATTTTGATGTGGATTTTATTACTTTTTGGCTGCATTAGTAAATTCAGTTTGTAAAATGTCGAAAGAACTTTATATAATACACAAAATGTATCTTAAATAAATGTACTATAGTAATCTTGTAGTTTAAATTTCTATTTAATAGATTCAGAAATGGAAGTTATACATCTCTGCTGATTTTCTAGTTAATTAATTTGGTAAACATTACTACCATCAACTTAATAGATGTTAGCTTTCAAAAGGTACTGTGTTAAACATGTAGTTTTTAGTTATTTAGTTAGCATTCTTCAAGGCTTCTTCAATTTTCTTGCTTTTAATTTTTGCCAGGGAGCATCATTGTTTTTTGTGTTTAAGTAGGTTTTTATAATTTCATAGGTAACTTTGGAGTATCAGCTAGCTAGAATGAACTTCATAGCATATAGTATGATTTTTCTGATAGGACCTAAGTTGTTCCCAGAATTGCACCATGCTTTTTTGTAAGGTGAACATTTTGAATACTTTATTTAACCACTGGATGTACTTTTTTTAATTATTAAAAATAATTTTCGGTAAATGGACTACTCCATCCAAAGAGTTTCTTTGAACTACTACATACATATCAGAATGCCTTTTTTTTAAACCTTCATAAATAAATTAATATGCATTAAAAATGGCTATAGGAAAATGAAACTGAACAAATAAAAAGCAAATCTGTACTGATGTGTATCCATTAGAATAGGCAAGATTATGCTACAGTAATAAGCCTAAAAACTCAGTGACTAAAAACAATGAAGGTTACTATTCGTGTATGCCACATGTTCATTGTAGTTTGACAGCAGTGATGCCTTTGTTGTCGTCACTTGGGGACTCAGGCTGAGGCAGATTCTATCTTGACAATTGCAGTTCTGGGCAAAGAAAATGTAGTGACTCTTGATATTTTTAAAACTTCTGCCTGAAAATGGCATAGTTCACCTTGGCGAGATGTAACCACATCTGAGTTCAACAGGGTGAATGATCCTCACGCAGAGAGGGACACTGGATGTTGCAAACAGTGTGGCAGTTTACTCTTCTAAAGTGAGCTCTCAGCAACTATCAGTAGTTTCTGTATGAAGCTTAGACAATGTCTGGTTTGAAACTGACTATGGGAAGAAAATGAACTGTTTTCACCTAATCATAACCTGATCAGTTTTAGAAGTCGTATTGACAGTGCATTGAACGCATATACACACACGCCCACACAATTCTACATGGTCCAAATGATGCAGGAACTGTTTTACAGTAACATTTATACCATTGAGAATATTGCTGTTCTACATGCAGTGTGGACAGGGAGTAACGGCATTGGATGGACTGACCTCCTTTAAATTCACAGCTGTACGTCAGCCAGGACCATTCATAAATTTAATGAGTACATTACAGTTTAGCACGGTTTTAAACTTATTTCTTTCTTTTTTTTTTTTTTTGGCTTTTAAAAAAACAACAAAAAGGCCAAATTTTACTTTGGAATCTAAGTGTATAATGGTATAGTGTATTAAAGAGAAAACTGGCTGCTACAAATAGCTAATAGTTTAAATAACAAATATAATGGAACCATTAGTGATATTGCCAAAATTCACACCAAAATGAAAATATTATAATTTGTTATAAGATCGGTGATTTTTGTTTTTTAAATCTCCAACAAATTAGCTAGTGATTATTTATTTTGTTGCTAACAATTCTTTTTATCTTGATTTTTTAGATATTACTGATTTTCCAAAAATATTTTCTGAAACTTCCCAGAAGCTGGTGAGTGTGGAAGCCTTCGCTCTGACTGCTAAATATTATTCTGTACAAAACTTGGGAATATGTACTCCTTTTGAACAGTTGCTTGTAGCCCTTCGTGGAAATCA